>NW_026535812.1:21663500-22335000 GCF_028551555.1 Melozone crissalis
TCATGAAAAGATGTCTGCAACACCAGGATGCTCTGCTGGGCCAGGACCATCGGGTCCAGAGCTTTGCTCAGTGTAGGCAGGAGAAATGTTGTGTGTTGGGAGCAAAGCAGGGCCTGAGTGAAAAAGCATCCCTTCATATTCCCTGTAAAACACCAAGGAGGGCATGAAAATGATTAATATGATAAATAAGCTTAGGGGATTATAAAATGCTAAGCTGCCCAGGCCTTTGGGCTGCAGGCCCTTGTGGCCTTTCTCTGGCTCTGTGGTGCCATACAACCCTGTGCAGTGTCGCTTGTCACATCCTCACTGTGCCAGGGCTGCCACAGCAGGCAGAGCTCTGCCCCAAGCCCTTTGCAGCACCAGAGGGAGACGATGTGGCTGTGGTGCCACGGGTGTGATGCTGGAGCAGAGAAAGCCCTGGCAGTGTTTTGATTCCTCAGGTGTCCCACAGGAGGCCACTGCTGGGCTGCTGCCATGGAAACACTGTTATTTTTGGGGTTTTCCAGACTGGCTCCAAACAAAGGTTAAAAGGAAGAAAAACCCTGAGTGCTGGCATGCACAGAAGGTGAGATTTCCCTCAGCACAGCAAAACTTGTGATTATCTGACCCACCACAAGCCCTCCAAGGTGAGTGGGCTGCAGGAGTGACAGGGCTGGAAATCACTGCCATGCCTCATCCATTCCTCCTCCTGCACTGTCAGGGTGCTCCTGCCCAAGGCTCTGCCTGGAGCAGAGGTGCCACAGGCTGAATTGTGGTTATTTTTCACACCTCTCCTGCTGTTGGTGTCTGTGTTGCTGTGTTTACCTCAGAGCCAGCTCTGTGCAGGTTTGGATGGCTCAGGGTGTTACTGGCAGAGCAATGTTGACAGTCACAAGGAAGAGCAGAAAGGAAAATGTTCAGGTTCTGCTTTCTGTAATGTCAATAGCAAACTGTGTCATTTCCATAAAATTTTGCCAAGCCTTTAAGTTCAGAAGCCCAGGCTATGGATGCAAAAGGTGAAATGAGGCTGAAGGGCCAAATTAAAGGTTCATAAGATGATCTAAGGAAATGAACCACACGCTTCAGGGGTACTTCTGATCCCAATGTGAATGCATTCAGCACCTGTTCTGGCCCAGCCATGCCACTCTCCTGGCAATCCACCTTCCCAACCTGATTCTTATCTTTAAATGTGCAAATTGGAGCAGCTTCACAAAAATCCTCACAAAACCTAAAACTGCACAGAACACAGCCAAACTCAAACTGGGTCCAATGTTTGCAGGGTGAGAGGGCACCACTCACAACATGAAGATGTTTGCAGAGATTTGGGAAACCAGTGCAGGGAAAAGGAAACAGGACTGTAACCTAAGGGGCCGATCCCAACCAGGGAGCAGTAGCAGGATGGGCCAAGGAAGGGAAGTAACAGCAGGAGCAAATTGCACTGGGGCTCCCATGATGCTCAGGATATTAAAGGCAAAGCTGGCTTCCCACTGAAATGGAGACAAAAGCATTTTATCACTTTTATGACCTGCTGAGTGATTATTTATTTTTAAAAAAACCCAGAAAACAACAACGTCTTTAAAGAGTATTTTTGTGTTTCTTCATTTCCAACTTGGATGAACCCTCTTTTAAAAAATATATTTAATCTTCTTTATTCCATGTCCAAAAAAAGGATGTGAGGCTAAGGAAAATTAGTAGCTTGAATGTCATGAGCTTATTAAAAAAAAAGGAGATTTAAACTTCTTTTTTACAGGGAAGACCAAATCATTGAAACTATATTTTACTAAGAATACCAGAAGAATAAGTTGGAACAGGTATGTAGCTTGTCATATAGTGTTTAAGGACAATGGGTGGCCTTTAAAATTTAAATTGCATACTTGAATGGAAAAAAAATTTCTTGTTATAAAACAGAAGATGTGGTAGGAAGTGGGAGACTGTGCTGGTGGGACATTTAATGTGCAGCCTCAGTGAGCCCTGCACAGAGCATGTGACCCACAATATTAACAAGAAAAGTGGTTTTCTTTTCAAATGCATCATCCGGGTTGCTGTTCCCTTCCTGCCTCCTGCATGTGACACTCCTGGACTTGTCCCCCTGCCTGGTGGCACCCCTCCCCTGCCCTCAGCAGGATTTTGGGGTGGCTGAGCCCAGCTCTGGGGTGGGTGGGTGCAAAGCTTTGCTGGGCGCTCAGCTTGCCTGGCTCTTGTGCCTCCTCCTTGTCCCAGCACATCCCTGCCCCGGAGGGGTTTGCTATGGAACCAGTTCCACCCTTTGTGCCAGCTGAGAGGCTTCTCCATGCTGGGGGAAGCCTCAGAAGAGCTTTTAGGAATAATTTGAATGTGCTTTGATCCAGCAGGTAGAACATTAGTGCTGCTGGAGCAGGCAATAGCTGGCTGCTGTGCTGGAGCCTTGGGGAGCAGAAGGGGCTCTTCTCCACCAGGCTGGAATGGCTGTCCTGTGTTCCTCCCCTGTCCAGGGCTCAGGGAGGCCTTTAAAGGGATTGGATTGTGCACAGAAAAGGCAGCACCATGGTTCTGCTGGGGAGCACTCAAAGCCTTGGGGGAAAGGCTGAAATTCACCTTTTGTGGACTCTGACATGGCACCGTGTCCTTGCTGTGGTCACAGGGAGGATGTTTACTCTTGGCTGCCAAAAGGCCACTGAGAACTGTCCTGTGCATCTCCTGCCTTTGCTATTCCATGCTCCTGAGTGTCCTGACCCTCAGGAACCTCGGGGCACTGGAAAGACACAGCCATCCCCTACAGGACACCTCTCACACCACCACGCTGGCACTGACCATCACCACACACCAACCTTAGTTCTCATGCTGACAAATGGGGAGCAGGGAGGAAATTCAGGGTGCCACAAACTGAAGTGCCTGAAGGAAACCCCAGGCAGTGCAGAAGGAAGGTTATTTGGGTTATTTGAATTTCTGCTTTATGCTGCTTTTTTCACTATAGGCAAGGAGTGAGTTTGGGGTTGGTTATTTTTCCTGAATGCTGCCAAAGGCCCAGCAGACACACTGTGTTATTTACTAGGTCCCCATCAGGGCAGGGTATGTTTCATCCCTGTCCTTACTTCAGAGCCAGTTTTGTCTGGGGAGAGTATCTATAACTCAGGGAATTGTTCATTTAAATACAGCAGCACTGGCTCTGCCTGGTGGGGTGGAATCTTTTTCCCAGTGTAAGCATGTTGGACCCACATGTGTCTGTGCTCCTGACTTCAGGCTGTACAGGGGAAGAAGAGCTGAATTTTTTTGTTTTTTGAGAACAGCACAGTCTGGGCTGTGATTTCTGGTTCGGTGTAGGAGACTCTACCAACACAGAGCATTGACAACATTGTCCTGTGGTTGTTTTCCATTCTGGCATGCTAAAATGCAGCAAGACCCAGGGGGGTTTTTGTGGCACTTTCCATTTTTGATTTAGGGAATTTGAAAAATACTTGTCTTGAGGCTGAGCCTGAAGTTATGATCTTGGCATGTCCATACCATTAAATTCCCGTGGATAAAAGCAGAAACATCTGGATTCATGAGTGGATGTTGGCTAAATCCACCAGAAAAAGAAAAAAAACAAAACCCTTCAGGGGATCCTAGAGGGTTCTAGCCAGGATAAATAATACAACAAAACAAGAGTGCTATTAAGAGTAATTGTAATACTGAAGCTGAATTATAAGATGAGGGCCAAGCCCTTTACACAATCTGCTTTTCCAGCAAAGAGCCCTTCAATTTACACTTAACACACATGTGGCTGATGGAACAAAGGAAAAGTTGAAGGAAGATGAAAGGGGTGCAGAGATTATTCAGTCTTGCTGGTTTAGCTCCAGGCACATCGTTTAAATGAGTAGATGATCAGTTTCCAGTTTGTTTTAAATTTTTCTGGCAAGAAATTTTACGCTCTATCCCAAAGTTGGATGTGCTTAAAACTCTTGTGTTTTTATTTTAGGAGTCTACCATTTTTTTATTTCTGAAGGCCAGACTCTGGAAGTGCTCTGCAGGATGCACCTGAGTGCTGGGGCTGGAGGGGCAGCCCAGTTGTGTCACCAAGGGGGCCTTGGCCCTGTTCCCATCTCCATGGGGACCCTATGGGGAAACAGTTTCTCCTCTTCTCCCTCACTTCTGAGTGTCTGAGCCCTGCCATCCTGAACCATGTGCTGTACCTGACTGTCACAGCACCCAGAGTCCAGGGAAGTGGTCAAAACTGTTGTGTCCCACACACTTGCAGCATCTTTGGCTGCACCCTGCTGAACCAGCACTGCTTGCCTGGTTTAAAGCTAGTGGATGCAGAAAAGTTTGGACTCCTCTCCCCTTACATCTCCTTTTCAAGTTTTGAGGAATAGAACCTGCTGAACAGCACAGCCTCTGCCACCCAGCCCCTCCTTTGTGGGTCTCCTCCTTGCAGCAGGTCTCCAAAGCTGCCACCAGACCCAGGCTGTGCAGGAAGTCTCCCTGTGATGGGGTGAGTGACACTCATGGCAAGGGAATAAAAAGTAAACTGCATGTTCCTGAAAATGCCCCTGGAACGTGAACCCTTCCCAAACATGACAGCCAGAGCTTCTCATGACCTGGACTTTGCCCATGCAGATCTTTCCCATCACCCTTGCCCATTCCTGGAAAACCTTGGATCTTTGCCTGCTCTGTCTTCAACCAGTGCATCTCAGGGTGAGTTACTTCACTGTGGAATGAAACCCCCATTGGCCACTCCTTGTCCCATCCTCCTCCTCTGCTGTCCTCTTTTTCCTGTTGTCAATACCACAGCTGACCTGAGGGAGCTGATCTTGTGGTTCTGTCATGAAATATTACAAGGGGCCATGTAATGTTGCGCCATATCACATGGCCCCATGTAATATTACACCATATCACATGGCCCCATGCTATATTACATGGCCCCATGTAACATTACGCCATATCACATGAGGCCATGCTATATTACATGGGCCCATGGAATATTACACCATATCACATGGGGCCATGTAATATTACATGGGCCCATGCAATATTACACCATATTACGTGGCCCCATGTAACATTACATGGCCCTATGTAATATTACGCCATATCTCATGGCCCTATGGAATATTATATGGCCCCATGTAATATTACGCCGGATCACATGGCCCCATGCTATATTGCATTGCCCCATATAATATTACACTATATCACATGGGGCCACAATATATTACATGGCCCCAGGTAATATTACGCCATAACACATGGCCCCATGCCTTATCACATGGGGCCATTGTATATTACATAGGGCCATGTAATATTATGCCATATCACATGGGTCCATGCTATATTACATGGGGCCATGTAATATTACACCATGTCACATGGCCCCATGTAATATTACATGTGGCCAGGCCCCGGCTTTAGGTTGTCCTCCATGGAGATGTTTTTAAGCACTGCTTAACGCTCCCTGAATGCTGCTGGGAGGCTCTGAATGGTGGCACACACATTTAGGGTGAGCAGAACTTGAAACATGACTGGGAATGCCAGTGATGCACAAATGATGGCGTTTGGGCTGCCATATGTCCCACAGAGGGAATAATCCTGTTTACACTGCAAGGAGTGGGAGTTCAATCTGCCTTAAAATAGCCTCAATGTATCTAGGAAATCCATAAAAAGGATACACCAGCGTTTCTTAGGACTTTATTTTCAGCAGCTCTTGTTATTTATTTTGCTGCCAACATCTGTCATTTCCTGCACTGTGTATTTCCCAGCACCCACAGGCTGTGTCTGAACTGAAAGCTGACAGGACCTAACACTAAATAATGGAGTGCTGCTTCCCCTCAGCATCTCGGCCATCAAAGTGAAGCAGGGAAATGCTTCTGCTCATGGCTGTTGCAAAATATTTGCTTTAGATTAGCTGCTATCCCTGCCACAGTCCACGTTGGCAGCTGTGTCCCTCCATCCAACTGGAAGGTCTGCTGGAACAGCAGGGCTCTGGGCTGGGGGAAAACAGTTTGAGGGATGAGGGACGAAGCAGAGCTAAATTTAGAAGCTGAGATAAGAAAATACCTGTATCTTCACAGTGCACTGTGGTTTTATTTTGGAGGCACAAAGCACACCTCGGTGTTGCACGGCTGTTTGCAGATCGCACCAGCTCAAAGGAGGCTCGTGGAAAAAAAGGCTTTGATGTCTCAGTAAACAAATAGCGGTGTTAAAAGATCTTCAGTTCTTGTTAGCATGCTGCAAACAGCTATGTTTGAAGAAAAATAAACATCCCAAGGTTGATGGAAGGGTAGGGAAGCCATAAAGTACTGCAGTGATCTCCTTGGTAAGAGGGCAGCAGAAATGACAATGAATTCTTTGTCCTTTTGGGTTAAAAAAAAAAAGAATTAACTGTGTCAAGGCTCACCAGTTAGCTGGTGGGAGTACATGCGTATAAAACCCTCTGGCTCAATCACTGCATTGAAACCACAAGAATAACATCAAGTGCCCTGGAAAACCAAGAGTAGGATTCCCCTGGAGATCATTCTCCAGCTTGTTGGAGTGAGGTGGAGAAGATGAACCTTTCCTTCAACCCCACTTTGATTCTGCCTCCTCAGGGCTTTTCCTGTTGCCACAGGGCCACCAGCCCCTCTGAGCTCCTGCAGCTGTGGGGCCTCTTCCCAAAAACCTCACCAGTTTCATGCTGGGCAAAGAGGCACTGTCCAGGAGGAGGCACCAGGTGTGTGTTGTAGCCTCAGTGAGGAGGATGAGGATCCCCCAGCCAGGTGCCCACCTGAGCTTTTACTGCTTTAAACTTGTTGTGCTTGTCCCACTGCATCACTTAAAGCATCCCTTTGGAAATGCAAAAAACTTAGGCAAAGGACCAAAGGAAAGCACTAAATAATTATCACATTAACAACTAGCACAACCTGGGGGATCCTAATTTACCTTTATACCTTTTTAACAATCTAAATCAGGGTAAGAAAGTGAAAGTTTGGGGGTCCTCTGGGAAGGGAAATCAAAAATCAGCAGGTTATGATAATAATCAATATGCCAATATTTACTGAAAATTGAAATCTTATCAACAGTCCCAAGGGAGCCCATTGCTCTAGTTTCATGTAATTCTGAGCATTTCTCTGTTTAAATATATTTCACAGAAAGTAGAAAATAGATAATTCAGACAGTTGATTTTTTAATGCCTCTGTAGGATCACTAACATCTTTGATAACACTTTTGTTCTGCCTAGCAAAGGTCCATTCTAAATGGGTCTGCTGAGACTGCATCCAAAGAACCAGAGCTTACATGAAAAAACACAGGAGAAAAGGCAAAAATCCAGGGGAAAAAAAAAGGCTTATAATCCCAAAGGTAATGAAAATCCCTCTGGCAACTCCATGCAAGCTCTTCCTTTCCTTGTGAGCCTCTCCCTGCTGGATTTGCAGGGAGGGTTTGTCACTAAGGCCGAGGCAGGGATGGCTCACAATAAACAGCAGCTCCTTAGAGACCGTAGCCATGGCATGCAGGAGCTGTTTACCTGGCACCACCAGCACTATTCTGTTTGTCCTCAGATGTTCCTACAGAAACAGGAGGTTTTACACTCTGGTAAATAATATTCCTTCACACCCAGAAATGTTTGGTTTTTTTGGTTTT
This sequence comes from Melozone crissalis, assembly GCF_028551555.1. Lineage (NCBI taxonomy): Eukaryota > Metazoa > Chordata > Aves > Passeriformes > Passerellidae > Melozone > Melozone crissalis. The sequence continues at coordinate 21,671,049 of NW_026535812.1, forward strand.
TTTTTTTCCAAATGCGCTGCTCTTCCCTGTCAGCTGCAGAAAGCCCATCCTGTGATTTCTGGATTGTTCTTTAACTTCCCTCCCCATGAGCAGAGACTGCTTCCCAGTGCAGAGGGACAGGACTTGCTGATTAGGACTTGCAGGATTAGAGCAGGGCCCCTCCCATTACTGGAGCACTGTTTCTCCCTACTTGCCACAGCAAATATTTTGATTGCAGGATCCAATGCAATTATGTTCTTTATCACCTGCAATCCTATCCTCAAACTCATTTCAGACCTGTCAGCTGCAGCTGGGTGCTGCCATCAGCCAGGGTGACACTCGGCACAGCCACGTGCCCCAGAGCAGATCCTGTTTCTCTTAAAGCAGACTGGAATGGGATAATTGTGCTTCAGGCCAAGCCTGTGTGCACAGTGGTGGCACCTCGGGCTGCTGAGATGACAATGTCCCCCTCTGCATGCTGGGGAAGGCAGGGTGACAAATTTACTAGGAATTTTATAATTAAACTCACACTTCTGAAGATCTCTTTGTACCAAATTGACCTCGTCAGGAGGAATCCAGCACTGAGCTGATTTATGGTGGAGTGTGTTTGTTCAAGTAATACCAGCCCCTTTTACCAAGCACTGTTTTATTTCTAGTTGAATTAAACACACAATCAGCAGGGCTTGCAGTTTTCTTAAATGTGCCTGTTCTTCAATGAAATTAATATTAATGTGTGTTCAGGGTGCAAGTCAGGAAAGTGACACGTGGAAAATTGCACATTCTTGACTCAGCAATGCAGCTTGGAGGATGACTTCATAGCCCTGAATGAGAGGATCAGCATGCCAGATGTGCTTGGTGCCTGACCCCTTTAGAGGCTCTGAAAGATCACACATCACTTTAAAATGTCATTTCATGCATGCAGCAGGAAGAAAGAGAGTCTGATCTCGCTTCGTGTTACAGAGCTGCCCGTTTAATTTTGTTAGGGTGCTGTGAATGTCTTAATTACATGAAGCAGAGCTCTGATCTCTGGTCTGGCTGTGTGTTTCCAATAGACACCCTGATGCCTTTTTCAGGGCCAGAGTGGGTAACAATCTGTGTTTTCTTGCTATTAATTATAAGCTGTATTTCATACTGACTTTGAATGCCTTGCAGTGTAGCTGAAAAGCTTGAAGTCTTCCCTTCCAGTCAGGCACTGAATTTTGCTGAATTGTTTTTTTCTTGAGGCAAAAGCAGAAAATGAGAGTATAGCATTAATACCTTTTAAAATTGTGATTGTATTTCTAAGCCACAAAAGTCAGGTGGTAGTCAGACTTTCCTGTTCTTGGCCCCATTCTCTGTGCTAGACTTGAATGTCCTTTCTTTTTCCTTGCCTAACTGCTCTATCCCAAAATCTTCCCCAAAAGAATCCAGAGAGTGATCCAGGTCTCTGTAATAATCACATTCCCATAGCAAATTATATAATGGAATTTTGTACACTTGTATTTTTTTCCTCTCCTCCAGTGCATTCCACGCACCTACGCAGTCACGCTAATTAGATCATGTAATAAACTTAAATGTGGCAAAAAATCTGTTCACAGGGGGTTGCAAGACAGCTGGACTTGGAAAGCAGCCAGTCATTAATTTTGTTTTGTTTGAGAAAACCTAAAGGACGTTATCTTACTGAAGATGAAGCAAACTTCATGTAGTAGGAGCTGTAGTCTAAGTAGACAAATTATTTCATTTAAATAGTCCGCAGTAAATCCTGATGTAAAGGTTTGCTTATATGAAAAAAATCTATGAGAGTTTAACAAAGTCATTAAAAATTAAACTAAAAAACTAAACTAATGTTAAGTTAGACTTGATTAGCTTAGTCAATTTCAAGTAATCAAAACTAAATGAATGCTCATCCATTATGTATACCTACAGAAGAGCTAAGTAGCAAGAACTTAACTTTGAGCCTCAGGTGTCTTTTAAATAAAAAGAGGTGTCTGCATGAGAGATGCACCTCAATCAATTTTTTTGTTTTATAGATTGTCTTAAACTGTGCATAATACAGTAATCCCTGCATTTGTGGGAAATACAGGAGGGTGAAAGCAGGACCTGCTCTAAGACATCACTTTACACTTGCACACTCATTTCTAGGGCAAGGAATAACTTTGAGTGCTTTGCCAGTTTGACAGCAGCGTTTACTGGTAAAGGGATCAGCTCTGAGGTAGGAATCACTTTCCTTATTTCAGTTCAGATGTCCAAAGTTTTGGCCATGGTTGTGCTGAATTGCATTTAAGTCTGTAGCTTTATTTAACTGGTGTTTAAGTAGAAGCCCAGTGATTCTCCTGATGATCCAGGCAGACTGGGAGCATTCCCAGGTGTCTGCACTTCTGCAGAGCTAACCCAGGCAGTGACAAGGAGCTGACACAGTAGGGAACACAGGGGAGAAGGAGCTGAGGCTGGCCAGTGGTGTCATGGTCCAGGAAACAATTAATTTCTTCGAAACACCATTAACAAAGCATGCGATAACTTCCAGCTATATTCCTGATCAACACTAGATGTTGCTGTGCTGCTGCTCATATAAACTATACGTTAGCAAGGTTTTAAATGGTATTTACTGCAATTTCCTCTTTCCTGTTTCTGTTAGTCACTATATCCTGACACTATATGCTGGTGAAGCAGCAACTTTAATTTACTTTGCCTTCAAAGTTTCAACTTTATTTGGATAATATCAAGTTTATGATTCCCCCTCGAATGCTCATGTAAAACTTTACAAGATAAAGAGACTCTTCAAGTGACAACGTGAAGCAACTCCTATATGAATGTCAAATATTTACTTAACTCTGCTTCTAGATTTTTTGCAATCCAAGGGGAATGACATTGTTAACCGGACGATTCCGGGAACAGACTGACAGCTGCAAGGCCACGGAGGGAAGTTTGTTTATAAGGGGACAAAAAAAATATTAAAAATAATTGAAAAAAAAAGTTTAGTCCTGCTGGGTTTCAGGCTTTCTACTCCTACGTGTTTGAGTGGGAGAAAGGACAAATCCTGGGACGTTGATTTCCCCATGGCAACAGAAAACGGAAATTACTTTAACCCCATCTAGTGACAGATGACTCATTGCTCAGCCTGCTGCTATGTTCCAAGCACTAAAACAATACAGCTGCAAAGAAAAGGCCAGCCTGAATTATCTCATAGGCTGAGCACCAGGCTCATGGGAGAGGGCAGTTCTCTGGCTGCCTTTCTGTCAAAGAAAGGCAGAGCTGGAGCCTTTTGGTTGTTGTCTTATTGTGTAAAGCAAACGTGCCCATGTGCTCTCCAGCCCTGTGCTGCTGGAAGGCAAACCCAGGGTGTTCCCAGGATGAAGTGATGCAGCCTGGGATGAGCTGCTGATGGGTGTCCTATTGCTCAGTCCCGCTCACTCTGGATATCATGGAATGGTTTGGGTTGAAAGGGATCCTAAAAATCCTCCCATTCCAACCACAACTGGACCAGGCTGCTCCAAGCTCCATCCAACCTGTCCCTGGCCACTTCCAGGGATGGGACAGCCACAGCTCCCCTGGACAGCCTGGGCCTCACCATCCTCACAAAGAACCTTTTTCTAATATACAGTCTAAATCTCTCCTCTCTTGGTTTAAAACTGTTCCCCTTTGTCCCATCTTGCACCCAGGGATCTCACAGGACATGGCCATGCTTTCAGTTTAAATACAGCAATGACTCGTTCCCAAATGCAGCCTGGTGAGGGGACAGCAGGGATGAGCAGGGTTTCCGGGCCCCTACCTGTCAAAAAGGTATCTGATGGCACAAGTGCATCCTGTATTGCTGGGGAAGTCATAACAAACTCCCCCAGAGTGTGCTGTAATAGTAATATTGATCTTTGAAAGCTTATTATGGGTGAAAGGTTGGTACCCTCTCCTCCTGCTGGTTTCCCCAAATCCTAGTAAGGATTCTGTAAGGCTCAGAAGTGAGGCTGGTAAGGCTTACTGAGCCTAAGGTTCATTTTGTGCACAAGATACTGCACCATTGCACAGGGAAGGTGGAATGCTACCCCTGAGATGATAGACTGAATAATTGGTCAGTTAACATCATTTCATTCACCACAAACTGGGATCAGACGTCACAGTGTTAGGAAATCCAGGATCCCAGGCAAACTGCAAGGTGGGATGGTGCCATGGGATAAGTGAATCATTTTCTTTCTGGGAAGGACAGGCTGAACTGCTGGTACAATAGCTGAGACTTTACTCAATCTTATCATTTGTGTGCTGGTATGATTACCTTTCTATTTCTAATAGCAGAAAATCAGGTCCACAAGGTTCTGTTTGGACAGCATAATTAACAAAAAGAATCACTCCATTACCAGGTTGGTCTGGAAACCAAAATCTGCCTTAGTGGCACAAAAACTATCTTCCTGCAGGAATCAACACACACCAACGTGAGCTGCTGGCTAAACCCAGACCTTGACTGAGGGCTCCAGCAGCACACTGCTATCTGTTTGTTATCTGGGAACACCCTGGGGCTGGCTACAGCTGTCCCAAAGCCCTCATGGCAACAGCAGCTGGACAAGGCTGCTCAGGCCAGCACTGGTTACTGGAGAATGAGCCACCCCAGTTCTGCTGGGGAGGTGCTGCTGGGCTCTGAGGTGTTATCGCATTCTGATAAGTTTTCTTACAGTTCTGCTCAGTGCTCTCCTACAATGCAAAATATGCCCTCCCAAAACTGTAAGAGCCCTGTGAGAGTGCCAGCTGTGGGGAAGGAGAACCAGAGATCACTGAGTCTTACTCTTGAAACAGAAACTATGACTATTCCTATCTAAACTTACAGCAGCCTAGTAGAGCCAGAGAAAGATGTGGGAAATCAGATTAAATTCCACCTTTTGAGACTCCATCCATCAGCATTCTGGTTTAGAAGACCATGAGTTAGGACACTGAAGAAAAAGACTGTTCCTTTCAGAGAAGAAATGATTGCCAAAATGTCCATGTAGAAAATGAGAATAACAGTTCTAATATTTTTTTTTTCTGCTTTAGTGTTCCCTGAGCTTCTTTACCTAGAAAATTGCTATATTACCTGGAAAAAAATATTTTTGTATTTTGCTGCTTGAGGGGGAAGGAGCTAATTAAATTTGTAAAAGTGGAAAATAATGTTAAGAGGTCTTTGTAGGCCTGTGGTTGTGACTGCTGGTGTTGGCTTTACTGCCAATATGTGCAGATGGTAATGAATGAGCTACCATCAAGCTTCCTTTATTGTCCTAGGGCCTCACTCAGCTCATAAATGTCTTCACTGGTTATTATTTCCAGTTATTTAGTGTTCAGCTGGTGAGAGCAGCACTGCCATTGATGCTGCACCCCAAAGCACCAGAGCAGGATAAGTAATGGCAGTTTTTCACCCAAGCCCTCTAACCCAGCTCAGAGAGGATGAGCTGCAGCAGGCACACTGAGCCAAGGTCAGTGCTGAAACCAAGCCCTCCCCAGCTGAGCTGTTTGTACAGAAATATCACTTTCTAGCAACAGCCTGGGCCCCTGGGACATGTGGGGCACCAGGACAAGGCCAGGACAGCCCCAAGGGAGGGGACAGAGTGCAGGGCTGCAGCTGTGCAAGAGGGATGGAAGGTGGTGGATGTCCCTGTGGGCTCCAGGACTTTTGGATAATGCATTTAGGCTTTCCACAGAACATGCTGTGCAGAATTTTGCATAGCCAGAGGACAGCATTTCTTCCCACAAACAAGGACGTAATAGCCTTCTCTAGAATGAGAATATAAATGACTTTCCCTATAACAGCACTTGAAGCTGTGGGCAAGTTCTCTCTCTGATTTACCAGCCTGACAGCTGTGCTGGGTTCAGCTCTTGTTTCTCTGTCCATAGAAACACTTCCTCTGCCTCTTTCAGCCTGCAAACACTGCGGCGGCTTCTGGAAACCACAAACAACCGCTGTGCACTTTCTGTCAGTAATTCTTCGTTCCTACCAAGGGCTTCTTCTTCCAGCTGTACGCATATTCTGCTCTGCACCTCATCCCCAGGCAAAAGCAGCAGGATGAGGAGATCTCCTCTGCCAGGCTGGTGCAGGTTGGGGTCCAAAATCTCCATCTCCACTTTGCAAACTTTCTTCAACTCTGGCAGAATATTTTCATGCCTGTTAAGCCATAAGGCTCAGCTGTGCCTGGCTCTCTGGCCAGCCAATGCTTTCTCCTCAAGCAGCCTTCAAACCTCCCATGGAACCCCAAGGCTAGTTTCCCTATGACTAGAGACTCCAAGAAATACCACCCTTTTCCAATCCTCATCAGGGCAGAAAGAGTTTCTTTCTTGCTACCTAATTCTCCTAAACATGTTCAAGTTTTCCTGCTAGAGGAAATTTCTGCTAATTTCCAAGCAGAGTTGCCTGTAAAAATTTCCCTCAATTTCAACACATTTTCCCTTGCAGTGGGGCTATGGAAACAGCTGCAGGCTGCCAGCTTTCCTGGCTCACCTTCCCAGGAAGGCTGCAAATTTGTGTTTCCTGGGACTACAATTCCCAGAAGACAATTTATCTTCCCCCAAACCAGGAGCCAAGGCTTGCTGGGTCTGTTGCATCTTTTGCAAGGCTTCCTCCTCCCACGAGTAAGGAAGGGATGAGCCTTCCTGCAGCAAACTGGGAGCAGGAGGGGAATGCAGGAGGGGGCAAAGCATCCTTCTCAGCACAGCTCCTACCCTGACACAGCTCTGTGCAGCTAGGGGAGAGCATCTGAGGTCAATGCCTGAGGGCACTGCTTCCACTCTCATAGAACTACAACACCCCAAGCAAAAGTGGTGATTAAAGGGCTGGCTGGTGTTAATTTAAGTGTTTTTGGGACTGCCTGAGAATGTTGGAAATGCCCTCTTCAGCTGTGTGTCTCCACTGAAGTAATATTTCAGCATGTCTGTTCTTAAGAGACCAAAAAATCCTGCCTTGTAGCCTCTGATCAGACACGTTTGTGGTTCCTCTGCAACGGTGATGCCAAACACCCCAGTGGCTTCTTCCTCCCAGGGCAACAGGCTTAGGAAAATGTTTAAAGGAAGGACTGAACTCCATGGCCCCAAGCAATCTCAGTGCTGTTCCTTGCGATGTGACTCGGAACTGTACTTAACGACTCTGAGTGTTCCTAATTAAAACCAGCCTTTGCCCAGGCTATCATTGTGTGAGTGCTGTCTCCATCAGCTAAGTCATTAATTGTGATCCTAAACAACCCTGGTTGAATGGGGGGCTGTAATCTCCTGAAAGAATCACTGGGTCTTTTGCAATCAGAAGGCAAAGGTGTTGCTTTTACAACATCCTTCTAAAGATTGCAAGCTCACGACTTTGGAGTCCCAAGGAGCCTCCCAATAATCAGCAGAGTGTGTCCATGGCAGGTGAAAAGGTCCAGGCATGGTTTGCAGTGCAGAAAGGCCGGGATGGGTTTTCAGCAAGCCAGAGGGGTTAGGTAAAGAGCAGCATCGTGTGTTCAGTGCTTTAAAAATGCAGCAGGATTTGGGGTGAAAACATGAAAAAATCAGCCATGGTGTTTCACAAGGACACTTCTCCCCGTGGGCACAAGGCAGGATGACTCAGCTGCTCACTGATAGCAAGTTTGCTGAAACAAATACTGACCTTCAAACAATCACTGTGTATTATCACTGATACAAATAGCAACCTGAATACAATAAACCTAACCCATGTCTTTTTTCTTTTCCTCCTCTATTCTGTTTCCAGGTGATTTTTTGTTTAGATCTCTCCCAGGGGATCTCAGCATCCCTTTTCATCCTTACTGGAGCTTAAGGAGAGCTCTGTGGGTTCAGCCCATCAAAAGAAAAAGGAAATGGAAAAGAAAAGCCATTCAGAATAAAGATGAGACAACCTTCCCAATACTCGGATTGAAGCAATTCTGAAGAGTTTATAAGACATATCCCACTTGCCACCTGTTTGCACAAAAATCACTATTTGGACACCTAAATATACCACAACTGTCTTTCTCAGTGATTGTGGAGTGTGCTCCCTCCTCAGTTTGTTCCTAGGAAGAGCCTGGCACTGGCTGTCCCATGGGAGAAGATGCTGTGAGCACCTGGCTCCCCTGGGACCAGACAGGCACCAGAGACAGCGGAAGAAAAGCAGAGCCATCCTGCCAAGATATTTTAGCAAATTTGAAACACCCCAGCGGTTCCATACCACAGGGGCACACTGTACTGGGTGCTCTGAGCCAGCACTTGCAATCCTGAATCACCTTTTCCTCAGCCTTCACTGTGCAGTCCCTCACTTGCCTGCTCTGTTCACCCACTTTTAAAGCAGTGTGAGTGTCCTAACAGCACAAATGATGAAGAATGGCTGCCCAGGGTCCTAGCCTTGCCTGGTTTTCTGAGCACTGCAGGAGATTTTTCCTTTCCATTTAGCAAGGTTAGATGCAGGAATATTATACAATTTTTTTTCTCTGAGTTAAAAAGTAACTTCTTCCCACATTTAAAGCAATAAGAATTGGACTAATTATTATAAAAGAAGAAGAAGAAGGGCCATGAAGCACTTGCTGTTGGTCCTTCCGTGTAGCAGCGGTGACGTTGGAAGGAGGAAGCGCCTCGGAGCTGGAGCTGTGCCGGGCGATCCCGCGCTGCTCCGCCGTGTCCTCACCCGCTTATCTCCCCACTTCACCCACTCTGGGCCATCTGTGCCCCAGAGCAGAGCTGCTGCCTCACAGGTCCTGCCTGGAGGGCTCCACAGACAGCTGTGTGCACAGCTGGCAGCTCAGGTTTCCCGTGGATTAATGCCCAAGCAGAGCATTCGCATCATTCCTGGAGGCTTCGCGGGGAGTTCAGCTCAGATCCAGGTAAGTGCTGGCTGGCTGGAGCAGGAGTTTGCTGGGGCTGCCTCGGTGGGGTACTCCTTGATGGCATGGTTGGTTTTGGGAATCCCACAGACAGCAGGAGAAAGTGCTGTGAAGTTGTCCTCTGTCTCATTAGCTTGATTTCATGCCTGGCTCCAAAGCGTAGTTTTGCTTTAAATGGGGGAGGAACAGCACTGCCAGGAGATAAGGGTGTTTGGACCTGGGATGGGCAGTTTGCTCACAGCAGCCCTTGGGTTATTGAGTCAATACCAACACTGACATGCAGCTGTGAATCACACCCAGCAGCAGCCTCTGCTCCCCTCAGCCAGCCTGGAGATGTTTGGTTATGGGGAGAAGCCAAACATTTGGAAACATCTGGCATCCTTTGAAGCAGCTTTTCAGTTACACATTAATGCAAATTCCAAGTAAATTCTGGTCATTTGCATAAGGACCTGCCTGGAGAGATGCCAGGAATGTGACTCGACTCATTTATTTGAGTGTGACCCTCAAATAAATGCCAACCCCTTTAGGAGTACAGAAACCTCCGGTGTCCTCAGCTGGAAACCGAGGGATGTGGAGCAAATGCCAACCAAACCCCCTGAGTTCATGGCATCTACCCACATGAAGGAGAGCCAGAAAATTCCAGCAGTGACCTTCCTCTGGGCTTTTTGAAATAACTGGGTATCCAGGTATGCATTAAGGACTTATAGAAAGTTACCCATAGACTGTTAAAAAAATAAAGTAAAAGCGAAGTGTCCCATTTCTGGGTGTGCTGCTGTTTGTGATCCTTACAATTAAATTGCTGAAGAACCGGTTCTGGGTCAGGTTCATGTTCCCTCAGTAAGTGTGGCAGAGGGTAAAATGGGAATCTGGCACTTCAGGGCCCACTTTCATTTGAAGGTTTAATGAAGATTAACACCTCTGAAGCTGTGTGCCACAGGCTGCTCAGTTTGTTACTGTTGTTCATGTTTTTGTTCCTAATTGTCAGATATCTACAGTGGAACACCGATTGGCAGCTAAGGGGGTGCAAAAACTGGGTGAAATGCAAAAATTGTCAAAGTTTTTTCTTTAACTTTTCTCTCTGCTTAAAGAGGACCTGATGGGTTAGCTGGGCAAATGGGTGTATCACTCATATTGGTAATTACCCTTCTTAATTACTCCACAAGCTGATCCCAGCCTCAGCTGTGTCCAGTTATTGCCTTCAGGAAGGTTCCACGTGAAGGCAGCTCATCCTGTGCTGTACACTCGAGTGTTTTAATCTGTTGTGCATGCTGAGATTGGGAATGCTCTGCTCTTCTCAGATTTATGGATGGAGTTAGAGGAGGGTGAGAATATATCTCCAGCTGAGGTGTATTGTGAGGGCTGTGCTGGTGAGTACAAACAGAAATGATTGACTGGACTCTGCTGGGGCTTCGTATGTAGAGTTCTGTCTTTCTTTAATTGTTTCGTGGATTTTGTTTTCACTTGTTCTTCCTTTTTCAGTTTTCACCCCATGGCAAAGCCTGGTTTTATTTGAACTGTGCAAAACAACTGGAAGCTGGGGGAAAGAGAGAGGAATAGAGAATTATGCTACTGGTTTTAGTGGAGGGCCTGAGCAAAGTGGGAGCAGAGTGCATAGAACAGGGACTGATGGCAGCTTTGAGCTTGGTCTAAGCTCTGGAAAGGCAGTGCTCAATGTTTCTGATTGCCTTTTTTGCATGTGTGCTTGGCAAATAGGAAAATTACTTTTTTGAGACTAGCTTTATGGTTCCTGATGGATTTTTAGCAGGAAAAATAAAACCTTTCTTCATGGGCCTTGAGTTGGGGGTGGGATCTGCTCCATCCCATGTTCCCCTTCCCTGTGTGGTTTGGTGCCATGGTGTGTCCAGTGGGTTTTTCCAGCTCATGGTGTGTTAAAAGTCTCATGACTCATTCAAACCCATTTTTTTTTCCTATTGCAATCCATCCAATGGGTCACCATGTAAAAATCCTCTTTCCTGTGGCCTCCCTGTCCCTGGGCTCCCTGTAGACAGCGTGTGCAGCCTTGTGGGGGTCAGGGGGGTGGCTGGAGGGACAGAGCTGTCCTGGCTGCCAAAACCCATGGCCCCAGCATGAGGAATTCAGCAGAAACACTCACGGCTGAGTGTGTGAAGGAGCAAGGGCTGGGGGATGCCTCTGCCTCCCCAAACTCCTCTGAGAGAGCCATCTTCTGATTTACAGGAGTCACAAGCTGGGAGGACACTAAAGCAGCAATAATCATAGATGAAACACTGGTTTTCCATCACCAGCAGGATTGAGTGCAGTTTTCTAACAAAATTTTGAACAGGAGGGTTTTGAAAGTTATAAGACAGCTCAGATACAAAAGAAAACAAGTGAAAGCAGCTGCATTATTGACCTGTGGGTGGGAAGTGGCTGTCTCAGCAGGACTGTAGCTGAATTTTGAGCATTTGAGAGCAGAAGCAGTAACTCCCTTATCTTGTTTGACCATCTCTTTACCAGATGCAGTTGCAGTTTGTCCGGATATTTGCAAGTTTTTCAGCATGAATACCAGAATAAACTCTTCTAATCATCTAGTCTGACCTGCAGTGTCAGGCAAACCACAGGATTTATGGTTTCCTTGAACCAGTGTAGCCTCTGGAAGGAAAAAACCTCCTGTCTTTAATGAAAGCATTTTTAATGATGATGATTTTACTTTACCTGATGAAGGACTGGTTCAGTGTTTGGATTTGTGCCAAATTCAACATAGCCTGGATCAGATTCTGACATGCAGGTGACATCCAAGAAAGCATTTTCATTTCACAAGAGTAACTTTCCAACAGTATGAACAAGGATGTGTGGAACCTGGAAAGTGGAATATTGCAAAAGCATGCAAATAAACTCATTCCTGTGATAATGAAATACTTAAGTGATGAGCTAATTCTGAGCATTTTAACAATGTGAGGGAACAAAGCTAGAGTTTAAATGAAAATATTCAAAACTAATACTCCCACTGCTTATAGGCACATGTGAGCTGACAGATTGTTTTAGGTGCAGAGCATAACTGGAATACACAGGGCTGACACCAAGCAAAAATAAGAATAGAGGGGGAAAATGCAGCTATGGAAACATATGTGTGTTACAGAAAGAGATTTTGTTGTGCCTTCTCTGTATGGGATCATATACAGTCAGAGCAGCAATGAAGAATAAAAAAAGGTATTTACTAAAGCAAATAAGGAAAATAAATTCACAGGAGAAAGAACATGGAATATTGTGAAAGAAGCAAACAGTAGCTCTGAGGATGATATATTTGCATATTTTTAACTAAAACAGAGGGGGAAAGAAAGAAAGGGGGAAAGTTGGAGCAGTGCTGGATCCAGAGACATGAGAGCAATGCAGAGTTGGTGTCATGCTGGGAAGCATGGGATAGCTCAGAAGCAAGGGAGATTTACACCAGATAAAACCAAAATTATGCAATGACTTGCACAATTCCTAACCCCCCTCCCCCTGCTTAAAACCTGATTTAAAAATAAAACATTAGGAGAAACTTCAATTCAGAAACTGTTGCTTTTAATGTAAACAAGGGAACATGGGAACACAGAGATATGAAATCAGGGGAAAATGATTCAGAGAACAGGCACATAAGTAGAGCAGTACTATATCCTTGATATTCAGGGGGCTGGAGCACCTCTGCTCTGGAGCCAGGCTGAAACAGTTGGATGCTCTGCCTGGAGAGGAGAAGGCTCCAGTGAGACCTTGGAGCCCTGTCCAGTGCCCAAAGGGGCTCCAAGAGAGATGGAGAGGGATGGTGGACAAGGGCATGGAGTCACAGGACAAGGGAGATTAGATTCAAACTGGCAGAGGGCATGTTCAGATTGGTTATTAGGGAAAAAAAAATCTCCCCTGTAAGAGTGGGGAGAACCTGGCACAGGGTGCCCAGGGAAGCTGAGGCTGCCCTGTCCATGGAAGTGCCCAAGGCCAGGTAGGATGGGGCTGGAGCAACCTGGGATAGTGGAATTTGTCCCTGCCCATGGCAGGGTTTGGAACTGGATGATCTTTACTGGAACTGGATGACCCTTCCAACCCAAACCATTCTATTATTCCATGTCCAGACCAGATTATGAACTTTTACTAAAACAGGAAAAAATGCAGCTGATTAATTTCAGCCAGCCCAGCCCTACAAAGAGTAAAACATTTGTTACAGAGGCATCAAGCAGCCTCACCTGTGGCTGATGTAGCCTCAGCTGGGCTGAGTCATGGGTGTAAATGCCAGGAAAGGGTGGTTTGGAAAGGGGGGTGGTGGTGGTTGTCTGCCTGAGGAGGTGATGGGGGCAGCAGGAAGCCTGGAGGCTGAAGAATGAACTCAGGGGATGAATGACCAGAGAGGCTGTGTGAAAGCAAAAACTTGTTGAGGAGGAAGGACTGGCTGAAACCTGGAAATAGTTTCTGGTGAAGAAATGGGCTGGCGGGTGGCAAAAGGGGAAGGAGGTGCCAGCTGAATGGTGATGGGGGTGACAGCAGCATGCCATGTCCTGTGGCTCCCAAGGGCTCCCCAAGGCTGAGCTGGGGAATTGCTTTTGGGAAGTGTTGGAGCATTCCTGGGGCTTGAGCAGTGAGGGTGCCAGCTCTGGGGATCTGGGCTCTGCAGAGGAGCCCTGGTGCTGCAGTGCTGGCTGCCAGTCCTGAAAGGCAAAAAATACCAGAGCTGAGGAGGCATCAGAGGAGTCTGTGGCAGGCTGTGATGCTGCACTTTTGAGGATAGAAAGGTCACTGTGGGCACTGTTAGCAGGCAGCTTCTTTGCCTCATGATATCCCATTAAACATGGGAAATTCTGAGATGTCAGCTGATGTGGCAGCACCCACACTGCTGGTGGGCACAGCCCCGATCTCAGCAGGGCAGGAAGTGCCCAAAGTGCTCACATTACAGGAAGCTAAAAACCTTTCAGCCTTGTGCCTAAGATCATTTATTTCCTCAAAAAAATCCCAAAGTAATCCGTGAGGGGGTGTCTCAAGGTTTTTGTGAAAGAGGAGCTGTTCCCTCACAGTAACACAAGGAAAAGCCTGTGATGAGCATCACCCAGCACAGTGGGCAGGGTATGTCTGGTGCAGGCTGATTCACAAGAACAGAGAGTTTTGACATTGCTGAAAGACACAAAAAAAAGTGGTGCATACTGATGGCTGTCACAGGAAAGACTCGCTCCTTTCAGCGCCTTGGTGCTGCAAAATACACTTTTTGTAAGACAAAGGTCTCTTCTCAGGAGTTTGAATGGCTGTTCCTTAGCTATTGACAAGCCTGGAGTTAGCAAAATAGGCTCTTCCTTCTTTTATGTAAGGTGATAAATATAAATGTCCTATGATAAATAGTCAATGGAATATAATAAGTTCTTACACAAGTAAATGTGTTTAATTTTGTTCCCAGACAACAGCGACAAAGGGATGTTGCACTGAATGTCTCGAAGTGATAGAGTTTCAGTAGTGAGAGGAAATGAGATCTTGTTTCTGAAAGGGAGGAGAGAGAGAGAGAGAGGCTTTGTGAATGAAGAACAAATCTGAAAGGTGCTGCTTCTTCCCTCTGTTTATGCTCTAATATCAATACAGGGAATAACAGTGGAAGCTGCAGCTGGAGAGGGCACTAGGGGTCACCCCTGTCTTATCTATGTCATCTGGATTTAATTCTGAAGTAAGATAAATAACATGACAGAAAACAAAGCCAAGCTATTCTGATTTCTTTTTCTTTCTTATTTTTTTTTTAATTGTGTGGGCCAGACAGCTTGCATTTAATTTCCTCATTTTCCCCTCCTGCCTGCCTTCTGTCTGTCTCTCCTTTAAAACAAAGCCCCAGGAAGCCAGTGGGTTGCAGCCCAGGGAGGATGCTACGGATGCAGGGGACTTGCATCAAAATTCCCTCTGTGTGGGGGATTTATTTAGAGCAAAGGTCGGGCAATCACAAACACGAAGTCATTTGGGCAGAATCACAGAGCAGCCTTGGCGTGTTCCTGCAAGCACGGCACAGCAAACTGATTGCAGCCATGAATGGCTCCCTTGTAGTCCAGAGAGCAGCTCCTGACACGTTTTCCTCTGCCTGCCCCAAACTCCTGTGCCTGAAGATCTTTCTCTCCCCTTTTCTTCCCCCTCCACCAGACAAGTGTCCCTGACTTCTCATGCAACTGCACTTGATACCTGCGTTTGGAGGATTTGGTGTCTGGGCTATGAAGAGAATTGCAAATTATCTTCTCTCAGAGTTTTTTTTTGACCTTGTGTCTAGGAAGCAACCACTTCTGTCAGCTGAATCTGCTGTCTGAGTGTTGGAATTGAGCATTTTAAGGTGTGATGCAAGATGTCTAGGGAGGAAAAGTATTTCTTTTTGGAGACAGATGATTTTTCTCAAGACAGACAGGCTTTCAGGCACACAAGATGTGATGAAGAGGCTGCACCCCCTACAAGCCTGCTTTTTTTAGCTCTAGTAATTGATGTTGCAAGATGTAGATCCCCTTTTCAGATGAATTATGGTAAATTGTGGTGGGTTTTGTCATATGATGTGGCAGAAGTGGAAAGTTCATGAGAATTTAAGAACTGACCTGTCAATTTATTGAAAGAATCAGCTGCCAGGAGCTGGGAAACTACAAAACAGAACTTGTGTCTTGGAAAGTCCCTTTCCTGTAGATCCCTGGAGTCAGGAAGAGCTGCAGAGAGGCTTCCCCATGACCATGCCCTGCTTGTATGCTCCTTTCCAAGCACCAGTTATAATTCCCTGGGGATGACACCCTGGGTTGGGCGGTGTTTACCCTGCCCTGCCACACGAGAACAGAGGCACGTTCTCGGATGATCACAGGGATGATAAATCTGCTTGGAGTGCGTTACTGTAGGGGCTGTGTGAGGGCAGATCCAGACTTGCCACCCGAGCTGGGCTGGTGGCAGCACACACAGGACACCTCTGTCCCAGTCCCTGCCAGCCCCAGGCCTGGCCATCAGCTCCCTCCTAGCTCAGAGCTGGTTCAGGGTCAGTTCAGGTATCTGTGGGCTGCAGCAAAGCTATCACCCAAAGGTGGGGGAGAGCTCCTGCTCCCTATTTTAGGGTTTTATGTAACATCCAGCTTATATAAGCCTTTGTCTGTTAACAAAATGGGTGGAGCGTGTCTCGCTCGGATTCCTGCTAAAGGAACGCTCATTACTTAACGCTTACTCAAGTGCTCATTACATACTTTAAGAATAATTTACTCAGTTCCTTTCCTGTTGCTAATAATAACACGGCGACTTGACAACCTGCTATGGACAAATGATAAAACATGTAATTCTCCATTCAGTGCACTGCACCTTGGAATAAACGAGAAGCAGTGCTGTTCAGGTAGAGGAGGGGAAACTGAGGCATACCCCAGAGGTACTCAATGGGAGAATAAAAGCATTCCCCAGAGACAGAGGGTGGAAGAATGAGGCATACCCAAACCCTGACCCTGGGCTGTGTATTGCTTTCTTCTCACTGCCTCCTGGCAGGAGACAGATTTAGGGTGCTGGTAAAGGAGGAAGGATGTTCTGGCCTTGCCAGGATGGTTTGGCCTGCAGGATGTGCCTGGGGACACAGCACAATCCTTGTTGGTATCACAATCCTCCTCTTCAGGGTTCCACCCAGCATTGTTTCCCACGTGGAGGGAAAAGGGAGGGCTGGGCAGGCAGCAGCACTAAACGCTGCAGCCCATGTCCTCATCCCAAAGTTGATTTGGACCCCAGGGAAGT
This sequence comes from Melozone crissalis, assembly GCF_028551555.1. NCBI lineage: Eukaryota > Metazoa > Chordata > Aves > Passeriformes > Passerellidae > Melozone > Melozone crissalis. The sequence goes on from NW_026535812.1 coordinate 21,687,479, forward strand.
CCCACTGGTCTCTGTCATTAATTAAACACCTTTTCAATCCTGAGTTCTGTCCTCCAGCAGGAAAAGGTGGGCTGTATCCTGCTATGTGGGAACGGTAAGGCATTAGAAGCTGCCAGATAATCAGACCCCGTGGTAGAGAGGACCACGTAAATTGTTTTCAGAAGGACTTGTCGAGCTCACTCAAACCTGGCATTCACGTTCCTGCAGGGCTTTAAATAGAAAGAGAGAGTGTGTCTGAGCTCACACCATACGGAGCTGCTTTGCACTCTCTCCTTCCTCCAGATCCTGTGCTTCATCTACCGACGTGCTTGGCATTCCTTGAAGTTTTGTGAATTGCTGCAAAAAACCCAACCCTCCTTTTAATTTTATTTTATTTTATTTTCCTCCTTCTTTTTCCCCCTTAAAGCCTTGCCTTTCCCCGCAGCCCTGTCCCTGTCCCCGCACCGCTGCTCGGGGCAGCTGCCACACGGTGGCATCCAGGTACCTGCAGAACGATGCACCAGCGAGGAAAAGGGCGGGACAGCTTGGATTCGGGCATTTCCTGCAAAAAGCAAGTTTGTGACACCAGAAATACGTATTGTTTTAGTTCTGAGGCGCATTCCTGTCCCCTGAGGCTCTGAAGGAGTGATACAGAGGGGAGATGCGCTGCTGCAGGGAAAATCAAGCTAAAAGTGGTATCTCATGTATTATTCAATATATTTTTTCTTCTCCTTTTAAATTTTTTTTTAAGTTTTTCATTTACCACTTTAATCCACCCCCCCTCGCCGAGAGAAGGATAAAAGCCCCAACCAAACCCAAACAGCAATAGCATTGTTTGTGTTTCCATGGGAATTCTGTGAGAGGAGAAGGGTGTGAAAGAAAAGCGAAATATTCAGGCCAAATCTGATAAGGTTTGGATCCTGAGCTGCTCCCGGGGTTGTCTTGTCGCCACCAAAGTCCAGGGGTCCCAGAGTCCCCTGACTGTTCAGGGAGGTTGCTGCTGTGTCATGGGAGGTATTACACTGCTGGGGAATTTTGCCAAAAAAATTATGGGAGAAGACAAGACTACAACTCCCAGGAGGCACCGTGACCCAGTCAGGCACTTGATGCTGAAGTGCCTTTAAACAAAACTTCCTCCCCTGTCTGTTCCCTCAGAGTCAGGAGGACAATAGTGGTCCTTGAAGGGAAGAGGAGGGAAAAAGTACTTGACAATGTGATTTCTACAAGCAACCCTGCCTTTTCCTTTTGGAATACTGGTCTTATGGGACAAAACAATAATTTTTTTTTTTTTTTTTCTTAAGGAGCTTCAGAGTCAGTGTGCTGTGGGGCACAAAAACCTTTGCTCTGCAGTCAGGACATCCTCAGCAGAGGTTGGGGACAGGGTGCAGGAGCAGGAGGCACGGTGGTGTCCCAAGCTGAAGCCTGGCTTTACACACAGCCAAAATAAACCCTCATCTCACCAAGGGTGATACAGCTGATTCCTCCCTCCCCTGGGGCTCTGCAGGCTCCTTCCCAAATATGACCCACCTGGGGGAAAAACACTCCTTCTTTTTTCCCCTGGTTTCCCTCTGGTCCCCACGGCTTTGCAGAGGCACCAACATGACCCACACTTGGTGTCGGGAGCACCTGCATGGCTAAAGGGGAACTATGAGGAGGAAAAAGGACTTTTCAATGCCTGCAGGTATGAAAGACTCTCCAGGCTCCACCCTGGCATTTGATGGTTGGTTTTTTATTTTTCCATCTTTGATGTGTGGGTTGCTGTGAACAGTGTCAGGAGCACAGGGCTGGGGAATAGCCCATTTTTGGTGACATTGTGAATAGCACAGGGCTGGGGTTTGTGCTGGTGTAGCTGGGCTCATTTAACAAGGGAAAAAGCAAATGGATGATAAAAATCTCTATGGGTAAAACCCTCTATTTGGGTGACACCTGTGTTCAACATGTCAGATTCCTGATGTGGCTCTGCTGAGATCCTTCCTGTGGGATCTCAGTCTCTCAGAACTGGGGTGCAGGGTGAACAAGACCCCCCCTGGGGGGCTCGGGAGTCCTGGAATGCTGCCAGAGATGTCTGGTGGCTGGACTTTGATCCCACATGGGAGATGACATCAGTATGAGGACGGGAGGATTTCACTGGGGTGAATGGTGAAGGGACAAGTTAATTGGGGTGTGAGATACAGGGCTTAAGATTTCTGTACAGGGGGGTCTAGAGAAGTAAGATGGAAGAATTGGGGCGTGCCCTTCTCCTTCTTCTTCTTCCTCTAGGCCTCCATCTTCTGTGGTGATGTTGGCACTCCGGGATTGGACCTTACTAGGGGAACACTGGTTAATAAGGGTAGAGGGTATTGGAGAAAAATGATAAATATTGTATACGTAACTCCGGGTATAAAGATAGGTGACCGCCCCAGGGGCTTTCAGTGTGTGCCCATGGCTGACTGCTGAGCAGAACTCTGTCAGGCCAAGAGAAAATCTTTTAGATAAGCAATTAATAAACACCAAGACCAAGAACAAATCTGAAGCTTCCTCTCGTCCTTTCGAACCCGGGGGCCCAAGGCCATCTTTGGGCTTTTCCCCAGACCATCTGAACAGCCCAGAAATCCCACACCTTCCTACACTCCAACCCATTGGCAAAACTGCCTTTTGCCACAGAGGAAGGGGAGAGAGTTTTTCAGGTTGTGAAAAAATGGTTTGAGAGGTTTGGAGAAGGTGATGCTTCTTTGTGCTGTCACATGTTCACTGCAGCCTGCTCTTAGTTTGGCATTTTTTTTCCCCCCCCTTAAAGCCTTATCTTGTTTGGCATTTCTCTAGTGTCCTGCAGCTCTCTGCTCCTCCCCCTTCTCCATGTCTTGTGATGTCAAGTGGTGACCGAGATTGAAGACAATGTCCTTATTTCAAAAGAATGCTTGTTTCTTTTCCTGCATTACCTTTCAGCTGGTGTATTGGGTTTGGTGTACAGCAGCACAAGCTTTTAGTTCACCAAAAGCCCTTCTGCAGGTGTCTCTTACACTTTTGGCCACTTCATCGGGCATGGAAGTGAAAATTTTTAGAGAGAAGGAAAAAATATGAAGTACAAGTAAATAATAATAATTAGAAGATTGCTAATATGAGCACCTTGGTTTTACAGACTGCAGCAGCCTCAATCCCTGACTGTCAGCCTCGTCTTAAATAAGAACACTTCACACCCCTGTGACGACACCAGGCATCCTCTGAGGGATGTGGGGAAGTTCCTGAAGAATGAAAAGCAGGTGGGAGAGAACCAAAGAAACTCCTGACAGATAATACTGTGCCTCTCAGAGCTCAAGACATTTTTGAGGGTATGTGCCAAGTATCCATTTAATGAATTGCCTCTGGGACAGGGAAGGTTCTGGGAAGTGTAGAAAACCACTAATGGGACATGGGCACAGGCAGTGGTGCTTCTGCTCTGTTGTGGTGCTGCAGAGGGGGGAATTGTGCAAAGCAGAGGCCAAAATGCTCACCTACACTGGCTGCTCTCTTCTGCTACTGGTCTAGCCCTGCCAACATAAACCTACAGCAGGGAGATTAAATACACATTAAGTGAGCTAAGGTTTATGGATTTGGAAAGATTTGCCAGAAATCAGCCAGTCATGTAAAGGATGAACATTGAAATGAACTCTGGGCAGGAGGGAAGGGGTTTTCTGCAGAGAAAGTTGTGTTTCTCTGTGTCTGATGTCCCTGCTCTGCATCAACGCACGTGGAGCGGTGTGCAGAGATGGGAGATGGCAGAGGTCCCTGCAACCTGCTGTCCTCCTGCCCTGGGGAGCTGGGGGCTTTACAGAGGTGTGTCAGAGAGATGGCAGAGATTGGGCATCCTGGGCAGGTGGGTGCCCTGAGGGATGCTCCCCGTGCTGTACCTCCACTCATTCCTATTCCATACATTTAGCATGAAACACCTCTCTGCAATGTGGGCTGATATGCCTGTCTGGAACATGGCTCTGCCCTCTCTTTGGGGTGGAAATGGCAGTGATATAGGACAACCTTGAATATTTCCCATTGCCTTGCAGTGTTCCACCCCAGCTTCCTCTCCTGCTTTGTTCTCTCCTGACACTGAGTGCCACAAATGTCTGTGCTTTTTCCTTGCTCAGTGCAGCCAGCACTGCTGAGCCACCTTGACTCACAGCTCTGCACAGATGCCCAATGGGGCAGTGTGTGAGCCCAGCCCCACGAGCTGAAGGAAGCTGTGTTGCAATACCATTGGGAACCCACCTTAGATTTCTAAGTTTAATTTTAGGTGTGAGGCACATCACTCACTCTGTTTTGTTAAGGTGTTGGTAAGCCAAGTCACAGTAAACCCAGAGTAAACGAGCTGAGCCACTGTGTTACAGGTGTGCCCATAAACAGGTGCTGCTCTGGTGGAGAATGTGATGCCTCAATATTATTCTGCCAGAGTAAGAGACAGAGGCTGCTTCTGAACCAGCAGTCCTCAAAGTTGGGTTATTTATCTCATCTACATTTAAGGACTGTGGTTCAGTTCTTTGTGATTTAAAGAAATAAAAATTAAAATAATTTAAGGAAGAAAAATCTCCTAATAATCATGCTGAAGTCTTGCTGTAGATATAGAAGTGGGATCACTGAGTTTGCTGGAAGAAATCACCAAGATCTCCCTGTGCAGCCGCAGCAGTGAGAGCTGCAGTGCTGCAGACGGATTTTGGGCGTTTCACCAGCACTCAGGGCTGGCTTTATAGCTGGAACCTGCTGGGAATTTCCCTTATCCGCATGTCAGTTCAATGCTTCTGCAAGCACAAAAATTTTCTCTCTCGCTAAAAACCTGCTCCTTGCATATTAAAAAGGGCATAATGGAAGTAACATGGTAAATGCAGCGTGTGTAGGGGAGGACAGCTCGGATCCAAACAGCACCGGACTGTAATTATTGGGCTGTCTTACGCTAAAAAAAAAAAAAATCGCATGTGCAATTAATAATTGTTAATTTGTACAGGCTTTTTCAATCTGTTTCCCTGGCCAAACGCAGTTTCTCGGTGACGGTGGGGAACCTTGGCTTCTCCCTCCTGGAGTGTCCGGCCACGAAGGGGAGAACCGCGCTCCCTGCGGAAGCAGCACTCGGAGCGCGCAGCAATCTCAAATCCCCTCCACTAGCGGCAAAGTTGGGCTGAAATAACCGAGTTACTCCCTTTAGCTCACTCGGCGCCTCCCTGGGCTCCTCACGCCCGGCCGGGGCGGAGCGGGGGTGCCCGTCCCTCCCTCTGAGCCGTGTCCCGGTCCGAGGAGTGGCCGCGGTGCCCTCAGAGGAGGCGGGCGCGGGGCGGGCCCGGGGGCCGGGCTTGGGCAGCGCGCCCAGGAGCCCAGCGGGCGGGGCCGGTGTGAGGAGGTTCCTTGGGCTGTTCGGAGCGGCTTCTCCGGCTGCTGGTGCCCCGCGAGAGGGACGGCGCCCGGCAGGCTGTTACGGCACCCGGCTGGCTCTGACGGCACCATGGGGCACCCGCGGCCGCGGGGGCCGGAGGTGGGTGCGGGCGGGCGCGGCCGCGGGGCTGCCCCGGAGCGGGCGCCCGGTCCGGGGCACTGCGGTGATTTCAGCGTCTGTTTTCAAGTGAATGCTTTGCCCGGGCTCTTTGCTGGGCAGAGTTTGTTGCGGGAAGGAGTTTGTTGTCTGTCGGACGCACTCGGGATGGTTTACGCGTTTTTTGTGCAGTGAAATGTGTGGGTTTGGGTCGCTGCGGTCTGCGCTGTGTCAGGGCAGGACCGCGGGTTTGGGAAGCTCTGCGATGTGGTGAACTCCAGTGTCCCCGGCACTGGTGGAGCCGTGACCCTGCCACGTCCCTTCCGCACCCGCGGTTCTTGGGTCATGGGAAAGCCCTGAGTTACTAAGGGTGCTGACACAACCCGTTCTGCCGAGCTGCTGGGTGGGTTTCTTGCAGTGAAAGCCTTTTCTGCCTGTTGCTGGTTTTCTTTCTTTGGCGTGATGCTCTCTAGAAATCTTCAGCCCCAAGGTGTCTCTGGTCCGAGCTCGACCCTGGTTCAAGTCAGTGCAGCTCCGTTGGCTTTGGAAGCGGTCCCCGGGCTGACCAGGCTCTGTGCACACAGAAGAACAATGCCCATTGTGTGCCCAGCTCTGGTGCTCCCCACATCCCTCCTTTCTGTAAATCCGCACGGTGCCTCTCCATGAGGCTGTCTGGGGACAGGCACCCGCAGTTGGACTGGGTGGATGAAGCTCTGCTGCTTTGGCACTGGTGGAAGATGCTAAGTGTGGATGTCACGGCGAGGCCGGTGTGGCTGCTGGGACAAAAGCTCCCCGTTTGCCTACGGTGTTGTGTTTCGGGCTGCCTGTGTTTGCAGCTCGAGGGTTGGGAGCTCTCTTTCGAGTGTCTTTAATTGCTCAAGAATTCGTGTTTTCCCTCCCGTGCTGTCTCTCCCATTTGATAAGCGTGAGCTCATGCCAGAGTCTCTCAGGTAACCAGGGAACTTAATTTCCAACCACCTCATGATGCTCACAGGAGTGTTAGCCCTGTGACTTGGGTCTCATGGCCAAATCCCGCCCAGCTTAGCCAGAAGTTGGAAAGCTGTGAGTTTGAGTCTGTGGGTTCCCCTTCCTCAGGGTCACTGTTCCCCAGCGATGCTGGGATCCCCGATCCTGGCTCAGGGGGTTGCTGCAGAGTTCCCCTCAAAGTCCCCCCTGTGCACCTGCCCTTGCCTGTGGCTGAAAGAGGCCCTTCCTCCTGTCCTTCTGCCATGAGGTAGCACCAAGCCTGTAAAATCGGATTTTCTGCAGTGGGAAGGTGTGTCTGGCCTCTCCCAGGCCTGGGGTGCAGCACGTGGGTGACATCCCATGGTGTCCCCATCGCCCATCTTGGTGCCAGGTTTATTTGGTGGGATTCTGGGCCCTGGATCTGCCCTCCCCTCAGGCTTGGTCAGAGCTCCCTGTGGGACAGGGCCAAGGTCAGAATCCCTCTGAAAAGACCTGTTAAAATTTACAGAGATTGCTGTGGACTCTGCTTCAGCTAATTGAATGAAAGTTTATTGAGAGGTACAGCGATTGAATTTGGTTTTGCCAGGATTTTACTTTCCTAAGTAGAGAAGATTGAAGGGGTTCACTTACGTACTCATTTGCATTTTTAGTTTTATCTTGATATATATCACATCATCCTTTTCAGGATTATTGAAAATTAGTGTTGAGGCTCTGGTATTCCTAGAAAAGATTCAATAACTTCAGTTTTCCTGGAGGCCACGATGCTCTTCTTATTTTGAGAGGCTTGAACTCCCCCCCAGAAAATGCTGTTGTTGACAGGTGTCTCCTGAGCTCTCACAGCTGATACCAATCTGCTGGAATCAGAATTGCACGTTCTTTGAACTGCTAAAGATGCTGTTTCACGTGTGTGAATGAAATTACAAGTACTAGGTAGGTGATTGTTGCTGGTGAAATTAATCTTTCACAAAGCAGGCTATAATCTCATGGCTCTCCTAGACATTTTTATTACTCTTTATAGTAACAAAGTGTAAAGGGCTGTGCCATTTTGACATTGTTATTCCTGTAAATTAGGAAGTGCTCTTTAGACTGCAGGTGTGTCTGTGGTGGAGGAGAGATGTTTTAAGGGAGTGGGTTCTATCTCCAGCAGTGATTTGAGAAATCTCCTACATGATTAAGTGAAATTTCAGCCAGCTGAACCTGGGGTTTACAGTTATTCCTTCTCTGAAAATGGATTTAAATCAGGTTATCAAACCTTCAGGGAAAGAAATTTCAGGGGAATGCCCTTAAATGCTGGCACTACCACAAGTGTTATTCCTTTAAATGGCATAATAAGGAAGATATCAGCTGCTAATGTTCATAGAGGCTTGTAGTTTTATCTTCTCTCTGTCTGTATCCTGTGAATACATCAAAGGGGAGACTCAGGGACTGAAATTGCTGGAGTTTTGCATCAGGGTCCATGAGGAGCAGCACCTTTCTGATGCCTTTGCTGCAAACAGGTGGTTCCTTAATTTCATGTTGGAACAGCTATTTTGCAGCAAATGATTTAAAATTAATAATAATAATAATAATAATAATAATAATGCTTTAGTGAGAGTCAGCGTTGGCCAGTGGCCCTAAATCTGTGTATAGCAGAGCTGAAAAAGCAATTTGATTTTCTTCTGGAGTGTCGGCACCTGGTCTTGGCTAAGGGTGAGGAAGGAGGAGGGTGAGAGCAAACCTCTACATGCCTTTTCCTCCTATTGTCTGACTGGCAATTATTTGATGATGTGTTTTCAACTTGCTCTCACATGCCCTGTACCCTGGGAGCTCCTTCAGGGACTGAGATTTGGTCATGAGCATTTGCCTGACAGGAGTTGTGGCTTTGTCTTTTTTTATTTCCCTTCACAAAACCTTGGCCAGCCTTTTTTGGTTTGTTGGGTTTTTTTGGTTTTTTTTTGTTTTGTTTTGTTTTTTTGTTGTTTTTTTTCAAAATAAAGGCTTTTTCAGTCCATATTTAGGTACTGCTTGCTGTGCTTCTTCTGCCCTCTGAGAGGTGGGATGTGTGTGCAGCCTGGCTTCTCTGCACCCACCTATGCAGGGCCAGACTTCAGCTCTGCTGAGCTGCTGGATAGAGATAGATATATAGTATCAATTCAATGTTTTATTTGTTTTAGATATATAAATAAGTTTCTAACTGATATTTAGCCAGGTGCGCCTGCCCTGTCCCTCACTTCCATGGACTTGTGCTCATCTGATACATGTACATACCAGCTCTGCATGTGCAGACACCCTGGAAGGCAGAAAGTGTTGGAGGATCTGAAGGAAAAAGCTCCATTTGCCAGGTTTGATTTACAAAATGTTTGCCATGTTGCTCCCTCACCTGCTTAACACAAGGTGACCAGGGTGGCATCATGGTCCTTGTGAGGGACACTCCCTCTTGCCCTGGCTTCTTTGCAGGGTGGGAACAAACAGGAGTGAAGTGTGGTTTTGAAGATCATTAATTTTATATTTATATGTATTTTTTACTTTAGAATCCAGAGTTTTCTCTGTTTCCATGCAGTAGCAGTGGGAGCATCGTGTGCCATCACCACTGCCCCGAGCACTTTGCACATCCCTCGCTCCCCGTGCCCACACGCCGTGGTGGCATTTAGTGATTTCTGGATCCTTCAAGCAGATCAGCACCGAAACCTGGGGGTTTACATAACAAAGTGGGAGTGGGGCTTGTGTCTGTCAGACATCTCCAGCCCCCAGGCACCCATCTGCTGGTGTGGGGAGAGGGGGAGAAGCCGTCTGGTGGCTGCTGCTCCCACACTGGAGAGCTGGATCCCAAAGGAGCTGGGGTGGCACCAGGCAGAGAGGGAGACACACACCCCAGAAGAGAGGCCAGTTTTGTCTCAGAGAATAAAACCTTCTATTTAAAAACACTTGTGGCTTGCACAGGTCTAAATAGATGCAGGTCAGGGCGATCTTGCTGAAAATGGGTCAGGGAAAGGGGATGGGGCAAGTGCCAGAGGATCTGCTGCTGCTGCAGTGAGTATGGTATCAGGTCAGCAAGGGTGACAGCCTGCCCAGGGCTTGTTGCCAAAACAAAATGTGGGGTTTTAATATCAAGGTAATTACCTGACATAGTCTTACTGGGCTCCTGTGCTGGCTTGGATGCCAGTAAAAGTGTCTGAGCATAGGGCTGGGTGGGAATAAACCCTGGCACTCAGGGTGTGCCCATCTGTGCCAGGTCTGCACTGAAACTGGTGTTGGCTGTTTCTGGTGTTCATACTCTCTGGTTTTCTGTGATTTGTTTGCCCTTAAATCTTCCCTTTTGCTCCCTGGGGACACAGAGTGAACCATGTTGAGCTCCATCAAATCAAATGGTGCTACACCTCCAGTAGGATTTGACAACAAAATAGCCAGTTTGCATTAGTTACCTTAGTGTATAGCATTGTCCCTTCCTCCTCTATCCTGCTTTCTGTGGCAGAGGAGGAATAGATAAAATAAATGATCTTCTGTCCTAAGGAACTCAGTATTTAGGGAGAAAGGTAATAAAAGGGCAGGTGTATTAAAAAGGTGAATAGTGGTGGGGTGCACATTTTTCAGTAAAGAAAGAGCAGTCCTCCACTGTTCACCCATGGAAAGTCTTTGGGAGAGGAGCTGCAGGGCTGAGGATGAGAAACCTGATCAGTATTGGCAGCTTTACTTGACAGAAGGAGACTTTTCTGTCTGGGTGGGGGAGTCCTGTGCACACTTTACTGACAGCAGCAAGTATTCAGAATATTCATGGTGTTGAGATCTGTTTTCCTGGCTTGCACCTGCTACTGAAGAAAGAATTCAAGTGCATTTCCTGGATTGCGTTTTCCGGGTCAGGCTGTGAGTGGGCCTGATTCCTGTTTTATGTTTTTCTTTCTGCTGGTGCAGTGAGCCCTCATGTGCAGCCTTCACACGAGGGCTCTTTTTTGGTAGAGATAAGATGAACCTACTGATAAACACCCAGTGAGCTGGGGGCACTTTGCATCTTCTTCCCCCAGGGCTGGGGAGGTGGTCCTGGCACAGAGGGTCCTCTCTTCTCTGGGCAAGTGTTGCAGAGCACAGAGACAGAAGGCAGTGCCAGGCAGACAATGTCCCACAGAGCAGGGCTCTGACAGCCTCTGTCCCAGCCTGTGCAAGTGGCTGATTCAGAGCCAGTTGCAGTTTCTGGTTGCCTGGCCATGCAAGAACCTGCTTCTTTTTCCCCTCCAGGATCTGCCAGTGCCGTGTCCTGGGGCTCTTCCTCACCACTGGCGCTCACTCATCGCTGAACCATTTCCTAGAAACTGCTCCCATTCTACCAGCCAGACTTCTGGCAGGATTTTATTAATCAGGAATACTCATTTCTTGTTCTTCCTGCCTGTCTCTGTCCCACCCAGAAACACCCACTGGTGAGCACAGAGCTGACTGCACTGCCTTGAGTCAGATGAACCTTCTCTCACCATCAGCTGGGCTGACTCCTGCTTGAAGCCTCCAGGAAGCCCTCAGGCAGGGGGAAAACAAACCAGCAAGAGTAATTAATTGCACCTTTCAACACTTTCAGTAGCTGAGGTGTTGTGGCCATGGCAGGACCTCATAACTGTACCTCAGTACCTAGCTAAAGCCAACCCTGCTGTTGAGGCTTTTCTTTATTTAAAAAGTGTCCTGACTCCCAAGCAGCTTTGCATGTGGCACACAAGAGTGGAACTATTGGGTGGTTTGCATTTATATTTTCTCTTTCAGTTCAAGTGAGATGCAGTTTCAAGATGCAGTTGACTTCACATGAAGAACACAAATCTGCCTTACTTGTGGTTCTCTTGGGTGCACTGGGAAGCACTGGTGGCTTCTGGGGTCTTCTAGGAGGCTCAGCTGTCCTTCCTCTGTCACAGTGAAAGGCTGCTGAAACCATTTAGAGAGCAGGCAGTGCATCATAGTCTTTTCAGAAAGAAGTACTTTGTTTTCTCATTTCTCTTTTGCTATTTATGTAGTCCCTGTGAGATGTTCTGAAGTATATTTTTCCATGACTGAGGTTTCCTGCAAATTGATGATTTTTTTTTTTTTGTGTGTCCCACCCAGTGTTAAGTCTTACCAAGAAAGAATAGTAGATGACTCATGGTGGCTTTGAAATCTCTGTGGTTAGACCTGATCCTGCAGAGTTTTGGCAGCAGTTATGGCAAGTGAGCCATTTTGTTCACCAGGAGAAAGATCTGGCAAGATGGGAACTGCTGTCTGAGCCTGTTTAGCCTTTTTTGCTTCTCTCCCAAAACTATTGCGTTTCTTTCTGCCAAACAGATTTTTTTTTTTTTTTTTTGGTACATGCAGAAAACTCTCTGCAAACACTTTTCTGGGCAGTGCTGCTCCAGAAGGTCATGGCCGCTGAAAGAAAAATAGTCTTTAATTTTTGCCTCATTGTGTGCTGAGGTCTGGAGGGTTAAGCTTGTAAGTCATAATATTAATGCTCTGATTTCCTCTAGGAATTTGTGGGGAAAATACAGTAAAGGAATTTCAACAAAAGGAGAATGAACTGCAGGGTGTCTGCCTTGGCCAGACACCTGTGTTGCTTGTAAGATACTGGAGGTCTGGGTGGGAGAGAGGGAGCAGCTGAGGCTTGATTTGAGCTCTGATATGAGCCTCATCTTTCCCTGCCTGCCATCACTGTTCTCCTGTGCAGGCTTGATTTTGGGGCATTGTTTCTCCCCTCTCTAGGAAAGTGGTTAAAAAAAAATTGTCCGCAGCATCTATTTTGTTCTAAGCAAGCTGTCAGTACTGTCAGTGTATGTAAATGAGATATTTTGCAGATATTTGCAGGTGTTTAGTTGTATTTAAGAAAGAAACATAAGGGAGCTATTCTGTTCCTGCAAGTTACTGCTTCATAACAGACAATTTCTTATTAAATTTGCCTGGATTTGATCTCAGTTTGAAACCTCAGCCATCATTCCAGAATTGTTTGAGAAATCAGAACCCAATTACTGTAATTACTCATCCTTAATTCTGATAATGAATCAAACACTTCAAGGTATAGAAAAATTAACTTTTCACTGGCTTGAGTCCTGTTTCCTTGGTGCTGTTATGTTACCATGTAGGGTGTCCATGGCTGGTTTGCAAAGCCACCCTGGAGCTCTCTGTGAAGTCCTGGGGACAGCATCACCTCTGCCCTCTGAGCTTGGTGTAATTCTCTTACAGTTACCTCTGGGACTTCCCCAAGCCAACTGTTTTCTTCTTGTAAACAACATCCACAAATATTTTTCTTAGCTGGCCACAGAGAAGGAAATTGCAGTTCTTGTGAGACCTTGGTGTTATCCTAAATCCACTGAAGAAGCTGTTTGGGGGTTTCTGGGTGTGAGAGGGAGGCTGAGGGCTGATGTCTGCTCGTGTTGGTGCTGGCTGAGCTGAGGAAAAGCAGCTGTTCTTGGAAACGTGGATCAGGAGCACACATGCACCCTCCTGTTGTCACCTCTGTCACCTGCTGTTGCTGATTTTTTGGGAATGATGCCTGATTGTACAACAGCCTTTTAGTGCTGGGTGTCCCAGCCCGATGGTGGGAGCCACTGAGCACTGCAGCTTTAAGAGTAGATTGGAAAATAACTGAAGTCAAATGAGGACAGAGACATCAGATTCTTGTGGAGCTTATCAGCCAGAATGCATCAAACACATTCAAAAGCGTTGCTAAATAAAACATTAAAAATCACTGGGGAGCTTCAGTTTGGAAAGGTGCAGAACCCAGGGTTGCAGGCAGGAGTACAGGAGCATTTTGGGGTCTGCACCACATCATGGGGCTTTGCCCTTGTGGCTCCAGCCTGACAGTGACAGTGCCTTCAGGGTGGTGCAGGGTCCTGTTTGGGCTGGGGAAGCAGCAGGATTCTGGCTGAGGAGCAGAGAGAGGAGCTGGGACATGCCCTTGCTGGGACAGCCTGGTGACCCCGAGGTGCTGCAGTTCCTCTCACACCCATTTACCAGAGGTGATCCCATGCTTTGGGTTAGCAAAGTACACTTCTGGCAGTGTGTGCACAGCCAGCAAAAGCTTGGCACAGCTTCGTGTTCAGCCTGAGCAGTCACAGGGCTCATTAATGCTGCCAGGAAGGATCAGCGTGGGATGGCACCTGTGTGGACCTGCATGTGGGTCCCAGCCCTGCACCCTGCACTTGGAGCTGCCTCCAAGAGGGACAGAAGCATCAGTAAAACTGGTGGTGGTCACCCTGCAGTGGTTGTCCTCAAAGCTGGTGGTGTTTTGGGGAATCATCTGGGAGATGAGCCTGTGCCTTGCACTCCCCAGGCAGGGGAGGGAGTTGGACTTGGCTGCTCACGTGGGAACATTTGAGTTCTGTGCTGTAGTGGGGACCACACTAACAGCAGGACTGTTTAGTGGGAGGGTTGCTTTCCTCCTCCATCATGGCCCTCTGCTCCTGCCAACTGTTTGGTTCTTTTTAAATGGAAATTATTTTAAAATTTCCATTAGGGCAAACAAACTCCCAAAAGTCAAGACAATAGAAACGACATTTTATTAAAGTGCTGAACTTTTAACTAAACTATTAGTAAAAATGTGTGGTCTAAATCTGCTACTCCTTTGTTGCTGTGATACCCACAGGAATTCCTCGTTTCTTTGAGCAGGTCACAAAAAAGGTCAGCAAAATCACGTGTCTGTGGTTTCACATGGAAAAAAAGCAGAAGGAAAAAGAAAAGTCATGTTCCCCCTTAATGAGAACAGTTCAATCAGCAGCAGGGTGGCTGCAGGAGCGGGGACATTGGCCTCCTGACACGTACCTGTGCTCTTTGCTGGATCCAGAGCTGCTGCCTGGAGCCAGTGCCCATGCAGGGCTGAGATCCTGTTGCAGTCACTGAATCCCTCCCGAGCACAGGCTGCAGTGCTTTCCCTGGAATTGGCTTGGCTGGCAGGAGATATGTGAAGGTCTGTGTTTGCATTTATCAGCTGCCACCTAACCCACTGTGGGAGGGAGGGAGGTGTTGGGCTGCCTGCCAGCGTGCCCGCTTGTCTCCGAGCTGCCGGAATTCCCTGCGGAAATGTGGCTTGGCAGGTGGCACTTGCTGGAGCACACGTGGCACTGGGAGATACCACAGTAGTGTTGGGTGATGTACAGGACATCAGCCTGCAGATAGCTATACATTTAGGTAGCAAAAATACCTGCTGTATTTGTGTGGTGTGTTCAGCTGTAGATAAGAGCTGCAGCCATGAGTATCATCCTGTGAGCACTGTGGTGGTGGCTGTTGTCCCTGATTTCATGGAGATGGTCACTCTAATAGTCCTGTGCATTGCACCATCACTTTGGCTAGCTCCTTGCTTTTGGGATTTTATATAAAGCTTTTGTGAGCTCTATCTTGTGTGCCAAGCTCTGTGTGTCTGTCAGCACCCAGAAGTGCTGTATGCTTTGGCCTTCCTGCTGTTTGCTCTTTGCAGCAGGCAGTTTCCAATCCCCTCTTTTCCATCAGCCCAGGACTCTGTTGACCACTCTGTTGCATCTTGGATGTGTGGTTTGGGGATGCTGAGATGGAGCCGATCCCCAGGGTGCTGTCACCTGGCTCCCTTTGCCTGCCTGCAGCTATAGTGCTGGTTTGTCTCTGGGGGTGAGTAACCAGGTTCCAGAGGCTCTGGGCATCCCCTGTCCTGGTTTTCAGGGCTGTTATGTGCACTGCTCCTGGGTTTAGGGCTGCAGGGTGCAGGGCTGGCGGTGATCCCTGAAGGATGCACAGCCCGAGGTGTGAGTGCTGTGCTTAAACACTCTTGTCCATGACTGAGGAATCCAAAACAAGGTGATGAATTAGTATGTGCAGGGCCAGCCTTAATTACCAATAAATCCCTAATGATTGGCTTCCTGGGGAGGCTGCACTTCCTGTGGCAGCCCAGGGAGCGGGGATGGTGCTGCTGGGCAGGGGGAGATGGAGCCAGAGCACTCAGTACATCAGCATGAGATCCGGTGCTGCCCATCCGAGGATGTTTATGTTTTCCCTCTACTGTTCTGGAAAGCAAATTAAATGAGTCCTTGGGAGGTGCCTGACACTTGGGCTGGGCCTGGGTGTGGGGACAAACCAGCATGGAGGGGCTTTCTGGCTAAAGCTGTGGGTTAGTCACCAGTGCCTTACCTCATCCTTTCCCTTGACTGCCTGGCTTTTCTGTGTCCTTTTCTCCCACAAGTGGGAGCAATGTGGGGTGGATGCTGCAGAGCCCTGTCCAGGGGCAGAACAGGCTCTGCCCCGTGTGGATAGTGCAGCAGGCACTTCCAAAGATGAACCTGTTGTTTCCAGCCTTGAAGCATCTCATGCCCTGTTACAAACAGGCTGTGTGGATTGCTGTGACTCTGCTGCTCCTGTGGGCAGGCTGGTGGCTTGGCAATAAACCTCACGTGGCAAGGACTGTGGAAATCAATAATGCAGAGCCAGGGAACTGTGCTGCAGGAAGCACTAATTGGTTCCTGCTTTTAGAGGTGTTGCTATTAAATGTGGGCACTTTGTGGGGATAATTGTTTTGGAAACAGTATTTTAAAATGTTTTGGTTTTATCAGGATTGGGCTAAAGATAAGCAAATTAGGTCTGGATGATGTTTCAATGTGTCTATTGTTGATCTGGGTTTTTATTTAAGTTCTCTAGCTCCAGATCTTTCCAGGGTAGGAGCAATGCTTTGGTTCTTATTCAAGGGCTGTTTTGTGTGTTTTAAAAACAAACCCTAATCCTTTTGCACTGCCCCTGCAGTATGAGCATCCAGGAGGGCAGATTTTCAGGAGGCGTCTGCATTTGCTGTTGCTGGCTGTGGACTCCTCTGGCTGTGTGTTTTCCATGTACTGAGCTGAAGAACAGGATTCCTTAATCCTGCATTGCTGAGCATTTTCCAACCCTATTGTCTTTTAGTTTCACGGTTAGGGAATGTAACATTCTACCTACAAGAGCCCTGTTGTTTTGATTAAATATTGAGAGGAAGACAAAATCAGTGTGTCTGTTTTGCTTGGTGTGAGTATGGGGTTTTTTTTCTGGGCTGGAAAAGCAGGATGCTCCTTGCAGGTGCTTGCAGGGATCCTGAGCACAGGGAACACTTCCTAACTGTGGTGGAGGGCTGACCCCTGCCCAGGGCTGTGGAAGGACGGTGTGCCAGGGCATAAATCTGGGGTGCTGACAAGCCCAGCTTCTCCTGGGGGAGGCAAATAGCTCCTCAGAAATGGCTTTTATCAGGTGAGAGTATTTCTCCAACACAGAGTGGTCCAAAGCTAATTTTAGGCTTAAAATGGGATGAATGAGGAAATATTTACATGCAAAAGAGTCACCACCACTATACAGAGCAAAAAGCTGTTGAGGGCATCGTGCATGGGAATTCCTTGGAATTTCATTTGGGCTCTTGGTGCCCCTCTTGCACCCAGGCTCCTGTCAGCAGCAGGAGGAGAGAGAGACAGAATTCATGCTTCGATTCTTTGGGTTTTTGTTTGTTTGTTTGTTTTCTGTTTATTGACCCCATTTCACTGCCCTGCTTTGGCCTGAGCCTGCCTGTTCTGCTCCAGGCAGCCTGGGAGGTTTTTGTGTGTTCCACCGTGGGCGCTGCCTGCAGGACAAAACCAAGTATGGGAACTGAGGTCACTTGTCACAGCTCTTGCCAAAAGGTCACTGTACTGGGAGAGATGTCATGAGAACAGCAATGAGATCATTTTCAGGGATTATAGTGTTTCTCACCGTAGGGATAAGAGTTGATACAGAGCATCAAACCCTGGGAGGCATTAGCAGGAAATGTCTGTTTTTCCTGGATGTATTTTCTCTTCTCTGCTTACCATTTTTTCCAAATTAAATTTTTCTGGGTTTCATAGCTCTTTGAGATACTTTTCAGCATCAGAACATCATTAAGGAACTGTGATTGTCTGAGCTTGTTTCTGATCTGCCATGATACAGAATAAACCTAGGCTGACCAAGTTTTAGGTAGTCTGTGCTATTACCAGCTGCATACATTTTCACATCAGGACGTCAGTGTCTTCAAACACAGAACTGTTCATGAATATTTACAAAAATATGTATTTTCTGCCTTCCAGTTTCCATGCCTTTAAAGCTGTGCTTTTGTCATCCTGTGCAACAAGTAGAAAAAAAATTTCTTTAGTGAAGGCTGAGACGGTCATATGATCCCTGAAGTAATAACTTGGGGTTAAAGCATAACCAAAATGGCAAAGAGCAAGTAGATATTGGGCTTGCAAAGTTGCAGGATGGAGCTACAGGTTTGCAATATATTCACAAGGGCTCAGGGATTAATATAGTTAATTTCTGTTTTTTTAGTCATTGTCACTGCAGTTGAAATCTTGGCTGATTCTTGGTGAAGTCACTATTTCCAGTGTATATATTTTATTAGTTCAAGAGGTTTGGGGCCTGTGTGCTGTGGGGGCAGTCTGGGACAGAAGGCAGAGAGCTTAAGTGGTGCTTCAAGAGGAAGTAATTGATATGAGATTGGGCTGGACAAAGGCAGTGTCAGCTGTCTTTATAGAGTTTGTAGGGTTTATAGTATGTAAAAATCTTCCAGTTTTTAATCATCTCCTTTTTTTTCCTTGTCTGTTCCAAGGTTTTCCTTTACTGCTGAGTCTTCTCATTGTATTTTCCCTCTTGCTGCCTTTGCCCAGGCAGGCTTTGAGCCGGATGAAGCTGGAGCAGCACCTTCCCTCTGTTCAAACACGGGCTGCCACTCCAGCTCCTGCCTGCCCCAGCTGCAGGTTTGGGGTCCAACTGTTCCCCTGCCTCCTGCAGGCCCTGGGGGCTCTGCAAATCCCTCCTCAGGCAGTGCCTGCCTTTGCCATTAGATAGGGCTTTATCCCTAATCTCAGCAGTTAAACTAAAAGAGAGTAGGTTTGGATTAGATATAGGAGCAAATTCCTGCCTTTGAAGGTGCTGAGTCATTGGTTGCCCAGAGGAGCTGTGGATGCCCCATCCCTGGAAATGTTCAAGGCCAGGTTGGAAGGGGCTTGGAGCAACCTGGGATAATGGAAGATGTCCCTTCCTGTGGCTGGGGGTTAGAACTGGGTGGTCTTTAAGGTTCTTTCCAACCTAAACCATTCTGTGATTCTAATTCAGAGCACTTCTCCCTTGTCCACTCTGCTCACAGCAACCTTCTGCAGGGTTGCAGTCTGCTGTGACATTTCTCTGCCTTCTCTCAGTATTGACACTGTTCTCACAGGTCAAATGCTTTAGGCCTGAGTTCTCCTGTGTTCTGCATCATCTCTTCCTTCCTGGCTCACAGGCAATAGTCCTGTTTGTTCATCTTGGCACGGGTTTTGCATTTGTTCGGATTGCCAGTTCTTGACTCAGTCAGATCCTGGTTTTTCTCTTTGGTTGTTTGGGTTTATTTTCCTTTAAAAAACATGCTGCTTATTTTCTGTCTTGAATGGCAACAGCTGAATGCTGAAATGCAGCACTTATTTCTCATGAGTTTCATCCTGTTATTTGCAGTCTGCTGCGATTTGCTGGTATTGCTTGAGTTGGGTGTCAGAGGTTCATAATTCCCTTCTCTAGTCTGTCAGCAGTGCGAGCAGTGATTGGCACTGGACAGACAGGGCCTTCTTGGTGCAGCCTGCCTGGTTTGTGGTAAAATCCTGGATATCCATGTCTGGTGCCTGTTTGCACCCAGCCTGTTGCAGATTAGCCCAGGCATTCCTCAGCTTGCCCGTGGGAATGCAGAGAGTGACCACATGGAAACTCTGCCCAAGAGGTTAAATAGCTCTTGTGGAGCAGGGCCCTTTAAGCAATTTGGCAAAGCTTTCAGAGGGGTGTGTATGTCCTGTCTTTCCAGCTGACCCCAGTGCCATGTGGCCTGCCCAGCGTTGGGTTTGCCCTGTGTCCTGTGGCTCTGCAGCAGCCAGCTGTGACAGGGAGCCTGGCCCCTGCCTAGGTTTGTGGGGCAAGTCACATTTTCCTTCTCAACCCCAAAATTCAGCTCTAATCTCTATGGGGATAGTCCTGCTGCTGAGACTGACTCAGGCCCACCTGACTTTGGACCCTGCTTTATCGCAGGATTTGTCTGTGCCAGCTGTGAAAACGGCTTTAGCTTTAAAAAAAAATAAATAATAAAATCCTGAGTTATGGAGCCCTGCTGCGGTCCCTTGGAAATAATCATTGCATACACTGGTTAATTGTTTATCCATTAACCAACTGTGTCAATTAATGTGACAAAGAACCCAGCTGTACCTGGCACAGTGGGGAGGAGAGGAGGAGGAGGGAGGATGAGCATCTCCTCTCTCTGTTGGCTTCTCTCTGTTGCTCTTCCTGCAGCCCTGCTGATGTGGTATTTGTCTGCTGGTTTCCTTCAAGTTTGCTGGCATGGCACGTCCAGAGTGTGTTTGGGCTTGTGTCCTTTTTGACCCTGGAAAACTTCTTTTGGAAAGGGCATTAAGTTTCCATGGAGTAAAAGCATCTTCTGATGGAGGAAAAAAAATCGTTTTGTTTCTAAATGTGAATGTACACAGAAATACAAAGCAAGATGCTACTTTATTTCCAGCTAGAAATACACAAAAAAATTCTTTGCATGAAGTACTGAGTGGGAAATAGGATTTTAATGTAGATATGAGGGTAAAGTGAGGCTCTGGGCTCCCTACTGCCATCCCCAGGGTTATTTGGGAAAGCCTGGCAGCATGGCCTCCCTTGGGAATGCTGTTTATGTATGCCTCCTTTCCAGGGAGAAAATCAAACATGCAAAGCCAGTCTATATCAGGTGGAATGACTTCACTCCAAACAAATGAAAATGTACCTTCTGCTCTCTGAATAATTGAAGTCCCTTGCAGTACGTTGTTAGAATGGGAAAAGTGTATAGCTTCCAAGGGGGAGAGCTGGCTTTCTATGAAATGGTGACAGGGGAGGTGTGGGACAGCGCCAGTGCCAAATTCCTGCTGCACAGAGAGTGCACGGGCTGGGTAGGGTAACATCAGTGGGGTGAGAACTATTTGATAATTGAAACAAAATAAAATATAGTATAATTGTAATGAAAGGGGAATAACAGTGATGGAAACAAGTGATGCACAATACAGCAACTGCTCACCACCCCCTGGCCAGTGCCCAGCCCCCAGCAGCAGTTGGCACCCCCCAGCCAATTTCCCCAGCTGATACCCTGGGAATGGTGTCCTGTGGAATGGAATGGGATTTCCCTTTGGCCAGTGTGGGTCAGCTTTCCTGGCCATGCTGCCCCACAGCTTTTTGTGCACCTCCCCATTGTCAGAGCCTTGAAAACTGGGAAGTCCTTGAGTTAGGGGAAGCAGAACTTAGCAACAACTCAAACATCGGTGTGTTATCAACATTCTTCTGATCCTAAATCCAAAACACAACGCTGTACCAGCTAATAATAAAATTAACTCTGTCCCAGCTGAAACCGGGATGTTGCCCCAAAGTTCAGTGTATTATTGGAAAAGGAGGTACCCACATGTGTGTTTATATTTGAATTATTCATACAGATCTTTTGAAGTGGCCTGGGGCCCAGTAAACCCCTGGTCTGGTCCTAAACCCTTCTGTGCTCTGGTGGCTTCCCCTGCCACTGGTGGAAGGTGGCAGAGCTACCCAGGCCCTTGGAGCCCTCACTCCTAAGATGAAACTGTTGCTTCTGCATTTACTTTGGTATGAGAGAAGAGATTGACCCAGTTTTTCTTGATTCGTGTGCAAATGGATTTTTTTTCTGAAGGCAGCTGCTTCTAGCATGTTTTTAGGCATACATGGTATCAGCCTTGTGTGGTAATGAAATAATGGACTTGTTTCAAGAGGAAACAATAATAAAGAATGCTCTTTCAAAAGCAGCTAAACACATGATTTATTAAAATGTGAAATTATTTCCAAGTTACAGCATACCCAGCTCTTGTTGTGGAGCTCACACAAGAATAATTGCACAGTGTTCTTTGCAGAACTTAACGTCAGAAATGTCACACTTTTTTGGAGAAATCATTCTTTAACACAATGTAAGAGCTTCCACAAGGATAAATGGGCATCCTTGTATTGGCTTCTGTAAAATGTTGCCAGTTTGTCCCATCCATATTTTTTCAGGGTAGCTGTGACATTTATTGCAGAGCAGGACAAAGATTGAAGGGACTTTTTATCATCATTAGGGCAATGCCCAGGAGGAGCTGGAGCCTGGCTGTGTGCAAGGACCAGCAGCCAGCTCCACAGCCCCAGGGTGAGCTGCAGAGCCTAGAGGAGGAAGAGGGTTTGCAAATATTCACGAGCAGGAAAGGCTTGTGCTAGTGTCAGTGGCCGTGCCTCATATATCGATTTACTTTTGTTTCCTTATTATTTTTGGCTTCTTCCTTCCCTGTTTTTCTTGTGACTCAGGCTCCTGGAATGGATGGGTGGGGATAAAGATGGGAAGTGCTGTAGCCACCAGTGCCCAAACACCTCTGAGTGCCACTGCCTGAGTGCCCTGAGTGGGCTGCAGCCTTTTCCCTGGCTGTGTCCCATCCCTAAGGGACAGTGGGCTGGTCCCCTGCCGCCACCTGGGATGTTGGAGGGGTGAGCACAGAAGATGTGGGGTCTACCTTGTTGGTCCCAGGCTTTCTGTGGGGATCAGGATGCTCCTGACCCTGGAGAGGAACCTTTAGAGCTGTAACTTTGGAGCCTGCTGAGAGGATGGAGCCGTGGGAGAGCACGAGGCACGCAGACACCACAGGCGGTTGTGTAAGGAGCATAGAAAGAGAGGAAATCTTAATAATGCTGGGAGTTTCTAGCACTGCTTTACTGAAAGGAAGAACATGTAGCAGAAACTCCTACTGATTTTCTGAGTGAGCTTTTCCTTCGTGTAGCCTGACCTGGGAAACGCTGCGCCGGGTGAATTAAATCTGGGGTTTGGCTAAGCAGTGATATGATTTGTAGCTTTATAGCTGAACATTTGCCATTGAGTGTGTAGGGTGGGGATAGTTGGGATGAATAGTAGTGGCTGAAGGGATGGAAGGAAGATGTGTCCATGCATCTCCAGTGGTTTCCTTCAGCCCTGTGTTGCAGAGAAGGTGCTGACAGCTCTGCCCTCTCTCCGCAGCGCCCCGCGGCTCCTGAGCGCAGGCCCCTGAGATGTCTCTGAGAGCAGAAAGCCATGCAGCCACATCCACGCTGAAGAAGCTCGCTGCAGACATGAGCAACATCATCGAGAGCCTGGACACCAGGGAGCTCCATGTGGAGGGCGAGGAGGTGGACTCGGAGGTGCTCACTGACCCCAAAGGCACCGGTGAGTTGACACCCCTGTGTCCTCATCCCATGTCCTGCCTGGCTTTTATCAATCTGTTGGCAGGGAGGCTACAGCCTCAGGGGTTTTACCAAGCCCAGCATTGACCCTGATTTAGAACCTGGAGGCTCTTAATGCTTGAGCTTCTCAAGTCAAGTCCCTTCTGTGTAACCTTGTCTTCGAGCTCTCTTTAATAAAAATTGCTCTCTTTTGCTGGAATTAATGCTGTATAAATGCTCCCATGTTAAAGCATTGCTGTCTGCTGCCTTTCATGCCCTGTTACCAGGCTGTTGAGCTAACAGATCTGTGGGGTTTGTGCTCCTTGCAGTGTGCATTCCCTTCTCTGCCATCTACCACACCCATGGGTTCAAGGAGCCGGGCACGCAGACGTACCTCTCGGGGTGTCCTGTCCGAGTGCGTGTGCTGGAAGTTGAACGATTTACTTCCACTAAGAAGGTCAGAACTTCCACAGATTTTGTTTGATTTCTGTAGAACTGTATTTAAAATGCTGCCTTAATTTTGTGCTTACTTGTTCATGGGCTGAGGAAGCAGCAATGCCTGTGTTTCAGAAAATACTTAGGAGAGAAGGTTATCTGTCTATTTATAAAACCTAATAAAGCAGAACAAGAAATTGTGAGACACAATAATCCTTAAGTAAAGCTGAATAAAGGCTCTTTAGATGAGCAGCTGCAGGAAAATGGCTTATTTCAAAACTTGCATGCCATGTGGTGATGCTCTCCCCTGCAGGTACCAAGCCCCAATGTTTACACCATCGAGCTGACCCATGGAGAGTTTGTCTGGCACGTGAAAAGGAAGTTCAAGCACTTCCAGGAGTTTCACAGGGAGCTGCTGAGGTACAAAGCCTTCGTGCGCATCCCTATCCCCACCAGGAGGTGAGTGTGGACACAGCTTTGGGGGGTGTGATCTGTTAACTTAATGTGTTATCTGTTTGGCTTCACTGTTCCTATTTGCTTTGCTGTAAGGAGGAGAGGGCAGAAGAATTCAGTCTCCATGAATATTTAGCAGCTATGATAAAAATATTTAATCTATGTGTTCAGCAGCCATAATCTAAGTGATGCAAATATCTCTCTGCTGACGCAGGAAACGCCGTCTCCTGGGTCATCAGCTTTTGAGCTGGATTTACCTTGAACTTGGGGAAGGGTTATGATAATGCTAATAGAAATTGCTGGAGCTTTGTGGCTTTCTGACAGTGTGGGCAGGATGTGGGAGGCATGGGGGTCTCTGGCCAGGCTGGCCTTGGTGCTTGGGATGACTGGAAATATAAGAGGAACAGGAAAATAAGTGTGAAAAGAAGTGGTGTAGGAGAGTGAGAGCCTTCTGATGTAGAGAAATCTTGGGAATATGATAGAAAAGGTAAAATTATGAGAGGTTAAGAGCTGGAGGAACATAATGCCCTAAAAACAGGATGTGGACTCCTTTTCCTTATGATACCGAAAGCTCACAAATCAAACTGATACTTCTGTGTTGTGTTTTGGTTTTAAGACACTTGGAGCACGCTGTCTTCTCGGATAGAAAAAATAAAGGCATTGCAGCAGAAGGGTTATTTATTGAGGCATACAGACACTTGCAGCACTGAGACTTGATGTTGGGGTGTGTTTTTCCTTGCAGTCACACAGTGAGAAGACAATCCATCAAAAGGGGAGAGCCGAGGCAGATGCCGAGTCTGCCGCACACCGCAGAGAGCACGGTGCGGGAGGAGCACTTCTCCAGCAGGAGGGTAAGAGCCACCTCACTGTGGGGCCAGAGGGATGCTCTGAGGTGCAGAGAAGCCTGGCAGGTAGCTTGCAAAGCCACACACCATCAAAACCCTTGTTTGGTATCATTACAGTATTTTTCTTGACAAAGTTTGGCTGTGACAAGTCCAGCTTTAATGCCAAATTCTCTGCTGCACAATGATGAGGGTGCTGCTCCTGGGGTTCATGTGGGCAGAGCTTTCCTCTGCAGTTGAGGAACACCGTGATGCTGGGAGTGGTGGTTCCCCTCCTCCCACCTGCTCTGATTTAAAGATAGACAAGGCAGTTTTCAGAGTCAAGTTGCGTGATGGAGGCAACCCCGTGGCCATCAAAATCTGAGAGATTTCAGTGCCATCCCCCTCTGAAAGAGGAGATGACAGCCAGGCTATTGATGCTGAAGTGGGTAATTTTAGCCCAGGCACACGTGTTCTGTGTAACTTCATCAGATGTTAACAGATGGGCCCTTCCATGGAGAGGGTGGATGTCTTCCTACCTCTTCATTGCAGCTTTGCTCCTCACAAGTTAAAAACTCCATGTTTGTTCAGGCTGTGCTTATCGTTCGCTTTCTGCTGCTCCCTCCCTCCTTCCCTCCCTGGGCTTTGTGCCACTGGAACTTCAAGGCCCAGAGGATTAAAGGATTGTGCCTTGTGGCTGTGCCATGCAGAAACCGTGCTGTTCACAGCTTCTCTCATGTGTGGGAAGTTTGAGGAGAGAGATGTGGGTTTAAAAGAGGAAGAAAACTGTTGGATAGATGCTTTTTATTTTTTTAGCCCATGTTTCCTTTCAGTTTGCTTTGTGTCCTGTAGGACTGTGCCCAGTTTCTCCTGCCCAGACAGTCTAATTTTTTCTTTTCCCTTTTATCATGAGGATGGTAAGAGATTACTTCTCCCATAATGGTTTCTTCTCTTCTCCCTTCCTGGCTGGGAGGACAGGCCCAGCCACTGCTCTCTCTGTGTCCTTGGGACAGGACAGCATGGTCCCTGTGTCACTCACCCTGTGAACCTTTTGTTTTGGTTAAACAGGCTCTCTCAGTGCCTCTGAGCCTGTTTTCTCACAAAGCTGATTCCTGTGGGCCAAAAACAATGGGGACTGATTTGGTATTTAAAATTGTTCTGAAACTTTAGCTCTGTCACAGAAGTTTACCTCCAAGGTGACCCTGCCACGGAGCAGGTCTGCTGGTGGAAGGTACAAACACAGGACTATGAACAGTAAACAACCTGTTTATGGCCAACTGTTTATGGTGCTGAGCTATGATATCCTGTGAGCTCATAATAATGGATTTATTTATCCATTCAAACTGAAAAGTGGGTCTGATTTCTTGATTGCTTCCTAATTCCAGACAGTTGGATTACAGGAATTTTCAAGAAAAACCTCCACATCCTATCTAAAGTTTCAACATTTTAATTGTAGAAACAGCTGGAGGACTACTTGACGAATATCCTGAAAATGCCAATGTACAGGAACTACCATGGAACAGTAAGTAGAAATTACTTTGCTTAATTGTCTAAAGAATATTCCCTTTACAAATGCTGAATTCATTGGAAGCAAACATGCAGCTTCTGCAAGAAACATTTTACAGCTGTTTTGTGAGCATTTTGGCTCAGCTGATTTCTCCAACACAGATGTAATATGATTTAAACCAAAGGAAAGACTCAGTGGTTGCTGGTATAGCACAGTGATAACCTCCTCAAGCTGGTTCAATCCAGACAGCTGGCTGTACATGTATGATATAGTGAGATTCTGTTTAATTCTGCAGATTGTGTGAGATGATAAGTTACAGTTCTAAATACTTAAAAAATTGGAATCCAAACCATATTTGTATTTGCTCCTTCAGTCTGGGCTTTGTGTGTGGTTCTGGGTGCAGATTTGTCTCGGGTTTCTATTCTGGGCAGTTTCCCTGGACATTAGTGATGTTGAGTTTGTGTGTGTGGGATACCCAGAGAGGTGAGTGTTTTGTCAGTTCCAAAGGCTTATTTAAAGTTGGCTTATTTCCCCAAGTCAACACTGTTTGAAATGAGGAGAGATGTCAAATCCAGCTTCAGGCCTATTTTAAGTAAAAATATTTCTTTCGAAATTCATCCTCGAATGTTTCTTCAGAAGTCCTTACCTGTCAGCTGCATCTGTGACATCTCTTGGGGATGGTAATTTATTTCCCCTTTTTTTGGCTGCATAATGACTGTGTTACTTCATCTTTTGTGTTACCAGCAAAATCTGATGCACGCACCGAGTAGCTGCCAAGTTTGGTGACATTTCTGAGCACAGAGTGATAGTTGGGAACACCTGGTTTTCAAACAAGCCAAAAATACAGACTGAACTTTGGGTTTCTGCAGCAGCCACTTCTCTTCCACTTTGGCTGTTGTTAGAAATTCTTCTATTTTGCAGGATTTCCGTTGTGTAGAGATGTTGGGCAGCTCATAGCTGGATGTTGTGTATAAAAACTTGAAAACTGTGCGTGCTCTATTGCAGAGCTCAGTGTTGAGCACTGCTTATTCCATGGGACAAAGGGCCCATTGGGGTTGGCCATTGCTCTCTGGATGGCAAGAAATCTTCAGGCTGAGGCTCAGGAAGCTGCATTCCTTAGAGTGTTTCTTTAGGGGACAGGCTGTGGAGCTTAATTCCAAAGCAGTGAAGAGCTGCGTGTGGAAAAGAGTCATCTTTTGTTCTAGAAGCAGGATTGGGATCACTTGGCAATTTTGATCAGTAGCATATGCAGAGCGGGGGAGAGTTATTTTACAGTGTGGATCCATCTTGTCACTTTTAGGCAGGCGTTGCCTTTTTGAAATATTTTGGAACGTTTCTGCTCCTCTGAGAACGTGGGTGATGCTTTGGCCAGGCTGTGGTTTGAGACAGGCTGCACAGTGGGGGCTGGGAGAGGAGATGGGCCAGCCCTGCCTTCCCAGCAGCTGTGGGGTGCTCCCTCCTGGGCTGAATCGCCCTTCTGTCCCCAGCCCCTGGAGCCAGATGTCCCTTTTGCACATAAATTCTCAGTTTATTGTTGGCTTTCATTGCATTTGGCCTCAGAGAAGTGTTCAGGGAGGATTTGCTGCCCGTGGTGGCGGCGCAGGTCCTGCAGGCGATGCTGGAAGAAAGCACAGGGAAGGAAGTGCTTCCTTTAAAACAGCACCCAAACCACCCCCACCATTCTCAGAGGAGACTGAAGTGGAGATTTCTGGCACTTTCCCTGGAACTGTATTTGTCCTCCTGAGAACAAAATGAGGGCTTTGCTCTTCCTGTGGTTGAGAAGCCTTTTGCCCCGATGCTGACAAATGCTGTAACTGTCTTAATCTTGGAGCACATTTGGACTTCTTTGTGTTCCTCTCATCAAATCCATGCACTGAGGACTTTTTTAAAATCAGGAACTCAGTTAAATCAGACATGGAGTTGCAAAGGCAAGCTGAGACCTGCCTGGAGTGTAACCCTTGGTCATTGTGAAGAGCCTGCTTGGGTCAGTAGCATTTCTGAGGAGATGTTTTTTACATCTGAGCTGCACAATTTAATGAGTTCGCTTTTTTACTTTTTTTATTTTGCTTTTGTGGTTAATTTATTATTTGCCAGTGAGAGCAAAGTGCTTTATACACAGTCTGGAGGATGTGCCGTGCACTGAGGCAGTCAAGCCTGCAAGTCAGGCTTGTGGTTTTGCCCAAAGACCTGAAGTCACTGGTTGGGTTAAGGATCAGGTCCACAGTGACTACATGGCATTGGAGAGGTTGTACATCATCTAGCTTTTTATATTTAATATTTTTTAAATTATTTGATTTTTGTGATTAAATCTCATGTCTTCTTCTTCTTTCCAAAACCTTTTTTGTAGTACTTTTGGGCTGAAGTGCTTTAACACAATTACTGTTGTGGGAATCTCAGTGTGTTAACTGTTCACACTTTTTCTGAAAATTGGAAATTAGAGGAATATAGCCTCAAAATGTTGAGGCTTAATTGGATTCTGTTTAAAAATTTTAGTAATTGGATCTTTGCATTATTTTTGTGCAAGCTCCCATACTTGCAAAAGGGAAAGTAAGATTTGATTGGATTGTGTGTATGTGTGTAATGTTTTGCATGAACTTTAGAGAGAGTAAAAACCTCATCTTAATTAGGAACAGCTGAGAAGTGAGAGAGGCTGCTACTTTGCCTCTGATATACTTGCAGATCCTTTGCTTGGATCTTTGTGGAGGTCCCCCCCCAACCCATCAATATTTCAAGCTATTACACTTGAAATGCAGCACGTTTAGGGCTTTTTTAAATGTGTATTTTATATAAGCAATTTTTTCTTTGTGTAAGAAATTGTGCTGAGCAATATAATTCTGGAGAGTGTGTAATTCCATGTTATTGCTAGTGACCAGTGCTAATCCGCTTTTGATGCATTTCTGAACCCACTAAATAAAGAACAAGGGTCAAAATGAAAAAAACACAGCATGGAGAGGCTGAATCCTTTCTGAAATGAAGATGCTCTGTGAAATTTTGACTTACATAAATCATGCATGCCCCACATTGCTGGCAGGACAGGATGGTTTGAACACCTTGCAGCTGGTTCTCCAGCTTCCCCAGCCTGTCCTCCTGCAGCCCATCACTGCTGTCTGGCACAACAATGTCACTGAAGCTGCATTCTCCTGGCCATACCTCATAGCACAGCCATCCTGCTGCGGGTCTCTCTGAAACCAGAGTGGGATGCCAGATGCCAGGGAGGCAGCTGGGCAGCACAGGAATGCTGATGTGACCGAGATGAAAGCTCCTGCCTGCCTCTCCCAGCCTCTCTGTGAACGATGAGCACCTCAGATGAGACACTGTGACAGTAAAAATAGCTAATTGGAACAATTAATCATTCCATCAGATGTTTTTACTACGCTGGGAAATTTTCCTTCGAACTGCAGGAATTTATTTAAGTTTCTTTTTTTTACAAACCAATACTTGATCAATGTGTTGGATGGGCTCCTGTCACTGCTGTTCCAGAGACTGCTTGGCTGAAGAGGAGGTGACTGTGCTGCCAGACAATCTTTCTTTCTCTTTTATGTAGTGGTAGTTCTGTTTCTGCAAATAATTTTTCCTCTTGGTTTTTCTTTTTGCTTCTTTGAGGACAGTTATTTCTCTGCATGCAGTGCTCCTCAAATTCCTACCAGCTTTCTGGTTCCAGCCAGCATTTTCAAAGGGTTTTGACATTTCCGTGCTTTTTTTGTGTGTGTGCCCACTGTGAGAGAGATGTCTGGGTTTCTGATTTGTCTGGTATGAAATGCCATGAAGTTAAAATGGGATCCAGACAAAGAACTGGCCTGAAATTTTTCTTGGGACCTCTGATAAGGGCTTGGAGGATACACTGGATTTTTTCAGGCACTTCCCACCCTGCTCTGAGTGTTGCTGCAGAAACAGCTGAAACATTCATTGGTCACACCTGGTGCTTTTCCAGAACACTTTGGGAGAACAGAGAGAGCAAGATGGTTGGTAAAATAACATGGAATGACTTGTTCTAACCACTTGCTGAAAACAGGCTGAAATCACCCTAAAATCAAAGCATTAGAATTGACTCAGCTGAGGAGAGGTTACTTTATGTCCTTGAGATACTCAGAGGAAAGCAGTTGTGTCTTTTGTTCTTCTTCATGGCCTTGGCTGATGTGAAAAGTTTGGGAAGATCCCAGGAGCAGCTGAGCATGAGGAGATGGAAGGATCTTCAGTTCTTCTGCTGTTTTCTGGGAAAAAATGATGGTATTGGGAAGGGAGCCTGTGCTAACCTCATTGTAATGGCAAGACAGACTTTGACCCCAAATTTACTGATGCTTTTTGTTATACTTAGTGTCTGAAAATGTCTTTGAGACTTAGGGGTCCAAAATTGGATTTTGCTGATGAGGGCCCTGAGGCTGGTTTGGCAAAGAGAGATCAGAGTGGCCTTTTCCAAGAGAAGAGTAGAGAAGAGGAAGAGGAAGAGAAGAGGAAGAGAAGAGAAGGGAAGGGAGAAGAGAAGAGAAGACCTTACCTTTCCTTGGAGTTGCTGTGGGTCTGGGTGGGCATATCCTGAAGCTGGTACCGAGGCTGCCTCCTGTCCCCACTGCAGTCAGGAGCAAGGGCTGCAGCCCCAGCAGGGTTCATTGCCAAAATGTGCTGTTAGAGGTTCCCTCTGCCTGGCCAAGGGGACAGTGACACCTGCCCTGAGCACCTTTCTGCACTTGGCCAGCTTGCTGTGCCAATAAATTAGAAGTGCCTGGGTGCAGACAGGGTTCGGCTGTGTGACCCCTTTGCAGGGCTGTGCCTGCCCCAGCCCTGTCCTGCACAGGACACCCTGGGAGAATGTTTCTCCCTGCTAAAGGGGCCCAGGGCTAATAACCAGCACACTGCCAGGAATGTCCTGCTGTGCCAAGAAAAGCCTGCTCAGTTGAAATTGCCCAGTGTCCTATTTTTAGAGGTGAATGTAATCGTGCTGAGCTTTCTCACCAGCTTTGCTCACTGTTATGTTCCTGCAATCCCTGCTGAAGCAGGAGGAGCCATGAGGAGGCAGGTTCCTGGACTTTGGGATTTGAACTTGCTCTCCTCCTGCCCCACTGTGGTTTTCCTGTGGAATTTTGGCTTTGGAGCCAGTTGGCAGTGATGTGTGTCCAGCACTGCCCTGCTGCAGCGGCCTTGGAGGATGCTCATGGGTTGGGGCGCTGAACCCTCCTGTGGTGTCTCCATGGGGTTGGGGACTTAAAGGGTGCTCCCTGCTCTGGGCCCGTGTCCTCATTTCCTTTGCAGTCTTGCTTTGAGGGTCCCTGGAGGAAGGAGAGGATTCAGGTAGACAGCCAAGATCACACAGACTCCTGAACAGTGACAAACTTCAGTCCTTTTTCAGACAAAGATCCAGGAGGGAGAATACCAGGGAGTCCCTGTGATGCATTTGAGTGTAATTGTCCTGAAATGTGTTCTCCAAAGTACATCTAAAATAAACAGAAAATGAAAATACTTTCCTTGGTCTTCTTGGAGATGCTTAAGTGATGGTGGATAACATCTGCTCTGGATGTTCTGTAGGTCTTTATGGCTGGTCACTTTGATGAAGCATAAAATTTTGTGGATTTCAGGGTTATAAAGATGGGGGAATCTCTTTTTCTTTCCCAGATGGAGTTTGTTGGAGTAAGCCAGCTGTCATTCATCCACGACCTGGGACCAAAGGGCATGTGAGTTGTGAGCTGTCTTTGTGAGTTATGATTCACTAAGAGCATGGCTTTATACATAAATGCTGTTAAAATTAATAGCTTTCCTTTCTCAGCACTAACTGACTGGGGAATATTTTGCCATCTAGATATGAAAAATTATTACTGTTCAGACAGAAATGCTACAATTTGGAGAAATGCTACAATTTGGAGAAATGTTTTTAAGAATGAGCTGCTTTACAAGACAGTGCTTACAGGGCTTCCATTCTTCCCTCCCTGTTGGGCCACTTAATTTTCTGCTTCCAGTGCTGTAAAATGGGACCCTGTGCTTCTTAAAACTCCTTTATTTTCTTCTGGGGGAGGGTTATTTTTTGCCTTTCATCCAGCTTTTAGGGCACAGCACAGAGGCTGCTGGGGCACAGTTGCAGAGCCAGCCCTAGGCACGAGGGCTGGGGGTTGCAAACCCCCCAGCAGCTGCAGGTGACGAGCCCCATGCCTCACCCTGCCCCTGTTGTGTCCTTGCAGAGAAGGGTTCATCATGAAGCGCTCCGGGGGCCACCGCATTCCTGGCCTCAACTGCTGTGGCCAAGGGAGGATGTGCTACCGCTGGTCCAAAAGGTACTGCTGGGCTGCCACGGGGGGGACGTGCTCCCTGGCACACAGAAATCCCTGCTTGTCTCTCTTTTCCCAAAAATCTGTGGGAGAGAATCTTGCTGTTTTGATGACAGACACAGATTTGCAGGTCGGAAGGGCCCGTGGGCTATTCCCTGCCTCACCCTTCCATCTGGTGGGGTTTTTTTTTCTCCTTGGTGAGTTCACAGAAGGGACACGTTACTCCAGAGAAAACCTGGGATTTCCTGGAGCTGACAGGAATGACTGTGCCCAGCTTTCCCTGCTGTGGGAGCACAGGTGGCTCTGTGCCTCTGGGAGGGAATGTGGCTGGTGACCTGCCCCAGGCAGGTTTCAGCCTGGCCTTCTGAGCTTCCCTTCCTCAATTTACAAAATGGAAATCAATTAATTGAAACACTCTTTGGACTGCTTCAGGGCAGGATCAAATCAGGTGTGACCTGCAATGCTAAGGAGCTGTTTGGTGCAATTAACCATGGCATTAAATACATTTATGTATTGCCTCTTGCTGATTACTGCAGGTATTGAACCCCAGTGTTTTCTCCTGTTCCCTTCCTGCTGCAGACAGACATAATTTGCTGTTCCCATCCCTTTACCCTCTGTGTTAGGTCTCTGTGTTGCCTGGGGCTGCAGCACAGGGAGATGTGTGCTGTGGGGGAGTACCTGTGTTACCACCCAGCCTCCAAAACATGCAGGCTGTACTTCCTGGAGCATGCCCTTCCCAGGCATATCTCTCCATTTCAAAATCCAAACAGCCCATATCTGCCTTACAGCAACAATTTATTAGTCAATGGAGATCACCCCAGGCGTTATGCACCTTTGGATTTTAGCATCACCCATGGGCTGTCATTAGTTTTATCTTTAATAATGCTATTTTCCAACAAAACCCTTTTGCATACTTGTGAAGAAAAGGTTCTGTTTCTGCACAGCCTTTCCAACATTTCCTAATTTAGGTTCACAGAAGATCTCTATAATGAGGGCACAAGGAGACAAAGATGTGACCTTCCTTCAGGTCAAATCATTAAATTGTCACCAATTCTTTTTCTTTTTTATGGAAAATATGCTTTTTCTTCTTGATATTCCTCAATTAACCCTTTCTTGTGCTGTCCAGAGCTCAAGCTGTGGTGGGGACAGTAGCACACCCAGCTCTGATGGATCTCCATTTTTCTTTAGAGCCTAGAAAGGGGGTAGGAGAAGTGTTTGAGTGGGATTGTGTACAGAATATCACAAGTGAGACACTAAATTCCCATCTTGGCCGCTGGGACTGATGGTTTATGCATCAATAAATAAGCAAATAACAGTAATGTTTCCCAGAGAGGGTTATTTAAAGGAAGGATTTTAGGAGATGGAGGAGGATAGTGGGGTGAAGCTGTGGGTGGGCACAGGCAGGGCTCCTCATGCCTGGGAAAAACAGAAGGGAGAGTATTTGGAAATACACCCTGTGGGATGTTTAAGAGTGAAATTATGGGCCAAACAGAGAGGGGAGATATTTTGGCACCATATGAGAGGTGATTCCAGGTTACTCTTTCAGGGCCCTGAAAGCAAGAAAAAAACTTACAGGTCTAATTAAAAAATATGGGAAATAGATGAGGAGCTGAGGCTGTTACTAAAGATACAAGAATGAACAGATTTTTGCAGTGTTTTGTGTGTTTCTGAGTGTGCAGAAGAATGAAGAGAAGGTCTGGTGATGGAGACCTGTGTGGGACAGAGCGGGCTGGTTACCCCAGCTACGCTGCAGGGGGAGAAAAAATTAGAAATGCCATTCACAGTAAAAAATGTGTTTTTTCCCAGAGTTGCCTTCAGGCTACAATATTTACGTAAAACCTGCCGGTCATCCCTCCTCGTGTGTTTCTAACAGAGTGCCTGTTGCTTGGCAATAAAAGCTTTCCAAAATGCCTTGTTCATATATTTTGATAGGAGTGAAAGTGATCCTAGCATCAGAATTAATGTAAGAAATGTCAAATAACTCCCATATAGCATACAAGCTGAATAAAAATTAGGAATGGAGGAAGGCTTGTTGCACCTTGCCTCATGCTTTTGGGGGTTTATGACCAGGGAGGTTCTCGTGGGTTCTGTTTAACAAGGGAACCTGTATTTTTAAAGACTCCTGTAAAAAGCAGTTATGTAATTAACTCTGAAAGTCCTATATTGAATTAAAACTCATTACCCAAGTTCATAAAATAGACACTTTTCTGCTTAAGAAAACCACCCCCAGTCTAGCTCCTGAGAATAATTTTTACCATTTAGTAGGTATCCCAGATAAATGACTTGCATGAGTTTTGAAGAAGCATTTTCCATTTTATTGGCTCTTTTTGTGGCTCATGTTTTAAGGCCTGGCATGGGTGTGAAATCCAGGTGACATGGTTGCTGTGTCTGTACAGGTGGCTGGTGGTGAAGGACTCCTTCCTGATGTACATGAAGCCTGATTCAGGGGCCATTTCCTTTGTCCTGCTGGTTGATAAGGAATTCAACATCAAGATAGGCCAGAAAGAAACAGAAACTAAATACGGGTTGCAGATCGACAATCTCTCCAGGTAAGAAAACAACTTTGTTTATCCCTTTTAGTTTGCTCTTGCTTTTTAAGGAGAAATCGATGCTGCTCTGCAGGAGAGGTTAACAAGCCTGGGTGGCTGCTGCTGGTGTGCTCAGACCTGCTGGGGATTTGGCCCTAATGCTGATTATTTCCATGCCTTAATGAGGCATTTGGAGCTTCTGTTTGTCCATCCCTGTGGTTATTACTGGAGCCTGGGGGCATAGTGCATGCTGAGTTGCACAGTGTGGTTCAACAGCAATTGCTTAGGTAATTTTTTAGACTCTGTTCTCTTTAAGCTGCAAGAAAGGGATGTTTTCTTCTGCATGGAGTATTGCTCAAAAGACAATGCTAGTGGGGAATAAAGAGATATTTAATGTTTTTATGTTAGCGCACAGTATAAATTCATCTCTTAAAAAACACAACATTGGCTGGCTCCAGCTCCAAGTTAAGCTGGTGCTAATAATTTAAACATGGGTGGGTTTTTCATGCTTGGCACTGCAATACTGTTAGTCACTCAGAGCAGCTCAGTGCCGTGCATTCTTTTGCAAACAAAGCAGCGACGTCCCTGCTTTTTGCGTAAATAAAACATGACTAGTACAGATGCATTTACCAACATGGACAGGCAGCGAGGAGCAGCCCAATTAAATGGAAATGGCTTCAGCCTGCTGCCCTGTGCTTCGTGTGTTCTCACAGGTCACTGATTCTGAAGTGTAACAGCTACAGACATGCCCAGTGGTGGAGGCAGGGCATAGACGAGTTCATCCGCAAGCACGGCAAGGACTTTCTGACGGAGCATCGCTTCGGCTCCTACGCGGCCGTGCAGGAGAACACCCTGGCCAAGTGGTGAGCACCTGCTACCTGCCTGCCCTCAGCACCTCTCAGCAACACAGCTGGTAGCCTTTGGTAGCTTGGGGACTGGTGATAATTAAAGAAGTTGCAAAAAAAATGAGGCTTTCTGCACCAGGGACGGAGTAGCAGTGCTGGTGGCAGGAGCTCTCAGTGTCACAGCTCATTGTGTTTTGCAGGTCAAGTTATGTTTAAATTCAAGGGTGTTGGGTATTTATCACTGTAAGGATAAAGAGAAGAAGAGGGAATCAACAAATGCAGATCTGGGTATAGTCAGGAGGGTGGGCTGGTCTTTATGCACACAGCAGCCCCTGAGAAATCATTCTGTCCCCAGTGTAACCTGACTGCACTAATCCATTCCCAGAAGTGCCTCAAAAATTGGATTGTAGCTGGAAGCAGACCAGTACTTTTCCTGAACCATCTGCCTTGCAACAACCTCTGCCTGAGTACTTTCCATAAATCAAAGGAAACACCATTCCATCATCCTTTCCTGAGAGACAAACTTGGCTTGCATGTCAAGCAGAACCCAGGAATATTGTGTGAAGTTGCCAGAAGTGCCAAGAGGCACTTAATATTCCCTTATTGTGCTGTTTCATCAAGCTACTGATAGCAGCATAGAATTCTCCCTGCATATTGTCCTGATTCTGGAAATTGAATTGTGTTTGCTTTCGAGATGAGAACGTAAATGTCATTAACACAGAAGCCCATCTCTCTTCAGCTGTGTACTTTGCTTAATGAAGGGGACGAGGCATAGCTCTGCACTCTGTTTGCTTTTGCAGGTATGTCAATGCCAAGTGGTACTTTGAAGACGTTGCAAATGCCATGGAAGCTGCTAAGGAAGAAATTTTCATCACAGATTGGTGGTGAGCACTGCCACGTTTGGGTGTTGCCCAGCTGTCTCTCTGGGGATGCTCTTGACAATGCAGCACTGTTCAGAGCCCTACAGTATGGCAGCTAGCCCTGCAGCCAGATGGTTTGGCAGCACACCCAAACCTCTCCTTGTGTTGTATTCAAAGGCCTTTTCAGGAGGGCTGGCAGCAAAAGCACACGCCTCAGATCAACAGCTTGGTTGTCTCCCTCCACGGAAATGCCTGAAATCACACGGAGGCAGCACCTGAACTGCACATGGGGTGGCTTGAGGGGCTCCTCAGGAGTGTAAATAGCTGCAACTCTGAGGGGCATGGCTGTCTTGCAGTGTATCAGGGAAAAAGGATGCTCAGTGCTATGGGATCCCCTTTCAGCTCCTCCTCACTGCCCTGGGAAGCCTCATGCCAAGTGTGAGAGCATCTTGTGGTGCGTCCTTTTGGTCTGCTCTTAAATGGGCCAGATAAGGAAGGAGGGGAGGTTTGTCACCTTTTCTGAGCTGTGTGTCTGCCAAAGGACCTGGCTCTGCCCACTTGTTCCCTAGTTTGTGTTTATGCAGTGCTCTGGTTCCTGTTTGTGTCAGGAAAAAGATGCTCTCACACACTGGGCAGTCTCCTGGCTGGGTGCTGGTTGTGGCTGCCCATGTCTTGCCTTTTCTGGAGGTTAATCTGCCTGAGCCAGCCTGGACCTTGGGCATGGGAGGCTTCCAAGACATGACTCAGGTTTCCTGCTCACCTTAGGCACATCTCGGTGCTTCTCTTTCTCTGCCTCTGAAATGAACCTCTGGCTGCTTATCTGCTGCCTTTGGGAACTGAGAGACTTTGTTTCTAGGAGGAAATTATGAGAAAACTACATACCATGTTAGCTTTTGGTGGGGTAAATCTGTTTCCTGCCATGACCACAGTTAAGCCTAATGTTCATGGATTCCCCCTGTGCAACATAAGGTGGCAGTTCAAGAACATCTCATTTCAGACCCATTGTCTCTTACTTAGTGTTTTATTCAGACAATTGTTAAAGCATCATGGAATTCCAAAACTTACCTAAAATTTGATGTATAAGATAAAAATAGGATGTAGCAATATGCTTTATCCAAGCCCAAGTTGCAATGCTTGGTACAAAAGTAAAGGAATGAAATTCTGTCATCTTGCTGTGCACAAATTAGATGAGATTGCTTAACTATTTCTTGTAATCCTTAAAGCAATAACATGTCCTGTTGAGAGATCCTATTGCTTTGTCTATAGGCAACCAGCAAAATTCAGCACAAATCTGTTCTGCTCAGGTGCCAGGAGAACTGAAATCCCACTCTTATTTATTTTTTGTGCCTGCATTTTTCTTTCAGAAAATCCTTAGGGTTTTCTTTTGTTGCATCTTTCTTTCACAGATAGAGTCACAGTTTCCTTATTTATACATCACTGTTCAACCTGGTCTCGTGGGTTATTGAATGAAGATGAATGTGCTGGACATGTCCCCTGCCCTCTGTAATGCTCAGTTATTAAAGAACAAAGAGCAGGATATTGGAGAATGCATCACTCTGGGACATGAGCTTTCACATCCACTTTATTTAAACTTCAATTCCTTTGCTTCCCAAGTTGGTTATTTAGGCCAGTGCTTTGTTTGCAGGCTACATCTGCTGTAGTTTTTATTCTCCTTTACTTTCTTAGGCTGAGCCCGGAAATCTTCATGAAGCGGCCGGTGGTGGAAGGGAACCGCTGGCGGCTGGACTGCATCCTCAAGAGGAAAGCAGTAAGTGAGCTCCAGCTGCACCCTGCACCTCCCATCCAGGGGGTCATGCTGGGGCTGGAGCACTTCCTCCATTCATTTTGGTAGAGATGAGAGTTATAGCCTCACATCAGATGGCCTTGGAAAACCAGGTGTTTTGATTTGTTCCCCCCGTTTGGGTTTGGAAGAGCTCAGAGGCAGAAGGTTTGATCCTCTGATTGCCCCAGGTTTGGGTCAAAGCCTTGCTTTACAACTGTCTCAGTTCCTGGTGGGGTCAAAGACCTGCTGCTATCCATGTGAGTTATGTAATTTAGAGGTTACAGGGAAGGCTGAGCACTTTGTTGTGTTTATGAGTGTGGGCTGTGCTCCAGCTGTTCACACACCCTGTGATAACACCGATAACACCGGTGCTAAAAAGAGCTTGCCCATATCAGCAGAGTCACGAGGTTTGTTCCCATTCCCAGGAACTTGGACTCTTACTGTAGTAGAAGGGCAGAATTCCATGTCCATAGACATGGACTTCAAACTAAAAAGGGGCAGGTTTAGATTAGCTATTAGGAAGAAATTCTTCCCTGTGAGGGTGGTGAGGCCCTGGCACAGGTTGCCTGGGAAATCGTGGCTGCCCCATCCCTGGAATTGTTCAAGGCTAGGTTGACTGGTACTTTGAGCAGCCTGGTCTAGTGGAAAGTGTCCCTGCTTATGGCTGGGGGGGAACAAGATGATCTTGAAGTTCCCTTCCAGCCCAAACCATTCTGTGATTCTGTGACGTGCTGAAATAGTCTTTGACTCTTTCCCTTTTCAAGCCAGTTGTCATCACAGTCCTCACCCCTCCACATACCTAGATAAAAAATGAGAGCTTTGTGTCTGACTGCTGTTGGTTTGGAATTACTCTTGTTTTCTGGCAAAAATAAACTGGCCACAAGGCATCACTCACTCAAAGGAGGAATTTGGCTTCTTTTTGTCACATTGACATGGATTTTCTTATGACCATAAAAACATTGTGGTAAGGTGAGTGAGGTCAGTCACTGGAAATGCTAGCTCTGTCACTTGTGGTGTTCCTTTGACTCAGCAGGGCAGTCAGCAAGCTGATGTCATGGTGTAGGGCTGAGGCTGTCCTGGCTGTGTGTGCAGCATTGCCTTGGACTCCCCTGGGTGCAGTGGAGAGTAGAATATCATCCACTATTTGGAGATTGCCTTAGCTCTTAGTAGCAGCTTTAAGGGAATAGAAATTCAAAAGGCTGTGGAAAGTTTAGGTTCCAAGTTTAAGCTGGCAAACTCTAGTGCAGGCTTTTAATCCATGCTAATTTATGGGAAGTGGAGGTGTCCCAGTGTGTGACCAGTAATTGCCAAGGTTTGGGAGGCACGTGGCACATTTGAAAGTGCTTTAACAAAAGTTTTTAGAAACCCTGCCATGGATACAATGCTGGTCACAAAAAGCACCATGTTTTTAGCACTGCTCAGTGTGTTCCAGGAGCTTGTTCAGCTCTACCAGCAGAAAGAACCTCTTTACTGGTGTTGAGTTGGTGACATCCCCTTCAGGAGGGGGATGTCTGTGTCACCTCACTGGTCATGTCATCCAGCAGGGACATTTAACTGAGGGCAGCCCTCAGGGCAGCACAAAGCAGCAGAACACTGAACTTTAGTGGATGAACATGGTTGGAGCAAATCGTGCTTGCAAAATCTATCTCACAGGGTGTGTAAAATGAGCTGCTGTAGGGATGACCTGTGGATGGGCCTTGGCATAGCTCAGACAAAACAGCAAAACCCACACAAACCCAGGTACTGAGTCCTTCTCAGAAAGCTGGAGAGCTTTCCCAAGGTTATTCCAGGCTGTGGGGTCCCCATGGAGGATCTGGAAGAACATAAGAACAAAGAACCTCAATCAGCATTTCCATCAGCAAACACAACCCATTTATTGCCTCTAGCTTTTCCTCCCTTTGGAAACAGACACTATTGATGTGCCTGTATTCAGTGTGTTCTTTTTTTATTTCTGACAGCAACAAGGAGTGAGAATTTTTGTTATGCTGTACAAAGAGGTGGAGCTTGCCCTGGGGATCAACAGTGAGTACAGCAAGCGGACGCTCATGCACCTCCATCCAAACATCAAGGTAATTGCACAGGGCTGTGTGGAGGGTGTTTGCATTCAGTTGTTCTTGATGGCTGGTGCTGACCCCGGTGGATTTGGGTGGGAACTGCAAGTTCAGGAGTGTTTCCCACCATTGCAGTGTGTCTGACAAGGTACACCCATATGGTGATGCCACATCTGGCAATTTCATTTCTTTAGGTTCTAATGGAACATAAAATTGTTTCGTTTAGATTTCCAAAGCAACTGCTTGCCTTAATTCACAAGAAGTGTACTTCATGTGACAAGTTAGTGGTGTTACATCAAATGGAAAATTACAAATTGAGTGTGTTGTCTCATTTCAGCATTTCTGCTCAAATGTGAATGATCAGAGTCAACACTGGGCATTAATGTTCCCATCACAGACGAAGAGCATTGCACTGTCCTGTGCTGTTACACTGCCCTTATGGCACCAAGTAGAAAATCAGTTGGGGCAGACAAACCAGTAGATAAGGCTGGATCCAGTCTCTTTGAGACACATACACCTTAATGAGCAGTAAGATACTTGCTATGCTAGAATAATTGATTTATTTTCACTTGATCAATTGTCACAGGAAAAGGAAGCATCTGTTCATCATGTTTGTAGCAAAACTGGACAATACACATGAGCTGTGTCTCAGGTTTTGGGGGCAGCCAGGTGAAACTTGGAAGCTTTTTCTCCAGGAGACTGGTCTAGTGGCTCTAGCATCATAAATAAAACCCTGAGCTTAGATACAGAAATTAGGGTTCCATAGATACTTGTCAAAAAGAAATTCCTAAACAAATGCCAAACAACTTGATTTTAAGTGGGGGGGAAAAACCACCCAACTTCTCATTTCTCTTGTGTGGTGGCAACAACCAAAGAAGTGACTCAGATCCCCAATATGTTGTTTTCTTTCAGAGCAGGCTCTGTGTTTGAAAGCTCAGCTATTACAGCTCAGCTGAAGCAGTTTCTTTGACTATGGCCCTCTTATGGAGCTGTTGTAAGGGTGACCTATCCCAGCATCAGTAATCATTGCTGCTTGGGTTTCCTGCATCCTGGGGAAACACCTGCCTGCCATATGCTATGGGGAAAATGAGTAGCTTCTGCTAATTAAGCAGTGGATACATCCAGTAACAACTCCAGCATTTCCCCATCACCCCAAACAGCCCAAAAAGTCTGACCAGCTCTCTGCCTGGAAGGATTTAAATTTGACAGCGACGCTGAGCTCAAGTGCTGGTTTCCTCACAGGTGATGAGGCACCCAGACCACGTATCCTCCTCTGTGTACCTGTGGGCCCACCACGAGAAGCTGGTGATCGTGGACCAGTCTGTGGCATTCGTGGGTGGCATTGACCTGGCCTACGGGCGCTGGGACGACGACGAGCACCGCCTGACCGACGTGGGCAGCGTCAAACGCGCCTCCACCGCCGCCACCAAGTCACTGTCCACCGCCAACCTGGCTGTAAGTGGGTGCTGCTGGTGGTGGGGAATGCAA
This sequence comes from Melozone crissalis, assembly GCF_028551555.1. NCBI lineage: Eukaryota > Metazoa > Chordata > Aves > Passeriformes > Passerellidae > Melozone > Melozone crissalis. Next base: position 21,729,047 of record NW_026535812.1, read on the forward strand.
CCTTCCACAAGAGCCAGGGGCTAGGAACCGTGACAGCACCAGCACACACATGCAGCAGCTCGGCAGTGAAGACACAGGAGGGTCCAGGCATGGAGTTCCAACGTGCTTTAATGTAGGGCAATGCTGAAGGAATCCAGGGGTCAAAGACAAAGGAGGGTCCAGGGTATCAATAGACCAAGACAAAGGAGGGTGCAGGAAAAGAAGAGGTGGAGAAGAGCATCAGGGATCCAGTGGTCTGAGGGCTCAGGATTGGGACGCAGGGAAGGGACCCATAGAAAATGCCAGGGTGAATTTGCGGGGTTACACAAACCAATGGGAAAACAGGGAAGGGAGAACTTACCAGATATTAGCATACAAGGGTAAAAGGGTTAGGGAAGGCCAATGGGCCAGTGGGGAAGACAGAACTGGGATAAATTAACACTGAGATAAATTAACATAGTGCTGTACAGCAACATGGGAGAAGCCTCTTCCCTCACCCTATCCTATGGGGAATGCCTGGAGCCTATAGTGCATCTCTCCAGGGTATTGTTGTTGCCTTCTCCCCCATAAATTCCTGGGCCTGCACATGAGTGGGCAGGGTCCAGCTGGTGGCCACGGTCAGCTGTGGCAGGTCTGGGGAGGGGTGAATGGGCTGTGTCCTCTTCTGAGCATGGGGTTGGGTTTTGGAGCTTTAATGACAAATAAGTGGTGTGGGGAAAGATCTAAGCATTAAATTACTCTTTTGCTCTAGCTGCTGAGGAGCCCTTGCTAGGGCACAGAAATAAGAGAGCTGGGTTTCCCCTGAAGCTTGGAACAGCAGCCACAATTTAAAGTCTATATTTTTAAAATCATAGAATCTTAGAATGGTTTGGGTTGGAAGGGACCTTAAAGATCATGTTGTTCCTGCCTCTATCATGGGCAGGAACACCTTCCACTAGACCCGGTTGCTCCATGTCCTCTCCAATCTGGCCTTGAACACTTCCAGGGATGGGGCATCCACAACTTCTCTGAGCAACCTCTCTTTTCTTAACAAAACTTAGAAATGCAGAGTAAGCACTTGCCGAGTGCTCTGAAATGTTTGTTGTTTGGGCCCTCAGCAGCTGCCTTGTTTGCTGAGCTTTCTGCTAACCTGGGTCTGTATGCAACCACATGTCTCTAAAAATGTGAGAGGTCTAGGTTGATGAGAATTTCAAGGGGAGCAATAATCCAGAGTAAATTTACAGATCCAAATGCTGCTAATATTTCTAGGCTTTCCTGGTAAGTGCCTCCTCAGTACAGACTCTCCCCAGAAAGCAAAGTCTGGTTCCCACTGAAATGTGTCTGTCACAGAGCAAAATTTGGCTCGTGGTTGTTTCTGAGCTCGGATCTGCACGAGAATCTGTAAAGGGGAACCTCTCCACACCTGACCTGCAGCCGTGTCTGGTGTCTTTTCAGGCTGCAGCAGAGTCAACTGAACGTGTCCCACTGCAGCCTCAAGGCCTGGCCCCAGAGAGCCACTTGTTCGAGAGAAATGCTGATGATGCCCCAGACACATCAAAGATGAAAGGAATAGGAAAACCCAGAAAGTTTTCAAGGTTCAGCATTTACAAGCACCTGCACAAGCACGGCATGCACCACTCTGACAGCGTCAGCAGCATCGACAGTGAGTCAAGTGAGTGATGCTCAGCTAAATAATGTATGTAAAGGATGTGTGGAGGTGGTGGTGGGTGTTTGTGCACGTGCACATGATTTCTAGGGCAATGTGTTCTTTGTATGGAAGTAGAGTTGACAAGTTACCTAACTATCAGAATAATAACTGTGTGTAGCCAACATGTAAATTTGTGTCACTGCAAAATAGAGAAGAAAGGTTTTATGTGGTTTTTTTTTTTATTTAGCTAATTAGCAATTTTCATGAGCCATCAGATGATGTGATACAATGTATGTGATTCTTAATGTTTGTATTGTTGAGAAAAGTGTTTGTTCCTGCAAGAGAGAATTGAATCTTTCATTTTTCAACTTGGATTTATTATAACAAGCAAATAATTTCTGAATGGGATTATCCCCTCTCACAGACTAGTGTTAAAAGCTAGGTTTTAAATAAGTTCACATAAATGGAAATATTCCAAATTTACCCACTTACTAGAGAGGAAAGTCTGTTCAACAGTTGAATATTTAAATGCAGTTTTTAATTCCCAACATTAAAGATAACTTCAGTGCTAAAATTACAAGGATCAGCTTGGCAATTGTTGCAGAATGAAATCCTTCCTGAAAGTCCTCAGCTTCTGAAGATGGGGGAACTTACTGGAATTTCCATCCCTCCCTGCTGGTCTTTCTCTTGCCTGTGGCTCCTCATGGGGGTCTTGGTTGCAGTCAGCTCAGGACACAGCCATGCCTTTGTACTTCATTTCATCTGTTTGGGTTAAAACCAGCTGGGTCCTGAATTGGATCCTTTGCCTGGCAGCCACTTGCAGTTGCAGCAAACTGACGTCTGGTTTGAGTTCCTGTCTGCCAGGTGTCTTCAGACAGGAGCAGGCACCATGGTGCAGAGGTGGACGTGTGTTTGTGCCATGAATAGAGCATCTTGACTCTCTGCAGGTTACTCTGCCCCCACTAGGAGCCAGCCGAATCTAATCCAGAGTTTAAGGCCCCATCTGAAAATGTTCCATCACCACAGTGAATCCAAACAGGGGCTCGCTGAGCCTCGGGAGGGTAAGTGGAGGAAGGCAGAGCTGTGGACTCCTTCAGGCTTTAGCTGCTGATGTTTTTGCATTATAACTATGGTAAGAGTGAGGCTGGGTGCCAGGATCAGCCTGCTGCTTGTTGTTCTCCCAGCATCCTTATCCCGCCTCTGTGGGTATCCTGGCAGAAGAGCCTTCTCCAGAAACTACAAATAAATAAGAATTAAAAACCCCAAAACAACAAAACAATCCAAAATCAAACAAATGAGCAAACAAAAGATTTGCAATAAAGACAGCAGGGAACAGTTGCAGAAGTAGTTCTGATTCTGGTATGTGATGATTTCAGCAGCTCTCATCCTGTAAAGGAAAGAGCTGTTACTGGAACTGGGAAGTTCTGTATTGGATATTTTTAAAGTAAGCCTGATGCAGGAAAACATGCAAACAGAGAGAGGAAGCAGCAGAGTGGCTGCTGCCTGTCCCATGTTTGGACAAAGACTTGGGTCCCCTGTTTTGCTCCTGATTAAAAGCAAGGAAAGCACACTCAGTTGAGACAGGAGTTGGGTGGTTGTGAGCACTGAGCTGTTCCCGTCTCTGGACTGGTACTGGAAGGGCCTATCCCAGTGTGGTACCCTTCCAAGATGCCTTTGGGTGCAGGAATGGAGTGAGGAGCAGTTCTTCAGCATCATCCTCTTACAAACACCTTCCTCTAAGGCATTAATTGCCAATTAGAGAATATTGGTTACAAAGTAGAGGCAGGCAACAAAGCATTTCCATGTCTGTGTGGAGACAGTGTGCAGTCTCCCCCGTGGCCATTCATGCTCACTCATGAGTCACTGTGCAGTCATCAGAGCGTGTGTTGGCCTGCATCCCACACATTGCCATTCCACCCAGACATGTGGAGTCAGTGATTCCCCAGCTCCACCTGGACTCTCACTAGAGGCTGGAGCTTCCCAAGGCAGCTGTGGTGCAGACCTGCTGCATGGCATTTCTGGCATGGCTTGACTCAGCTCGGCTTGGCAGGGTCACAGCGGTGCTGGCAGGGCTTGCTTTGTGTCCCCTGGTCTTGTGCTGCTGCCAGTGTGTGTTTTGTTGACTGTTTAAAGTTGTTTTTTCTGTGTACTGAGGGGTTTTGTGGTTACCTGGTGGTGTGGTTGGGTTAGGAGGAATTTTATGCTCGTGGCATTGATGTGTAATTATTGCATTAATATTTGGTGTCATGGATGAAGGCTACTCTCACAGTCAGGAAATAACACCAGGTAACTGTTTATGGTCTAGACCAACATTTTTGGGTTTTTTAAGAGCCTGGAAGAAGAGTTCACTGCACTTAAATATGTGCTCTGGAAAAGGGATCCTGTTAGGAGGGAATATCCCTGCATACAATATTTCAGACTGTTCTCAGTCAACACTCATTTGGAATTCAGGATCTATTTGTTCAACATGTGAAATTGTATCACAAATGACACTGCTATTTGGAAAAAACAAAATGATACTAAGAAAACCCACAATACTTCATGAGGGAACATGAACATCTCATTCTAGATAATAAATACTACTTCTATTGGGGGGAGATGCACCCTGCTAGAGAGGCAAAATAATAAACTCTCTAGCAGAGAAGATGGAATTAGTTCACTATTAATGTAAAATATATGAAGTAGATGATATACATGATTTGCCATATGGGAATATTTAGATGTTATTGCACTGGGAAAGGCAAATGGTTATAGGATGATGTCGTCCAAGATAAAATTCAGCATCTGCTTTTCATTTCCATAACAGACTCCTATTTATAACCTCTCTGATTATACAAGAAATACTAAAATAGGGAAGAAAAAATGCTGACATATATCCCTTGAAAGTAACAGGAAGACCAGGGAGAAACCAGCTTCAGCTGCTTGGGACTGGCAGGTCCCAGCAGTGCTGCTCTATGGCTGTGCGTCTCTCACTGCTGTGTGCAATGGATGGCCATGACTTGGGAGCGTGTTTTTGTTTTGTTTGCCTGCACAGATAAAGGATCCATCCGTAGCCTGAAGACAGGTGTTGGAGAGCTGCTTGGGGAAACCAGGTTCTGGCATGGAAAAGACTATTGCAACTTTGTCTTTAAAGACTGGGTTCAACTCGACAAGCCTTTTGCTGGTGAGTGGAAGTCTTTGCATTCCCCAAAGTTCCTTCTGTACCTTTTCGGTCTCAGATCTTATTTTTCCTGCCTCCAAGCCAGAGGTAACAAGGCTGGTTTGGCTTGGTTGCTAAGAAAAAGCAGCAAAACTCCCTTTGAGGGAGTTCCCTTTGAGGGAAGTCATCCGCCTTGGGGGTGCTTGTTGCCAGAAACCTCAGTGTGAGGAGGGGGATGCTGTGCTTTTCCACACTCATGTCCTTTGTCTGAGGAAGTTGAGCCATGCTCCCCTGTCCCCCAGACTTCATTGACAGGTACACCACGCCCAGGATGCCCTGGCACGACATCTCCTCCGTGGTGCACGGCAGAGCCGCGCGCGACGTCGCCCGGCACTTCATCCAGCGCTGGAACTTCACCAAGGTGGGTGTGCCCTCACTGCTGGGGGCATGGGGATAGGCACAGCCTTGCCTCTTCCCCCTGCCCTCTGCAGGCATCTGTTTTATTTCCTTGTGTTGTTTGGTATGTTGCAAGCATTTTTTCTTTATCTGTTGAAAGCATTTTTTCTTTATCTCTTTCTTTCCCCCCTGTGCAGATTATGAAACCCAAATACCGGTCCCTGTCCTACCCATTCCTGTTGCCAAAATCTCAGCAAACTGCTCATGAGTTGAAGTATCAGGTGCCTGAGGCTGTTCCTGCTACAGTCCAGGTGGGTGTTGGTTCCTGCTCACATACTCCTCAGAGGGCTTGTTCTGCATCCTCCCATGAAGTTTGAATGCCTGACAGACCCTCTGCAGAACTTGAATTATAAGATGCAAAACTCTTGTCTAATTCAACTCACAGATTAGGTGATCAGATCCTCAAATGTAGTAAAATAGGGCAACACTTTTAGTAGAGAGGCATTAATTTAAATCTCCACCTTTGAGGTAAGGGGACTAAAGTGTCTGCAAGTGTTGGGAACACTGTGACTTTGCACAGCTATGTGGTTTAATGGTTTGTTTTCTGCTGCTCTTCCTCTAACACCTAACATTTGGGCTTTATGATTCAGGGAGGCCTGATGGGTTGAGGTTACCCAGTGAGTGTTTATCTCAGATCTCAGAGCAGACTGCCAGGCCCTGGTGCCTCGCTCAGACGGGTGGTGGTCAGTGAGGGCCCAGCATTAAGTGGAGTCTTGGGGCTAGAGTCTTGCTTTCTGCCTTGAGCTTCATCTGCACTTTATTATGCAGCCCTACACCCCTCTGGGTCCTCTGCAGTTCCACAAATCAGCCCTGAGTCTGATTTGTGACAATCAGTCTCACAGTCAGAATTGCCAAGATACCTCTGTTTAAAAGCCCAGTTTGCTCTGTCAAGTGCATGTACTTGAATACTTGAATATTGCTGTTACCCAGCAGAAATAGGAACTTGTTGAAGAGTACAAAGTCAAAATAGTTATGCTGAAGCAGCAAAACCATTGTGTGTCTCTGTGGATGAAAGATGTATGAAGTAAGAGCAGTTAGACCAAAACCAGGAAAAATGCATGACTTTGCTCTTTGTAAGGAGTGGTCCGCCCAGATGACAGCACTGCTTGGGGAAGCTTAGTGAAATAAGATGAATAAGATGCTTTTTTCTGGGTTTGTGGGTTGCCAGGGCATTGTCTGCTCCTCTCTGTGTGGTGTGAGGGATGGGCAGCACAGGGATCTTGTGTCGGGATTCTGGGGTGTTTTACATCAGCTCCAAAGCAAGGCTCCCAGCTTGCTGAGAAGTAGTCCCCTTCAGGCATCATCCTGTTCCCTGTGGCTGTAAATGCCTCCCTGTCTGTGTCTTTTTGGGAAATCTTGTTCTCATGGAATTGATGGGGCTTGTGTCCCCTGAGCACACTTCAACCGCAAGATAAGCCGCAACTTCTAAATCACGGGGTTTGCTGTAGCAAAAAGTTAAGCTCTGCTGATTACAGAACTGGAAGCAGTTCCCAAAGGGGAAATTAAACTGAGAAAAACCTGGATGCAGCTTCTCTTCAGCCCAGCTGCAGAGCTGCTGGCTCAGGGCACCAGGCCGTGGGAGAGGAGGATGGAGCTCAGGCGCTGAGTGCGGAATCCGCAGGCTCCGGTGCCGAGTGATGGGTGAGCACTTGGAAAACCAGCCTGGCCACCACATTGCTGAGGCATTGCAAACAACTGATACATCCAGGAAATGAGGGGCTGCTCTCAGTGATGCCATAAACAGCAAAAAGAGAGCAGGTTTGTCTTGTGAATTATTCATTTGAAACTACCTTGCTCATTTCTTATTTATGCATCTGTCAAAACAGCCCTGCATGTAGACAGAAAAATAAACCTAGGTTATATTAGGCTGCAGATGGGTTGTCCTGAAATGTACCAACCTTCCCAGTATGAGGGGAAAACTGGTGGGGAAGAGCATATGTAGTGCCAAGCCTGGTGGAAGCAGTGAGGGGGGCTCCTCTGCCCAGGCTGGGGTGCAGATGCAGGTCCCCAGGCTGCTTCAGCTGGGTTATGGTTCCTGAGTGACCTCCTCAAGCTCCAAGGCAGGGATTTGCAGGCACATAGTAAAATTTGGACTGTCTCCTCCCTGATACCCACACTGGCCTGGTTTCCCTTGGTCCCACACAAGTGCCCTGAGCATCCCTGAAGTCCCGCTGTGAATCCAAAAGTGACTCAGTCTCTCCTCCTGATGGAGGTTTCAGATTTGGCTGCTGTAGGAAGTGGAGATGGGAGGACACCTGCAGCCTGGATCTGAACTCTCTCTCCTGGTTGCCTTTTTCTGGAGCTCCCAGGGGCTGCATCAGGGCATCCCTGCATGACTTCTCCTTTTCTGCAGGGACAGAAATATCAGTCTCTTGCCTGTCCAGTTCATTCATTTTGGAGCAGAGGGCTCAGGTGTTTGCATCTCCTCTCAGTGGTACAATTCTGCACAGAAATAAGCAGGTATCCTAAAATCTTTTACCAGTTTTTTATCCAGAAAAACTAAAGCAATATTCTTGTTCTCCTCAGTATTGAATCCTTTGGCTGGCCAGCAGCCAATCCCCTGTTATCTCTATTTGAGTACTGTGTAGGGATTTTATAGGCAGCAGTTACTGCCCCAAGGTAGAATCCAGCATCCCAGGACTGTCCTTGGCTGTGGGGTGATTGAGGAAAGCCTGCCTGTTGGATTTCTTGTTTCTGACCTTGTTTGCAAATCTGTCTTCAACTGTGGGCAGATCAGAGGAAGGGAAAACACAAAGGATCCTTGGGGATTGCAACGTTGCTGCAAGCCCAAACCATTGACCTGTCAGCAGCAGATTCCAGCCTCATTGTACCATCTGGTTTTGCTCTCCTCTGTGAGAGGAGAGGAGTAGGAAAGCATTTCTGGGAGGACAGAGCACTGACAAGGGCTTTCCCCTGGGCAGGGAGGATGAATGCAGTGTGTGTGGGAAACACTGTGGAGGTACAGGCTGGGAAGGAGGAAAGGAGTCAGGCATGCTCTCCCATCCTTTTTCATTTGAACTTGCAATAAGCAAGATGATTTTTGCAAGAGCACATTGATTTTTGCAAGAGTCAAATAGAGATCTGCCAAAGGCACTGCCAGATTTTTTTTCCACTATTCCATCTCTCAATTTCCACTCCAGAGTTTGCAGTTATCTGCCAAAGCCGGCATTGCAAAAGATGTGATGTGGTGAGGCAACATCCCATTCCTGATGGAAATGCAATGAAAGTTTAATGCTCTGGCAGCAGCTGACGCCCTCACCTCTTTGAAGTCTGCGTGAGAGCCCTGCTTTGCTCAGGGTTTATGCACCAGCCCTCAGCAAACATCACATTTATTACCGTTGTATCAGTTAGAGAAGTTAAAGAGATGACAAGCTATTGAGAGGCTCAGGGGAGGGGAAGGGAGAGGCTGGAACATGGAGACTCCAGCTCTGGAAGGGAGGGGCTCTGCTGGGCCTTTTGTCCCCATGAAATAGGTTGGGTTTGAACCAGCTGCCTGTAAATACCTTGGCAGGAAAGAGAGGTGTCCAGAAGTGTGAGGTGAAACATCAGTGATAAGGGAAGGGCTGTGTAGTAAATTTCCAGGTGTTGGTATGTGTGAGTGCCACAGCTTTGTCTCCATGGGATGTTGCCTTGGTGGCATTGCTGTCACAGACATCTTGTATGAAAAATCCTTTCCTTAGGATTTTTCCTCCTGAGAAGCTGAGAGGCCTCAGGAACAAAATGTAAACATTGGTTATCTGCTGCTGTGGAATGCAACAGGTGCATCTGGGATTGGGCTCATGTGGTTGTTTCTAATTAATGGCCAATCACAGTCAGCTGGCTCAGACTCTCTGTCTGAGACACAAACCTTTGTTATCATTCTTTCCTTTTCTATTCTTAGCTAACCTTCTGATGAAATCCTTTCTTCTATTCTTTTAGTATAGTTTTAATATAATATACATCATAAAATAATAAATCAAGCCTTCTGAAACATGGAGTCAAATCCTCATCTCTTCCCTCATCCTCGGACCCCTGTGAACACCGTCACACATTGCCCTGTGGCTGCAGACCTGTTAAAAACAACTTTATTTTGAGGAAATCCTAGATGAAACACCTTGTACTCATTCTGCTGTCCCATCCAACATTTTCTGACACCTTCCCTTTGCAGGGGGATTTGAGGTTGTACCTGATGGGAGCTTTTTGGGTGGTGCTGTGCCAGCTTTTTGTAATTAGCCATGACACATTGTTATGGGGTGAGGCAGAGGGATGGTGGCACTGTAATAGGGGCAGCCTGGGGTGTGGAGTGAGCTGGGTGCCAGTTATGTGGAGGGGTGAGGAGGAATGCAGGGAAGGGTAGGTGGATGATGGGATGATGCACTGGCAAGTCATGGTGCTGCAAAGGGATGGTCCTGAGTGATGGTTCTGTTGTGTTAACTAGCAAAAAGAAAAATTAAAAAAATCAGATTTTGTGCACTAGAAAGCTACAATCTGCCACTTTCTGAAGTGCCGTTCCAGATTGCTCTGCTGCTGAGCTGCATATGGAATAATTAGCCTGCTTTCAACCCTGAAACACTGTTTTTTCTGTTCTTATTAATGCCAGTAACAGCTTATTAATGCCAGTGGTGGAATTTTGTTCAAGATCTCAGTCTGTTGTGGTGCTCAGTGTTGTTTCAGCAGTGCCCAGCTTGGGATGAGTGGGAGCTCTCAGCCTTGGCTTTGTAAACAAAATGAGTGATTAAACACCTTTGGGAATGATCAGCATGGGTTGCAGAGGTTTGTTCAGGCAAAGGGCAGCTGTTTGGCACTGCTAAAGGCTGTGACAGCCCTTGTATTCAGGCTCAACTCACTCCAACATTTGTGACCCCAACACTGAGCTAGGGACGCTGCAGAGTGCACCCTCCTGTTGGCCAAGAGGGCAGCTGAGAGCTGCAGGATCTGTTTATTACTGGGAAAAACAGATGTGGGAGAAAAGGAGAATTCCTGTCCACGTGAAGGAATTAGCTCAGGAGCCATCTGCTGTTTAACAGCCATGGCAGCACCAGCGATCCTCTGGAGATGAGAGGATTGGTCTGGTGGATTCCCAAGAGATCAGGATTTTGCTGGAACTGACACACACATTTCACAGATCCCCAGCCCCTGGGTCTTGTGCTGTGTGGGACTGGCCCTGAGTTCCAGAGTAATGGTTATATTGAGATATTTTAAGGCTATTTTTTCAATGTTTTTGTCTTGACAATGTTTAAAGAGAGAGGCTAATGGTGAGTAACTATGCTCCCAAGCACGTACTCTGCCAACACTTAATTAAAAACTACATTTCCATCTCAGAAAGCCTCACTTGGGGTGGAGTGTGGCTGCCTCTTGACTCAAAATGCAGGAGCAGGAGGTGCCACAGCACCTCTGGCTGGGGGGGATAGGATGCTGACTGCTGTGGGGCTTGCTCAGCCTGGCCCAGACCACAAAGGTTATTTCTGATATTGGTTGGGCTCGCTTGCACAAAAACTGCAGGGTGGAGGGGCAGGGCATGCCCTGGCAATCCTGCAGGAATCTGCTTTAAAAGTGGATTTCCAGTAAAAACTAAGAAATAAATGTGGGCAGCTGAACAAAAAAAAAAATTAAAAGTTGTGTCATCACAAATAGGATGGCTTGTGCAAGAATTTGGCAGAAGAAACAAATGACCTCAAGTGCTGAGGACAAAGGCAGGGCTGCATTATCAGACTGACTGTATGATTCTGTGCAGCCTCCTTGGGGGAAAACACCCTGCCCCAGCTGGAGACCAGCTTTGGAGTGCTGGGCAGATCACTGATGGGGATGTGCACCCCTAAAGCTTGGAAATTTAGGCTGTTTAAAAAGCAGTTTATAATAAGACCTTAAGCAAGAGCAAGCATCTGGAGCTGCTCAGGTGGGAGAGCCCAGTAGTACAGCAGTGGGACAGGGCTCTTATGTTTTTAATCAAAACATTGCCAAGCATTAATAACATTTCTGCCTGCCCTCTCTCACAATTACAAATGCACTATAAATCTTGCATTTACTACCTAATTTAGTGGCAGCCTGGCTGTGCCAGGGAAGAGCCTTGGCCCTGGGATGATTCAGGTGCCATGGTGCTGTCCTGGAGGGACAGAGCTGAAGGTGTCTCTCTCCTGCTCTCCAGGTGATCCGCTCTGCTGCTGACTGGTCTGCTGGCATCAAATACCACGAGGAGTCCATCCACAAGGCCTACATCAGCGTGATAGAGAACAGCAAGCACTACATCTACATAGAGGTCAGTGCCAGGGAGGGCAGGCAGGAGGGTCCTGATGCTCTGGGCATGGCTTGCAGCCACCAGCAGGGTGATTACTTTGAGGTTTGATCTTCAGTTTTTAGGCATTTAGACAGATCCTGTACCTTCAGTGGTTTTCAGGCCTGACTGATGGCTGTGTACCCTGACAGCCATCTGACCACGAGGTGGAAAAAAGTGGACCTCTCCTTTATAAGGCTCTTTGGAAAATTGCCAGCAGCTTTCATGGCCTGTGCAATAGTCCCCCTGTCCCCTCTGTGTCCCTTGTGCATGCCCACACCTCCCATTCACAGGGCAGCTCTTCATCCACACAGCCTTCAGCTGCAGCAATTCTTGTGTCAGAGTGACACTCAGTGCTGGCTGAATGGAGATGCTTTTTCTCCTCTTTTTTTTTTTTTCCCCTTAGGCTTTTGTTAGGTTGCTCTTTACATGAACTTTCTAAGGAGTGTGATTAATAAGGACTAATTCATTCCTTAAGCAAGCATAGACACACACATCATTTAATCATAATTTAAAAAAGCCTACAATCCAACGGCACACAAACCCAGCTATCTTTGGTTGCTCTTGGTGTGAAATAAAGCATGCAAATACTTTGAGTTGGTTGCTGGCAGTGTCTGACAGTAGCTTCTCTTGCTTTTCCTGCAGAACCAGTTTTTCATTAGCTGTGCTGATGACAAAGTTGTCTGGAACAAGATCGGCGATGCGATTGCTCAGAGGATTCTTAAAGCTCACAGGTAACCTGTTCTTGATGAGGCAGTGGAACTCTTAAGGTGCATTTCCATGCTGTGGTGCAAAAAAATAACCCCTCAGTGGCCACAGCTGGACAGTAGCTGTGCCAACACAGAACTGATGGTTAAGCATCTGCATTTGCAGCAGTGAGACTCCCGAGTGGTTTCTTTGCATCTATAAAGTGATTTTCTGGACTTACCCCAATATAAATGTATTTTTAACTACAGAATTTGTTTAAAGACAAGTCTTTTGTGCTCTGGTTCAGTGACACCTTTGCTCCATTGCCAATTTGCCTTCAGCTGGGTGGTCAGGCAATTCCATGGGTGGGAAGTGTGAACCGGGATTTGTGGTTTATTTAAATCATCTAGAGAGGAGCGGCTTCAAACTGGGGAAGCAAACACATTTTGAGGATTTGACTGCAGGGTTCTGCTATTGTTTGAACAACTTTTTCTGGTACATGCTGCAGGGTGTCCACCACCTCCAGTCTTTGCAAGGGGACCGCTGTTTGTTCCTGGACGGATTGAATCCAGCCATGCTTTAGACACTCCTTCAGCACACCTAACCCTGTGCTAACATTAATGCCACAGGTTGTGGCTTGTCTTCACTTTGATCCTGGGCAGCCTTGCTCAGGGTTGCTCCCCTGGAGTCTCTTTGAGACATACATTTCATAGTATTAAACTGTACCCTGCTCCTGCTGGGCTGAAATACAGGAAACTTTCTAAACTTTTCCCTTTCATCTCTCATGGGCTGTTTCACCACACACGGAGATGTTTTCATGCATGGATTATTTTTTCCATATTGTACTTGTCCAGAACTCTGCAGGGCCTGCTTTTCCAGAGGTTCTTTCTCCAAGGTTGCAGGAATTCTGCTCTTTTTTGCACTTGAGCTTGGAAATTCCCACTGGGATAAAGGCACCCAACCGGGGTATTGCAACAGGGAGAGCCTGGGTGTTATCTGCTGTGGTATTAACACTGGGGTGGAGTTGCCTGTGATCTGTGTGAGCTGCAGTGAGTAGCCCAAAAAATTGAAATTAGCTAAGGATGAAAAGGTGGGATGGATTTTCTCACCTGTGGTAAATGAGGAGCAGTGCCCGTGCTGCTGGAAATGCTGTTGCTGTGTTTGCAGTGCAGCTTTGAGGCTCAGAGGCAGCTGGACAAAGCATCTCAGGGCACCTTCCAGTGCCTAAAGGGGCTGGAGGAGAGCTGGAGAGGGACTTTGGAAAAGGCCATGGGGTGATAGGACAAGGGGAAATGGCTTTGAAGTGAAAGAGGATTAGATTGACTATTGGGAAAAAATTCTTCCCTGTGAGGGTGGTGAGGGCTTGGCACCGGTTCCCCAAGAAGCTGAGGCTGCTCCATCCCTGGATGTTACGGTTTTCCCATTTTATAAACTTTATTTAATCTGTCATTCTGTCCAGATACTAAAAGTTTGTCACAAGAGGGAGTCACACAGATTCTTAGTGACCCATTTCCAGATATGATGCTCACTTTGCATTACTCCTATTGTATGCCAGTGTTGTGCTGGCTTAATGTTGGCAATTCCTAACTGAATATAAGGTTCAAATTCTGCATTATCTAAGATTAAAAGTAAATTCAGACCTAAATGGTTTGTATCATAATGCTAATTTTCCAAACTGTCCCAGGAGAACAGCATTTAATTATAAATTAAGGTCTGTAGTGAGTTTGTATACTTCTCACTCTTCTAGACTAAATATTTTCTACTGAGGTTATTAATAATGTTCTTTTCTTGGTTTCCTCTTTTTTTCATGGGTGGCTCTCTAAGCAGTTTAGTAAACACTGTCCTTACACAAACAAGCTGCTTTTTGGGGAATGCTTTTGTTGGTAGATCTTTCTCATGATACAAACAGACTTGGTTTCACAGTCTCTTGTGTTTGGGTAAGGCCTCATTAACTCTTTCTGAGCTCTGCTGGTGAACCAGAGCCAGTCTGCAGTGCCCAGCACAGCTGGAAGGAAGCTCTGGTTGAAATGAGACACACCGGTCCTCATTGTCTCCCTCCCAGCTCAGATGGGACCCCAGTGCTTCACAATTCCCACACCCCTAAATTCACAGGCATGGCTTGCTGAGGAAGGAGTGCTGCTAGCAAAAAGTGCAGACTGGCTCTTCCTCAGAGTGCTGCTGAAATGGTTTTGTGCTCATCAAACTGTGTTTGCCATCTAGTGGCAGCATCCTTCCATGGAGCAACATCCTCCTCCTCTTCCTGCTCCTGCAGGGCACAGAGCAGGGAATTCCCAGCGCCCAGGGGCACCTGGAAAGTGCTCTCAGAGCAGATGCTCCTGGCATTTGTCAGCAGAGGAAACCCAAAGGGAGCTTTGAGAAAAGCCCCAAGCAGTGCCACAATAGTAGCTTTTGTTCTGAATGGGGTCAGGATTAGTTTGGAGAACTCTGGAACTGAGATTTTTGGGTGCTGTGATGTATCAAGGATATATTTGCCTTCCCCTAGTGATCAATGTTCTGCTTGTGCCCTGAACTTTTTCCACCTTTTGTGGAAACCTTTGTCCCATTTGCACTCTCTCAATCTTGGGTTTCTGACTTCTGAAAACCAGGAGGCAGTGGGAATGTTGGCTTAGCTTTTGGGTTTCTGTAAGCTTTGCTGTGCTCAGCCAGGCAGCTGTCCCCACCAGTCTGCACTAGGATCAGTGTGACTGGCCTATTGGGGTGCTCAAACAAACTTGTTTAGTGGCAGATACAATCTGAAAAATCCTTAGCCTGCCCCTGAATTTCAGTTAAAATGTGTTTCTTTTCCTTTAGCTTTTGTTGTTAGCTGAGAGTAAATTATTCCCTGTGCTCCTGAAGGAGCTCTCAGAGCAGCGCTGATGGCAGGTGATGATTTCCTGGAACTGGAAATGCACTTCACACTTTGCTCCCTTAAAATCTGTGTGGTGGCCTTGGATGGGAACCAGCTCAGTCATCTCAGGGGAAGTGAAACCGAGGGTACTTCACCTGGTGTGAAGCTGTGCCTTGCCCAGGCTGACATTCCCCACGCTCTCTGTTCCCAGGGAGAACCGGCGGTTCCGAGTGTACGTGGTGATCCCGCTGCTGCCCGGCTTCGAAGGGGACATCTCCACAGGAGGGGGCAACGCCCTGCAGGCCATCATGCACTTCAACTACAGGTACCTCACCAGCTGTCACAGCCCCCTGCACACCTCCACTGCTGCAGGGGGTCCCCAAGCCCCCCCTGCCATCAGTGGGACCAGCAGGGACAGAGCTTTGGGCAGCCCGGTCTTGGGGAGGATGTCCCTGCCCATGGCAGGGGCATGGAGCTAGATGAGCTCTAAGGTTCAACCAACCCAAACCATTCTATGATTTGTTTTCTGTAGCTATGATATTTTGTGAAAAATCCTTTCCTTAGGATTTTTTCTCCTGAGAAGCTGGGAGGCCTCAGGAACAAAATGTAAACAATGGTTATCTGCTGCTGTGGAATGCAACAGGTGCATCTGTGATTGGTCTCATTGTGGTTGTTTCTAATTAATGGCCAATCACAGTCAGCTGGCTCAGACTCTCTGTCTGAGACACAAACCTTTATCATTCTTTCCTTTTCTATTCTTAGCCAGTCTTCTGATGAAATCCTTTCTTCTATTCTTTTAGTATAGTTTTAATATAATATATATCATAAAATAATAAATCAGCCTTCTGAAACATAGAGTCAAATCCTCGTCTCTTCCCTCATCCTAAGACCCCTGTGAACACCGTCACATTTTCCACTTTGCTGATTAATCAGACTTGCTGACCAAGATTTGTCTCCAAATCTGCCTTTTTGGTCAATACTTGGCCTGGCTCTGCCTGTTGGCCCCATTCAAGCAATGGCATCTTCCTCAGTGTGATTTCCCTGCTGCAGGATGGATGTTTTGTGGGGGCACTTGCAGCCCAGTAGATCTCACAGGAAGGACTGAGATGCAGCAGGGTGAGAAATGTTGAAGGCAAAATGGTCCAAGATGGTTTTACTGGAAAGCTGCTATGTTGCAATATGGCCAGGGCACAGTCAGTGTGCAGAGACTGCTGCAGCCCTCAGAGTGAAATCCCCCTTGTCTGCTGGCCTGCAGGGGTCCTGCTGCACCTCCAGGAGGATGAGGGGCAGGGGACACAAGCAGATGGAAAGTAGAACATGCCCCTGACCCTTCTGCCTGAGCTTCTTCCTGCAAGGGCAGCCAGAGGAGATTGTCCATGGGTTGGTTGGTTCTCAGTGAAATTCCAGCTGTGGCTTTTCCAGCCCAGCCATAATCACATAAACTCCCTGACCTAGTGTGCTGCACGTTTTCTTAACATGATTTCACACCCAGGCCTGGCACAGGGGGTAGCAGCCCTGCTTGTCACACATGTACAATCATTGCTACGTGCTCTGGAAGGCAGAAGTGCTCCCCAGCTCCTCTGTAGGTTGGAATAAGCTCCTTTTAGAACATGAGCAGTAGTAACAGTCCTTTGGGAAAAGAAGCACCCTGTTTGAGAGTCAGCTGTGTTTGTGATTCACCCCACCCAGTTCTGCTCCAGCACAAGCTGCTGTCTGCAGCCACAGGGGTGCTGATGGCTGCCTACCTTCTTTCCAGGACCATGTGCCGGGGGGAAAACTCCATCCTGGGCCAGCTGAAGGCAGAGGGTAAGAACTTTATTCCTCTCCTCTGTGTTGTTTACTTTGGATGCTGCTGTTTGGAGGATGCATCTGTAACACATCATGCAGCACGTGCTGCGGGCTCGTGGGGCTGAGCGCGACCTCCTCCTTGTCCGTCCTCCCATGGGGAGCTCTGCTGGGTCACACAGGCCATGGCCACTTGTCAGAATTCAGACCTGGCTGCAGCCCTGATGCAGAGGAGGGGAGCACCCCAGGGAGGAGCCCAGCACAGTTGCAGCTGCTCAGGATTGTGTTATTTGGAAAATGTCCTGAGCGAGGTCACGCTTCTGGAGCCATGGATCCCACACAGGGTTTATTCCTGGCAGTTGTCAGATGTGGAGAGGAAGAACCTGCCTAAGCAGGAGGCTGTTTCCTTGCCATGAGGAATCCTGCAGGAATTTGCTCTGCTGGGAATTGGAGCACTGTGAAAACCCACATAATCACAAACACTGGGACCGTGCATAATGCTTCATTTGTTCTAGGTCCTGGTGTAAATCTGGACTGCACACAAGTGCGTTAGGACACATTTGCCATACTGAGCATGGACAAAACACCTGCTTCCAGCCTCCTTTCTGCAGCATCTGCAGAAAAACTGTCTCATAGTCCACCTATTGTGCTGTGCCCAGGAGACTGGAGTAATTTCTCACTGAAGTGGGAGTCTCTGAGCAGGCAGCACAAGATCAGAGCAGCACAATGAGCTCACAAGCAAATTTTCAAATCTATTTTTTAAAAAAACTCTTTCTTTTATCTGTTCATTTATAAGTTTTAAAAGTCAAAAATGAACTGTTATTCATAGGGGTCTTCATGTAAACAAGGCCTTTTTTTTTTTTTTTCTCTTCCGCCTTCCTCATGCCATCAATTTTCTTGTCTTTTAATTTTCAGTTGGAGATAAGTGGATAAACTACATATCCTTCTGTGGCCTTCGAACATATGCAGAGCTGGAAGGAAAGCTGGTCACAGAGCTCATCTATGTGCACAGCAAACTGCTTATTGCTGATGACAACACAGTTATAATTGGTGAGCAGGGGCTCTCAGGAGGGGTTCGGGGCACTGGGTTTTACCTGGATCAATCCCTTCCCATCCCCATGCACAGTGCAGGCTGCAGTGCCTTGGACTTTGCTGTGTTGTCATTTCTTTCTTGAGAAATATTTTGCTGTTTAAAAAAAAAAAAATCAAACCCAAAACCCCAACTCATAAATTCATCAAGAGGGAAGAAAGGATTCAGAGGGCTGTCATTTCATTTGTTTTTCTAAAATCTTTTAAATCTGTGTGTAACCATGAAGAGAATCCCAGTGCAGGGAATATTGTCCATCTGTCTTGTATCAAACTCTGCTCTAGCAGGAAGACTTGTGAGACTTGTCATCTGTTCCTGAAAGAACAGAATGTGCTGTAAAATTTGGAAGGTTTGGACAACATGTGTCATGTGTCAGCTCCATTTCCTAAGAATGGGACAATATGCTATAGGGAGTAATAGATATCATTTCATCCTCTTCTCTTACCTTATTTATTACGAGAACATGGAGCAAAGACAAGAGAGTTCAAGCTCAGAGCTCTACACTGCAGCAGAATTTCAGCCTGTTTCTTTAAAGAAGCCCTTTTTGAGCTGTTACATCAGCCATAAAAGCTTTGCCAAGGAATACCTTAATACCAGATTTTACAAGACTCAAAATACTCCCTCCCTTCAAAGCAGATGCCTTCTGGTGAGGTTTGCTCCTCTGTCACCTTCTCAGATCCTGTCCCCAGTGCACAGAGTGGCTCTGAGGTGGTTTGATATCACAGCAGGAGCTGTGTTGTTCCAGCTGGGGTGGTCTGGGGGGCCTGAGGCAGATCTTAGTTTTTCTTTTCTGTACCTATAAGCTTGAGGGTAGATTTTTATACAGCCTATGCATCTCTGCTGCCTGGTGAGAGGATGGGAAGTCATCCCTTTTCCACATAAGAGTGCATGGAAATTAAGTGCTCATGGAGCTTCTGGGCTGGAGGAGAGGGTGAAAGGACAGAGAGGCACTTAGCTGGATTTTCCTCTGGAGGTGTTGGCTCCCCTGGAGTTAATCCAGTTCCTGGGGGGGCTCAATGGCTAACTGCAGCCTGGGGGTCTCTTACAGCTGTGTCTGGAGATTTTTTTATTGTTGTTTTGGTCCTTTCTGTGGGTTAATGACCTCATTATGCCTATCCCTCCATAAATCTTGCTGTTCCCTTGGAGCCAACCCAGCTGCAAGCAAACAGTGTTCCCCAATGCCCTGCTTTCTGATATCTGTGTAGGACAGAGAAACCTGTCTGGGGGACAAAGCCTTAGCTGGTCTTGAGCAGATCCCTCTGAATGGCACAGCAACCTGGTCTAGTGGAAAGTTTCCCTGACCACGGCAGGGAGGTTGAAAGGAGAGGAGCTTGAAAGTCTTTTCCAAGCCAAAGCATTCTGTGATTTACCCAGAGAGCTCATCCTGCCTCAGGTAACTGGGTATCCAAACCAAATGCAGGTCAGACCTTTTTAAAGATGTGTGGCTCCTTCAGCAGAAGCATCTGACAAGTTACAGAAAGAACAAATTTTGAAAATGTTGGCCTGGGCTTGGCTGTGATTTAATTTTCTTCCGTTGAAGCCTACAAAAATTAGTTGGGATTTTTTCTCTCTCCCCCAGCTCCTCTCAGGGTCTGTGTTTCCATAAGGAAGCCCCTGGCTGATGCCTGGGCTTACCTAGAAACAGAGGCCAGACAAAGTTAAAAAGATAAAAGTGGATTTATTTATTGAAGGGCCTTCAGGTACAGTAAGAGCAGACGAAGCCTCTCCAAGGGGCTACACCCAAAATGGATGATGGTCATGAGTTTCTCAGACAGATATAAATTTGGTCTATGGTATATAACTTCATTACCTGAATCTAATTATAGATTATAGATCTAATTATATGCCAATTTGCTCCCCACCCTGATTCACTTTGGTTTATATTTTTTGGGGCCTGGGGCAGATGGTGTCCTTGGTTCTCAGGCTTAGAAGGATCTGACCAAAATGTGAAGAGAGCTTACTAATATGGAGTTCAGAGTTACACACTAATGCAGTCCAGGATCTGAAAAACACAACAGCTAAAACCTTAAATACAATAACTAAAACCTTCATGCATCAGGTTTGGGTTTTACCTGTCAGAGCCGTGGGTGTTCCCCCCGGGGGCGGCGGGTGGTGATGGAGGCTGTGCAGGAGCGCCTGGAGCAGCAGGGATTCATTGCCCGTGCCTGTCCTGCCCTGCCCAGGCTCTGCCAACATCAACGACCGCAGCATGCTGGGCAAGAGGGACAGTGAGATGGCCATCATCGTGCAGGACAGCGACACCGTGCCCTCGCTCATGGACGGCCAGGAGTTCCGCGCCGGCCGCTTCGCGCAGTCCCTGCGCCTGCGCTGCTTCAGGTGCGGCTGGGGGGACACTGAGCAGGGCTGGGGGACAGGGGACAGGGGAGGGATTGCTCAGCCTTTCTAACCAATGGGCTAACACTGCCTGCCCAAGCTCTGCTCGGCCTGCGCTTAGCCTAACCAGGGTTTTGCTGATGTTTCCTCACACTGCTCCCCAGCTTGGCAGCTTGATTTTACAAATTATTTTTGCTCTGGGATTTCACTAGAAGCACTTATAAACAAGTGGTATTTCCCCTCCAGATCCCGTTTGCACGCTCTCTCAATCTTGGGTGGCAGTGTCACTTTTTAAAGGAAGCTTCTTTGCTGGGAGCAGCCATCTGGCCCACAACATGGCCATTTTTAGTTTAAGGCCTTTTTCTTTTTTTTTTCCCCCTCACCCTGTTTCCCATCTGGACAGTTACTGCAGAGAAGAAAAGGAGAAAATCAAGCAGCTTTAGAGCTGGGAGATTATCACAGGGCATGGGAGTGGGAGGGTGCTGGGAGCACACAGGGTTTGGCAAGTCCCAAGGAAACTCCTTGTCTCCTGGCATTTATCAGGAGGGGAGTGCCCAGTGCCTCAGCCTGTGTGAGCATCCATCCCTTTGTCTTCTCAGGGTTGTCCTTGGCGGCTCCGACCTCAACCCAGAACACCAGGATCCCGTCTGTGACAAATTCTTCAAGGAGGTGTGGATTGCCACAGCAGCTCGGAATGCCACCATCTTTGACAAAGTGAGGAGGACAGCAGCTTCCCCCTCCCTCCATCCCTCACAGGGGCAGCAGATGCCAATGGGAGCAGCAGCTCAGGGAGGGCAAAGAGAGCAGGTCCAGCTCCTGGGGCTGGACTTTCAGAGATGTTTTGAAGGAATGAGTAGTGTCAGATGCAAGAGCTGTGAACAGGAAACTGGAGCTGGTGCATTCTCAGTGTGACAGCACTCATGAAGGCAGCAGATCAGATTTCTCTGTGTTTGCATCAGCTGTAGCTCCAGTGAATGACCATGGTGTAGTTACTACTTGTAATTAGCCACAGTGTAACTGGAGTAGAAGCAAATTTTACTTCTGTCTTTTAATGAGTTTTTGCAGTGATTAGAAAAGGCCCTGGAGCTTCCTCTCTGCCTGCTCCAGCCTCATCCAGGGCAGTCACTTACCTCTTCCCTCCTTGTTCTCTGGGCTGTTCATTCAGTCACTCCCATCCTGGGGAATTTTCCAAGCACTGGGAGCTTGGTTCTTTCTCAGGAGCTTTGCACTGCTGCATTTCCCCTGCACTGACAGGTGATTTTTTGTTTCTGTTCTGCTCAGGTGTTTCGATGCCTTCCCAGTGACCAGGTGAATAATTTAGCCCAACTGCGTGATTTCATCAGCAAGCCCAAATTAGCAACTGATGATCCTGTGAAAGCAGCAGAAGAATTGAAAAAGATTCGTGGGTTTTTAGTACAATTCCCCTTTCGTTTTCTGGAGGAAGAGTACTTGCTTCCCTCTGTTGGAACAAAGGAGTCCATGGTACCCATGGAGGTTTGGACTTAAGAAGATGCAGACTGCTTTACCTTTTAAAGTCTTGTTCTCAGGAGAGAAGTTAATGAAAAATACGGGATTTTGGAATGTGAAAGAAGACTAAAAGCTTCTCCACCAAGGTAATGAGCCCTTCAGAAGGATTTTGGTGGAGGAACTTGAAGCAAATCAACACTAGCAGACAAGAGGAGCAGAAAAACTTGGAAATGGTGGCAGACAGAAGTTTAACTTCTGGAGGAGTTACTTCTTCAGGCATGTTCTGAGCATCTAAAGGATGCAGGCTGCTTCCTAGGACAGGAACTGACTCCCAGTCGATGTTGTCACCATTGCCAGCTGTATCCTGTGCTTGTGATCGTGCTGTGGCTGCACAGGAGGCCTGGGCTGCCTGTGCTGCTTCTCAGGCTTTGGGTGTCTGCACCTTGGCTGGCTGGAGCTCCCCATCTCACCCCTCCACATGCCATCAGAGCACACTGTGCAGCCCTGCCACTGCTGGGAAGTGCCATTTGCTGCTGCCTTGGGCTGTCCTGCAGCTTTCTGAGTGTGTTTCACTTCTTAAAGGGAAACAGACTAACAATCCTGTATCAGAATCAGCATTTCGGTCTCTTCATCCCTTTAGGGGAAAAAATCCTCTTCCTATTGCAGCTGGAGCAATCAGCAGCCCTCAGGCTTGGCAGAAGGCAGTCTCTGGAGGTGCTGGAGATCACTGGAGCTTGCTGGCCTTTGCAGACACAGCACATCAGCTTGGTCCCACTGAGTGTGACTGATTTCCTCAGGAAAAAATCAAGATTCCAACTCCAGCCTGAGGTGTGCAGAGCTGGGGGAAGCCAAGGCCCTGCATGTGCCAGGACTGAGACTGGAGAGGCAGCGTGATCTGAACCAAGCTCTGCACTCTGTGTGTTCATCTTGCAGCCTATGGGGAGATTTTCATTTCCATCCCTTTCCCCCTACTCAAAAGAAGGGAAGGGCCAGTAAGCTGACACCATGCTCAGACCAAGCTGATGTGTGGGTTTGTAGATGGGGTGAAGGCAAGGGGAAAGGGGAGCAGATGACAAAGCCTTGTCTCTGCTCTGCTTTGTTACTGATCCAGCCACAGCCTTGAGTGCAGTCATGCAGGATGTGTCTTCCCAAGCAGAGTAAAACTCAGCATGCACATTCCTGTTTCACGTTGCTGTAAGAAGCTTTCCAAAGCTCTTTTGCACCTCCCTGCGCAGAGCAGTTCAATCCAGCATCCTGGGAAAAACACTACAGTTCCTGGGTTAGGACCTGGTGTGGTGGGCACCAGCCTGGGTGTGACCCCATGCTCCATCCTGCAGTGAGGCCATGTCTCCCAGTTCCTTGTCCAGCTCCAGCCTGAGGTGCTCCTGGCAGCCTGCAGTGCTGTGCCAGCCACTGGGAAAATGGAGCATTATGGAATGGAAACACTCCAGGAGAGTTGGATCTGCAGGAGTGGGAGGCTGAGCTCTTCTGCTGCCCCCATCCAGGCATCCATCCCATCCCAGGGTTACACTGTGCCCAGCACTCCTTGGTCAGAAGGCCCAGTGAACTGGTATTTATTTTGTTTCGCAGAAGAATTTATATTTTTTTTTTCTACGTCTTCCAGCAGTTTTTTTAACTGGAAAATAATCCCACTGGTCACCTACCTATCCCCAAAAGGTAGCTGGCATGACATTTCAGCTGATTGCCTTGTGTGTTCAGACCTGTAAATAGGCTCCAGCTTATTCTGTCCCTGCTGCAAAACCCAAATAGGGAACAAACCCCAGATGTTCTTCCAAATCTCATCCCATTCCTGCAGCTTCCACTGTTTTACACTTGTGTTTTGTGGATGCAGTTGCCTCCTGTGCTCCTTTCTGGCATCTGTGGTCTGGTTCACCTTTGGGAAGTGCATGTGCAGCATTTTATGTGCTTGAGTCCAGGGGGTTGATGGTTTTACCTGGCATGCTGTAAGCACAGAAATATCTTCCCTTGACATTTTTTCTCTTAAAAAAACCTGACCTGGGGTCACCCCCTGCAGAGCCAAAGCAATGTGTGCCCTGACCATTTCCAATCAGAAAGATCAAAGCTGTCCTGTGATTTCACATCAGTGCGGGGTCAGAGCTTTTCTCTCCTGATGTTTTTAGCTGTTTTAGTCGGACTGAAGCTGCTGACTTTAAACAATTACAGCCTGCCAGAGAATCCTTGTCAGTCACACAGGTCCATGTTCAGAGTCAGAAATTGTTCAACCCCACCACCTGCACACTGAACCTTGAAGTGCAACACTCCTGTCACCTTCTAAGTGCTCTTATTCTCCTCCTCCTCATATTAGCAGAGGTTTTTATAATTGTTAAATTATCCTTACATTGTCTTTTAAAATGGTAGGTTGCTAATTGTTGGGGCTTTTAACTCCAGAGGTGTTAACTCCCCCTCTGCCAGGCTGCTTTGGGGAACAACCACTCAGGCTCTGCGATGCTCAGTCGCTGCTGGTCCCCAGTGACACAGCAGAGCCATGGAGGGACATGTAATTGACTTATTTGGTGTGAGAAGGTGCTAATTAAGGAGGTCTTTCATTATTGAGGTAGCAGACAGGCCTGATGCTGGCTCTCTGTCTGGCAGGAGGTTCCCCTCTGTGGAAGCAGAGGCACTGTGCTGACCATCCCTGCCCTGTGTAAATTCCTGATACCAGGAGTTTAGAGACATTCCAGTGCAAGCAGGGTGTGCAGCCTCAGCACAGGGAGGAGAGCCCAGCATCCCCCAAAGCTTGTGGGGCCATCAGGTTCGCTGTGGAAGCAGCTCTGCTCACCCCAGACAGACAGACAGACAGACAGCAGGGCTGGAGCCACTCCAGTGATGGCCCTGCTCATTCACAGCCCAGGCTGTGCTGTCTGCAGCTGCCTCCTTGGGTCCTGTGTGCTGCAGGTTTGTTTCTTACATTAAGAAACCTGTGAGGTTGAACACCTTGAGAGAGTTGGTTTGTGCACCTGAACAATCACAGCTTCTCAGTCTGTCAAACCAGCTTGGGCCTCAGACTGGAGAGGGTCACCCATGGTACCCAGAGCTGGAACAGGAGATGTGGATCCAAGCACTAGCAACCCCAGAAACATCTGCTGTTTCTTGTGGCATTTATTTGTTACAACTATAGGGAATGAGAAATTCTCCCAGGCTCAGACTTTATTTTGTAATTCAACCCGAGTAGAACACTTCTTTTCCCTTTAAATTATTCTTTAACAGGTATCATTTTGAGAACTCATGCTTCTTTCCTTAAATTTTAATGGTCTAATATTTTAAAATATGTGTTTTGTTGTATAGATGTTGGATTGGATGAATGTTTCACTGTAAAGTTAATGCATGATCTAAAAATGAGGGATAAAATGTCATTGTCTGCAAGAACTGTACTAAAACCAGTTTATAAGAGAACCACTCTATGGAAGAGGCAAAGTGCTCAGCTCAGTGTCTGTCTCTTGGTCTCAGTTTGTCCCCTGACTTGGTGAGCTGTGCTGCATTAAACCCCAAACACTCCATTTTCCTTTCTTTTGCTCACAACATGATTTTGCAATGCTGGTGCTGTCCCTGGGAGAAGCTCAGTGCAGGTGTTGCCTGGCTGGGACCCTTCCATGAATTATTTCCAATGAATTTTTCCTTCCAGAGGGAGCATCCCTGTACAATCAAGTGCAGATGTGCTGTTGTTATTTCAGTGTAAGGAGCCTCGGACTCTTGTGGCAAGGACACTCTGGGGGCTGTGTCTGGTCACAGAGCTGCATTTTGGGGACACTCCCATACAAGCGTGAGAGGATAATGCCATTTCCCTCTCCTGCTGCACGTGGAGCCCCAGATCCACACTGGGCCAGGCTGACCCCTCTCAGCAGAGCCTTTCATGGTGTGGTGGCCAAGGGGAAGAAAAGCAGAGCAGGATGTGAGCAGGGTGCCCCAGAGATGTGAACGCACTGTCCCAGCTCCTGGCACTCATTCTGCAAATGGATTCAGCCAAGCAATGGCTGCTGCCCTGCTGGAGCCAGGAGCTCTGCAGGATCCTGCTTCAGTCCCACCGTGGAACTGCATGGCAGTGAATCCAGGCCTGGGAATCTCAGTGTATCCAAGTGGAGCTGCCCCAGTCACCACACATCGACCACTGAATGCAATGATCCTCTTGGGGTGTCACTTTTTTTTTCCCTATTTTCCTTTCCCTGCCTGCTTTCTTGTTATATTTTCCAGTACTTGTGGTTATTCTATTTTTAACCTTCCAGTGTCTTCGTAAAATCTCCTCTGTGTAAATAATTCCAACTTTCCCTAGTCCTGACTCTAAGGAAATGAGAAAAAGTGTCCAAAAGTCACCATTTTGGGAATGTTTTGTTGTGTTTTGCAGGTTTTTTTTTTGAAATTATGTCTCTAGCTAACCTAATCCACAAAAGGAGAGCTTCCACTTGGGGTGTGAGCGCAGGTCTCCGTGCATCCCTCCCTTGACTGTGCTGCTGTGATACAGAATATCCCTTCTGTGAAGGCCGCTGGAATTGAGTTTTGTATCCTTGTTCCTGCTAACCATGGCTTTCCTTTCCGCTCTGTCTGTATCTGGTAAATGAATGTGTATTAATGGACTGAAAATACAACAGATCATCACGTCAGAACGTTTGGCTTTGGTGTCTTTCTCCTTGTTTTGGGGGCCTCATCCTGCCTTGAGTTCTGTCCTTGCTCTGTATCAGCAGCCAAGACGTGAGGGGGAAAGGCCCAGAACAGCAATAAAAAAGGCTAGACTTGAGTCATTTGGGTTTTCCTGGGAGAGGGAAATTGCTGGGGTGAAACAGCATAGAAAGAAAATTGGACTTCTTAAATAGATTAAAAAGTCGTGGTTTAAAGGAGTTTTAATAATCCAGAAGCATTATGAAAGGCACAGACAAAAATGCTCTGTCTCCAAAATAAAATTAACTTGCCCCTGTCTATTTTAACTTCCAGTAAAGGAAATTCAGCAGAGAGAGAGAGAGGAAGAAGCAGCTGCCTGTTGTCCTCCAGGGGCAGAAGAGATTAATAAAGCATCAGTGGCATTTCCAAGCTCTCCTGCAAACTGAAAACATATTAACTTCTCCATTTCTTAGGTTTCATCTCCTGCCTCACATGCCAGAGGGCTCTCTGCATCTTCAGAACTTCCAAACCCAATCTGTGTCCTCGACAGACACAATACACCAAGACAGCAGAGCCAGAGGGTGAGGCAGGGTTGGCAGGGGACATCAGGCACTGGTGAGTGCCACTCCTGAGTGACACTGTCAGCTTCTGCTGCCACTCCAGCATCCCCCTGCTGATGTGTGCCTGCTGCATGCCACCTGGGGGCTCCTGAAGAGGAGACAGCAGCAGGCAGAGCCATGTGGGAGCTGACAGTCACTGCTGGGTGCACAGAGCTGAGCCCAGGGGTGCTGGGGGGCAGCAGGGTGGCTGTGGGGTCACACAGGGCAGCCACAGCTGAGGCTGCTGTGTCCTGCTGGCATTGCTTGGGTTCCCTGCTGGCATTGCTTGGGTTCCCTGCCAGCAGCAGGAGAGCCCTGGGATCACAGCTGAGACTATCTTGGTGTGAAATTAATGTGAGACTGGAAGTTTCAGGAGTTCAGGTATGGGTTTGTCGGAATATCCTTTCCTCCCTCTCTGTGGTTGTCCTGGTTTTAGGGGGGATAGAGTTCCTTTTCCCTCAGTAGCTGGTGGGATCTGGTTTGGATTCAAGTAGGGGCCCAACTCAAGGGCACTGTTGCTGCTTTTGCTGTTTTCCTCTCCTACAGGACCTGCCTTCATTCCCATCCATCCCTAAGAGCAGGAGTGAGTGCAGCCCATGGCTGTGGCTGGCACTGACCGAGGGGGAGGCAGGAACGCGATGGCAAAACTCCCCCTGCCCTTCCCCTGCCCAGCACGTTCCTGTTTGCTGCTGCAGGATTTGCAGCCTCACTGATGGCTCCTTGTCCTGCACACACAGAGTGCCCTTGCCAGGGTGTTCAACAGCCTGTTCTTCCCAGGGTGGATTTCTCCAGCCATGTTTTGTGCCGAGGCTGTTCCTGCCCCCTCCCGCAGGTCAGATGTGGCCACAGGAGTGCCATGCTAGGGGCAGGGTTCTCTCCCTCTCTCTCTCATGGACCCCAGCACCCACACATCTGCTCTCTGGCCCTTCATTGGCATTTGTGCACCGAGCTCTCAATAACACATCAACTTTAATGAGTGCCAGCCCTCTGCATGCATGGAATCACTAATGTATGCTGTAGTTATTTTTGTTCTGAGGAGGAAAGCAGGGAAGAAAGGAAAAAAAGAAAAGGTTTTGTGAGCCAGGTCTAAGGGTACATGAAGAAACAGGTTTCTTCTCACTGCTAAAAATCAATTTATTTTAGTTTCTCTGCAATTGTGCCGGCTCTTCACATTTTCAAGTACGGCTCTGAAGCGCTGATGCAGTGGAGCAAAGGTTTGGAGAGCTTGAATCACAACAGCACTGTGAGTGAAATGCTGGATTTTGTTCTTATTGGAAAAATTAAAAGTGACAGCTTCAAAATTGGTTCCACTGCTTTGATTGATTAGACAGAATATTTAGCTCAAAATGATTACGGCACGATTTTCTACAGAGGCTCATGGCTGGGATGGAAATTAATTTGGAGAAAAGGGGAGGGGCAGTTGTTAAAAAGAAATTATTCTGCAAAGGAAACTGTTTACCCCTGGAATCTGAGATGAGTAATCTCTCCATATTCAGCCTGATCTCAATAATTAGATATTCTGTGAGCTCCCATTTGAGGACAAGGGGGGACAGGGAGATGGTGTTAGTGAGGCTTCACAGGTGTGTATCCCTGGAGATGCTGCCAGTGCTGCTCAGTGCCCAGCAGATGCAGATGGCCTGTTTGTAGGGAATATCCTGACTGGGAAACCTGCCCTGGCCAAGGCTGGTGTTCAGGGGAGCTGCAGGGCACCCACTGGGGAGCTGAGGGCCACTGGAGGTGCTGTGGGCACAAGGGAAGTTCAGGCAAGAGCTGCACCCACCTCTCCAGCTGGACAACCAAGCACAGCTTAAAGCAGACTCACACAAGGCTGCTCCAGTGTCTCCAGCTGCTCTCTTGCTCTGGATCCATCCTGGAATGGGAGGGGACACCTGGGAGGGAGGGGACAGGCAGGCTGGGCTGTCACCCACGGGGACACCAATAGGAGAATCACAGAATGGTTGGGGTTGGAATGGACCTTAAAGCTCATCTTGTTCCACCCCCTGCCGTGGGCAGGGACTTTCCACTGTCCCAGGTCACTCCAAGCCCATCCAGCCTGGCCTTGGGCACTTCCAGGGCTGGGGCAGCCACAGCTGCTCTGGACACCCTGTGCCAGAGCCTTACCCCTGCACAGGGAAGAATTTTTCCCTGATATCCAGTCTAAACCTTCTCTCAGTTAGAACAGATTCCCCCTTGTCCTGGAACTCCAGACCCTTTTAAAAAGTTTGTCTCCATCTTTCTTGCAGGCTCCCTTGTCAGGTACTGAAATGTCATAATTAGGTGACTCCAAAGCCTTCTCCTTTCCGGGCTGAAAATTCCCAATTCTCTCAGCCTTATAGCAGAGGTGCTCCAAACCTCTGTCCCATCTCATGGCTCTGTCCTGCTGCTGGTGTCCTGCCTTTGGCATTTATCTGATTCATCCTTGTTCCTTTCACTGAACAGGCAGAAAAGTGTTTCTGCTCTCTTCATTGGCTTATCTTCCTTATTCCATTCTTTATCAGACAAATGCACATTAAAGGCCCCGCCAAGCCCAGCAGACTCACAGGCTGGGCATTGTGCACACTGTGCATCCAAGACAGGAACAGAAAATGGGTCCTTCAGGAGAGGACTCAGGCCACTTGCCCAGCAATTTTAAATTTCAACTTGAAAAATAGGTTTGAGAGTTTGGGTGGTGCTTTTTCATTTTTGGTGTTTTTTACATTTTAGGTTTTCACATTCAGACATGCTTCCTCTTGAAATAGGTACATGATTTATGAAATAAAATATAAAAGAACTGTAACTGCAGAAATATGAAGTAGGTACTGTATATGGAAGTAATTTAAAGTAGAGTTAATGTTTTTCTTTATACAGAAAAGCTCCATTTTGACCAGTATCAGATATGAAACAAGGAAACTCCAGAAGCAAAGACAGCTGTAGCCACAAGCCACAGCTGTAGCCACAGACCAGCACAGCACTCAAAAGGATGTTTTTCCATGGGTGTCTCCTGTCTCATGCACAGTGAATCCCAGATAATCCCCACATTTCTTTTAGGATTGTGCGTTGGCCAGCACATCCTGGCTGGAAAGAGTAACGCAGATGTAACCTGGGCATTTAATCTCATGTAGGAATTTAGGTTGTGCTGGGACCACGTTACAGCAGCCCCAAGGTCACTTTTAGGTAATAATCTACCTAATCCACAGTTTTCACAGATGGGTCACTCTTAGGCAACAATCCATGTGACTCTTCTTGGCCTGGCACCTGCTCTGCCCAGGTGTGGGGGGCACAGAGCCCATGGCTGAGGGAGGCAGTGCCCACATCTCCTGGGCTGAACCGATCTGCATCTTACAGGTATACATGTTGTGAGTGACACGCTCATCTCCTCACCTGCACCTCCAGTTTGGGTCACACCTGCCACCAAAACAATGCCGATTGCAGCTGGGGACACGCCTGGAGCCCTGCAAGGAGGATTTCCCGTGGTGCTGCGTCCCGGGCTGCTGGGGAGCCTCTGCTCCGCCTCGCCCTGTCCTGCAGCGCTGCTCACCTCCATCCCTCCATCCCCCGCAGCACCGGGCAGGACCAGCGGGAATCCTGGTGCTGCTCGGGCTCTGCACTGCTGGGGCCCGGTGTTGCGCTGCTGCACAGCGATGGGTTAAACACACCTAAGGAAACAAAAAAACCCTTTCTGGAGGGATTCCTCACAGCGGCTCAAGCCCTCCCTGCAGCCGCGGGCTGGGTTCCTCTAGAGGGTGCTGCGGGCTCAGCCTGCGCTGCCCCGCAGGGATGCGGGGTTTGCGGGGAGCCTGCGAGCCCATCCAGCTCTGCCCGGTGCCTGCAGCTCCCTGCAGCTCCCTACAGCTCCCTGCAGATCCCTGCAGCTCCCTGCAGCTCCCTGCAGATCCCTACAGCTCCCTGCAGATCCCTGCAGCTCCCTACAGCTCCCTGCAGATCCCTGCAGCTCCCTACAGCTCCCTACAGCTCCCTGCAGATCCCTGCAGCTCCCTGCAGCTCCCTACAGCTCCCTACAGCTCCCTGCAGATCCCTACAGCTCCCTGCAGATCCCTGCAGATCCCTGCAGCTCCCTACAGCTCCCTGCAGCTCCCTGCAGCTCCCTGCAGGTCCCCACGGCCACAGCCCAGCTGCAGATAACCCACACAGCCCCGCAGGGCTCCCTGCTCCAGCCTGTTCCTGCGGGCTGTCCCCGCCTCTGGCCTTGCTGCAGGTCAGCATCCCCCCCTCCCTCTGAGCACGGCCACGCTGAGGCATCTTCAAATGAAGCACTGCGTGTACCGTGACTGCTCGGGCTTAAATGCATTCCCTGCCCGCCCTGTCCTTCCCAGAAGGCTGCCCTGGCTCTCCAGTGACTCGCTGCAATGTGTATCTCCCCTTGGTTTCCTTGCAGACCATATCTGTACGACATCGATTGTACCGGCTAAGAATGCTTACAAACCTATTTCCTGCTGCAGGATGATCACATTATACACAATTACACACTCTAGGAATTTCTCCTGAGATCCAGCTGGGTACGGGCTGGAGTGGCGGAGGAGCCGGAGCGTGTGTGGAATAATGAATCACTCATTCAAGCTGACTCCAAGCTCTCAGGTTGTGCGAGCATGTGGTGAGCTGCACTAGCTGCTAACTGCCCCAAAAAAAGCCTGAATCACCTAAATCATCCCAAATTTGGTTTCCACTGGGTGTACACTTTCTGCGTCTTGCCACTTCATTGTTATTATTTTTACCATACCAGAAAGGTTTGAGAAGAATTTATTCTGAATGTCTCAGCAGGAGAAATCTCCATGAGATGAGACATGCTGTTCCAAACAGAGACTTTCTCAGCAGGAGCCAAATCCACGTCCACAAGGTTCCCACCCTCAGGAGAGACGCAGCATTGCTTGTCCTGTTACTGGTGGTGATGGCAGCAGCACCAGCACTGTGATGATGCATTTGCATTGCAGCTCCATGGGGCACCTTCCCAGGATCCTGGGATACCAAGGGATCCAAAACCTCAGCACTTCCCTGGCCTGGAAATCTCACAGCCTAAGATGGGACAGAGCTGCCTGGAAATCATGGAGATGCTGTTTGCCCTTGAGAAGGGCAGGGATGTCTCATGCAGTTTTTCTATAAACAAGGAAGCTGGTGCTTTTCTTTGACCCACTGCTGGATCTGTCTAGCAAAGCCATGTGCTGCAGTGCCACGGGAGGGACGTGGAGATGACCATGATGAAGCCCCAGCGAGGAGCACAGAGCCCATCAAGCTGTGCTGGCTGTCCCTGAGAGTCCCACAGTGCCAGGGCTGCAGGGTGGCACACTGCAACACCCAAAAACCTGACCCTCCACCTTCCTCTTCCTCCTCCTGGCCAAGCTGCCCCAGGAGCAGCTCTCCTGCTCCACATGGTGAAACACCTCCCTGCACAGCACCACCTCCCTGGTATCCAGCTATGTTTTATCCACTGCTCCATCGTTATCTGCCAGCTCAAAAGGCTGCAGCATGTTTGTTAGCTAAAGATTTCCTTTTAGGGAGCTGGAGGCAGACTATCCTGGCTGTTTCTAACGATGTGTAATCTAAGCTGTCACCCACATTTCCAATATTTTACTCCTGGCAAGGCTACAGGAAGGCTGGAGTGGAGCTGAGGGGTTGGAGAGCCTTCCTCACACTGGATGGATGATCTCTTTGACTTGGGACCTCACCAATCCCATCACCTCCACCCTTAGGTCACCTAAACTTCAGTTTCTTTAACCCTCTCAGGGATCATACTCTACTGCTTTCCTAAGGTTACAACTTCCAGTTGTTTATTTTAAAATAAGAGCTAAAATTCATATATGGAGGTTCCCATCCCTGCAAAAGTACTGAATCTTGTGAGAGCTGGGAGAAAAATCAAGCAACATGTCTCCACAGAAACCCTTCAGATACACTGTTTGGAAGACCCACCCTTGCCAAGCAGGCTTGTGTACTCCCCTTTTGTTCATCATAACTTTTGTTTATATCAACCGCTGCAAAGAGAATTTAGCAGAGGATTTACTGGCTCACAGAGTTTTTTACAGTTTTCCCATGTGGCACATCCACCCACCTGAGTGTGTTTTAGAAAGTGCCCAGCCTCTTGTGATAATCTGAAGGGACATTTCCCTTCAGTGCCACGTGGAATAATGTCACCTTGACCCCATATGTTTCTTTCTTCCTGACTAAATGGCTCCTGCACTGGTGGTTTTGCTGTGTTTAATCTGAACTCAGTATAAGGCTGATGTGCTCGTTATGTTCTCACATTCCTTTATCTACAAAGCTGAAACAAAACCCAGGCAGTTCTGTAAGGGCAAACACAACTGTTTTGCATGCCTGGAAGAAATTGTTGTCTTGCAGTTGTCTTACAGGTTTTTTCATTATTTTAATGGGTAATCCCAGGCCAGCTGCATCTCAGCTCTGACACTAGATCAAGTTAGAGACTGAAAAGTAATGAAAAACCAGCCTGAAAGAGGGCCTGCATGTTTCAGGAGCTCAAGTCCTATTTTTCACAAGCAACCTGGGCTTTTAGCAGCCTAATTGCCATTTACTAGCAGCTGGACTAGCTCTTAATGCTCAGTTTTGCAGAGGAAAAGGCTAATTCTCTTTCAGTGAACAGCGTGTGTCAGCCACAGCCAAATGCAGAACTCAGCCTTGCTGTGTGTGTCATCTGGTGCTCCTGAGAGCTCACAAAGGGCTGAACCCACCACCTGCCTGTGCGGAGGATGTTGGATTTTCTGTCAGGATATGGCTAACTTGCTTCTTAAGATGTTGTGTAGAGCACTGAAAGCTTCTATAACAACTAAATAATTCAGAGAATTTTCGCAGAGAGGTCCCTTGTGGGGCTGCCAGCGCCTCCCCTCTGTATTTTGGTGGGATGATGTGGTACAGAATGGCTTTATCCCCTCTCTCCAAGCATGTGGTGGAAGGGAACCAACAGGACACAGCTCACCACAACCACCTTTGGTCAAGTGGGATTTGAAAGTGGGCTGGACCAGTGGCTCATTTTTACATCTCCCTTGGCAGGCACCAGCGGGGAGGATTCTTACTGTCAGGACAGTTGGAGCTCTTCAGAATCCAAGGGCACAAAAGCACCTCCTGCCTTTGCCACTGCCCCAAGCCTTCAGCTGACTCCTGGGCAAAGGCTGGGGTAGAGAAGCACCAGTAACAAAGCAGCAGTAACAGAGCAGAGCGTGGAACAAACAACGTGCTTGGTATGTGCAGATGACTCAGCTTTCCTGAGCCCTCACTGAACGGGGCTGGAGCACCACTCTGACAATCTCTGATGGACAAAGAAGTCAGTCTTCAATCTCTGTCATCTGTGCTGTGCCCCTTCCCAGTCACCTCCATGTGCTTTTGAGAGGCTTGTAACTCTTGGGGTGACAAAGGTCTTGGCAACCTCTGTGCAGGCTGCAGTACTGCATGTGCTAAGAGCCACAAACTGAGAAACACAAATTTCTGAGTTAATTAAATATATAATGACATTTTTTTAAAGTCTCTCTAATACTGTGGTTGCTTTGAGCCTGTAGGGGACAAAATTTCAAAGGAAATTTTCCGGCTTATCCCTCCCACTCAGAACTGGTGCACAGAGGATCGGGGTCTCAGTCATGTCTTTGTCGTTTGGGGTTGATGTGATTTTCTCACCAAGGTTCTCCTGAGTGTCCTGCCCGTTCCCAGCTGATGGTTCCCTTGTAGTAACCTACTCATGAGAGCCCAGACTGCAGCTCAGATGTGGGCAGGGTTTCCCCCTGCTCCGAGGATCAGCCCACTCTTTTCTGCTCTCTTAACTGAAGATGGAGTCACTCCAGTGAACATGCAGAACGCCTTCATCAGATATTTTCAAAACCACACAGTTTCCTGCCTGCTGTTTTGGTAGTTATTCAGAAATCACATGTTAACAGTAAAGTCATCAGCTTGTTTAAATGTACCCGTTTTATTTTGATCTATATATCCTTGTGCTGACAGGGTATATAGATCACACAAGTGTGACAGTGCTTTTCCCATCTTGGATGCTCCTTCATTCCCACGTTCCTGCTGACCAGGAGAAGGTCCCCTTATCCCTTCCTGCTGGGTAGGGAGGGTACAGATGTGCCAATCAGTGTATATAAACTCTACAGGACCTCCTGGGCCCAGAGCCAGCCTCCATCCACATCCCTGCAGCAGAAGGCCTTCCATATATAAATCCAGACTCGAGTGCCTCCTCTCTGAGATGGTGAAGGGGTATTTTTGGGTGCTCTGGTTATGATTTTCTCTTTCAGCAAGTCTGAAAGCCCATGCCTTGATATTCTCCACCCGTTTCCTGAGCGTACAGCATGTCTTACCTTTGGTGAATATTTGGGTGAGCTTTTTTAAGCTTTTCCTTGTTATGACATGACCTAGAACATCCCCCTCCTTCTTTTATTGTTTTTTTTTAAACCATTTTCATCTAATTCCAGGAGAAGTGCTTTCATAGACTGCCACATCTCCATGAAGGCACGAGGAAGTAAACACCTCTGAGCAAAGCCTCCCCAGAAAGGCAACAGCAGTTGGCTCAAACCTCATCTTCCTACTCAAACCTCACACTTTACCCAGACGATTTCTTTGAGTTCCTTTAAGTACCTCCAGTTGTTTTCTGACTCGCTTCTGCTTTGGGCATTGATGATGAGTGGGAAGCCTGAAAACACAAAGTCTATTCTCTAGTTTAACTCTTTTTAAAATTAAATTTTATTTTATTTTATTTTATTTTAGTGTGTGTGTGTGTGTGTGTGTGTGTGTGTGTAAAAGACTTACACCTTTTTCAGGGGAAAGTGGCAAGTGTTCAACGTGCTCCCAACAAGGCAGAAGCATCATGTATTTGTGGCCCTGTCTTCTCAGAACAACAAATCTCACAAGCCATGGTGAAGACACAGATTATTTAAAAAAAAAAAAAAAGGGAAATCTGGAAAAATATATGTGCCCAGGAGGTTTAGGACTGTATTGCCTCCAGTCTCACTGGTCTGAGAGAGCCCTGCATGCCTGGCTGCCACCGAAGCCCTGTGGGACCTTTGTTGTCAGCACGTTTGCCAACTGCAGTTCCAGTTTTGTAACCCCTTTTGCTAGGAGAGATGTTGAACCCTACCCACACCTCAGGATAGATTATAATTTAAAAAAAAACCCCAAACCTCACTGTTCCTGAAATGTGTCTTAATTAACTCTCAGCAATTTGCATTTGACAAAAGATAGAAGCCAGTTTCTCTTGTTCTACTGATCTGTGCTTCATGCCAGATGGGGGTGGCTTCGGGTCAGGTGTTTCCCAGACCTGGGGCTGTCTTTGGGATGCAAGGCAACCCAGGAGAGAAAAGGGAAAGAGAGAAAATAAATACTGGTTGGCTTAGGGTAGCTCAGCTCCAGACTGAGCCGCATTTAAAAAACCATATTGGGATGATAAATAATTTTGATAAAAGGCCCTTGACAAATGGAGCAGCTGTTCCACCCCGTGGATGGGGCTGCAAATCCAGTATTTATGGGCAGGGGCTCCCAAAGGACTTCCCTGCTGTGGCAGGTGGGTCCTGGGGAATGTCCCTATTCTGGCAGCTCATGCATTGTGGATCTTACACACACTAATATCATCCCTGAGAAGCAGGCACAGAAAGGAGAGATTAGTATTCCTCAGCAGGACTGTGGGGACATGGTTTGCTGGGGGCAAGGCCACGTTAGGTTTTCTGCAAGCAGTGCAAAAATGGGGTTTTGATTGGTTTCTAACCAGTCACAACTGGCACATTTTAATGACTTTAAAAGACCTGACACCCTCCTGAAGAATAGGGTCGCCCTTTAATGTATTTTTTTCTTTGTAGAGGAGGCACAAAGGAAAGAGGTTAATTGACAAACCAGAGTCCTGCATCTCTAGTGTGCAATGTTCCCAAATAGCAGCATAAAAACATATTGCCAAAAGGACATGTTAAAGCCCTGATCCTATAGCCAGGCTGAGGGGAGAGACATCAGCTCCCGCTGCATCTGCTGGGGAGGCACACACACGATTACAAACAGCTCTGCTTTAGCCAAAAACTGAAATTTTACATTTAAATTTTAGCATTCTGGTAAATGCTACAGAGGTGCCTCAAAGGCTGTGGGTGCTTGCTACCCTGGGGAAGCCTCCTTCAGCCCAGGCCAGACACAGAGTGAGTCTGAGCTGCATAAACCAGGCACGGGCACAGCAAGCACTCCTGCTGGGGGTGCCTTCCAGGCTGGAGTGTCCGTGGTGCCTTTGGCCCACAGTGGCAGCCCTCAAGAGAAGACAAATGCAATGGCAACAGAAGGGAAGGACCATAAAGAAAACCCTGTGCTGGTCCTCAGTGCCAGATATTTTGGGGAAGAACAGCACCCCTGGAGGATTGCTGTGGGTGAATTAACCTCCTGGAAGTGAACCATCCCCTGTCTCTCTCCCCGTGGTGCCCCAGGAATTTGCTGTTTGAGTGTACCACTCTGTTCCTTGCTATGAATCTGTAGAGAAAGGGTTTCCCAAAGAGCTCTTGCTGATTTTCCATTTACTCCCCCATCACAGTGATTACAGAGGTTTGTACTTCACAATGCTTAGGTAAGGGAGTGATGAACTATTTACAGGGCGTTTTTCTTTTGTATACAGCTATAGGAAAAATCCTGACAGCAGGGTTCACTCACATAGCCCTGCTCTGCTCCAAGGATGCAATGGAAAAACACTTCTCTCCCTGGAGAGGAACCCACATCAGCAGGAGGACGAGCAATCAGTAAGTGATAATGAATCAGTTAAAGTGCATTTGAGATCAATAGATGTAGGTTAGGACACATGTAGCCAGTCATTTCTGAGTCTCTTTTAACACAGCTCCATGTTAGCCTAAACCCCAATTATTATGCATTTTACAGAGTATAAATTTTTCAGCATTCTCTGTTCAGTTTGTTCAGTACTGTCTCACATGGGCTAACAGTGGGGTAAACCACCTGGATTTAGAAAAATTGGGGCCACATGTTCACAGAATTATTGTGGAATAAATCATATGCTGGGGCCCAAATGTGCTTCCTTGTTTGCTTCATTCCTGTTCTTGATGATCTTTTGAAGAATGATCCAAAGCCCAAAGCACCTGAAGCTGTTGCTAATGGGCAATGGCTTATGTGTCACTTAGATTTACTCATTCTACATATACCCCCTCACAATATAATTAACAGTGATGGCACTGTTAGATAATTAAATTTAGTTTTAGGCAGAGGTCAAATGACCTGGATAGTTTATATGAGGGCTGATGCCCTTCAATGAGTAAATCAAAAATGGTGATTTCAGGGTCCCCCACTCACTGCTGACAGCTGAGCTTTGGGTCATTAAGGTGCTCATTGCTCACCAAGACCTGTGGGAAATAAGGAATTTTCACATTTCCCCACTTCCCAAATGGAAATTAAATAGGAAAAACAATGACCTGCCACAGAATGATCCCAGTGTGTGGCAGAAGAAATGGCAATGGAGCTGATGAGGGATGTGGGGACTGAGCTGGGAGGGCTGTGTGCTTCTGGTCATTGCTTAGTGAATGTGGTAACTCCATTCCTTTATTTGGCCTGGTGGTGCCCTGCCCGTGCTGCACCTCAGCCACAGCTGTGTCAGGGCTGGCTGGAGCTGCTGTGGCGCAGCAGGGTCTGGCTGCCATGCCCGGGGGGCACCTGCCGGGTGGGAACTCAATCTTGCGCTGAAACGACTCACGGCAAAATATTTTGAGCCAGTTCAACTGAGTACTTTGTTTTGAGTCATGGTGACTGTAACTGCAAGGTTTGTTTAGATGCAGAAAAAAAAAACAGTGTACAGAGAGACACAGATAGATTGGTAAATGTATAACTAAAAGAATAACATATTGGAAACATTTTTTAAATGGAAAAAGGTTCCTGCAAAAAATGACTGCTCAGTTGAAGCTTTTCCTGCAGCCTGGCTGGGCACAAATACAGCCCATGTAGCAGCCCTGGCATCTCCGGAGGTCACTGGTGCTCATCTCCCCTCCAAGGCTCTGAATTTGCTCCAAGCAGCCTGGAAACAGCAGCCCTCTCTGGGATTTTCCTGTCACTTCCGTCCATCACTTTATGCATTTCTTATTTCAGTGATAACAGGAGGGTCCTCTACATTTTCCCCATCTCTATGGGCAGTGGATAGATCGTAATTAAATCACAGCTTAGCTTGGGATCTGGCACTC
This sequence comes from Melozone crissalis, assembly GCF_028551555.1. Lineage (NCBI taxonomy): Eukaryota > Metazoa > Chordata > Aves > Passeriformes > Passerellidae > Melozone > Melozone crissalis. The sequence continues at coordinate 21,768,044 of NW_026535812.1, forward strand.
GTGCTGAGGATCAGGGCAATCTGTCTATTTGCAGGATTAGACACACATAGATTATATATATATATATGCATATATTAATCCTTATGTTTTTCACAAATAATCCTGTGTATTCTTGGATGGAAAGCACATTAGAGCAAGCCAGCATCCTCTCTCATCCTGTTTGTTCCTCCCTTCTCTGCCTGAGAACAATGACAGCAGGAGGAAGTCTCGCATTGGTTTGTTACCAGTTTCCAGGCAGTTTTGCTTCCAGCTCCCCAACTACAAGCACAACATTGCAAACCCTGGGCTGGAACAGACACAGACAACATCTGGTCTAGAAAAACACCACCAAAGACTGGGGAGTTTGTTGAATTTAACATTTTGATCAAATTTATTTCTTTATATGTGAGTGAGGGTTATTGACTGTGCACGATATTGAGGAGGGATGATGCGTAGCTCGGGAAAAGGGGTTAAATCCAGGCAGGCTGCCGTCACTGCGGGTGATGTGCAGCCCCGTGCGACTTCCGCTACCTGCCACTTGGGCAGTTCATTACCCAAAAAAATCACATTCTGCTGCGCCCTCGCAGCCCTGCAAGCTGGAACAGACACAGCCAGCGCTGCAGTCGGGATTAGTACGTGATAAGGCAGGGATGCAGTCCCCGGGCAGAGCCGAGGGCAGCGGCAGCATCAACCTTGCTGTTTCTGGGGAGGTTTCAGCAGCTCCTTCTGGCCCTTGGTCCATCCGTGTCCAGCAGTCCTGCCTGGTGAGGCTGCACCTCCCACATCAGCAGCCTCCCCACAACTGCACGACCGCTTGTAATACCCATTTATTATTACTTTCTGGAGCACATCTCCAATCAGAGAGTGTAAGAAAATCCCATCCGCCTGCCAGTTGACTCATGTGTAGGGTTTCCGCTTCCCAGATCTGCATATTGTAAGCTCCTGACACAAGTTGATGTTGTAAGTACAGCTTCCATACGGCTCTCTCAAAGGCAACAGATTTTTTTATACATATATATTTATATACGGCACCTGGTTTGGCAGGAACCACATCCGAAAAGGGGAAATAAGGAAAACTAAAAGCTGACTCTACCTAGCTATTGCCGGCTTGGGAGGCGGTTTGGCCAATTCCAAATACAGCATCCATCCCTCATTCCTACTGAGGATCAGCCTGGGAGTTGGTAGGGCTGGGATGGCTCCCGAGTGCCGAGGGAACAGGTCGACAACCGGTCAGCAAACCCAGCTGTGACATCTGGATCCAGCTGCAAAAGGGCCATATCTGCCTGAGCATCCCCAGGAACACCAAGCAGGTTCCTCTGGCCTTGGTGCTCCAATGTCCTGCCTGCAAGATTCGGGTTCAGCACCTGAAACTGGGCAGTTTTCCCACCGCACCTGACGGGCACCGCTGCCGGGCTCCTTGCCCTTGAGGGAACCCACGCGGCCTGGAGCCCTGCGCCTTTCCGCCCAGCCCCAGCCCCAGCCCGGATTCCGGGACCTTTCTGTCTCGGGGGGATCTGCGGGCTGAACGAGCCCGTTTGTGCACCCCGGCGGGTCCCGCCGCCCGTTCCCTCCGCGGGTGCGGCTGCCCCACACGCCGCGTCCCGCGCCGTGCCCTGGCCGGCCACCGCGGCGGTGCCGGCGCAGCCCCCGCCCGCCCCTGAGGGGGCTCTGCCCGCCCCCGCGCGGCGCCGCCCCCTGGCGGCGGGTCGGGCGCCGCCCCCGCGGTGACAGACAGGGGCGGTGCGGGGCCGTGCGGGCGCGGTGCGGGGCGGGCGCGGCGATGCGCCGCCGCCGCCGCCATCCCGGCGCAGCCCGCGGCGAGCCCTGCCTGCCTGGCCGCCCCTAGGCAGCCGCGCTGCGGGCGGAAGGACAGGGGCGGCGGCGGCGGCGGCTTCTCCTTACCGGCGCCCCGCATGAGGAGAGGCGTTAAATAGCGCCAGCGCCGCGGCGGCCGCCACTGCCCGGTCGGTGGCGGCGGGGCCGCCTGGCCGGCGGCGGAAATATGGCGAGCGACTCCCCGGCGCGGAGCCTGGACGAGATAGACCTCTCGGCGCTGCGGGTGAGGCGCAGGGCCGGGGACGGCGGGGAGGCATGCGGGAGCGGCACCCCTCCCATCCATCCATCCATCCATCCATCTATCCATCCATCCACCTATGCATGCATGCATGCATCCATCCATCCATCCATCCATCCTTCTCCCGGTGGCGGGGAGATGGGGTTGGGGTCCGCGGGGCTCGGTGGGTGTGTGTGTGTGTGTAATGTGCGCCTGCACGTATGTAAATGCGGGTAAGTTAACCGTGTGCGCGTGCATGTGCGCGCCCGCCGCCGCGCGCTCGTGTGCGCGCATCCACACGTGTGTGCATCCGCACATGTGTGCGCGTATCCGCGCGTGTGCGCACCCGCACATGTGTGTGTCTGTGTGTACGTCTGTGTGTGTGTGTGCGTGTGCCCGCCCCGCAGGTGTGTGCGTGTCCGTGTGTGCGTGTCCGGGGACGCGGGTGCGGGCGGCCGGGCGGGTCCCCGCGGCGGGGAGCGGGGCCGGTCCCACCCGGACACCCCCGCGCTCCGATCCCCCCCATGGGCAGGCGGACGCGCAGGGATGGCGGGGCCGGGCACCGCCGGGGTGCCGAGCTCAGCCCCAGATTCCGCTTTCCCCGCCCCGGCCCCGCAGCCTCTCTCCATCCCTCTCTCCATCCCTCTCTCCATCCCTCTCCCGCTCTGTCCCTGCGCGCTGCCTCCTCCTCGCCCCCCCGGAAAATGAAGCCCAGCATGTACCCTTGAAATGTCAGGCTCGTCAGACGTGTCAGCCTCGGCGTGGGCTGTGGCCTGATGTCCCCCCTGGTCCATTTCTCTTGTAACTTTCTTCCTTTTCCCCGTCTTCCTGGCCCTAAGAACGGCTCGATAGAAACGAGCATGGGGAGTCATTGAGAGAAACAGCATTTATGCGGGAGGCAGCAGCCAGGCTGCTCCACACAACCCGCTGCATAGGCAAATAAATAAAATCAAGCAGAATCTGCTGAAGACTTGAACAAGTGTATTTTTAGAAATATTATTTGCTTCAGTGCAAGAAAAAAAAAAAAAGAAGTCTATCTTTATTCACTTGCCCTACTTTCTTTCTGGTGAGTTTCTGGTTGATTAATAGTGTAAATGATTGCTCAGCAATACACAGTGTAGATGAGATTGGAATGGGGGAACCATCTGCCTTAAAAACAGACCTGGAGCTGGTTTCCCCTCTTAGGTGGAAGGTGCCTTGGGAGGAAGGTTGCTGAAGCCGGTGGAGTTAATCCAGGAGCACAGTATAATTTGGGGGGGAGGGGGCCCTCTCCTTCTTCCCCACCCTCTGTTGTGTTGGTTTTTTTTTTTTTTTTAATTTTAATGTTTTGTTTAACATCTGTGCTGGGAAGTGTATTTGAACTAGGATATAATGTCTTTTTAAAACCGTATCCACACGTGCTTAGGTTGTTTTTTTTTGTTGGTTTTTTTTTTTTTCCCCTGTTTGTGGCTTTTTAATAGCAATGCACAGCAGCCACAGTCGGGGTTTTGTTTTCGCTTTAGGAGGAAATGTATATTGCCTCCCTCCCCCTGAGACGCAGCAGCAGCGCCTGGCTGATGAGCAGAGCAGTGCTGGCATTTCAGGGTAACCGGAGACAAGGGGGACCTAAAAACCCTGACTGTCACCAGGGTGGGACAGCAAAATCCTGACTGTCACCAGGGTGGGACAGCAAAACCCTGACTGTCACCAGGGTGGGACAGCAAAATCCTCATCTCCTGCCCAGCAGTGTCCATTCCCTGCCCTCTTGCCCAGCAGTGTCCACTCTGCCAGCACAGAGCTGCTGCCACTCAGCCCTCTGCCCCCTCTCATGGGGACAGACCTGCTGTGGCACTTTCCTGTAAACGATGAGAGATGTGGTGGTTTGCAAGCCAGACAAGAATAGGAGCTTAATTTGCCAAGGAATAGATCTCCTTCTAAACTGAGCTCCTCCAGCACTTAGAATAATTGTTAGAGGTCGTAAATTCAGCAGATTTAGGGCACGAGGCGTGAATCATTCCGTGGGGTCTGAATCAGAAATCGATAGTAAATTTGCTGCCTGAGCATAAAACATGGCAGGGAGGAGTAATTCCCCAAGCCTTGCAAAATTTTTATGTATCAGAAAAGAGGTGTCACATTGCAGTGGGTTTGTGGAAGAGTCTGGGTGGAGGAGATGTTGCTCTTGTGCTGCCTGTGTGTTTAAAGGGGTGAGAGGTGCCTCTGTGAAATGCTGAGAGCAGGTAGTGACTCAAAAACCTGGCGATTTGTTCCCAGCAGCGGGGAAAGGAAGCGCTCAGGACACTTTATCTCTGAGTTTGAGTCACTGAAACGTTCCAGGAGGCTGGGGCTTATGTGTGTGAGAAAGGTGGGCTGCCAGTTTGCCCAGTGCCTTGCTTTGGCTTGCCTCCTGCTGTCCCAGGGAAGGGAGGTGCATTTTCAGGATGGCTGTTGAAGGCTGAGCACAAGCAGAACCCTGCACACCATCATTCAGTGCAGTTTGCCACTGCCCACGGGCTTGTGGGGTGGGATTTATACATCTGGGCTGGAAGGTGACATAGGAGGTGGCAGGAGCCACAGTTTTTGCCACGCTGTGGAGTTTATTTTGGCCACACAGTCGGGCTCCAGTGCAGCAGTGCATCTGCTTGATGTGCTGGAGGCTGGGCAGGAACAAAGCACTGAGTTCTGATTAAAATGCACGGCCTGGTGCACTTGGGGTTGGCTCCTGCCTTGCCTGTGACATGTTTCTATCCATCACTGGGCACTGTGCTCATTGCCCTGGTACCCAGGAGTGCCCCTGTGTGTGCCAGGGTAGGAAGGATGCTCAAAGCAGAGATCTTCCAGTGGTGGTGCTGGTAATGGGGATCGTTAATGTTGCAGAAAAGTGTCATTTAAAACAATGAGGCCATCGAACAGGTAGCACTGCATATTATACTGACAAGAGATAAACTACATTATAATGTTCTTTTGTATGGGCAAGGTGATATTTTTGCTTAGTCCACTCAGCATGTTTAATAGCCAGATGACCTGGCAGTGTTATTAGCAGAATAATGATTAACATGAGGATTCACACAGGCTGTTGACAGGCATGTTGGAGAAGCAGATTTTTGCAATAAAATGAAAAAGTGTGAGAAGGGATGCAGTGGGCCATGGTCTGTGGTGGGAAATGCACAGCTGATCCCAATAGGAGAGAGCAGAAAGATGGGGCTGGGTTTGGTGGTTTTTTCCCCCCTCCTTTTTTTTCATCTCAGCGAATGCAAGAGCCTGTCATCTCTTGCTGAAGGCAGTGGCCTTGATCCTTCTCAAATATTCAGGTCAGTAGCTTTTCCTGTGCTGCATCCATCTGCAGGGCTGGGCCTCTGCCTGATGCACTCAGAGCAGTGGTGCTGGGCCCTTCTGCAGTAGCTGCCACAGCTGGGTTCATCCCAGTTGCTTTGCAAGGTGTGTGTGAGGTTATAAACGATCTCAGGGAGGAAAAGCCTTTCCCAGGGAGCTGATAACCCCTGGGCTGGGTCTGGCTTGGGGCCAGCAATGCCCCTGCTCACAGCTGCTGCTTGTCTTGCAGGCAAGGGCTCGCCCTGGGCATGGGGCACCAGGCTCAGCTGGGATGTGCAGCCTGGCTGGGGGTTTCCTGCAAGGCAGGGAGTTTAAAAAGAGCCTTTTTGGGAAGAAGCAATTGTTTTCTTCGTGTACCTGGACGTTGCTTTTGTTTTGAGCTCATTAACGAACGCCAGGCTTTTGTTGTTTACTTCAGTGAAGTGCTGACCTTGCACTCTTTGGAAACTGTATCCTAAAATCGTTTATTGTTTTGGAAAAGCCTGGCCTTTAATGCTCAGGCTTGGAGAGGAGACAGCACAGAATTTAAGGAGCCGGTGAGTATTAGCTGTTGCTGGGAAGAATTGGATGAAACCCAAAAATGTCACTACTCTTCCTTTAGGTTGCTTTGTGTAGAAGTGAAGTTTCAGTGGCCTTTTGTTTGCATTAGTTGATCACTGTCAATGAAGATAAAAGCTGACAAGTTAAAAACCCACAAAACTCAAACATTCTGGCATTGTCCTGTTTCTAGAACTTTGTCAGTTTATGGCATATTTCAGCATCATTAAAGATTTAGGAGAAGCTCTATTGCGGGATAAGCACTGCAAGCCACCACTCAGGAGCATTACTCTGGCAGCATCATTTTAGGTTTCTTCTTCCAGCATCCTTTAAAAAAATTCTGTAGCTCAACAGAATTTGGGCAGCTTTTGTAAAGGTCACCTTCCTAAATAGAAAGAGGAACAAACTTGACTGGAGATGACTTCTAGAGATTAAAAGAAAAAAAGACATGAAAAGCTTATTTTGCTGTATTTTACATGATAATGCTATATTTGCAAATAGCTTTGCAAATTAATATCTAATTTAAAATTAAAATAATTTAATATTTATTTTGCAAATAACTTTGCAAAATTTGGGGCAGTTGTTCAACAAATAAAAATATATATTCACGGTTCCTGAGGAAAGACACTCTCAAGAGCATTCCATCAGGGACTTAATCTGTCCTCTTCCAGTGTCATTCCATGCACATGTAAGCCATGGAGCATGACAGCATCCATGTGCTTTGTCTGTTTTGGAGTCCTTTGAGTTCTAAACCATAAAACTGCAGCAGAATACTGGTCCTGAATCACAGAATCATGGAGTGGTTTGGGTTTGAAGGGACCTCAGAGCTTATCTAGTTCTAAAACCCCTTCCCTTAGACCAGGCTGCTCCAAGCACTGTCCAGCCTGGCCTTGAACAATTCCAGGGATGAGGCATCCACAGCTCCTCTGGGTTTTATGTTGCAGTGCATTTCTACTCTCTGAGAAAATAATTTATTCCTAACATCTAATCTAAACCTTTCCTCTAATTTAAAGAATCCCAAAGGGATGGCAATGTCCAACTCCATTCCTTGAGCCATTGGTGCAGATGTATCCTCTATGCACCTGTGCATGTTCCTGTGTGTGCTCATGAAAAGTTACCATGGAAAAGGGTCTGTCTTCTGTCAGATCTTTCTCTGGGGTTGATTGTGTTCTTTTCTCTGCCATTTGGAATTGTGCAGCCCAGCTGCTGCTCTTCTGCAGTTACTCTTCATCACTGGTCTTCCTCATCTTTGCAGTTCTTCCACAGCACAGCAGTGTATGGTGTGTTTGAGGGCATGGAGAGTTCTCTGTTCTCGCTGATGTTCTTTTGCTGGGCAGCCATAAAAATTAATAATTTGGAGTGAATTTATGGCAAAATATATGCTTGAGCAGGCTGAAGTTTGAGCACAAGCACTTTGTTGAATCAAGCTTTGAAGCAACAAAGAGCATTTGGCTGGTGTGCATATTTAAAATAAAGGGGCTGTTTTTAATGCATGTGACAAGGAGGAGTTAGAGGAGGTTTTTAACCTTGCTACCTGAAGGTAGTTATTCTATGCCAGGCTTGTAGCTGTAGTGGTACAGTCTGTATGGGGTGAGTTTCCATTTGATCTGTGTGTGAATCCCCATGGATGAATCGCCCCGCTGTGGGAGAGGTGTCCTTGGAAATCATCATTCGTGCGAGGCCAGGTCAGGGGAAAGCTCCTGGGCTCAGGCTCTGAGCTGCTCCCTGCAGCCCCTTCCTGACTCCTCCTGATGCACCCTCACCCTTGGCAAGGGCAATTACAGACACCAGTGGGGATTCTGTGGCTCTGACCTGCAGGCCAAGGACAGGCTATTGATCCCTGTCTCAATTCTTCATGCCTCATCTGTAAAGGGGCAGAATCCTGCTAGATGTCCCGTGCTTCCCCAGGGAAAGCTACCAGCAGGCAAAAGGGTGCATGGTGTGGAGAAATACCTTTGGCAAAAGCTCTTGTGCCTTGGGTTGTGGAGGATGGTTGAGGGTTCAGGACCTTCCACCTCAAGGCACCTGGCTGCCAGGGGAGCACACATGTTGTTTTCCCTTGCTGCCAACTACAGAAAAGGCCAGGAGCCTCATGGAGTGAAGGGCATCCTGCATCTGCTCTCCCAGGATTTTGGCTGATCCTTTCTCCCTGCTGGTGGCCTTTTTGGCCCTGACTGCTCTGCAGGTGTAGAGCCTCCATCACATGAGTTTCTGTTTGCTGATGCTCAGGTGCCTTCTTTGTTACCTTTCACACAGCCATTAAAGCAGGATGCAGGTTAAAACCCACAAGCCTAAGTCATTGGTAGCTCCATTGGGTGAGAGGTTGTGTTTCCCGCTTAGAAAGCCAGCAGCTTTTATTTCCTTCTCCCCAGCCCCCTTCCTCTGTCCTGTTTTGTCACTTTGCACTGTGGCTCTACATTGAAAATGATGGTCAGTCTGCTCTGGGCTCAGGAAGACAATTTATGTAAGTGAGATTTGATGTTTTCCATGTAAATTGTTTATGATTTCTAAAGGAGCTGTGGCCAAGGAACGCGGTCCTTGGGAAACGGGTACTCCCCCTCTCCCTGTGTTCCTCCTCCTTGGCTGTTTGTAGATGAGCCCTGCAAAGGGCTGAGCATCCCCTTCCTGCCCTGGGATGAGGATGCCCAGCCCTGGGGAGCTCCTGCAATGGCTCATTAGAGGAAGGACAGGAAAAGCCACCAAGGTTGGAAAGCACTGATAAGAACTTCAGTTGGCACTCAGTTCTATCTCTCTGCACGCTTGACTTTTATTTTGTAATGGCCAATCAGAAAACATTTCCCTTTGATCCAGAATGTCACTTTTCTGTGTTGCTTTGCTGCAGTGCTTGCCAGAAGTTCAAGGTTGTGTGTTGGTAATAAATGATGGCAATCAGACGGGCAGCACTGGAATGGCCAGGCTGGATAGCAGCTCCTGCTTCCATCCAAGGGAGCCAGCAGCCTGCCCTGCCCCCCACTCAGAAACTGAGTGACCCTGGCCAGCAGAAGGTGTTCCCTTTGCTCTGCTGTGGCTAACCAGCTCTGCTCTGCCACAGGAGCCCTGTCAGATATTCATGGCTTTGTGCAAACAGCATCCACTGCCAGTCAGTGAGGAGCCACCTGTGCGGGTGACACTGTCCCATCCTTCCTTCCTATGGATGCACTCAGGTGAAAACAGCCCTACCCTGTGGCAGGCACTGTCCCTGCCTGGCTTGTGCTGCTGTGAGCAGTGAGCTGCTCCTCTGAGCAAAGCCTGAGCAGTGCAAGCTCAACATCCTGCTGGTTCTGAGGCTCCTGCTGCAGCGAGGGTGGGTGTTTCTGCTTGCCTGAGTGCACGTGTGGTTTTCAGCCTCACGGCGCACACAGCCTTTTGTTACAGATTTTGCTTGTTCCCTCCAGCACAGTGGCATTTCAGGGTGCAGAAAGTGTTGCTTTCGGAACAGCAAATTGTCCCGAAAGCAGTGCTCTTTAAAAGCCAGGGATATTGCCTCACGTGCATATTCCTTTATAACCTAACAAGAAAAGTAAAAAATTTATATGGCTGACAGTTTCCCCTCCCCTTCCTTTTAAAAATTCCCTTTTCTCCTGATTTTGAAACTCAGCAGGAAAAAGCCTACTGCCAGCTGAGTCATGTGTTTAGTGCATGACAGAAGTGACTGTTTGGGATCATGCCCTGAATCTGCTGGATGGTGACTTTAGGATGCATTGGAGGTGGTAGAGCCTTTGCTGAGGAAGAGATCTCACAGCTTGAGCCTAATAAAATGTGTCTAATAACTGCTGTAGCATGCTATAGAAATACAAGAGATCAAAGCTTCAGAGGCATTTATTTTCATAATTTGTGGGTCAGATCCTTGCAGGACTAATTGGGTGCTGTTTGATGTCCAGGCAACAATAGAAATCTCCCTGTACATCAGAATATATTTGTCTCTTCCTCTTTCTTTCATACCAAAGCATAAAAGCTTAGTGTGATTTTGAGATAAACTGGCAAAAGGGGAAGAGCAGATCTCCTCCCTACCTCACTGCAGTCTTTCTTAGCAGTATTAGGAGGATAGTGAGGCTCTGGGACAAGTGCCCAGAGAAATGGCTGATGATCCATGCATGGAAGTGTTTAAAGATGTTGGATGAGGCTTGGAGCAGCCTGGTTTAGTGGGTGGCATCTCTGCCCATGGTGAAGGATGAGCTTAAGGGTCCCTTCCAACCCAGACCATTCATGCTTCTATTACACTGGGGCCATACAGCTGATTGAGTGACCAAAACAACGTGTCTGCTTACCAGATGTTGATTGTTTAATTACCATCAGTGCTTCAGGAGCACTAAGCCTCATGGCTGTTCCTTACCAGGCTGCTGCTCCCCAAAACATGAGCCAGGATGAAACCAGAGGATGAGTTTGGTGGTGCAGCTCAGTGCACCTCCCCAGCTGGGGCTCTCCAGTTGTGAATCTCTGGTGGTGTCTCAGCACCGTGGGTGGTCACCCCAAAACACAGCAGGTCAGAAATGCTTTGGGCTTTGCAGGGCACTTACAAAGGTCTTTTATTTATAGGCATTAAAATAAAGTGTACAAATATAAATAAAAATAAGCGTGGGTCTAACTGTTCCCTTTTGAGTGGAACAGAACAGCACAGCTTGTGTCGCTGTACCTGGCAAATAGACCTTCTTCAAAACAGGCCAGGATTTTCCAGGCTACTCACTCAGATGGGAGATCCCAAAACAGTCATGAAACATGGCTGGAAAGGAAGGTGCAGTGCCCTTAAACTTGTGGGTTTGTGTTTTATATTCCCACTGAATAGTCAGGATAGGTGTTTGGGGAAGGGGCTTCTCTCAGGTGTCTGCAGGTACCACCATTTGGGGAGGAAAGAAAGATGGGTGTGCAAGGCAAATGTTTCTGGAGAAGAACCAAAGGCCAAAGGAACAAAATGAAAAGGGCTTTAAATGCATTTTCTAGCCATGCAGACAGGCTGTCTTCAGTGCAATAAATCTTGAGCCTTTATGTATTGATTAGCTTCAGTAAATAGTGTGATGACTCTGCTCTTCCCATTGCTATTCTGTGGGGATCGGTGTGTTAGTATGGCTGAAGAGGCTATAATAGCTAAATGGGATTCCAGTAGTGAGAGCCGTTTACAAATGCTCTCCAAAGTGATCCTCACAGCCAGTGGGACTGTGTTTGACTGCTGTAAATGTAAACAGAATGCTCCACTGGTGACCAGGCTCCTAATGGCCGTGTTTTCTAATGGGCAAAGCTCTGTTCTCTGAGCCAAGTGTCCTCCAGTGCCTGTGCCCTGCCCTGGCAGGGATGCTGTCTGCCCCTGGTCCCTGGCTGGGCACCTGTGATGGACACATTCTGAAAAGGAGAGGCTGAAATATGGGGCTGCCTGGCTAGAAAATGGTCGAAAATGCCCCTTTTTACAGCAGCCATGTAATAATTTCTTCAATATTCCTATGATGCTGGGCATAGTTTGAAACGATTTTGCTTGTTGAGCTTTGTCCTTACTCTTGGAGCCAGGTATGTGATGTGGCAGCCTGAAGGTGGTTGTGTTTGAGCTCTGGGCAAGCCCCAGATCCCTGAGCATTTGCTACAAAAAAAGCATGAACAGAGCAGGAAGATGGCAGGAGCAGCAGCTCATTGTCCTTGTGGAGCAGGGATGGATGGATGGATGGATGGATGGATGGAGAGCTGCTTCACCTGGTGCCATAGTTGGAAGCCCATCCAGAAGACTTTCCATTGGCATCTCCCTGTTTTGTGACTGCCTGTAACAACACCCTGGTGAAAGAGCTCTTCCAGGGGTGGTTTGGACCATGAGCTGAAATCCCAGGTTGCTCTGGAGACAGCTGAAGGAAAGATGGGATGGAGCAGATACAAAATTAGCATAACAATGCACCTTTAATTCAGCTTGAAGGAAATAATTGAAGACTAGTTGTCACTTACGTTTGTGACCTCTGCCGGGATGACTCACACTGCAATATAATATGAGTCACTTGTTAATGATGGCCTGTTAAGGAGAAAGTGCCAAATCCTTGTAACTTCTTCTGTTAAACCCAGGATGGGTGTTCAGGATATTATTGCCTGGAAGTAACTGATACTCAAGAGCACTGAAGCACCTTGAGGTGGCTCTGGGTGACTCGGGTGTGAAAAGGCAAAGGTCCCGAGCAGAAATGCTGCTTCTTCTTTGGCCTTGGTTTGAAAGAGCCACAGAACACCGTGTAGCTCTCCTCCCCAGTGCCTTGACATGGCCAAGGGTGGGGACCCTGATAGCTTTCCTTCCTGCCACATGGCCCAGCTGGCCAGAGGGCAAGTGCCTGCTGGTGGGACAGAGGCCGGGAGGGAGGGAAGGGGGTTCATGGGTGCTCAGCTGTGCATTGATCTTTTATTTATATGTATTATGTCTTGAAACCTCTACAGAGCATGGGGAGGGAGGTCTTGGAGGCCTCCTGGCTGTTGGGAGAACGTGAAGGGGGCACTAAAACTCTGTGGGAAGGTCCCTGGGGTAGCACTGATGCAGAGACCTGGGGGAGGAAGGTGAGGAGCTGCAGCCTGTGGTGCCATGCAGGGAGGGCTTGGCCAGGCACAGCTTCCCCATCAGCTCCTCGCCTCTGACATGTGAGACAAGTTTTTTATGGCCTCAGGAACTCGCGGTGCTCCTGCAGCAATTGACTTGAGCACTCACTTGTTAATCATCTACCAGCTGTATTAAATGCTTCCTCTTACCCAGCTAGTGTTTTTCCTCAATAAATGGGATTTCACAATCCACAGAAGAAGGGAGAGGCTGGTGTGGATGTGCCTGTGACCAGGGGCAGGAGCTCACCAAGAAGTGACCAGCTCCTGTGCTTGGGAGGGGGTTTCTCAATTGACAGAAGAATGATTTTGTCTGTAGTCAGGAAATTCTGTGAAGTGCTGACACCAGAAGTTACCTTGGAAAAGGGAATATTTTTCCCTCGATCTCATAATTGTAGAGAAGCATGGAAAAGGTCTTCTGGAAAGACCATAATCCAAAGGGCAAATAGAAGACTTCAAGTAGCTTATTGAAAATTCAGAAGAAAAAATGGAGATAAATGTGTGAGGCTCCGCCTGCCTTCTTCCCCGAGTGATAAAACAGAGATCCCTGAGCTGCTTGTGCCATGCTTTCATCATCCAGGTGAGAAGCTGCCTTCCCTCTCTTCTGCCACCTGCTCCAAGGTGTATCTTGCCCTCTGGACTTTGCCTGGTGGCAATCCAGACAGGATCCTGCTGCCTTAGGCAGCACCAGTGTGGGCACAAGGAGGCAGGAGGGTGGTGGTGAGGGGCTGTGGAGGAAGGGGATGAGGAAGAATGGCCCTGAAGGAAGAGAAATTTACTCTTGGATGTTCCTATCAAGGCAGTCTGAGGCAAGCAAAGGACATTGAATGTACACGTTGGTTGCATGGCAGAAAATTGTGTGTAGGACCTCAGGAATAGCTCTCTGTGAGGGGTGGGGGAATGAGACTTCCTGAAGAGAAGCTGCCAGCACAGTGGAACCCAGATCTTGAGCACATCTGTGTTTTGTCTTGCTCGTTTGATAACGATCACCCAATTCTTTATCAGTTCCTGCTTTAGCATAGTGCTCCTGCTGCTGTGGGAGCTCTCAGGAGCTCTCATCATGCCTCTTGAATAGGCAGAAGTTCATCATCTGATGGAACTGGAGGCACACCTTGCGGGTGGGCAGGCCATAACCCCCAAAGATGGAGCAGTGTGGTTGACCAGCGAGGCAGGGCAGAAGTTCAAAGGTGAAGTTGGTTTCTCAAGGCCCTTTCACAATAAATGGTGGGTTTGCTTTTGCCTGTGGATGTGACCTCTTCATGCTGCTGGTGTACAGCAAAGTGCCTGCACAGATGAAATGTCCTCGAGAGAAGATGCAAATGCTCTGCTCATTATCAGAAACGAGTGAAACTGCTCCAAGCTAATATGGCTGCCTAAAAATAGAAGTGGTGTTAGGGGGAAGGGCTGTCTTCTGTGTTCATTTGCCCTTGATTTTCATGACATTTTGCTGCTCTATATTGTGTGTCTTGTTCAGGAGACTGCGTGTCCTGGTCACACTGGAGTAATTCACAAGAATGTGTGCTTGTGTCAAAAAAACATCCTGAGGAATCTGAAGAGCTTGTTGGGGGTTTAGCAGTTAACTGGCAGAATGCAGTTATTCAGGTTTATTCCCTGTCCTCCTGCCCCTCTTGTGTCCCTTGCTGTGATCTTGAAGCCTTCCCTGAAGGAGTGGGAGGCCTGAAGAAAGGATGTGATGGCAGTGAGGCTCTGGGATGGGATGGATCTCTGGTGCTGTGATGGGAGCACAGGACATCCATCATGTGCAAACCTTGCCAGAGAGGACACTCATACCTCAGCTGAAGGTTGCAGCATCTACTTTGCAGTTAAGAAAAAAAAAAGGAGAAAAAAAATTACTTATGAGACTTAATTACTGAGTTATTGTTATTCAGTATTTAAAGCCCAAGTTTCATAACTGCCTTGTGATATCAGCATTCATGTTCTTTGTCAGTATTATGCAAGCAGCTCACCTTGTGATCATGGAATACTGAAAAGTGCTTTCTAATGCTCACCCTCGTTTCTCAACGAGTCCATAAAACCTCTTCTGCTTTCCATTAATTATGGAACAATGGAACATTTTCCTCTTAAAGAGAGCTGAGCCTTTTTTGTTTTTGCTTCAAGTTCTTGAGCCAGCTGCTCCTCTGAGACGTGTCTGTTCCAGAGTGGACATATCTCCTGTCTTTCACTGCATTGTCTTTTGCCACTGGGGAGAAAGCAGGAGGTTTGTGGACCAATCTTAGGGGCAGAGGTCTTGCTCTACTGAAGCAGTTGCAGCTGGTGCTTGGCTGTTTCTGGCACTGCTGTGGTTGGTGTGATCTGCCTTCAAGGTCAACTGAGGCAGCTGGGAAAGATGGGAGCAAGTCCAATGGGGATAACTCCATTTCCTTCCCAAAAGAGCTGAAATACTGGCTTGCTTGTTGATACTCAGTTGTTTTCCAAGTGGGAGTTTGTTTAAAACCAGAAGAAGCCTTTCTGGCCCCAGCAGGAGCCGTGCTGTGGTTTCACCTGTGCCAGGTCTGGATTTCCCCACCTTCCACATTTTGCAGAATGCTGAGAGCAGACCTCTGGTTTTCCTGCTGATCAGTCCAGTTCTGCCACTCAGTGGCATCCAGAGAAAGGCTGGGACAGGGAGGGCTGTCCTGTTCTGTGGGGTTGCCTGTGAGGTGGCTCTGCAGGTGGCTCTCCAGAGGTGGTGGGGTCTCTTGATATTCTTGAGAGAATCTTGAATGATTTCCTTGACTTAAGAGATGCAAAATTTAATCTTCCCTCTGAGCTTTCTCAAGAAAAAGGAAATGATTGTTTTTTCCCTTCCCTGTAGGGGGAAAGGGTTCAGATGTTTCTCTGAGCCCAGATGTGGAGTGCTGAAGGGGATGTGACTCCAGGCTCCCTGGCCAGTGCTGCTTCTCCATCCTCCAGACTTTTCCTTATGTGCACATCTGGAGATCCATAACTCTTTTCACATGCTAATGAGGGCTTTATAGATAAGATCCCCTGTGAGGAAAGGAATGCTAGGACAGTCTCATAGCAGGGGAAATCAAGGTGAGGAGTGGTCAAACATCTTCCTTAGATTCACTTATGAGCCGTGCAGCCCCAGCAGAGCTCAGAGTAGAAGTCAGACCCTTTGGCCTCTCATCCCATGTTGTGGCCATTAAACTCTGCTCTCCTAAGATTAGATAGCCTGTGGTTTTACTGTCTGCAAGTCTTGATGAGCAAATTCCTTTGGATAAATGCTTTTCTTGTACACTTGCCAACACTGAGTGATGTTTGGGACATGAGGGAAGGGAAATAACTTGCAGGCGTCAATTTTCAGGAGATGAATCCGATGAAGAAATGATACCCAAGAGGTCTGAGCTGTTGGAGTGGCTCAGTGGTGAGGATCACATTCTGTGTCTCTGGTTTAGACTAAGTGATACGGGAAACCCAGGATGCAGCTGTGGTGCCAGCAGCTTACCATGAATTTGAATATTGCTGAACACTATCCATTCATGGATATTGCTGGACAATTGGATATTGCTGAACAATATCCAATTCCTCTGGGTCTCTGGCAGGATGAGAAATGGCACTGGAGTTTGAGCCTTGGAATGGGTGCTAAAGGGATTGGAGTTGCATACTTGGTGTTACCCTGACCAAAAAGTCCATCCTGGCTTTGCATCACTTGCAGTCTGGGAAAGCTGATAAAGCTGTTAGTTGAGGTGGTTTTCCTGCATAATGAATATTCCTTTTCAACACAGGTCTTCAGAGAAGGATAGGATTGCAAAAGCATCTTGGTGTTGTGGTAGTTTGTCTTTCTTGCTGCAGCCTGAGGCTGTAAGGTGGACCACAGCTCAGCTGAGCACATGCTGCCTTTGGCTTGCAATGAAACTGCAGCATCTCCCCTCCCTTCAGACCAGAGAGACAGTGATGGGCCAGCTGGGTCTGCAGAGAGGGATGAGGTGAAGCTTTCTGAGCATTTAGGGTGGCCTGGCAGAGTTTGTTGTGCTGTTTATTTTGCTTTCTGTGGGGTTGTGTTGTTGCTGAAGCACGTGGGTTTGATTTCTGGTTCTGAGCATCCTTATCTGCCTCTGTAGCCATTAGCTCTCTGTCTTGCCCATGTGGGAAGCTGTGAGCTGCTTCATCCGATAAGGCTTCTCTTATCTCTTCTGCTCTTTATTGTGTAGAATTGAAATTACTCTAGGAACTGTAAAAAAGAGGATGGAGCCTGGGAATTGCAGCTGAGGAGTTGTGTTTCTCTTCCCTGCACAGACCAACGAGATGTCAATAGAAAGTATGAATGTCTCCAAGCATCAGCCGAAGCTGAGTTCTTGGTCATGTATTATGTTAAGAGTAAAACATATGTCCTGAGATTTCCTTCCCTTACTTTGTGCAGCATCATCACAGCACCCCGTTTGGCCTTCTAAACTCATCAGCCTGCTTGTGAAATATTCAGTAAAGCTTGGTTTGCATCACTGTCAGTGGGCTGCATCTTTTTGGAGTGACTTTGATCTTGCTTTTACTCCGTGCTGAGTAATTTACAGCCCTCTCCCTCTGCGAGCCTGGCCCTTGCAGGCTCCCTTGTTTCTCCTAATCGTAAGCATTTAAGTGGTATTAAAGCTGCTTATCCGCGTCTTGTTCTCTTTTAGAGTCATTAACACCTCTGCAAAGAAAGTGTCAAACTCTAGTAAAGTCAGCTGGTGGCACTTGGCAGTGGTTTGAGTGGTTCCAGAGGGAGCCGGGGGCTGAGCAGGGTCTTTGGGAGGGATGCTGGTGGTGATGCAGTCTCAGGCATGGTGTGTTCACCCTTGGGTGGTGTTCCCCTTCAGCCTGGGGTCAGGGCTCCTTTCTGGGTATGACAACAGGCACCTCAAGCTTCTGTTGAGTTCTTCCCCCACCCCAATTCCCTAGAGGCCAGAATCATCCATCTCTCTGTGTTTGCTGTGCCTCGTTCAAGGGCATGTCTCTAATGATGTCAGCAATTTGCTTTTCTGTTCTGTTACGTTTACAAAGAGATGATCCAGGGTGATCCCACCAGGAAGTCATGCAAGAAAACCCAGAGCTGGTTTTGTTCTTCACCTTGTCTGGGTTCATGTGCCACAGTGGTCTGATCTGCCTCATGGCCATGGAGAAGTCCCACTCATTGCTTGGTCCTTGGAGCCAGTTGAGCTCTTCACTAATTAATGGGAAATTGTCATGCCTTACGTTAGGCTGGCAGGAAAAATTAATGGGGGTGAATAATAGCACAAGATACATGGGAATCAACGTTTTTCTCCTTGGAGGCTGTAGATGTAATCCACTTAATATTCTGTGGAACACAAGATTAATATTCTTCAGCATAATATATTTGATGGCTTTTCTTTTTAGTTTGCTGGCAGAGGCATTGCTGCATTGCTAAAGCTGAGGGCAGGGGATTAGGAGGGGGGGAAGGATGCTGACCCAACTTCCAGAGGATTCAGAAACAGAGAAATCTGGCTAGAGGAGATTAAACTTCTTCCTTGCTAGCAGGACTTTTATGCAAGAAGTGTGCCTCACACTGGGACAGCCCCTGTTGAAGCCTGGTAGGGTGTCTTTCAACTCTCTGGATGCCTGAATTATTGGGGAACAGATCTGATTTGCTTGGACTGTGTGGTGTGACTCTGCTGGTGGGCTCCCAGTGCAAAGCTGGTGCCTGCAGAGTGTGGAAACCAGCCCCAGCCTTGCACTTGTCCTCCTTCACAACAGAGTTTTGCCATGATTTAAACTCATAGAGCTGCTGAGCTTCGTAGAGGTTCCTTTAAAATAATAATAAAGTGAAGCCCCTGTTCTTTTTCTTTCACAGGGTGGAAAGAATGCAGTGAGTTGCCAAGCTTAAAGAGGAGTAGATACAGCAGAAATAAATAAATCAAGACCATTTATTTTAAGTTGATTAATCTGATATGTTCGTAGTTTTCTAAAATAAAATCTGGCCCCAGAGAGTTTAGCAAATCAAATAACAATAATGGCAATTAATTTAGAAGCAGTTACTAATGTTTCTCATCCCCTTTTCAGATCCTTAAACACTCATGATTAATCTCACATCTTGTGACTGTGGGCCAGATCCTCGTGGGGATGTGCAGTGTGTCTCTTGGGATGAAGGAGGTGGGTTTGAAGAGCTGACCCCATTCCTGACTATGGGAAGGACTGAAGGGCTCAGAGGAGTGGCTGGTGGTTGCTGGCACCTCGTGCTTTCAGGAGGAATAGGTCTGATCTTTCAGTTGAAATTCTAATTATTATGGGCTTCCCCACCTGCTTTGTTTTCCTGTCTTGTCCTGGTCTTCAGCAGGTCCCTGTGGTCTTACAGGGCTTGCTTAGCTGCTGTGTGTGTGTTTATATTAACAATTCCAGCCTGCTTGTGTGAACTAATAAAAAACTGTGGAGCTCTGCAAGAAGCCAGATAATGTCACAGCTGGTTCCAGGGACCAGAGCTAGCAGAGAGCTCCCAAGGCAGGGAGGTGTCACAGGGCTCCAGTTTGACCTGTGGGTCAAATAAAGCAAAATATGGTGGTTGGATTTATGGGACATCAAGATGATTTGCAAAGCAAAACCTGCACATCCTCCTGGGATGTCTGGGAGAATGGTCCCTCACCTTGTCTCATCAAAGTGCTCTTGTAATGCAGATATCAAATGAACTACACTAAATAATCTGTGTGCCCCTGCCTAGTTTAGTAGTTCAGGGCATTGGGGTTTGAAATAAAAAGCATCTCCCTCAATTTCTGAGAGTGTTTCACAATGTAGGAAGCCACCAAGAAATACGGAAGACTTGCTATAGGAAATACTTCACACCCTGGCAAAAAAAAAAAATCTTGCAAATCGCTTCAGCAACTGTGGATCAAGCCTGATTTAGGCTTTTTTTGGGCATGGATCAGGCAGGAGCTTGATTTTTGCTGTGGAGCCTTGTTTTACACCCAGTTTGAGTGTCTGTCATAACCAACCTTTTGGACTTCCTTCTGGGTCATTTCACAGCCTATGAAATGTAGGAAAAAAGGTGAGAAGCCTTCCTTTCCCCTTCCCCATATCTTGTAAACTCTTGGGTAAGCCACGTATTTCTAAATTGAAACATGCAAATTAGTATATATTTGATAATATTTTAAGTAATTCTGCTGATTTGTCAAGACAATTCAATGTTAAAGTGAGTTTCTAATACGAGGTTTTGGCATCTTCTTGGTATAGTTGTGGAGTTTGGGATTTTTCTACAGTCTATGCTGCAGAGTTCTGCTCAGTAATTTAAAGTGATTTGTTCCCCATATTGTCCTGGTTTGAAACTGCTGCCACTGGAGTGTTATCTGCATTTCTTGCTAGCCAGCCCTTGTAGAGCCAGGTGTGAGCAGCTGATGACAAGTGACAGGCTGTGGGTAAACTCTCTGAAAAAGCACAAAACCAGCAGATAACTCCATCTCCAGATGATCTGTGAAAACTGGGCTGATGTGAGAAACTGAATCCAGCAGGGAGGTGGTGTTTCTCCAGACATGTGTACAGGGACAGGAAAATATTGAAAAGTAATGGCAGCTGCTTTAATCTGGGATTCAGGGATTTCTGGAATGCTTGCCTGCATGCCTGGCTGTGTGTTGGTTGTTGCACAGATCCCTGCTGTTGAAGGCTGTAGTCCATGGGTTGTTGATGCTGCAGCCCTTTCATCCCTGACAAGATTTCTGATAACTGAAAAATGGGCATAAGAGGTGCAAAACCATCCTAGTTTTAAAAAGCAAAAGGCTTTAAGATTGATTTTCTTTCCTTGCTCCAAAATGCATCTGGGAGTGAGACGTTCTCCTGTTTTGAGCCATCTCTCTGGCCATAACTCTCACTGCAAGGAGGGAGCAAGGCTGTCATTTCTTGGCAAAGGTGGTCCCAGAAGGTGACCCCAGCCCTCCTGTGAGGGCTGCAGGAGCTGAGTGTCCTGCAGTGCCTCAGGAAGGTGCAGACTGGCTTCTGTCACCCCTGCAGGCTCACACAGACAGAGCCACAAGCGTGACCTGCTGTTGGAGACTGTGTGTTTGTTTGCCTGTGTGTGAGAGGATGCTCCCTTCTCTTGGCACGAGCTTGGCAGCAGTTGTGCTTTACACAGTGCATCTCCAGGAGTGGGATGTCAAGGGGCTGCAGTTCCCAAAACAGCTGCCTTGGTCAGTAATTAAACCAACTCCTCCAAGAGCCCATAAACCTTTGACAGCGTTCAGTGGCAGGTAACGATTTCAGCTTGATGCAAACATTTGCTGGCCAAGGTTGAAACTCTCTTTCTCAGAGGGGTGAGATCTAAACATTTAGGAATAATATCAAATTGGTCTGAAACTACATGAATGACTTATAGTGAGGAGAGCATCTAGCTGCTGTGCTCTAATTGATGTCTGCATCTGAAGAAGTGTGGTACAATGGTGGTAGTGACTTCAGATCTTCTGGGGGCTATAGATGTGATTTATAATTGGCACTGCAGCTTTTTAGAGACACTGAGCTCAGCCAAGCCTTTTATATATTGCCTTGTTGGAGCTGTGTGCTTGAATTAGGCATATGTTGAAGGGGTTGATGGCGCTGAGGCTGCATTCATCTAGCAAGGCATTGAAAACCTTGGGGTTCACTTAGCAGTTGTGCTTTTGCTGATGCTTCTGGTGTGACTGGCTTCTGGCTCTCCTGGATGTGTGAACTGGAAGGTGGGCTTGTCATACAGCTGCAAACAATTCATGGAGTCTGTCCTGGTGATCTGTGGAATGTGCTGTGGAGCTTTAAAGGGTGAGAGGAATGGCTGCTTTGGAGGGAAATTAACTTCAAATGAAGAATAAGTACAATTGTGCTGTCTTGAGTGTTATTGAATATCTCAGCATTTCCTTACTGTGCTGAGGCTCACGGAGGCCAAATGTTCATTTTCATTAGGCTCAAGTCAAAACTCGCTGCCTTTTGCTCAAATGACATCAGGAGAGATGAACTCACCTTGTTGTGAAGGAGTGTCAACAACTCTCCATGCTTTTGAAAGAGTGGGAAGGAAGCTTGGACCTTTGTTTTCATTAACGTAAATGTGTAGCTTGTGGGTGGCTTTTCCTTGGCCTGGACTGCTCTGACATGCTGCAGGAAGGTTAATTTATATATGTCATTGTTGTCCTCTCCTGGTATCACTAGTGCATCTTGGTCTGTGGGACCCACCATTTGCAGTGCTATAACTGCATCATTTTGGTTGGAGAAAACCATTTTTTTCCAGGTCAGTATATGTGTTCCTTACAGGCTTAGAGCTCCCACATTTCATATTTATGGAGAGGGTACAGAATGGCTGCTTTTTCTTTTGACGTGCTAGAAAGGAGAAACTAGGTCAGAAGAACTCTAATTTTGTGTGTGCAGGTTTGAGTCTGTGAGCAGGAAATCTGGAATACTCAGTTTATTGTAGCTGCAGTGGCTTGGCCTCTGCAGAACCAAATGGGAATGAACTGTCTATGTGCATAAGGGATTTTGTATTTTTCTTCCCTAAGCACTGGTGTTGGCTATTCCTCTGCTGGCTGGGGGCTACAAATCTGCACTTACATCCTAAATTGAACAGGTAATAGTTGAAGAAGTAATACAGTTTTATTGACTGAAAAGCCCAATGTGGTGATTAGTCCTTATTTAATTTTGCTGCTGCCAGCTATTGGCAGGTCTTAACATTCTGGAAAGGAAAGAGACACTCACATGGTGGCTGGAGCTTTATTGCAGTGAGAAGCTGGAGAGGAGAGTGCTGGAGACCTGGGAGAGAGTGTGGATTTATGGTTTAGGAAGGGGGAATGGACAGAGCACAGATGTGGCTCTCAGTGGGGCCTGGAAGGGCATCTCCTGGTGAGATGCTGCACAGGATGGTTCAAATACATTTGTAAACAGCCTTCTCAACTGTCCAGGGGAGAAATTTCTGTTAATAACTTTCCTTCTGTTAATAACTTAGCCTTGAGAGCAGTTTTTCTTACGCTGCGTAGTAATGCTGTTTCTTGACTAACATCTTCTTTTTAGCTACGGAGCTTGGTGTTTGGGGGTGAGGGAGGACAAACTGCTTCTCCAAAACGAAAACAAAGCCCTTGGGGAGTTCATTATTACCCTTCCAAGTGGAGCAGCTTGTATTGCTTGAGTGGGCAGGAGGTGCAGTGGTAGATGGCATTGATGATAGCTTGTTTTGTGAGTCTCTGGATGGGTGGGCGAAGGAGGGGAAGGTACCAGAGCTAGCAGGAGAAGGCGTGAGATTAAACAATCCCTGTGAGGGCTGAGAAACATCCAGGAGTCCAGCACGGTTCTGCTTCATTGCTTGGCTTTTATCTCAGAAATACCCGTGCAGCCTTTTGAGGTTTTTTGCACTGCTTTAATTAATGGGCAGCCTTAGGGCTGTGTCTGTGTGATTGAAACTTGAAAAAGTCATGTCCCCAGCATCTTTTTTAGAAAGTTGCCAGTGACTCAGTCAGTATTTTGTTGCCTTGGCCTCTGCCTTCCTGCTTTGTTTGCTGCTGTATTAACAATCCTCTGCTGGCTTGTGCAGTCCATCTTCACATTACTCACAGGGCTGTTAACTAGAAGTGTCTTGGAGATGGAGACAGCCAGCTGATTACTAAAAAGCAGCTGTGTCTTCAAGTGCTCTTCAAACCCTTCTGTTTTTCTGTGAACTGAGTGTCATTTGGGGTAACTTCCCCAAGGTGATCCAGACCTGGTTTTGTCACACAAGTGCTTCAGTTCCTGCTGTAGAAGCCAGTGCAGAAAGTGCTGCAGAAGGAGTGAACTGATGCCCCTTCAGAAGGAATAGCAGGGGAATTTGTAGAGCTTGGGGTTACTGGGGTCCTGATGGCTGGGAGATTTATGGCTGTTTACAGAGTTTCTAAAGCTTCCTGCTGACATGAGAGGTGGCTTCACTGGGTATGGCCCAGCCAGCATTTGGCCTTGGGGAAATGAAATCTGGGCAGGTGTATAGTGTGAGAACAAAAGGCTTCATCCTTGTACTCATCCCTGGCAGTGGTGCTTTGCATAATCAGGAATGTTACTCTGGTGACAGTTTTGCCTATTGAGCTCTACTGCTGAAAGGCTTTTCTGTCTCCCCTGCACTCCTTGCAAAACCTTTCTCACATTCTCAATCAGTGATCTTTCTCTTCTGGTTGGAGCTTGGTAGGGTTGGAAAACTCAACTTTCTCCAGGCAGTTGACGCCTCAAGACAACCCCTTGGGTTGGCAGTGCTGCCATGACAAGCTGTGTGGTGCCAGGTGGGGTTATGGCTTTCCTGGGCCATGCCAAGCTGTGTGGTGCCAGGTGGGGTTATGGCTTTCCTGGGCTGTCTGGGTGCCATGGCATTGCCATTAGTTTACAAGAGCCAGTTTTTTGGGAAGAATGACCCTCTGGTGCTTCCCAGTGCCAAAATTTCTCTTTGTAGCTCCCAGGACTTGCCTAGGCAGAGGCACCTGCACACAGACAGAGCTCCCCGGGTCTCGTGTTGAGGGTGATGAGTAAATGGCTTTGTCTTTTGTGGGATCTCCTGTTGAGGCTGTTTTGTTGTGGAGATGTAAGGCAGAGGCTCACAATATCCTGATGTTTGGGAGCATTAGTGCACAGGCTTTATATTTTGGTGGAGATTAAAAAAACTCTTCTGATGCCACAGAGCTGCTTTAGCTGATTGGAGCCTGGGGACACTCCTCTGTTACTGACCCGTAACTGGGCTGCCTCTGGTTACACACTGCTTTTTCCTTCTCCAGGGCTGTAATATTTGCTTAATGACTGGGTAGCTCCATGATTTTTGGCTGGAAGTTGTCATTAGCTGCTAGAATTGGGGGACTAAGTGCACAACGATTGCAGAGGCTCCAGTCTCTGATTTCCCCTCCCGTGCATCCACAGCAATCGTGGTTTAATTGGTGTGCCCCTGGGTTCCCCTCTCCTGAGCATCTTTCCACTGTCTCCTCATGTAACCCTTCCTGTTACATCCCCTTTGTGTGGGCTAGAAGAGAGAAAATTGAGTCTCCTTCAAGGAAAACAAGCAGATTTGGTGTACAGGCTGTGTGTAAATATTTCTTATGTTCATGGACACCTGCATAGTGGTATTTAAAGATGGCTAACTTGTGTTCTGCTCACCATAGCCAGCAGTGATACACACCTGCAGCCCTTGGCCCTTAGGTGACTTAGCCCTGGGTGTGGATATTGCTCTCTGAATAGTCTCCTCAAGCAAAGTGTTGGTTCTTTTGTGCCCTGGACTTGTTGGGACATTGTGGTGTGGGCAAGGGCATCTCTCAGCTTTAGTTCTGTGGGTTAGGCAGAAGGGAGGGAGCAGTTTTAACCAGGAACCTGCCAGCCCCACTGTGTGCTCCGTGCTGATAAGTCTTCAAAAGGGAGGCCTGTTTTGTTACTGAAATTTGAATGTATCCTGCTTTATCACCCACACACAGAAGTCCCTTTTCTGATAATGCACCAGTTTCAAATACACTGTTTACTGAAATAAAGTGGCCTTTTTTGTCCTTGCCCATGATATTTCTGGAAAGGATGATGCCCTCTGTGTTCTTCTGTGTTTCGGACTGGTTTTAGCCACTGAAATGTTTGTACCACTGATTTTCTTGAGAGAGTAGGAGAAACATAACAATTTCCCACTAAATTTGAGCCTGTCCTGGCTTTACCTGTGGCAGCATGGCCATACCCTGGCACAAGAGGCAGGGCCAGGCAGGTCCCAACCCATCTCTGCCTGGAGGAGCACTGGGTCTGCAGGTGCTACTCTGAAACATTTCCCATCCCATGGGCAGATGAAAAGTCCTCTTGAATGTTTTGTTGCTTTCCAGAGAGAATACTTTATGCAGAGCCTGAGTTTCTGTGTTTTCTGGCCCAAGCTCTGAGTAGCAGTGAGAAGGGAGGGACCCTACCTTAGTTAAAGGCATCTTGGCAAAGTCCTGGTGCTGCTACAGCTGTAAAAATCCTTTTCTAGTTAGAGTGAAGCTAATGTAGAGCTGAGAATTATTTGTGGGTTTGTCTCAGATGCTGTCTCTCTCCTCCCTGTTTTAAACAATGCACCTTCTTTGCCTAAACTAACAGCTCCCCTCATTTTTTTTCCTTTTATTTGTGGGCTTGTTATTCAGTGCAGCTGTCTGCAGTTACACGAGGTACAGTAGCTCTTGTGCAGGCATTCTGGGGCGTGGGAGGAATGGGCTGCAGCAGCCTCATCACCTGTGTGTCCCTCCTGCACCGAGGAGAGGGCATCAGCAGGCCGGGAGCAGCTGTGTGGGATGAGCTTTGCGGCCACCCCCAGCCTGGCGCTGCTGTGAGCCCTGATCTGCAGCACAGGCTATATTTGGTCTGAGATTATTCCCTGCTTGGCCTGGATTGGTCCTGGCTGGGGCTCTGCAGGGTGGATTTCTTTTTCCCCTGGCTAACACCACCCATGCTGTGTGCCTCTCTCTTTTTTCTCCCTCCCTGCCCTCTCCAGCCTGCCCGAGCTGCTCTGGTCCCTCCTGCAGCCTCAGCAGGGGCTTGGTGGGATGTGCAGGGACAGCCTATTCCCCAGCAGCCATTAAGATGCAAATCTCCTTTCTGTGTATCAGTCAGTCCAGGGGAGGCCAGTGGGAAGCAGGACTTTTTTTTTTTTTCTGGAAAGGCCATTAATAGCACATTATTCCCGTTTCTTGGGGAGAAGCTTTTCCCTTTAGCTGCCTGCTGCATGGGAGGAGGGCAGTGGGTCTGGGAGGAGAGATCCAGCCCCCTGTGCTCCCTGACAGTGCTGGGGCTCCCAGTGTGCTGGCTGTGCTGAGGTGGCAGCAGTCAGGGGAGCAGAGTCACTCCTGGCTGTGCTTTGGGATGCCCAGTTACCTTGGCAATGCTTCTGGAAAAATGCAGGGAGAAAACAGGATGGAGAGGGGACACTGCAGCAGGGAAAATGCCTGGCTGGTGGGAACCACAATGGGATGTCTGGAGTGGAAGTTGTGGGTGGTGGGAGCAATGGGGAAAAGCCCTCCTGGCACAGAGCTGCCCTGGGCACAGTGACAGCAGAGGCACTTGTGGGACTGGCATCGCAAACAAGTGTTGGATGGACTCAGGCAAACCTGTTGGAGCCACAAATGTGACATTTACACACATAAGACCAATGAACCTGGGATGGTGGGATGGGGTGCTCTTGAGTTCTAGGATTTGTAGAAAGAGGCTGGAAAACACATTGCAAAAAAGATTTTTTTTTTTATCAGAAATGGCCAGCTGCATCCCTGGATGTTTCTCCAAACCTCCTAAGCATATGCCCTAGGCACGGCTTTCTTCTGCCTTAATCTCCTAGTGAATATTCAAAAATAGATATACTTGTAGCACTGGAAAAGCCTCTTTCAGAGTTGTTTCAGCACTGCAGAGAACAACCCTTAGGAAAGAAACTCAAAAAATAAACAGCAGCTGCTGCCATGTTTCCCTGTCTCCACCTCCTCACCCAGTGTGGAAACCCGGTGTCAGTTCCCTTTCCCATCCATTCCTGGCATTTCCCTGCCTGGTACCAAGGCAGCAAAACCCACAGGCTATCCACACCCAGCTGAGGTGCTGCATGCTGGAAACCTGTTGTGCTGCAGCTTCACCTGTGTCTGGCCCAAGTGTGTGGATGCAGGTGTGTTTGTACATGTGTGGTCTCCTCCAGCACAGCTTCCCTGCCCTTTGCTGCAGATTGTCCTGCTGAATCTGAGTGGGGTTCCCACCCTGGAGCGCCCCAGGGTTTCCCAGGCAGCCTGAGGAAGCTGCTGATAGATGATGGAGGAGCAGGCAGCGGGGGGATGTGGCATTTCTGGATGATCAGAGTCATTCTGTCACCCTGCCACAGAGCTGTCCCAAACCCTGGCCACTCCATGGCAGCACAAGTTCCTGGCTGGGTGGAAAGCTGCCCCAGCCATATCAGGACTCAGATTAATTTACTTTTGTGGCACTGTTGCTGGATGAACCTTGCTTCTCAGCTTCTCACAAAGATCCAGTGTTTGACTTGTGCTCATTGTCCCTGTAATTCCCATCCCTGGTCTGCCTGAAAACCTTAAACCACTCAAAACCCTTGTCAGAGAAATGTTAATCTTCATCAAACATTTATTTTTTCAGAAGTCTATAAATTTTGCTTATTTAACATTCTTTCTCTTTTCTCCTAGGATCCTGCAGGAATCTTTGAATTGGTTGAGCTCGTTGGCAATGGCACCTACGGGCAGGTCTATAAGGTAAGAGCTCCAGCTGAAGTGATGCTGTTTGCCTTGGCTGTGTGTTGAACGTGGAGCATCCCAGCACATCACCTTGACTAGGTTTGACCATTTCAAACCTGACAAGAAACCTTGCTGAACTCTGACCCTTTGGTCCTGTGTGCAAGCACCGTGTAGCATACACAGCTCTTACAATAAGCAATTCACATTGGCTCTGAAACTGTCACAAGAAAATGAATTGCTTTTTTTTCTCCCCCTTTCCCCCCAGTTGCTTTTTATTGATTAGATGATGAGGAGGGAGTGAGAAGTCTGTGCTTTAATAGCTAAATCTCGATCTCGTCTGAGAGCTGAGTTTACGGCTGCAATAGGCTGCCAAATGAGTTTGCTACAGTCTAGTGCTCTGCTTGCACACAGGCTGGCTGCCATCCTTTCCACTGGCAGCAACCTGCTACAGGATTAAAAACACTATTAAAATGTTTTTATTAAGGTGCCTGTTACAGTCAGTAGGATTGCTTTAAGTTTTTCTAAACATCTAGAAGCAGCAACCCACATGAGAATAGTGAAGGGACTGTGGAGAGCAGGATTTTTAAAACATGAACTTCTTTACAAGAATATTTAAAATGCCCTTCTCCTGTATTGTATCACCTGTCCCAAACACTTCTTAGTTGGGGGATTTCCAGATGTTGTTATCTTGGTGGGGTCTTTTTATGGACTGTTCTTGTGCATTTGGGGTGGGATTGAATTATTTCAAAGTCTGGGGTTATCTGTGTTTATATGTGGCGGGGAGATGTTTCTTGTCACGGTTGCTTGAGGAATTTGCCAACTTTTATGGTTCTGCTGGGAGTCAGTACCTCCCCTGGGCCTCATTCTCCAAGGAACTCCTGTGTGTGTGTGGGCACAAGTGCTGTGTACACGTGTACTCATGCGTGTGTGGGCACACAGAGAGCCTGTTTACCCGTCATTCCCGTGTTTCATTTTGACTACAGAAAAGAATATACTCATGTGCTCCTACTCTGTGGTTTTGGAGACACAGCTCTTGCTTGTCATGCTCTAAAAGCCAGCGGGCTGCCCCTGCTGAGGAGAATGGTGTTCAAAGAGCCAAGATTCCCCCATCCTTCTGCTGCTGTGGACTAATCCTGTCAGTAGAAGGATCAAGGGATTGAAGTGAACCAAAGATGAACTGGAACTTCTGGAGTTTTAAATGTGTGAATTTTTGAACTGAAACGGATTTTTTTAAAAAAATAACAAAAACAAAGGAAAAACCCAGCCCCACCCCAAAGCTGTTCTTATCAAGGTTATATTCCAGGGAGCCTTCCCCTCTGGTATTCATTGTTTTCCCACCATGTGCTCCCTGCCACGGGAGCTCCCTTCTGAACTGTTTTTCTTCTCAGCTGCTAAAATAACGGTGGAAGGTGACCTAATTTTAACTGGTTCAAATTTCTAACAATCCGTGGAAACTATGTGCCTGTAACAGCCTTTTCAAAGCGTCATGTGTTTTTGTGGAGAGCAAAAAAAGGAAATAAGCTGGTGCTGCTGGTTGTGCGGCTCAGCTGATCGGGTTTCCTCTTGCTGGGTTCAGTTCTGTGTGTTACCTCAAAGGGGAAAAAAACCACCCAGAAGCGTCCCAAGTGCAGGCTGAACGTTTCTGTGTTCCTTTTCCCCGTGCTGTACAAGGGGAAAATCCTCCTGCTAACTGTTTTTAACGTGCTGGAGTGACTGGATTGTCCGCGGTGTGATTCACGTGGTGCCGGTGCCAGACGGGATGGTGACGGGGGTGGAGGGGAAAACGCTGCTGTCCAAACCAAATTAGTAACTATTGAGGTATGAGCTCAGGCTAAGCCTGACTCCACAGCTCCCTTAAACTGCAGTCCTGGAGTAGCACACGGCTCTATAAACAAAAGGAGACTTTGATATAAAACATACATAACTGTTTATGGTGTCCCACCCTAAAACCCGGCGTGGAAATAAGATCTCTGCCATTCTTTTTCTCCAGATACCGCCGCTGTATTTATCTCTTGCAGCAAAACAAATGGATCAGCTTTCAAGACACATAGACCTTCTGGCTCCATTCTAAATCAGCCCTTAGAAGTGATCCATACCTAGGAGCAGCGTTCTCTGTAATTAGATGGTTGTTCCATTGCCATTTCCAAGCCCTTCTCAGGCAGGGCTGGACTGTTCACAGAATCATTTCGTTTGGAAAAGGTCTTTAAGCTTGAGTCCAGGCAATAACCCAGTGCTGCCAAGCCCACCATGTCCCTAAGTGCCACAGCTACCCATCTGTTGAGTCCCTGCGGGGTGGTGACCCACTCCTGTGTGCTGTGTTACCTGAGGTGCACCATTTCTCTCCTCCTAGAGGCTGCTGCACCTCTGGTTGTGTTTCTGGGTTCTAGTGCTGGCTGCCAGCCAAGCTCTGCAGGTCCAGCCCCTGTGCTCTCAGCCAGGAGCAGTCACCTGGTGAGCATCACCTGCCCTTCTCATGGCTGGTCCCTCTCTGAAGCAAGAAAAGCAACTTTGCTGTTGGAAAGAGGCAGAAGTGAGATGTTTATTCCAGGCAGGGGATGATGTTTTATGTCTGTGTGCTGCAGCCTTGATGTTTCCCCTAGCAAATCTGATACAGCAGCAATGTCTGACCCTGCTTCATGGCCACGTTTGTGCTGGAGACTGCAGGTGTCCTGGTGAGAACCAGCTGGCCTGCACAGGACCTGGGGGAAAAACGTGCAAGGTGCAAACTTCCCATTGATCCCATGGCATAAAGGGCATGGTCATGTTCTTACAGCTGAATGATCTCAGAGGTTGAGGAGCCTTGAGAGGTGTCTGGGAGTACCACAGCAACAGGAGCCCTCAGAGAGCCGGGATTCATGGAGCCTCAGCATCTGCTGCGTTGGGGAGGCTGGGGAGCCCCCGGCACAGCACATGCCTTCTCCTTGCTGGGGGGAGGAGAGCTGTGTTGGCCAAGCCTGGAGCACCCTGAGAGCTCCCACAAGGAGGGCACCACTGCCAGAGCCTGAGCACTGGGATGCAGCTGCTGCTGCTGCTTTGATCCTGCTCTCTGGGTCATGGTCTGGAGATCCCTTTCAGGTGGTTCACTGTGCTCCTGTGAATCAAAGCCTTGTGTTCTGAGCCTTGTGCTCGAGGCAAAGGCCACAGGTTCTGTTTGACCTCTGATTTTTCAAGTAAAGGTCTTCCTTTGCTCAGAGCAGCAGGTTAAAAAATCCCTTTGGTTCTTCCCAGTGACACCTGGGCACTGCAGGAGCCCTCAGCACAGACCTGCTCTGCTCTCACTTCTCTATCCCCAACCACAAGCTCCTCACTCTGGAAAAATGCAGACAGAAATAACATTCCTTGTTCGCTGCTTAACAATCTCTTGTGAATAACTCAATTTTTATTTTAATGAGGGACTGCACTGGTGATGATTTATCTCTCTAATTGAATCGGAAGCTTTTCTTTATTTTCTAATAATCCTGCATCTAATGTTACAGATTGTAAACTGGTTTTGATGAAAGACTGAGAACTTGCTAGCTGCTGTGCCAGACATTGTTGCAGTAGTGAATTTTTGTGTCCTTGGACTTTATTTTTGTTATAGGTATTTAAGGAAATGACTATCAGGAATACAATGAGTTGGACTTGGGGAATTAAGCCTTTGCCTCGCTGGTTTTTAGCTGGTGGCTGAAAGCAACTCTAAACACAAAACTCACTAGGACTCTTCAGAGCATTATCTAAACTGTGAGGAAATGCTGCTTTTATGTCCCAGAACATTATTATTGCTGTTTATTTCTGCTCTGCATGAGAGCAAACAAATGCTGCTTAGAATACAGTGTGTGCTTAGATTGCCTGGATAGATCAGGGCCATAACCAGTGGGGTGTCCAGCACCAGTAAATAGAGGAGTTCAAAGGAAAAGGACCCTGGGCTACTCAGAAATACCTGCCCAATAGATGGGTGCAAAGCTTGGGGACGCATTTACTTACTGTGTATTGGGTAAGTGGAAAACCAGAGCAATTCCTTCAGTGTTTTTATGGGCTTAGCCATGGCCATTCACACAGTGGCCCATGGATGGGCCTTCAGCCAGGAAGGATTTTGATGCAAACCTTCACAGTAGTGAGAAAAAGAATCAGGAAATAGATGAGATGGTAACCTTTGTACCTCTCATCTCGTGTGTTTTACAGCATGGAAGTAGATGATGTTGAGATTACAAATTCACGTGCTCCTTCCCCACTGTGCCAGGAGGACAGTGGTCATTAATGCCAAGTGCTGCTTCGCCTGGTTCCCTGGGATGTGGCTCTCCATTTGCAGCTCCAGCAAGGTTTTATTTTACAGGGTACAAGATAGAGTATGTGGGCACCTCTGTAACTGCACAATAACTATTGATTGCTTAATTATCTGGTAAATGCCATATAATCAGCGAGCTATTACCCAGCAATAGTCTGTGCTCTATTTTAGAGCGTGTGGGATCCACGTGCCGCCCGTGTCAGCTGTGCCCCTCCAAGGAGCTGCTTCACCATCCCCACCTGACGGGGCAGGGCAGGGAATCACCCAGGGCAGGTGGAGCACCTCTGCGGCCCTCTGCCAGCCCAAGTGAGGCAGCTGTTTGAAGGGAATGTGTTTTTTGCAATTGCTTTTTGTTGTCTCTCTGTCTGGAATACAATACACATGGGAAAAGATTGAAGAAATGCATCCCAGGATCTTTACTCAGGACTTATTGCCCAGCTGGTGTTTGCCAGAAGTCAGGGCTAATCCACCTGGAGGCAGATGCCCAGGTTTGACCTAGTAGGTGGAGATGTTGAAGTGTGTGGGTATTTGAAAGTGAGTAAAATATTTGAAATCCAAGTCACCTGTTGCTGGAGAGCTGGGGGCAGCAGGACTGCTGGGACAATTTGGTTGCTGAGACAAACCTGTGGGAATGTCCCAGGCACAAGTCTGTGTTGGATAGTGTTGTCTTGGAGTTTGCAGGTGCCAGAGGTTGAGGGATAATGTGTCCTGCACTCCTGGGTGCTGTTTGTGCACTCCATGCACTGTGGCATCCTTCCTCCTGGCATCCCCAGGCATTCCACCAGTGCAGGCTGGTGGGGTAGCAGGTAAATATCCTAAAGAAAGACTTTTAGAAGACTCCTTTTTCCTTTAACTTATTTTTGAGGATTCATATGAGAAAATAGAGTGCACTCTGTGCCATGTTAACTTGCCTGACATCTGTCTCAGTCTGGCTGCTGCTGATCAAGTGCTGGGCCTTTGCATGTGCCCTGGTGAGAACAGAAACTCTCCAGGTTGCTGGGTCATTAATAGGAGTTCAGATAATTAGCCTGAGTGAAGAATGACAGTAATTGTTTTTAATCATCAGTTGGTTTATTGTCTCCCTTTCTGAAAGGCTGATGGTCAATAGCTCGATAATTAATCACTGCTGCTTTACCCGTGTGGAAGAAGCCACCATGCTGCACACAATTAATATTTCCTGGGGATTGTTGCTGTAAAGAATTAACTGTAGTTTACATACACAGCTTTTATAGCTGCAGACTGACTGCTGTGCCTTGCTTGAGAGGCCAGGCTGAATGTGTGCACCCCAGTGCCTGCAGAGCCGGTTGTGCTGCCACACACCCTTGTCCCAACACTTGGCCTGGTGTGCTGGTCCTGAGCACACCCAGGGCACCTGGTGCCCCCATTCACAGGCTGCTGAAGGAATTCAGAGCCCCATCATCCTGCAGTCTAAACAAGCAGCTCTAAGCCTAGACAGCTGTTGTATTTGAGGGAGCACTGTGAACGTTTATCTTTTCCCACCTTCGTGTTTATAAAATGAGCTGTGATGTTGCAAGGTTGGGTGTGACTTGGGCATTGGTGGTTCTGGTGTTGTATCCTCAGCTTTGGGTCTTTTTTTTATGTTTTCAGGCTCTTCAGAGGCTGCTTTTGGTGCAGGGCAAGCTGACTGTAACCACACGTGTGTGAATGTGTGTAGCCATCCCTCCTCATGCTCTGATGGGAACCTTCCTGGCCTTCCCCATGGTTTGGTGCAGCTCTCAGAGCCTGCTCCAGGGGACTGAGGCAGGGAAGCACTTTGTGTCTGCCCACCCTGCCCTGTCCCAGGCTCTTCCTTCCCCTGGGATGGTTTTGGTGTTGGCTGGAATGCTCACATCCACTCGCAGGCCCTGGCTGCTCATCACCTTCAAGGTCAGGGATGGCCTGAGTGTGGAATGGATTGACAAGACTTACAAGCTGCTTTATCATCCTTCTGTATGACAAGCACAGTATTAAATATTAAGCCATTGTTTCTGCTGGGATGGCTCTGTGTGCTGGCAGAGAGGATGGTGCTGCTGTGTGGGGATGCTCACCAGGGCTGGGGTCTCCATTGCTTCCATTGCTGGGCTTTTACCAGCTCCTTCTGGGTTGCAGGAAGGGGCTGGGCTGGAGTACTGGTGTGTGATAACCCCTGCAGCCTTATCAGAAGGAAAATGGGCAACCTCAATGCATCAGCTTCCCCATGATGTTATAGTAGCTCTGGAGGAGAAGGTCCTTTCCATGCTGACTCAAATGGAGTGTGTGTGTTTCTGAAATGCAGATTTGTTTTTGCCATGCAGGCAAGGAAGTCTGAACTGAAAAATGCTTAAAATGATGCTTCATTCTTATTTAAAAAAAAAAAAAAGGCAAAAGCTTTGTTACCAGAGCAACTGGTACATCTTGTGCTGCTTCATTTCTCTGAAACACAGAGCGAGCCCTCAGCCCTCCCTCCCCCCGACAAGAAACCAGCCCCCACACACCTACACACCAATATGTCACATTAGCTTTGCTGCTTTCTGAATAATGTAAGGGAAAGGTGCTTTTTCAGTCCCAGGGAATGCAGGTTATAAAAGGTGATTAAAAATGTCTCTGTATTGCCTCCCTTTAAATCTCTGTTCCCTTTCCCTCCCTGCTGAGTTTGTGAAGGGAAAGGGCAGGATGAAGGTCAGGAGCAGATTGATGTGTCTGTGGAGTGACATTTGTCCACTCTGCCTTGCATTGCTGGGTGCTCTGATTCTGTAAATACTGCACAGCTTTGCAGGACAAAAAAAAATATCTGCAATGTCTTAGGGTTAAAAAAGCTGCTTTTGAGGATGCCAAGTAAAGTCAGTGGTGCTGCAGAGCGTGGGGAATGTGGTGCTTGGGCCTGCAGTGCCATTTGTGTGGGTGCCAGGCATGGATAGGGACAGAGGGATGTCTCCTTGGCTTGTGGCATTGCAAGGTGCTCTGTGCCAGCAGCTGCTGTGCTGATCATAGCAGCAAGCCCCCTGTCCATCCAGTGCCACATTCCCCTGCCCAGAGGAATGCCTGGGCTGGGAACTCAGCCTTGGCTTTTGTCACATCTTCTGTGGGGGCACCGAGAGTGAGAGGTGAGGGTGCAGTGTGTGAGGGAGGTGTTTAGAAAAGAGCCAGCTTTCAGAACTGGGGTTACTGTGTGTGAAAGCAGCACTCTCTGCTTCGGGAGGGGTGGCTTCTCCTCTGCCGAAGCTCCCACTGCTCTGCTCACTGTAGTATCTTACCAGCAGTGTTCTACAGGGGTGTGGCTGTGGCTGGTGGGTGCTGTAAGGCTTGGGTGGGCTACAAAACACATTTGCTGTTGGGTTATAGCCCTCTAATGGGAACCCTGTGCTGCAGGGCACAGGTGAGGAGCTTCTTGCTCTCAGCAGAAGCTGGTATCTGCTGTGTTTAGTAGTTGTAAACTTGGATATTGTATATTGGAAATAACAGGCTCTTATAGTGAATTGGAACTTGGTGCAGTGCACAGGGAGCTGGGGACCAGAACCTCACTGCTGTGGATTCTCCAGTGACCTTTGCTAAGTGCCTCCTCTCTTCTCCTTTCCCATCTTTCTTTGCCATCCCTGTCCTTACCCCATTCCCAATATAATCAGAAACAGAGCAATGCTGGGGTGGTCTGGGGGGCAGAGCTGGGAGCTGCTGGATGGCACCAGCATTGGAAATCCATCTCTGAGGCCATGGGGAGGCTGAGTGCTTCTGCACCAACATTTTGGGAACGAAATGCTGAGAGCAAGGCTGATTCCCAGAGGAGCAAGTAGAGCAGCTGCTGCTAGGTCAGCTGAGGAAAACAACCGAGAGAAGCACTGAAAAATAGGTTTTGGAGCTGGGAGGTGTTTTGTTCCTCCCAGCTCTGGAGGTGCCACTCTCAGCTAGGAAGACACTTTTTAGAGAAGGGGATGGGAGGAGCAGCAAGCTGTAAACGCTGGTCCAGGCTGTTGATTTGAAGCTTTTGCAAATGCTGTGGTGTTTGTCTTCAGAGACGTTTCTCGCTTGTCACTTTTTTGTGTCACTCCCAAGTTTTGATGCAGCTTGACTCGTGGCTGACCCTGAGGACTGGGAGGCAAGTGATGCCTACAGGGAGCTGGCTGGAGCTCTGCAGCTCCTCCTGCTTCTGCTTTGAAGGCTCACTGCAGAGAGAATGGTGCCTCTCTTCAAATCTGCTCTTTATTCTTAGGTTTACCTGGGAAGCCCTTTACACTAATTACCTAAAGATGGAAAGTGCCAAGCAAACACAGCCTGCTTCCAAATGTTGTGGGATTTTTTTTTTTCCTCTTCTTGCATAAGAATGGCAGATTGGTGTAATTTTTTTTTTTGTTTTGTTTAAGTCTTCATATTTTTTTGCGTGTCTTTAGGTGTCTTAAATTCTTGTGTTGAAATGTGCACAAGGCAGTGTGTGGCTAGAAGCCCAGCTCCACCCTCCCATGCCCTTGTCTCCAGCCCGTCTCAGCCTGTGTGTAGGTGGCTGGGAAGGTCAGTTTGGGCTGGAGAGGGATGTGGGGGAACCTGAGCCTTTGTCAGCACCAGCTGAGGTGATCCAGCCCAGGGAGTCCTGTCAGGTGCCACAGCCTCCTCTCCCTGTGCCCAGGGCTCATCCTGGGGTGTGGAGCATCCACATTCACCTGCCTTGGGCTGGGCTCCAGACCTGGGCACTGATGTCCCACTCATTGCTGGAATTCTCTGACTTCCCTCCCCAAGCTTTTTGTGCTCTCCACTGGAGCAGGGCAGTGCTTTTAAAGTATAGGTAAATACTCCTTTTTCTTTTTTTTTCTGATGATGGTGTAATGACCAGGGCATTGGGCTGTGGGGCTTTGTGCCTGCATTCAGGTCAGTGTCTTGTGTGGCAGTGTTGATTTGCATTTAAAAAGCCCCAAACTTATGGTGCCTCTTGCTGAGGAAAGGTTGAATGTGTCAGCAATGGAAACAGAGGTAAGCAGATGTGCTGGGAGAAATGAACATCTCTTCCTGCTCTGATATCTGGGCCAGCAGAGTGAGATGGGGACAGGGAGCCATTTCATCCTTCCAGCTTAACTCTTTTCTTCTTGCTTTGCATCCCCTTTTTGAAAAGATGGGAGGTTTCCAACATATCTTGCAGTTTATAACTCTTTATGCCAATACTTTCCTTGATTTTGTAATTTCTCCCTGAGCAAAGCCATTATTTGAGGATAAGATGCCTCATTCAGTAACTTGAGCATTCACAAATCTCCAGCCAACCTCCCCTGTCCCACCTGGGACATAAAAAGAGTTGGAAGCTCTCACAGACCACACGAAAGGCTAGAAATGCATCTTTGTTTTCCAGAGGTAGAAATTTAATATAAGCAGTCATCAGGGCTAAGGAAAAATTGCAGATTCCACTGGACTTGCCATTAGACTCTTGGTTTTTTAGAGCAGTTGTGGCTATAGTTGAAGTGGGCAGCACCAGTGGAAATGCCTTTGCATTCCTGGACTTCAGAGATTTTCCCTTTCACACTTTTATTCAGCAGGTCCAGGATCAAGGCCAAACCTTTTCTACGTAACTAATAGAAAGACAGCCAGTTCAGCAGAATTTCTGTAAATAGCCTGTTCCAGATGAGTTGTGAATTGTGCATGTGAATGCCAATAAGGCTAACACAAGGGGTGGTTTGCCAAAGAAGATGGAAATCTTGTGTTAGAGGAGCAGGCTTCTGAAACACAATGTCAGATCACATTTTTGGACTCTGCAGAAACATTGTTTGCTGTGGTCATGAAACTGCCCAAAATGCAGAAGAGTGGCACTGAAGGACAGCATCCAGGGGGTGAGTGCTGGTCACACAGAAGACACTCAGCATCAGCTGAAAATCCTGCAGCAAAATCCCTTGAACACCTGCTGAAAGAACTCCTCCAGTATTTTTAATGTATTTTTAACTGACAAAAGCCAGCATCCTGGGATAGTGATGGTGTGGTTTGGAGGTACTCTGCCTTTAGCATCCACAGTGATTTGGGGGCTGGAGGGGTGGTGGGCATCTCAGGGAGGTCACTCAGCTGGGCAGTGGTGCAGGGCATGGCTGTCCCTCAGCAGTGATGCTGTCCATGGAGTTCAGCCCCCACAGGAGCAGCTGGGTCCGAGGTCTGTCACTGTTCAACCATTGAAAGCCACCAGGGATTGAGGGGGGTTCATTGTTCCTTCATGCTGGCTGCCTTGTAACTCCTTGCACTGCAGATGGATTTGCTGTGCTGGCTTGTGCAGTCCCAGGAGAGCCAGGTTACAGCTTTTGGCTTGAGGGAGAGGCTGGTTCTCAAGCCATTTGTGTGTCTTTGGCCTGGGCTGACTTGGGCCCTGTGAATCATTGGCATTTATCCTTGTGCAGAGAGAGCACAGCACATCTGCTCACCCAAGGTAAGCACTACAGCACCACCTCCATCTTCAGCCTTTTTCTCCCTTGTGGCAATCTTGGGGATATGGTTTGGTTTGGGTCTCTTTTACTTGCATCTGCCCACAGTAGCTAAAACTTGGCATGGCCAAGGAGATTTGGTGCTTTTCCCATGCAGATACAGGGTTGCAGAGTGGTGCCAAGAGCTGCAGAGGGCACATAGCAGGGGGTTAGCCAGAGGGCTCACAGAGAGCACAGTTTTGGGCTATGCCACGTGTCACAGACATCTTTTCATTAAAAATCCTTTCCTTAGGATTTTTTCCTTCTGAGAGGCTGAGAGGCCTCAGGAACAAAATGCAAACAATGATTATCTGCTGCTGTGAAATGCAACAGGTGCATCTGTGATTGGTCTCATGTGGATTTTTGGAATTAATGGCCAATCACGGCAGAGCTGGCTCTCTCTCTGTCCAAGCCACAGACCTTTGTGATTCTTTTCTATTCTATTCTTAGCTTAGCTAGCCTTCTGAGATGAAACCTTTCCTTCTATTCTTTAGTATAGTTTTAATCTAATATATATCATAAAATAATAAATCAGGCCTTCTGAAACATGGAGTCAGATCTAAGTCTCTTCCCTCATCCTAAGACCCCTGTGATCACCGTCACAGCCATGTGTCTAAGATCACTCTTCTTCCTCCAAATCTGTCATCTTTCTTCTAGAAAGAGCCCTAAATGTGTGTTACAGTGCCTGGGGTTGTGTTTAGAGGACTCTGCACATCAGCAGATGGATTTAAACCCAGTGGGGGCAGTGTGTGAGCCCTGGCAGTGCCATGTGCCTGCCTGTGAGGGTGCAAGAAGCCCCAGCCAGCTGTGAGAGCATCCCTCATCCCTGGGTAGGGGATGCGGCTCCTGGAACAACCACAGCAATGTGTGCCTTTGCCTCTGCTGGTCACTGCCTGCACACTATTCCAGGGCTAGGGGATGTTCCTTGGGCTTGGGGAGCCCACAGCTGAGCTGGCATAGAGAGAAATCCAGTGGCAGGCAACAGCAAATGCTCTTGAAAGCTCCAGCAGATGCTCCCAGTATTGAGTTTTCTTCTTCCCTCACTGGTGACTGTCTACAACCTGCTTGGGAAGGCACTTGAGAAGAAATAAGGTAATTACATAATTGAATAACAGGTGTGAGAGTGGCATTCTGAGCACAGCAGCAGTGAGGAGGAGCTGGGGCTGTGGGACGTGACTTGTCTTGCGCGGCACAGATTAATCACATCAGCTCCTGGGAGACAGGTCTGCCAGAGAGGTGCTTGTGCTGGATGCACTGCTCATATCACTCAAATTAGGCTGTGTACAAGAGCTAATAAAAACAGGGGGAGAGAATTCCAGCAGAAGGGATCAATAACTTGAAAGCGTTTTAATTCAGAACTGGAAAAATGAGAGAGGTTATGGGCAAGGAGAGTGTGTTAATAAAGGAAAATGAGTATTTGTTACTGCTGGTGTGAAATGAGATAATTTAAGAGATGTTCTAAGTGCCTTTTGTCACAGTTAATGCCTTTTGTTAGGTTTCCAAGCAAAATGGAGCCTGCGACTTTCAATTTCAGGGTTCTCAGATGATCAAAATACCGTGGGGCAGCTTGATCATCTCATGCTTTACTGGAATGAGGTCATCAATAACTTTTGCCTGGGTGTGATTTACACAGTTGTCAGTGTCTGAATTGCCATAATATGTCTCTGCCCAGGAAAAATGCTGCATTTGGAGGGGGGGAAAAAACCAACAAAACAGAGGCTCTCTGGGTAGTTGGTTCACTGCTAATAATGGATACAGAAAAGTGATTACTTGTGATCCATTCAAATAGGAAGGCTCAGCCTCTAAAGCTGGAGGCATGGAAGCTGTTACAAGGTCAAGCAGTGTCCTTTAAGGAGAAATAGGTGGCAAATACTGTCAGTGGCAGATAACACATCTGCAGCATCATGAGAAGTACATCTGAAATTAAGATTAAAGGTGCTTTGCACTCGTATGGAGAGGGGGGAAAAGAGAAGATAGAGATGAAATCAGAAAAAAGAGGATTAGCTTTTGGTGGGTGACAGGCAATAGCTCTGGCCAGGGAGAGATTTAAGCAGCAAAGTGCTCAGTAACCCAGGGAATTATCA
Source organism: Melozone crissalis (assembly GCF_028551555.1). NCBI lineage: Eukaryota > Metazoa > Chordata > Aves > Passeriformes > Passerellidae > Melozone > Melozone crissalis. Next base: position 21,808,300 of record NW_026535812.1, read on the forward strand.
AAGGTTTCTGCAGCTGCTTCCAACTGATGGTCTTCAAGAGCCCCAAGTTCTTTGTGCTTGAACCTTTCTCTCACCCCAAGCCTGTGTGTGTGTGCACATGCAAAATCTCATCTGCAGCCCCATATGTCAAGCTGGGAATGCAAAGCCCAGAGGCCCTGGTCATCCTCACTTGCAGGAGTCTGCTTTAATTTTAGATGCTTTAGTTTACATTGAGGCAAAAGCGGACCTGACCTGCAGCTGTGCTGGCAGACCTCATTCTTTGGTTGACTTACACTGTGGGTCAGGGCACCAAAAGCTTCTAAAAATGAAGTCATTGTGTCTGGGCAGATGTTTTCAAGTCTCTGCTTTCATAAATGGGGCTGGGAAGCTTTGCTGAAGGTCCTGCAGGAGAAAGTGGATCTGTTGACTGATGGGTAGGAGGTAAAATTAGCTTATATTAGGTGTTGAAGAGGATGGCACTAAGTTTTGTCAGTCTCATGATGCTGAGAAGCCCTTATTTGTGAAGATAGGTTTTGGCTGCAACCTCTTTGAGGAGTAGAAATACTTTGACCCTTAATAACTATGGTATGGCAGTGGCTTTACAGGTGGGAAATTTGGATTTGTGTTCCCAAAGGAAAACACCTTCCCTGAAGCAGAAGGAGAAAGGTCCAAGGCATCAAATGTGCTTTCCCTGAACCTTGGGAAAACACCACAGCCAAACAAAACCTATGAGGTTTTCATTCACATTGGACCCCTTGGTGCAAATCTTGTTTTTGCAAAAACTTAAAAATGTTTGGGGTTTGTTCCATTGTGGGGGAAAAAGAGTGTTTGCAGATCTCAGACATTTGGGAGAATGTTGTTGGTCTCCTGGTGGTGATCAGTGGTGCCCAGGGCTGCTGGCCTGCAGTTCTGCTTGTTCCCTCTGTGGCAAGATGCTCACTGACATCCAGATTATCAGGTCCATAAATACCCAGGCATCTGGGAGCCCTTCCTGGTGTCTGGTCTGTAGCTGACCTTTCATTTTGCTGGCAGAAAACGAAGATTAGCCTTGAGATCAGCAGACTGCAGTGGAGATTGCACATCCATGCTGTCAGATAGAAATAGAAACAGAAACTGGAAAGGGGAAATATCATATCTGTTAAAGATCATCTGTGTGCTATTAATGTACCAGTGACCAGGCCTCTCCCTGAGCTTGTGAGAGCTTTACCTGCTTTAAAAAGTTGTGTCTGAACTACAACAACCTCCCAAGTTTGTGTCCTTCTTGTACATGTGTGGACCTTGCCTCTATTTTCTCATGTGTTTTATCAAAGAAGCATAGTGTTTAATCCAAGGCAAGTCTCAGAAGAATAAACTGCTTTGGTTTTCATACTCTGGTGCAAAATTCTTTCTGCATTTCTTGGCCCTTGGTTATTAATGAGGCATTTGTTCTGTTTGCTTGAAAACCTCCCAGCAGCCAGCACGTGTATGCTATGCAAATTATTTGTGGTTTGGTTAAATACTGTTTTACTAGGAAGGGGAATAACTGAAATTAGTAGAGGAAAAATAAGTAATATTAACCCTCTGTAGGCTGTTCCCTTGTTAATTGTTTTGGTGATCTGGCTCTTGAACTGAGCGTGCCACTGTTGTAAATGGCAATTTGGGATGTGGGCTTGAATAGTCACATACCCCTGAGTGCTTATTTTGTGTGGCAGTGGTCCAAAAAACTGCCAGCGTCCTAATTAACACACTTTTTCAATGGACAATATTAATATTCATACTATTATAATGTAAAATGAGTAATTTGAATAGACAGAATACCTTGCACTCTCTTGCTCTCTTGTGGATTAACCTACAAAAGGCCACTGGCACTCATCCTTTCAGGCCTTAATGGGTACAAAGGCTTCTAATAAAACTGTTTGGAGCAGAGGTGCCTGGAAATGTGTAGCAGATATAGTGCATGTGGTAGGGATGGCGATAATTTGTTAGAGTGGTGAAGGGAAACGTGAAGGGAAATGGTTTTGTGATAGATGAGCACCTCCAAATGATGGAGGAGAGAGGCAGCTCTCGGGGGTGACTGCCCCCACAACATCCATCTGAACGGTGTCAGCCTGGCAGCAGCGATGCAGGAGTCCCTCAGCTGAGCTGGTGCTCAGAGGAAAGCAGCGCTGAGGGGGAGGAAGCAGATATATGTCTGACTGGAAAACAAAGGACTCCCAAGGCTGGTTTGTTTTATTGATGCCCACCATTAGAGGCTACCACAAGATCTACTGCTGAGTGTAGAAAAAGGCATGGAAGTGCAGAGAATGCTGTGAAAGAAAAGGGAAAGCAGGTGCAATTGAAGCAGGAAACATTGGATTTAGCCAAGAGGTTGAGCGGTAAGGGTTGTGGGTGTGTTTGGGTAAGCCCAAGTCAGTTACCAAAGGATCCAGGTATCTCCATTCACCTGAGATATTTGCCCTGTATCTGCACAAACCATCCTCTGCCTCTCCCAAGGTCTGACTGACCTTGAGTCCTCAAAGAAGAACTGGTTTTGGGGTCAGAATTGAGGGAAACTGCTGCTGAAAAACCCAGACAGGTCTCAGCACATCTTCAGCACTCAGTGCAGAGAAGGCTGTCAGCTGGGGGAATGAGCTGTGCAGATGCTCCATCCTCTAAAGAGCCCTTGCTGGTGCAAAGGAAGCTTTGGTAGCTGCAGGTTTGGCTGTGGTCCCTGCAGAGAAGCTGCTCTGTCTTCAGCAGCAGAGGAGAAAACCTGTGTGAGTGCAGAATTGATGGCAACAGATTTGAGTGGCTCAGTGTAGGAACAAGATCACTTTTAGAAGCATCAGGGGAGACTTTGAAGAATGGATGAAAGGGAGCTGGGTGAGCAGGCAGCTGTGGACACAGATTACCTGGACCCAGGGTAGTTTTTGGTGGCGTCACACACAATCTGTGCATTCCCAGGGCCTGGCACTGCTCGTGGTCTCTTATGGAGGATGCAGACACACCTTAGAGCTCAGCAAGCCAAAGGCATCTGTGAGGAACAGCATTTTCAGCAGAGGAAGGTGACTCTGTAGTGCCACAGGGTTCAGTGTTGAAACTGACTTAGTTCACTTTGTGTATGGGTAGCTTTGGCTTCTGAATGAAAACTTAACCGTGGAAACTGTAGCCGCTCAGTCAGAGCTGCAAACCCCTTTATGCAAAGCCTGGCCTGATTCTGCTCTGCTGGTGGTGTCCTTGTGCCTGTCTGTGGCCTGTACAAGTTGTTGGAATGGGGCAGACCACTTTTCCTGAGGGTTACTCATCAGCCCTTCTGCCAGCAGCCAAGATGGGCAGACCAGACTGAGTTACCCAGCTGACTTTAGGTGCTGCCTTCTGCCTGGGGGTAGGACCTAAAGCCTTTGTGTGTGCCTGCCCAGGCTGCATCATCCCTTGACTGGTCAAAGATGGGTGGCATCTCCTCTTTTCAAACAGCTTCAAATACCTCTGTCTATGGTGTGTTCAGGATGAACTCTTACCTTTGGTACCACCTGTGGGCTCTTCCCATAACTTGGAATTTGGTGCATCCCATGTAAACCCTGAACATGGGTGATTTGCACTCCATTGCACTTTCAAACCCAGCACATTTGTGCATCCAACCTACACCAGTAGCCACATTAGCTGTCACTTGGTGCATTGTGTTCCAGTGGAGCACATTCCCATCTTCATTAAATAATCATCCTGAAAAATGGACTCAGCCCAAAGATCTGCACTGAGCTCTGGTATCTGGAGAGCAGCTCTGTGGGTCTGTTCCCATCAACTTCTGGGTAGGCACATTCCCTTAGATATCAGCAGGACTGCCACTTAGTCTTCCTCGCTCTGTTAACTAAGTTTAATATTAATTATTATAGATCTTACTTTATTTTTTTAAGATGAAAGAAGACAAGAAGTATGTTTTCAGGCTGTGACAGAGATTGCTTGAGTCTGTAAACAAAGGACCCACTGGAAAAGTTGGGGATATTCCATTAGCTGGGAGCTCATGGAAAAACTAGAAGCTTTTAGAGCCCAGGTTAGTGTTGTGAATTAAAACCTGATTTGTTATTGCAGCGTTACGTGAACTAGCAAACCTCCTACAAGGAGTTTGTGATTTAATAATGCAAAATAAAAGTCCACATCCCAGATGCTTCTGCATGGTGGCTGTGGGGGCTGGCTGGGGCTGGGGCTGGCAGGCTCCCTGTCAGCCCCGGCTTTCACCCTCTGCAGCTCCCTCCCTTGAAGATATTTTGGTGAGCAGTGAAACCGCCAGTGAGGCAAAAAAAAAAAAAAAAAACCAAAGAAAGAAGAGAGGAATAATAATACATGTAATACTGAAGGCAGTTGGGAGGGGAGCAGGGCCGAGTGGTGCAGAGCTGTGAGTCACAGGCAGCTCCGCTCCCGTGCGAGCGCAATCCCGCGGCATCGCTGCTGCCAGCCTTGGCCGCTCCCTGCCGTGGGGCTGCCCTGCTTCCACACCCCTCATCCGCCTCCCCGCTCCCCTCCAGCCCCGCGTGTCCCACCATGGGCGCTGGGGATGCTCCTGCCAGTGCCCTTTGCCCCGGTGAGCTCCAGGAATGGGAATTGTGTGTCTGCAGCGAGGTGCCCGGTGCTGGTGGCACTGCTGGGCATCCTCCCGCTGGGCACAGGCTCTGCTCAGCTGAGCTCCCTCGCTGCTGCTTCCATCTGCCCGTGTCTTTGCTGCCAGAGTTCATAGAAGTACCGAAATCCATTTTCCTGCCCACACTTGCTTGTCCTTAGGTGTCCTCTTTTCGTGGAGCGGTTTCGTTTAATTGATTATTTTTTGGAACTTTTGGGAAGAAGCCTCAGAGAAGGCCTTAAAATAGAGATATCATGTAAGTTTAAATATTTTTGAGGAAGGCTGGGAAAATATTCTGCAGCCTGCTCTGTGACCTTTCCATGTCCCCTAGGAGGCTGAGATCCACTTATTTTTGAATAATCCCCTATTTGCATTGAGAATATGGAAAAACTCATTTGTATAGCTGCATGTTTTGCTTCAAGGTGAACAGAAGTCTCAAATGTACTGAGTGGTGGCAAGCCAGGGCTGATGCCAGGAGGGTGTGTCCATCAGGACACCAAGGCACAGAGTATGATTTTTTAATTTTTATTTAATCTCACGAGAAGGCTACAGTTAGCCAGGCCAGGCTTAAGGTCAGGCTCAGCTCCACCTAAAAGCTCTCATGGTATTTTGTTCAGTTGGGCTTCAGAGGGTTTATTGCTTCATTTTTAGCCTCAAGCCAGAAATTGTTTTCCCCCTTTTTTGCAGGAAGGATGTTTTCTCGCAGATCCTTTGCTTTGCTGATGACGGAAGGAAATTCTTCCGAGCCAAAATATTCAAATGATGGTTTCCTTCTAGAAAAAAATAATATCCCTTTTTCTTTCTTTTTTTTTTTTTCTCTTCACTGTAAAATGTGTGTATAACGCAATACCTGTCTGGGAAATGTGCTGTATTTTTAAGCTTTGGTTCCCATTCTGGGGTTTTGCTTTGTTTTTGACATGTTTTTGCAGTATGAGCTGCTGCTGTTCCAGCTAGCTCTGCTCCCTCCACATGGAGACACATTTAATGAGAGGTCTTCCAAGGCTCCCCTTCCTGAGCCACGTGCCTTTTCCTGCCCTGGCCCGAGGTGAAGCGTGGAGGAGCCCGAGTGCCCTTTGTGGGGGCAGCTGGTGGTGCTGGGGTGACAGTGCCCTCCATTGCAGCTGGAGCAGAGCTGTCAGCCAGCAGCCCGGGAGGAGCACAGGAATGAACTCCGCATTTCCTAATTACTGTTGTTTTGGCAGGTTGTTCTGAAGGGCCTGTAACTGATCTCTGCTGCGGTGGCTTTGGCGAGGGGCGGCTCACCCCAGCCTCGCCTGGTGCAGCATTCTCAGCCTTTGTCAGAGCACTGTTCCTTGCTAATTTTCTGTAATGATGGAGGTTCTTCAAGCTGGGACAGGCAGTGAGAGCTGCGGTGGAGGGATCTGCGTGTTCATCCATCCTTCCTTGCCCCCCTGGCTGCCCCAGGCAGTGCAGGTAGCAGAGATGCTGTTCTGGAATGGCCACACTGATGTCAGGACACATATTGTTTGGAGCAGAATGAGGTATCTGCTTGCAAAGCAAATTACTTCTCTTGGTTAGGTTGAGATCCTCACAAATTTGCAAATTCTGGGCTGTGTAGAGATGAGGCACCCAGCTTGCTTGGTGTTGCAGTGAGGAGAGGAGATCACCTCTGTGGTTATTTAAGGATAAATCAATCGGTGCTCAATCTCATCCATATTTGCTCCTAATGTGTTTATTTACGTGCTCAGCCCAGGCATATGAACAGCCGTTTTAGAATTGGGGGAGAAGATGCTCCAATCAAAACAGAAAATTACTTTCTGCAGCATTTTATCTTAAATCCAGTCTCAGTTATTGCTCCAGGACTAGCTGGGTGTGATGAAGAGCCAGGAGCCAGCAGATTACTTCAAATTCTTTTTTTTTTTTTTTTTTTTTTTTTTTTTTTCCCTGAGGAGACAGAGGAAGGGGAAAAAAGCTGTCAGGGCTCTTACACCAAGAGGGAAGGGAGGGATAAGAGGGGAGCCCCAAGGGGTTTGTTGCTGCCAGGGTGGAGGCACAGGGGTCCCAGCCCTGCACCTTGAGGCCACATCCTGCCCTGTCGGAGGGTTCCTTCAGAGGGACAGAGGGATGCATGGTGGCAGGACACAGTGATGCAGGCAGCTGAGTCGCGGCTGCAGCCAGGGGATGCTTGGGGAGCAGGGACCATCACCCTGGTGCCCCCAGAGCATCCATGCAGGGCTTCACATGGGCCCCAGCATCACCTCCAGCAATTAAGTTTTTCTTCATTCCCCTCATCTTTCAGTTCTGAAGCAGCATTTACATTCATATCCATTTTTTCCCTGGCTGCTGCTGCATTTTGTGCCGGGGGAACCTTTTTGGAGAATGCCTTTGACAGAAATGTGTTTTCTTATCCCTTGAAGCTGAAAGCCATAAAGAAAGAATGAGTTTAATGAACAGACCTTGCCGAATCACCACCTTGAAGCTCTAGCTGCTCATGTGAATCAAAACTGGCTGAAAGTAGGTCATATAGTAAAAATGAATTAGGCTTACTTCACATTTTATTGACTCTGCCAGTTTTTCATTCATAGAGGCCTATAGTTTGGAATGTATCTTGTCTTTTTAATGCTAGGCTGAGGTGAAAGGGGAGAGCACTGTTCCTTATTCCCTCCCTTTTGCCTTGCATGTTTCTGGTGGTTGATTTTATGATGGCTGGACTTTCTCCTTCCCGTTTATTTATTCTTTTGTTCTCCTACACTCAAGAACTGCTTAAATAATGACCATAATATGTTCACAAGTGGGAATTCAGGCTGGTCCCAGAAGCTTGTATAACACTTAAATTAGTCTTAAAGCTTCTGAGAAGGGTTGAAGGGGTGAGGTGGTGGTGGGGGCAGAGGGGTTACACTGGCATCTTCTCCTTGGGGCTGGGCTGGGCAGCAGGATGGCATCATGTGGGTTAGCACAGGTAGGGGTCAGTCATCTGCTTCCAGCCTCTGCCCCTGTGACAAATCCTGGATTTTGGGGTGGTTGGAGCTACCTCAACATCAGGCAGATGATGGGCTCCACCTGTTAATTCATGCAGTGATGCTCAGCTGCATCTTGGGCAGCTTATTGGGATCAAACTTTTAATTTTGGTGTAAATCCTTCAAGTGTCAGTGGTTCCACTGCTCGTCCATCCATCCCTGGTGGTGATTATTTACTCTCACTCAGAAATGGTGCTCTTTATTTCCCATTAGTCTTTGTCTGTTTTCAGTTTGGAGTCATTTGGTCTTGTGGTCTTTGTCTGCCATTTTCTGCCTCTGTCTGGAATTGTGATTTTTCCTGAAGTTTCTGCTGGAGTTAATCTGGTCTCAGCTTTAACAAGAAGCTGTGAGAAAGAGGATGGAGAGAAGGCAGAAACATTGCAGTGGTGGGATCCCTGACACTCTGCATGCAGTGTTCATTTAAAAGACATTTTTTAAGAGAGACACATAATACACAGCACTGAGATCTTGTCTTTGGGATTTCTGTTGTGGCTAATGGCAAAACAGGGAATGAGGGCAGCTTTAGTAATGATGGATGATTTTTTTCCTGCCTTCCTGTCTCTGTTGCCTACTCTAGATGGCACATACTTTAAGGAGGTGAAAAATCCCTACTGATAAATTAGGATTTGTTTTGCACCCTTTTCTCTGCAATTACAACTAACTGCTTTGATCTCAGCTGAAGACCTTTATCCAATGACAGAATATAAATCTTCTCTACCTGTGGTTTCATAACTTAAAGAAATATAGCCAGAAACTGTCTGGGTGGGAAAAGAAAGTCCCTGCTGGTAGCCCTGTACCAGCTGACTGGGGAGGGCACAGCAGATAGTACAAGTACTCTCTGTCCTTATAATTACTGCTGGACAATCCACACATTACCTAAAATCCCAGCTTGAAAAAATTAAACCATTTAATCTTGTGTAATACAATGTGAGACATAGATGAAGGCCTGTAAGTAAGCCACTATTCTACTCCAGAAAAGACCTTCATTGACTATTATGTGAACAATAAATCTTCCATTTTCTGTTAAGAAACAGTAATTACAGAATCTTCAGCTGCGATGGGTATCTCCTGCTGACAATAAAAGTCTGTCCTCCAGCACATCATCAGCATCTTGGTGATGGATGCTGTGGACTACACTGTAAAGATAATATAAAATACTGTCTGTAGTATGTGCTGGCAGCCCCTTTTTTAAGCCTTGTGAGTACAGATTGGGAAGGTTCTCTGTGTATCCAGGAACACTTCTTGTTTGTCACACTTTCTGTTTTTACCAGTTCCAGGATATTTTTGCTGTTTGGCTCGGTTGCTAGCAAGGAGCTCCAGGGAGGTAAGCTCTGGTTTTTGGTAGGTAGGAAGCTGCCTCAGCAGACATGGCAGAGGGAGATGACCTCTTTCACTGCTTCACCAGCAGAATCGAAGTGGAAAGCTGAGTGGATCAATGGAGCCATAATCCAGTTTCCCAGGGTGGAACTGGGTCACAGGAGGCATGGGCTGTGACCAGGAACCTGCCTGTGGGTGCAGCTCCAGCACTCAGGGACACCTCAAGGACACATCCAGCTGCTGTTCCATTCAATCTGATGGGCACTGGCTGCCCTACAAGGGCTATTGGTATGGCAAGCAGGTGAGGGGATCAAAAGGAATTGTGTTCTGTATCTGTGATGGCGTTCACAGGGGTCTTGTGTTGAAGGAAGAGATGAGGATTTGACTCCATGTTTCAGAAGGCTTGATTTATTATTTTATGATATATATTACATTAAAACTATATTAAAAGAATAGAAGAAAAGGTTTCATCTCAGAAGGCTAGCTAAGCTAAGAATAATAGAAAGGAATGAATAACAAAGGCAGCTGTCCCAGACTCTCTGTCCAAGCCAGCTGTGCTGTGATTGGTCATTAATTACAAACAACCACATAAGACCAATCTCAGATGCACCTGTTGCATTCCACAGCAGCAGACAATCATTGTTTACATTTTGTTCCTGAGGCCTCTGAGCTTCTCAGGAGGAAAAATCCTAAGGAAGGGATTTTCATAAAAAGATGTCTGTGACATGTATCCATCATCATTAGGCTGATGTGGACGCTGCTGGAAGGCAAACGTGGAGTCTCTGGCTCAGGATCTACAGCTGGAGGCAGCTCTGCTGCCCAGGCTGTCCCTGGAAGGTTCTGCTGCTGCACCTTGTCATGACTGCTAACAGGGGATCTTGGCTCCACATATCACAGACCCAGCAGGACCATGGAGTTCCTTACAGAAACTCTTGTGATGAGTTGGGCAGAAGTGGAAGAATAATTGTGATGAGGTCAACATGAAAAAGGAAATGTTGCCAAAACCTTGCAAAGAGCACATTTTAAAAGTACACTCCTCAGCACTAGCTTGATGCCCACCAGGCTTTGGTTCTGCTTCCAGGCCATCCATAGCCTCTGAGGGCTCTCTCCCTTTAAAGGTGGATTCCTTTTTTTTTTGTATTGAGGAAGACAAGAGCTAGATGGACTCTGAGCTATTTTTAATTCTCAGACTGTTTCTTGAGAAAATATTTCTTAAAAAGAGTTGCAATCTTATTAAATGGCTGTACATCTAAATTTACTGACAATTTTGAGATTTTTTTAGTTTATTTCTTTTTTCGTGGCCTAACGTTTTATAATCCTGCAGGAGTTGGGTGGCAGCAGAGACTTGGCCTCTGTTTTGGAGAATGCTCAGGTAGATCTGGTTTTCCAGGAGTCATTACAGAGCCTCTTTGATTCCCCTGGAATTCAGAGTGAATCAGGGTCAGGGTGTCAGGTTGTTGTCTGCTTTGGCTGTCATGCCACAGCACAGACTTTTTCCATGCAGGGTTCACATGCTTGAGCCTTGAAATGCCCCCATAAACGTTGGGAGGTACGTGTGTGCCTCCACCAGTGCTGCTGGGGGCTTTGGCCAAGTCCTGGCTGGGGTTCTTTTAAAAAGACTTCAATTAGACAAGCAGGTGCTGTGCTCTGACCCTCAATTTTCTCTCTTCTCTTCCCTCTCCCAATCTGTTCTTAAACCATCGTGTATCAGGCATGTGAGAAAGAAATGATGATTTGATGAGAGCGTTAAATAGACAAATAGCCAACTTTTGTCTTTAGCAGCTTCATTTCTTTTCCCCCCTTTCCCTCCTGTAATGTACTGTTTCTCTGTTATTTCTTTTTTCCCCCATTTCCTCATTTATTTATATCTTTCCCTGCCTGAAATTGCCCTAGTTACAGCTGTCACATCCTCACTTGGTGGTGGTCTGATTTGGCAGCCCTGTTCCCTCGTAAAACTTACAGACAAATGACGGCGTTTAACTCGCGGCATCCTCTGGATGCTCTGCACTGTCATAACAAGATTAGAGCAATTCACATAAAACTAGAAAACCCAGCTGTCTCCTAGGAGGAAAGTCTATTCCTCCATTCCTTCACAGGGTGTGAAGATGGAGCAGTTTTTTGTGGAGAGCTGCAGGCCCTGTGGTTGCATTTCTGTGCTGCATCCTCCATTGTTAGCGGTGGTTTCATGGTGTTCTCTGTCCACCCTCTGCTTCTTTTCTGGACTTGGAGTCAACTGGGCACCATTTCACTGCTGATGGTTTAAATCTCAGGCTGAGGCGTATTGTTCCTTGGAAATGAGCAGAAATAACTCGCTGACATGACTGCCTAAATAATTCACTCTTGGAGGAGCGTTCTTTGTGCACTCTCTGAAGCAGTGATAAGGAAGGAAGCAGAATGCTTCTCCAGCAGCACATTGAAAAACATCTCCACTTCTTTTTCAGTGACATGAACAGATTTTGCAGGCCATCCTAATGTTCTCCTACCTCCTGTCCAGTGACTGATGTGATCCATTTCAGATTATACACTATTTTTCTTCCTGTCAGGAGCAAAAATTGGCCTTGCCTTGTGGCTGGTGACAGAGGAGCTCCTGGCATTTCCTGGGATGACTCATCTCTCGCCATGTTGATACATTTGGAATGACTTTGAACTCTGTGGTGCTTTGGTAATTAATTTGGCATCTTCCTGAAATGGTTTTCAACAGTGATTCCTTGTGACTTCTTTTGCTGCGTAAGTCATTGAGGAACTTTGTGGAAAGGGGAACTTTTTTGGGTTTCCTCGCTGCAGGATTAGTCAGATAACGCCCAGTGTGCTACAGCCTGCAAAGGATCAGATGTGTGTGGTCAAAGCACAGGATTGAAGAGATGAATGTCTCTGCTGTGAGAGTGGTTTTGGTATTTTCAGGGCTGTCGACCTTTCTGTGCCTCCCTTGGCTCATCAGTGCCATCAGCCCAATGGGGGCATTCCTCACTTTGTTACAGTTCTTGGGTAACTGATGCCAAAACCACATTTTCTACCCAGTCCTCCTGACTCCCTAGGGCATGCTGAATGGGCTTGTCAGCCTTGTGGAGTTCAGGGAGGGTCTTTGGTGTAGTCTGTGGGTTTGGAGAGGGGTCATGGAGAACCAGGTCCTGTGCTGCAGGAGGGCTCCCCAGGCACGGATCTGGGTTTTTTTGACCAAATATCTGACTCAGGCATGGATCTGGGTTTTTTGACCAAATATCTGGGACCTAGCTGTGATCTTCACAGACTGACTTTTGTACAGATGGTTTGATAAGAGCCTCAGCTGTGCCACTGTGAAAAAGCTGGGATTTTTACAAAGGCTGCTGTTCATGGAAATAATGTAAAAATTTCATTTGTTGTCAATACATGAAAGCCCACGCTGAAGATGAAAACTCATCTTACAAACTGCTCTCTAAATTATACCCATGTGGTGTTTGGAACATTCTGCTCAACCCTTTTAATTAAAGACCAAACTCTTATGAGACAATTGCTTTGCATCCCTCCCCTCATCCCCCTTTGCTTTTTTGGCTGTTTCCTTAAAACATATTCCCTCTGTTGGGAGGAATGAGTGAATTCTGTTGCTCCTTCTTCTCCCAAATGTTCGAAATGTTACTTTCTGAGTATATGCAGTGGGATAGGCTTGCTGTAGGAGCAGCAACACTTGTGGTAACTATTTCCCAGAGCAGCAAAGCCCAGTGGATACCACGCTCTGTCCCCAACCTGCGGGTGAGTTGCCATGGCCAGATAATGTGTCACCCAAAAAGCCTTGGCTGTTACACACCCTGCTCTTGTGATTTTACTGGCAAAGTGGTTCCATGGAGAACTGATGGTCACCTCGGGGATGACCATCACAGCATTTTAGTGCCCTGTTGTGCCAGAAACCTCCTCTTTGGTGAGCCTCACTTTTGGTGGTTTCTTTTGCCTTCCCATCTGTGAGGTGGGGTTGTGAGTGGTGTTGTACATCCTGGTGCTTCTGCAAGTGCTGTCAGTGCTGGGAAAGCAGTCAGAGGTTTGATGTGTCAGGTCAGCTGAGCTCAGCCTAGCGTGAGGGTTCGAGTGTGGCACCTAAATAAACAGCATTTTACCCAGTCAGCTCTGCTCTTCCTGCCTGCTTTGAGAACAGCCAGAGGTGGGGTCTCTGAGAACAAAAAGGCAGCAGGGATGTGAAGAGATGAGTGAGGGGCTTCTCTGATAGACAAGTGACCATCACAGAAGGGCCTGGTGCTGGACCTTGCCTGTTGCTGTTGTCTGTGGCCTGTGCAAGGAGCAAGGCTCTCTCTGTAATCTGTTCTTGTTCTTCTTTATCTCTTAATGTCTATTTTCTTCTTGATACCTTGTGAATAAGTGGCATCAGTCCTGGGATTAAAGTTCAGATAAGAATCTGCTGTAAGATTGAGACCATTTTCTCTTGTGAAGGCTGTGCATCTACACTAAATGGCTTAGGAGTCAGGGAGCAAACGACTGTAATGAAAAAATTGCTCTCACGAACCACTGTGTTCTCACACCCTGTTACAGGAGAATCCCAGAGTGTGTTCAGTGGTGTATTTGCAAGAAATAGATGGGCAGAAGGGACTGTAAGTGGGACAGGTGCTCTTATATCACACAGAAGGAGAGAGCAATCTCATTCTTGCTGTTCAGAGGAGCAGAATGCACCTATATCACAGCAGCAAATTGAAAAGTCGTGGGTAGAAGATTAGGTTTACTAGCTGTAGAATGCCTCCTGGAATTCAGATAGAGCTGTGCCATTAATAGAGCATTAGAATTTGATAGCTCTTGGCTTTGTTGGAAGTCTGAATTTACAGCTCGTTACTGGAGTGTGCTGTGGACCTGGAGGAGGTGGTGGAGGTTGACCGTGGTGGCTGATGGATTGTCCACCAGCATTTCTGTGCTGTGGCCCTGCTCCCTCCTGTGGGTCAGCACCAGCACCTGGATGGTTGTGATCTGTGGTGGCCCTGCCTTGGACAGGGCTTGCACCAGATGGAGATCACCTCCAAGCCATACCCTTGCACATTCAGAAAAGTCAGGGTGCTGTTTTTGTCTGTGAGGAACTGGCTGAGCTGAGCAAGCCTTGGTTTAGCTGTGCTGCTTCCTGACTGTCCCCACATGTGAAGTGTGGGGACATCCCCACCAAGAGGCAGATTAATGTGTGATTTCTGCCCCATCAGTACCGAGGATGTGGTGCATGTTCCTTTTGCCCGTGCACAGTGGCTAATCACTGGGGAACCAAGGGAACATCCCACTGAGCACCATCACCTTTTCTGGCAGCACTGGCTGGACACCATTCCTGGTTCAAGGCCCTGGTGTTTCCCAGGCAGGGCTGGGCTGGGAGCAGCAGGGCTGGCTGGGCACCCTGCATGCCTGAGCACAGCACACATCATCCCCACTGCTCCCTTCACAAGGTTTATTATTTTTAGACCAAGCAGGAGATGGGAATGTGCTGAGCTGGCTCATAAGACCTGCCAAAAAAAGAACATCTTTCAGGGCTTTAACTTCCATCCCTGTGTCGACAGAAGAGCAATCTACCTGGAATTGATAAGTGGTATTGCTTGGAGTCTGTAAGATTTTTGTAGCACCTCCATAAGGTATGAAATATATTACATGACTGTTGGAGGAAATCTGTCAGGGTAAACATTGGGCTTTAAAAATAAAGCAGGTGTTTTGCACCCAGAAAAATTTAATTACTGGAATTTTAATACTAGTGCTAAGAAAGACCGAGGTGCTTTGTGGGACGAATCATGGCAGCCCTGTGTGCACTGGGGCTGTTGGTGCTCATGGCATGCTGTCAGGCACCCAGCCCTCTGGATGGGAAAAGCGGTGGAAAATGCCAGAATCCTGGTGCAAGGACAGGCAGAGCTGCTGGCTCTGACATCCATGGGGTCAGCCTTTTTTCCATCTGTACTTCCCCAGTTTCATGAGTTGCTTCATGAGTTTGTTAGTGATCCTCTGCAGCTTTCAGAGGGCCGTGATGCTCTGAAGTGGTCCCAGTCCCTCTGGACAATGTGGGCTCCTGGGGACACCCTGGCTGTGGGATTTGCCCCTGTCCCAGTGTGTGCCACAGCCCAGCAGCAACTGCAGAGCAGTTTGTGTGGCGGGAGGAATGCGAGGCTCCCATGACGTGCACCTTCAAATATGCTCCTTTATTCTTGGCCCTTGCAGCCAGCAGATAAACCCGTGACTTACAGGGTAAAGACAAACAGCAGAAGCACACCCTTGAGTTATCTTGGGTGACATTATTACTGTGATGAAGTACCTTGCAAGGACGTTATCACGTTGTTTTGCTCCATTATAAGGTCAGCAATTGAGGGCTGAGTCAAGGAGGGATATGGCATTTTTGTTTTGCACAGTGAGCTTGATAGGGATAACTCGTTTTTTTTCCCAGACTGATAAACTGCATTAAAAGTTTTCAAGACCTGTGAAATCAGGAGTAAGTTTAAACTGTATGGAGTAGAGGTAGCTTTTTTATTTAAATCTTTTTGTGAGCCTAGTCAGCAAAGCATTTAGAAGTAGTGTTGGCTGTAGCTTCACTGAGCCAGGGACAGAAGAGCCCCAGGTTTGTAGTGAGAGGTAATGTCTTTTATTAGAACAGCAGTTTTTAGCCAGCCTGGAGGAGCTGCCTGAGCCCTGGGGCATGCTCAGCCCTTTCCTCAGCCTGGGAAAAGACGATGAAAATATTTTCAGCAGTCTGTTGACCGTGTTAGGCAGGATCTAAATCAGCTTCCTGGGCCAGTGATTCAGGTAGGGTGGGAAAGGCTGGTCCATCTCCGTGCAGAATGGATGGGATTTGTCTGCTGCCATAAGGAGATCCAAGATCCAATGGCTGATGTGAAACCCACTGAGATCGACTGGGAGGCATTAGGGATCACTTGTGATTGGGGCCAGAGCCCAGGCAGCCTTATTTATGTCCCCCTCCAGCTGCTCCCACAGAAGACAACTTGCAGGTGTCCCCGGGAGCGGGAGGGCTGGCTCAGCCAGCTCAGCTTTCTCCTTGGCTATCAGTGCTTTGCTTCCATAAGTGAATGTTTTCTGCCAGAAAAATGTTCCCAGCTATATTTTTTTTTTTTCCCACTGGCTTTATTGAAACACTGTGCCTTTCTTCTCCTGGCGTCCCAGCTGGTGCCTGCCCTTCCTTTGGTGCATACCAAGTCCTCCCTTCATCACGGAGAGGGGATGCCCAGACACTCTTGCTCAAAACTGGTTTACATTGGGGAAAAAAATCCCAAAAAACTTTTCTGCAAATTAAAAGTTTGTTTTCCATGGAGAGGCTTGAATTTATTTTCACATAGTATCTTGGCAGCTTTGGAGGTATTTCTTTTCTTTTGTTATGGGGTTTTGAGGGTTTTTAAACTATCTTTACTTGGTGCCAGCCTGGAATTGAGCATGGAAGCAATGATGCGCTTTTTAGCTGAATTTCCCAAAGAAATGAAGCTGTGCCAATGGCATGCTTATCAGTGGCTCTCCTCTGTCTCAGAGTCAGGGAAATTTCCAACCTCCCAGCTCATCCCAGCCAGATTTAGCAAGAGTAGAGGTCCCTGGGTCCAGTGAGTGTCCCTAAGACAGGTAATTGGAATAAGCAAGAGACCCTCCATGCTGCTGAAGGAACAGCTGCAAACCCTGACATTACTGAGCATCCACGAGTTTATATTTATGAGTGGCAGAAAATAGTTTTGATAAACTGCAGAGCTTGTTTCTCTTTTCCTTTTTTTAATGAACAGAATGGCTCGTTTATACAAGATGCTTAAAGGGCCTTGTGTGCACCACTTATTTAACGGCCTGTAGTGGAGCCTTCCTGGGAAAGTGACCTAGTTCAAGTCCCCTGAGGCTACTGCAATAAAAATGATTATGAATAAAACTGCTCTTATCACCATATGGCAGTTTCAGGCACTGCACATCCAGAGTCTGCAGCGGTTTTGTCCAGAAATGGTGAGCTTTTTCTTAAATAAATCTCTCCAGCAAAGGCAGCAGAGGAGGGGTTGCCATTATTATTGGTGTTGTTCCCTGTGAACCAGCAGCAAAATCCTCGGTGGCTGGAGAGGGGAGGATGGGTTTTGTTCTGCAGGCTGCCCTGGATAATGTGCTTTGGGGAGCTGAAATCCTCCCATGGAACAGAATCTGTTCTGCAGGTGCAGAGCACTTTACTTTTTCCTTATAAGCCCAAGCAGAGATTTAATTGCTGCTCTTCAGAAGTGCAAAACAAGAGAATGTAATAATTAGAGCTGTCAGGGTGTCCTTTCTTTCATGCTGATGCTGACATTAGCTGGTTTAAAGCCTATTTTTAACCTCTGCAACATTGAAGACTGACTGTGTATTTTCAGTCTGGCTTTATTTGTTTCAAACTTTGTAAATTTTAAGTAGTGTAAACTGGAAGAGGTGAGAAAAAACTGGATGAAAAAAGAAAAGAAAGAGGAAAAAAACCCAAATAGAATGAAAAATGCATTGGTAAATTATATTCATCTTACAGTGAGGTTTTTTTTTTCTTTTTATGATCCTGCAAAATTCCTTCTAACTGGAAGTTGAAAAATCTCAAAACATAAAACCACAAGTGCCTGGTAAGATAAATATTGTGTTTAATGTACCTTCAGACAGTGCCCTGGATACAGCAGGCAGCACAGGGACTATTTTTCTTCTTCAGTAGTCATGGCTTTATCCAGCTTCATCCCTGACTCCTCTGGGGTTATCCTGATGAGCCAACAGCAACAATAGGAAAACATGATGTGCTAATTCAGCACTTTGCATATGTTGTATATAGGTATATATATGTGAGTGGATATCTATGTACAAGGATTTTTTAAAAAAGTATATATATAAATATATTTATATATATATAAGTGTTAAAAGTGAGCCACTGCTTCCCTACAGCTTTTCTGGGCCAATGGGGATCCACTGGTTTTTACTGGAGCCTTATAAAAGGCTGAGCTGGTGGAGATGCCCCCATGCAGGGCACTGAGGACTTTGCCATGTTGTAGTAAAGGGTCTGTCCTTATCCTGGAGGAATGAACCCAAAGGACACAGTGAAACTGGAACTTGGGATGTCAAAAAGGTCACAGTCCTCTGGTGCTGGTTAAATACCTCATTTAAAGTGAGTCAGGGATGGAAGAAGAGCAGTGTGGTTGTGTGGTCTCAGTCTTGCTAAATTAGTGCCAGAATGGGATGTTCAGACAGTCTCACCACATGGCTTCCCATATATGTTCTCATGTATTTTTCTCTGTCTGGCATTTAATTATCTTTTTTTTTTGGTACCTGGCAGTGCTGCCAGCAGTAACTGGGGGCTGTAGGGAGAGGTGGGGATGGTTGGGTGGTGAAGGACTCCTCTTGGATCCATCTGATGGTGGCATGAACTTTGTCACATTGCTGATTAGGCACTGATATCTTGTGGCTGTAGCTGGACAGTCCCAGTGAAGGCAGTGGATCTCTGCAGAGGTATATGTTACTCCCCTGTTGTTACAGGAGAGCACAGAACGTGGTGTTGGCAATGGATTTATTGTATATTTTTGGTGTTTCTTGGCATGGATGGCTCATTCCTTGCTTGCCCTCTTGGTTCCTTGCAGATGGATTAGAGCATCATTGTGCCACTGCTTCTGGCCTCTTGTCATGCGAGGTATTGACATCCAAAATACAGATTTCTAATCCTAAAATTACAACCTGCTCCTTCATAACGTGAAATCACTTAGTTAACCTCCAGATAGTCCCCCAGCCCCTCATTAGTCACTTTGCACTATTGAGCTCTGAGGCATTAAAGCACAAATGTTACACGCACCCCCTGGCTCTGAACCTGCCGGCCCCACATGAGGATGGGGTGGCAAAGGATGGAGCTTTCCAGCTCCAGTGGGCTCAGTGCTGCCCTGGGGAGTTGGTGTCCTCACCTTTCCCCCTCAAAGCCTCTTGGGGTGCATTGTGACACCCGTTGATCCTGATTTTGCTCTTACACTGGGGAAAGTGAGACACTGGAATTGCTGGGAAGCGCTGATTAAATCTGACCTGAGAACTGGGGTTGAAAGCTTCTTCCTATAAGGCTGGTCCAGCTGTAGTTTGTGTTCTGCAACCAGAGTTCAGCCAGAACCTGGCTCCCTCCATAATGAGCTCAGTTACTTGCCCCATTGTGAGTGCCATGGTTCTAGAAGCTCTTGAGTTTTGGTTGGTTTTGTGATTAACTTTTCCTGAAAGATCAAGCCAGGACTGTGCTGTTAAGATTACTGATCTGTTTTATCCCTCCCCCAGTAATCAGGAATGAAATGGGCATTTCTGCCAGCACCAGAAGTAATAAACCTGGTTTCCGTTGTATTTATGTCTCTTGGTTGATTGAGTACTTCCCTAATTAAATTAGGATTCTATTATGTCTGCTTATACCTATAGTCTCTCACTCCCATTACTTTTTTGGCAACACTGAGGCTGCTATAATTGACTGGAAAAAGGGGCCAGCAGGATTAAAAGCTGTTGGAGATAAACCTCGTGAAAGGCTGCATCCAGCATCCTTTGCCACCCGGCTGCCTGTTGCCATGAAGTTGGTAGAAAATAATTATCTTTGATGTCTTTGAAGTTAGCTAATAGTGTTAGAGCTCCCAAGTGCACACATGCATGCACCCACGTGAGTCCAATCCCAGCTTTTCTTGGGGAAGCTGGGATAAAATGGAGGAGGGATGGTATCTTTTCAGTCCAAGCTGATGGTTTTGCTCTGGAAGGTGAGGAATGTGTGTGGCCAGCATGTTAAAGAGTGGTTTGGCAGGCGTGGATGAGTTGTGCACTTGTGCCGTGGTAGCACAGTGTGAGAGGGAGAAATGGGCTTGCAAGTGAGCACTGAGGGGGTTTTGTGTAAGCAAGAGCTCTTCCCAAATGTGGTCTGTACACAGAAAACCAGGCTGTGCCTAGAAAATCACGTACCAGAGTGTTGGGGTAACTCTTACTGGTTTTGGGACAGGTGGGAGATGGTTGGGCCTGTCTGAAAGTATTTCTCCTGGAGTGCCACAGTGCAGACATCAGTAGGAATAAATAGAGTGGAATACCTCTGGAAGGCTCACTGTCCTCATTCCTGCCTGGGAAGGGGTGGCAGGAGACCCTCCAGGCTGGCTCTTTCCACACAGGAACCCTGCAGGATCCTGGAATTGCATTTCAGGAGCACTGCAAGAGCTTCCCATTCAGTGTACCCCAGACGTGACAGTGGGACCTCTGTCCTGTGGCAAGGTTGAGAAGACGAGTTAGTAGGTTGAAAGGTGGTGGTGATATCTTCCTCCATATGTTATGAAAATCGTGGAATGATGGGAATCCTTGCTGGAAATCCGTCTTTAGGCTGAAATGTTTGTGTCAGGTGTAGTAGTGTAGAAAATATGTGAAAATCGAGGCCTTGCATGGCGGATACCCATTTGTGAATAATTACATGGCAGCAGAGCTCAATTAACAGGCTTTTTAAAAAGAAACAAAGCAAATTTGCAGTAACACAACCTTAGGACGGCAGTAAAAAAGGGAGTTACCTGAGAAACATGAATCTTTATGTTTGTCTATATGACAAGACGGGGGAAATGCTGAATACTGGTGTGACAGCACACCCAGGTCTTAGAAAAGTAATTGCATAAATGTTCTCGGCCCACCTTCCCACCTTTTTTTGCCCTTTCTTGAAAGTATGTATATTCTTTTAGAACATGGAACAATTTTGCAGGCTTGGAATTGCCATTTATTCATTTCCCAGTAACTAAATTAGATGTACTTCTGCTTTTCTGAATTAGCCTGCTTCATTTTCCATGCTTTTAGGTGCTTTTAGCTCTAATTTGTGTGGTGTCCAGGTACCACAGTCAGAAAAGAATGGGTGGGGGAAGGAGAAAAGGAGAAACCCTCCCATCAGTCCTGTCCCTGCACCTTCTCCAGATGAAGCTTTGGGGTCAGTAGCTTTTTACCAAGTCCTCCAACTTCTTTTTCAGAGGGATGCCAGGTACCAGGGGGGATAGCTGGTATCAGCTGGATGCCTTGCCAGGACTGAAGTGAAACCTTACCAGGGCTGTTGTGGAAATGAAACAGGGAAAAGAAAATGTGAAAAACAGAGGAAAATGGAAAGACTGAAAATAAAGGGGTAAGAGGAGGAAAGCAGTGAGGAGGCAGCAGGGGCTTGTAGGACTTGGATAAGCTGCTGTCAGACGATGCCGCAGAAAGCCTGAACTTGTATTTTTAGGGACACTTGGGTTTATACTTTACTGTAAATAATGGGTTTGGGGGGGAAGAAGAGAAATGACTGTTCTTCCTGGAATCTGCCCCACTAGGCTTTGTTTCACTTCTGCTTTCCTTCCTTGGAACCACAGCATTTGCAGAGTGAGAGGTGTTGGCATCCCCCCACCCATCGCTCCTGGGGCTTGCCCCAGCACAGCAGAGAATTTCCAGGTGGCACAGGAGCCAGGGAACCACCATGTACCACCCACCTCCTGGAAATCTGCTTTGCCCACTCATTCAATAGCAATTTACCATTTCTTGCCATCCAGGACCAAGTTTGCTGTATGTTGGAAGATTTCCCCTAAGTGTTTGTATTTCTAGTGGCTCTGGGCTCAGAGCAGAAGAGCAAGGGCTGGTAATCTAATTTGCATGAAATCATTGAGGAAAACAGGATGCTTTTGGAAAGACAGGTGTATTTTTGACCTGTTCACTGAGCTTTCAGAAAGAGGAAATGATTTGAGATTTCCTCAAAGGGATTTCAAGCTGTCCAGGAATTTCAGGGGAGACCAAGAATCTGCTTTTCTGTTGTCACATGGGGTGTTTCTCACTTCTTCTTTCTGCCTTGTATTTTCACAGAAATGGGACACATTCGTGCTAAATCACAGCACTGTGCATCACTGATAGTTCAGGCAGGGTTTATGAGCATTTTTAAAAGACTCTTCACCCATCATCATTTAAGACAGAGAATGACTTTTATTTATCATCAGCAGGATGGGAAGGGACCATGGTTTTGTAGCACATTAATAGGCTGCTACAGATGGTGTCCTGAGCAGGTCTAAGGAGCTTTTCCCAGGCTGCAAGTGCTGCTGAAATCTCTTACTCTTAACAAGTGTCCTCCACAACCACAAAACCCAACTTGCAGTCAGGGGACAGCTTGGCTTGGCCATCATTCAGGTCAACTAGTGGTGACTGATCTCCTTGCATGGCTTTACATCACATCAGGGCAGTTTATCCCCTCTATATTTACATTTATCTTCAGGGTGGGTTTTATTTGCTGAATTCCATTTCTTCCTGGTCCAGCACATAAGTGCTTTGAGAGCCTGAGAAGACAAGGAAAAATACTGCAACAGAAATTTATGGGGTGCTTGTGCGTGAAAAGGAACAAGATTTATTGGATTCTCTGGTTCTTCTTGATCTGGAAAGTACTGGGAACAGCAGCCTTCAGGGAATGCTTCAGCTCAGCTCTTTCAGAGACAGAAATTTGGAGATCTGGAGGAAGGAAACAAAATGTTAAAAGCTTAAAAAAGATAAATGGAAAAAAAGGAAAGAGACTTGTAGCACAGGTACCTAATCCAGTTGAGACATTTGTGTCAGAAGTTTTGATGATGGCTCATTCTTTTGTCTGAAATTACTCATCTTCCTCCTTTGTTTGAAGCACTGGAGGCTCATGGCTTGTAGGCAGCAAGGATGAGTTGTGGCTTCTGCAGTCACCTCCTGTGCCATCCTGGTGCTGCTGCCAGTGACTTCCCAATCACATCACTGTGAGCATTAATCACAGTTATTCACTTGCAGTTAAATAGCCAGGGTGGGTTTCAGTGGCCTTGCAGGCTCCCTAGAGTGAGCTTGGTTGGAGGCACCATCTAGAGAAGTGATGCTGGGATCAGCAGACCTGCTCAGGTGAAAGGCAGGAGCAGGGTGCTGGAAAGGAGGGTCTGAGTAGGGGGGGTGTCTGTCCAGCTGTGCTTTTTCCCAGTAAAAAGATTTCTCTCCACACTTCTTGTTTCATTAGTGAGAACTGGCTCATGCAACTTCTAATCCCCAAATTGTGGGAAGGGGAGGAAGGAGGTTTAAAAGCCAGACTGATGGGTGGGTGCCAAGCCAAGTGCTGAGGGGCACTTCCATCTCTCCTGGAGGGACTTTGAACGTGTTTTGTTTAAGGACAGTGCAACTGCAGCTGCAACTGCAAGTGTTGCAGTGGTGTTTATCTAATCTTTACTGACCTGAGAGCTTTGGCTCTGAGGGAGAGGGGTAAATACCCAGTGCTCAGCTGGTGACTGGTCCCTCCATCCCATGTGCTTTCTGCTTGCAGTTACCCTGATTTCCACCAGGAACACCTCATTGGGAAGCCTTGCTCCTGGTGTCTTGCTTCCAGAGGGTGATGATCTGAATGGAGACAAGTTGGGCATTGGGAGGGAGCAAAAAAGGTCTGCCACATTTGTTGTCCCACTGTCCAATCTTCCATTTCTGTATGACTGACTGAATGGCAGAGGGCATTCAGGGGAGCAGGGATCTTCTCTGTCACACCCTGAACACAGATTTTCCATCTTAAGACTGATGCTCCAGTGGCCCTTGGATCTGGCTCTGGGTGCAGCTCTGCAGCACTTGTGGCAGAAATCTTCCACCCATTCCCTGTGCTGCCCTTTCCATGTTAGTGATGCATCTTCCCGTTCAGCCAGCACTTCCCTTTGTGACACAAAACAAGCTCTTCTCCTGAGGAGCTTTTTTGTTCAAAGGGATCTGTGTGTGCTTTTGTGAGGTGAGGGAAGGAACATCTTTCCTCTCTGGAGAGGACCCAGGTGGCAAACATGCACCCAGGAGAAGAACAGCCCAAAACAGAGACACATCCAGAGGTTTAAGTTCATGGCCTCCTGGTGCCTTTCCTGTAAATATCCTCTGCTGCTCACAGTGGTGCTCCTGTCTGAGCAAATGCTGCCCTGGCTTTCCTTTATCCTCTGGGAGTCTCCCAGGTTCACCTCTTGCAGATTATCAGGAGCACCAGGACATCTCTGCCTCATCTCAGCCCGTCACCTGCATCATTTGGGACAGGAGGAAATGGCTTCAAGCTGCATCAGGGGAAGTTTAGATTGGCTATTAGGAAAAAATTCTTCACAGAAAGAGTTGTCAGGCACTGGAACAGGCTGCCTGATGAAGCAGTTGAGTCACCAGCCCTGAGGGATTTAAAGGATGAGTAGATGTGGTGCTCGGGGATGTGGTTTAGTGCTGGTCTTGGCAGTGAAAGGTTTACAGTTGGGCTCGTTCATCTTAAAGGTCTTTTCCAACCTAAACGATTCTGTGACTGAAACAACAACATCAACAACAAAAGAAGAGCCAAGCACATCTTGTAGCTCCCTCTGGGAAATGTGGTGTCCGTGGAAATGTTAGAAACTGAATCCCAGGGTGGTATTTCTGCAGCCAGTGTGTCCTGCTGAGCTGCAGCTGCGGGAGGGATGAGAAATACCAGGCAATCTGATTTCAGTTTCCTGCTCCAAAGGCAAAGGAGCAGGTTACATTTATGATGGCATTTGTACAGAAAAGCACATCTGTTCATGGGCTTTGTGTTGTTTTTTGGGCATTAGGAAAGGGGTTGATCTTTTGCTCTCATAGGCTGCTTGTTTCCCCTCTGATGCTGGTCAGAAATTGGGTGATAGTAACTGAATTTTATCTTTCACCCTTCACATTTAAGGAAACCTTCCTCTGTTCTCTCAAATGCTGGCAGCTCACTGTGTGCTGATTGGAAACAGTCAGTGCTGCACTGGCAGAGCTGGCTGGGGCCAGGGTTGAAGCTGCAGAAGCCCGAGTCATCTCGTGAAGCAGATCAGCTTTTAATTACAATTTCTAGTGCACTTTTTAAGCAGTCTTGTGGAAATGCTGTGCAGAAGCATTTGAATTAAAAATGTAAAGACATTTTGTTGACTTTTTTTTTCTTGTTAAGTTTTCTGGGAAAACACAAGCCCTTTGCTTTAGAAAAAAAATAATTAAGAATTTATAGACCGCTGTTGTTTGAAGGTGTGAATGCAGGGTATGGCTGTGTGAGGAGCAATTCCTGATATCCTCTAACATGTCTCTACACTTAGGCAAGGCTTTGTAGGCTTTCTGCAATATGGCATCACCCACTGCATCATCTTTATGGGGTAACTAGTATTATTTTGTCCATTTTACTGGGGGATAACACTGAGCAGCAAAGAGCCCAGACTCTCATCCAAGGTTGAGAGCACTTGGTGGGGATCCAGGAATAGCACCCAGCTGCTTGCCTTGGCCTTGGTCTTGCATCCCAGGAAATTGTCTCACACCACACATCACTGGCTGTGCTTTCTATCCTTTCTTGGAGTTTAAGACTCCACAGTGCACTTAAAAATCAGCATTAACTCAGTCAAGGCTCCAATGTAAAGGAAATTTATACAGCCTGGTACGTGTATACCAAAACTTACCCCTGAATGTGAGTGTTTGAGGGATTGGGCAAACTGACAGGTTGGGGTTTTTTTCCCTGGAAAAATACAGGGAGGTCCTTCCCTGCTCTTGCATGTTGGTGGCTTCTACAAATGATCTTTGCCCAGGTGAACAGTCCCTGAATACCAAGCAGCATAACCAAACCAGCATTTTGTCTGACAGCCAGCTCTTACTGAGGGGAAAGACCTTGAATATGAAAGAGCTTTTTAATATGAATCTACCTGTAACTATGGGTGACATTGCTCCTACTGGGAAAGGGTTAACAGCCTGTGGTGGGCTGGGAGGAGTGGCATGTTGTCCTGGCTGTAGGGAATGGGATTTCTGGGTGGCCTGAGCTGCCTTTAGGTAGGAGCAGGATGCAGCTGGTCCTGGCTGATGCTTCTAAAGCTGTACCTTACCAATTTCTTTCTCTTAGTGCAGCTGAAATTGCGGGTTTGTGGCGTGACTCAGTGCAGTGCCTGGCCTTGGTTCCTTCCTGGCGTGCCTGCAGCATGGCATAGTCCGTGTGGATTAGCTGTGGATGAGATCTCACACTGAGCTTTTCAGATTTCCACTAAGATCTTTATCCACTGGAATAAAAGGCCATCACCCCCTGCCCATATGTGTTCTCCCTGCAAAGCTGCAGGCAGCCTTCGTGAGCTGCCCACGTTCCTGCAGGCAGCTTTTTGGGCTGCTTTGAGAGCTTTTTTGTCTGCTTTGTTTCACTTTGCAAATAACTGTGAGTAAAATCCATAGCCTTCAGTCGGTTCCTTCAAACTGTACAGCATTGATTTGTGCCTGTACATGTTATTGCTCTCTAATGGCTGCAGAGCCCTCCTGCCTTGATAACCACATCAGGCATTGGCTGCAGTCCTGAATTGCCAAACAGTGACTGCTGTGCCAGTGCTGGGCTCGTCCCTCCTGTCCCCAAGTGCTGAAGGTGGCAGGGACACATGGTCCTTTCTGGCTTCCTCCCACTCATTCCTGAGCTGTACTGTTCCCATGCAATCCCTGGTACTGGCTTAACCTTCCCCTGCTAATCCCAAGTCCTCCTCCTCCTCCTCTTCTCCCTGCTTTCAAATCCCTGGCTAAAGCCCCTGCCTTGTGGAAAGGCTGAATGGGGGAGCTGTGTGCAGGGTGGAGAGGGTCTTCTGCTTTGGGGGGGTCTTTTAGGGCTCACTCCTTTCATACAGGAGCCCTTGCACCCCAGTTTATTTAGCAGAGAAATGAGGAGCAGCGAGGAGCCCTGGGTGTGCTGGGAGGAGGGTCCTTTGGCATGCAAGGGTGCCCAATGGTGGCATCAGGTCTGTTTTGCAGTGACCTGGCTGCCTTACTGCTTCACAGAAAAGCTTTTCCTTGCCAGTGTGAGGGTAGGAAATTCCTGCTTGGGAGAGGAGACTTGGAGATGGAGAAGCTGTAGGAGCAGAGCAGTTTAATCTGCCGATCGACGCTGTTGATCCCAACCCGCAAGGCTGGCTTAGAGGGTGAGCCACAGAGGGGCTGTTCTGCAGCACAGTCAGAAATCCCATCTTTATCCCAGACAAAGCAGAGAGTGCCCATGTGACACACACAAAGCAAATACAAGGGTGAAGGGGTTTGCATGTCATTCATCAGCCTCCCTTTTCCAATAAGCAGTTCTGAAATTTTGCTGCTCAATACCTGACTTGCTTGAAACATTGGACAACATGAAAGCTTTGATGCCTCCCTGGTGCAGCCAGATTAGTATGTATATCACAGAGGATTGCTCTAGGCATGGCTGGGTCTTTTAAATCAGTAAAACACAGCACTGCAAAACGTTTATTGACTCCTGACAGTAAGTGACTCAGGGTAGGATGGGATGGACAATAAGTTGTCAAGGCTGCTCAAGGCAGACAAAGAGCCTGGAGGCAAGTCTGGATGAAAGGGAGTGTGATGTCCATCTGCCTTCAGCTGTGTGAGGTCTAAAATTGAAATTTGAGCTGACATAGATAGAGAAATGTGCAACACAGGGTCTGCAGTATCTTGAGTTACAAAGTCATTGGGATTAGGGGAGCACCTCAGCCCTCCACAGAAGAAGATCTGGGGTATTTATGTCATTCTTACATTCATTTTCCTCATGCTATGACCTCAGTCACCCAAGAGATATAAGTGAGACTTTCTGGTAGCTGTGGCATTTTCTCCTAAGCCCCATAAAGTGTAAGTACCTTTATCAGCTTGTTCTTGTTCCTTCTGCCACCCTGAGACAGGGCCTTGGAGTCAGCTCAGGACTGATGAATGAGTGAAGCCTGAGTGTGTGAATTGGCTCAGGTGCCAGTCAGCCCTGCTACGTGGGCAGGAATCAAGGGGCTTAGATCTGTGCTGATCCAAGGGTTTGCAGGACTGGAAAGGCTCAAAGAGGGAGGCAGTGGAAGGGTTGGAAGGATGGCTTACTGAGAAGGTGGTTCAAGGTGACTGGATGTGAATCCTGGCTCATGGTGGGCATGTTCAGCTGTTACCGGCATTGGGACTGGAGCTCAGAAGTCCCCAAATTTCTGCTGGATTTGGAGTGCTAGAGTTGGTGCACAAATGAACCTGGTGGATTTGTGTTCAGGCTCTTTTCTACAAGCAGAGAGTTGTGGAGCAGCTGGGGGTGACAGAGATAAGAGCCTGTTTGATAACCTCTGCTGAGGCGTCCAGAGAGATCCATGGTGGGATCTCATCCTGGGCCATAGTGTCTGCAGAGAAACAGGGCCATGGGGGCATGGGGGGCAGCTGTGCTGTGCTGTGAGCTGAGATAAAAGAGCCCTGCAGATACAGGGAGAAAGAAACACGGGGAACAGGACAAACATGGCAGGGAGAGCAGGCTGGGCTGCTCAGCCAGCTGTGGTGATCCATGGGAACATGGATATGCTTGGTTTGTGCCATTGGCAAGTCAATGAAATGCAGTGGAACCCCTTCATGAAAACCCATTGACAGCCATAGACTTAAACTTCCTGAATCAAATAGCTGGGAAAACACCACAGATATTGGGCTTTCCTTCTTACTCAGTTTTCTTTACACAGCCACAACAAAAATCACAAAAACCCTCAAGCAGCTTTGGATAACAGATGCCTCTGTGTTACCTGGCTCCCCTGTTGCTGTCTCCTGCCACCAGTGCTGTCCATCCCTGCTGCCAGAGAGGATGCCAAGCACTCAGGTTCACAGAAGGTGGTTCTCCCTTGCTGTTGTTGGTTGAAAAATCACCTAGCACTTCACATGCCACCTCCAAAATTGGATCTTGCTACTATGAAACTCGAGCCGAAGTCAAGCAGATGGCACTGCAGAGGTGTTTCCAGAAACTCCATTTCCATCTCTGTGTGTAGTGTTTTTTCCAGAGGGGCCATTTTTAAAACTCAGTTTGCAAAACAGTTACTGATTTGGGGAATAGCTTAAAGAGCAGGTGACAGTTCAGATGTTGAAAAACAGCTATTTAATGTGGGGCACAAATAAATGGGGTACCTGTGTTCTTTGATATTCTGGGATGGAATGTCATGGGAGGCAGCAGCACACGTTTGCAGGCATTAAGCCCTGTCTGCCCTGCAGCAGGTTAGGAACAATCTCTTTTGAAGGGAATTGTTTTTCTTACAAGCACAGGAGAAATAGCAGCAGCTGCCAGAGCACACGGTGTTGTAGAGACCCTGCTGGTGCCCCTGAGCTCTGGACACAGCAGCTCCTTCTCATGCTGAGCTTTTGGTCTGAAGTCATGAGCAGCCCCAGTCATTAAATGACATCCCTGGTGCCCTGGGATGCCTTTCCCTGTGTCCTGCACAGAGCCTGCTTCATCTGTGATGGGAGCTGGTGCCTGAAGCTGCTGGGCTCGTGCTGGAGTTTGAATGTTGGAGCTGAGGTGGTTCTGACTCCAATAAAGCCAAGGTGACCTGGGTCCAGGCAGAAATGGGTGGCTGTGGGTTGCAGACAGCAAAAGCGTGTGGAGATAGGGATCTGTGTGGCATTGTGCAGGTGTGGCAGCTCCCTGCTGCAGCCCAGGCCTGGCCAGGCCTGTGGTGGCACCGTGTCCCATGTCAGTGTCCCCCCAGCAGTGCTCTGGGGTAGGTGCCAGCTGTGGGCCTGGAGCCTGGCTCCTTCTTGGGCCACCCTTGAGAGCCAAGGATCTCTTTGGGAATGCTGTGTGATCCAGGCAGTGCTCCCTGCACACTCACTGCTTCCCACGGGGGGGGGAAACCTGGTGCTGCTGTCAGGACATGGCCTCTGTGCAAGGGTGCCTTGTGGGTCTCCTCGAGGCAGATTTAATTTTAGTTGTGAGCTCTGCAGCGTTGAATAGGCAGCGCCGTGAAAGAGAAGCACAGTGGGGGTGTTAAGGGTGGTAATAACATGGCTGTCATGAACTAATGCTGCTGGGAACAGGCTGTGCTGCCTCCTTTTAGCTGTGAAAATGTGCACTTGCAGAGGAGCTGGGGCAAAGGGAGGACAGGCTGTGTGGGAGGGGAAGGAGCACCCCGAGGCCTGGCTGCTGCCCTCCTTGCTGCTCCCCATGGCAGAGACCTGTGGGGAGTGCCCCATGATGGATCTGGGGATGCTGGGCAAGGGGGCAAAGGGAGGACAGGCTGTGTGGGAGGGGAAGGAGCACCCCAAGGCCTGGCTGTTCCCCTCCTTGCTGCTCCCCATGGCAGAGACTCGTGTGGAATGCCCCATGATGGAGCTGGGGATGCTGGGGAAGGGAGCAAAGCTCACAGAGGGCCTGGGGAGGCTGCATGGGGTTCAGTGGTAAATGGTGTCATCCCTTTCCTTCATCCCACTGATATGCTCTTGAATCCTGCAGCCTTCAGTGTGGGATCAACTCAGTGAATATTGTCCTGAGACACTGCTTGTCCTTCTGGTTTTTCTTATATATACATTATTCTTTGTCAGGACCATCTTTCCTTAGTCCTTTGGTGCCTCAGGTTTCCATAGGCTGCTCCTAAAAACCACTTTTGGGGTAATATTCTGTCTGTTGATGATCTCCATCTCTCTCTGCTCCCTGCTGTGGTGCTCAGCCCACTCCTCTTCCAGCCCAGACCTGCTCCTGTTGAGGCTTTGACCTCCCTTTCCCAGAGCAGTGTTCGTTCCTGGGCCATGACAAATGCAGAAACACCTCGAAATCTGCTCTGCCTCAGGGTTTGCTGTGACCATGAAGAGCAGACCTTCAAAAGCTGCATCTTCAAACACCTGTGAGCAGAATCTGTCACAGTCCTTGGTGTGACCATGGAGGAGAGGCACAGCCTGACTTGCCCAGTGGGCTGGTGCTGAGTGGTGTCACAGAGAGGGGGGGACAGGCTTTACAACCAGTGTTCTTCCCTGGGTGGAAATTAGAAATGGGGCAGGCCATATCTACAGGAACCATCTGCAGAAGCTTCTGGAAGGACTCAACTCTCTGATGCTGATTTTGGACTATTTAAGGCAATGGTTTTATCCGTGGAAGAGGGAAACCTGGTTCTTCCTGAGCTGGAGGCGGGAGTCTCCAGCCCCATTTGAACTGCAGGAGAGAGAGAGGATGGAATAAGCACAAGCACTCACCTGAGAGATGTGTTTCCATTATATAGGGAATATAAAACTGTAGTCTTGCTCACCTATAGGCTGTAGTGCATGTTATTTCTGGAGATGAATAATGTGCTAATTGAACAATTTCGTTTGTTAATCTAATAATCCTGCCTTTTCTTAACGTCAGAGCTATTGTGGAGCTTCACTAATGGAATTGCAGCTCTCAGAGCTGCAGGGTCCTGATCAGGGCTTGGATTGATACAGAGGGCTGGAAAACACTTCAGTCCAAAGGCCAGCTCTGTTGGGTCAGCACAGAGCATTAGCTTGGCCCTGTGCAATTAGAGGCGTCTGTGCTGGGAGCAGATTAGGCTTTTCCAAGGGGAAGCTCTGGTTGTTCAGTCCAAACTGAAGTATTAATAAAAATGCCCAGCTTAGCAGCAAAAAAGAAAAAAAATCCATTATGTTTAGTTTCTCTTTGAGTTTTTTGAATGTTTTTCAATATTTACTCTTTAAAGCCTTGGAAAAGATGACAGTTGTAACTGGAGGATTGGCTATGAGTGCAATTTGTGTTTTTCCCTCCCAGTGAAAGGTCTGCTCTCCAGAAATAGCCCAAAGGAAGGTAGCAGGTTGGGCAGAGGTGAAAATCTGTGCTCAAGTGCTCAAGTGAGCAACCAGTGTTCTGAGAGCTCAGGAGAGAGAGGAGAACCTCTCCTGGCCACCAAGTGAGATGTCAAGCACTGGGTGCAGCTTTTTTTTGGTTTTCATAGGTTTTCCATTTCTTGGAGTTTCAGGTGTGCCATGTTTATTGGAGGATGCCATTTGCAGAGTGTAGAATTCTGGGGAAACGGGCTGGTTTAAGTGGAGTTTTCCCCAAGTGGAAAGGAACTGCAACAAGTCAGATGTGTTCCTTTGGTGCTTCGAGGCAGTGGGGTCACTCTGAAGCTCTGCAAATCTGTTTGTGGGACAGGAAATGATGGAGAGATGGAAGTAAGGACACTGCCATTATGGTCAGCTCCTGCTGTAGTAAAGCAGAGAGATGGGGCTGAACCCCTGGGCAGGGTGAGGGCTTGGTCTCCAGCCCCAGTGGCTTGAAATCCCACTCCTATACTGGAGTTAAATGCAGGCAGCAACAATAAGGTTTGGCCCATGATGGTTCTGTTTTAATCAAAGAGATATGTTACTCTTTGTTAAAATAAACATTTTCCCCATCCTGTTACATGACTCAGTTTTTCTTATGCTGGCCTCCAGTGTTTTAACTGCCTTCTCAGATACATGGATTTATTTCAGATTTATTTGAAGAGATCTGTAAACCAAGTGCAAAGCTTGGGTACGTCATTTTTAGCCAGCTTGTTTTGGAGATTGCTGAATTTTCACACTAAAATAAGCCTATTTTTTACATCAGTAAGTATTTTAGCCCCTCAGACTAGCTGGAGAGGGGATTTTGGCACCCTCAAGATTGCTTTCAATGGGAAACCAAGTACATAAATGTGCCTGTACTCTGTAAAAGCTGAGAATAAATCATGCCAGGTGCTATAAAATGGTCTAATGTACAGCAGGATGGCAGTTCAGCTTCACAGCTCCTGTTGGAAGGCAAAGCTCCTTCTCCCAGGAAAAATTGGATGCAGTTTTCAGTGCATTAGTGCTGAAGTGCCTGCATGCTAAAAATCTTGGATTGAGTCCCTGGATTGCCTTGAACTACAGGAAAAGAACTGGCAGGACCTAGACCATGGGGCTGTGAGAGGTTCTGGCCCATCCCAGGAGATCTTAACTGCAGAAGGTCTTGGATGCTGAACAGAATCTGGAGGAGATGAGACTCAGCAGTGGACACCATGAATGCTGTATGTGCAGAAATGGGGTTGGGCAAAGAGTATTTTGTAGCAGTTAGCAAAAATTATATGTGGACACAGAAAAGTGAGCTGGTGACTTCTAACCTGGTAAAATCTCTGGTGAGATTCTTATAGGAAGAACCTGCAGGATGTGGTGGAGCTGAGGATGTGCTGAGTTTGGAGGCAGGGGCTGGACAGTGGAAAGGGTGATGGTTGGGCTGCTGGCACCAGGCTCAGTATTTTAACTGCAACAGAAATGAAATTGAAGAAATTTATTTGGGAGGCTTCTCTGCTGCCAAAGTGGTGATGTTTGGACTTTCATGAGAGTTTTTGTTGTTTGTCTCACTGAGATTTCTGTGTGAGACACAGTGTTCCTCAGTGGGGAGGGCTGACATTGTGGCCTGGTCCCAGCAGGGCTGTGCATGTTGAAATTTCAGCAGTGCCTTGCAAGATCCCACTCGTTTGAATATTTACATGCAGCACTACTAAGGGCAGTGCAAAATGGTTGGATTTTAAGTGTTTTGCTGTAAAGCATCAGGCATACAACGTGGTTACTCCATTGAGTGGCTGCAGTGGGGATTTTGTGTGCATGGGGCATTGGATGCTGCATGTCCAGGCTGGGAAGTGTAAGAGATGTTGCTCTGCCTGGCAGAAGGACATGGGAGCTCTGCATTTCCCAGCAAAGTGACAATTCTGTTGTGTCCCACTGGCTGCAGCAGGTGGTGGGTCATTTATTTTGTGGGATGAATAAAAGCCGACAGCACGAGTTAAGTAAATATGATGGAATACATTTCTGGGCACAGAAACTGCAGGTTTTGCTTAGAGGTGAAATTCATGCTTGTGCAAGGAAAATTTTAAAAAGCAGCAATCAATCATCCTCTTTCTGTCCTTAAAATGTGGGCTTCAGTTTTGGGCCAGGATATGCAGTTGTTGTCTACAAAGGCTGGTATTGAGGCCAGGGTTTATTTATTTAGTAAACATAATGCCTGAATGCATCAATTGATGTTTAAAAGCATTTACCAATGTTCTGATTGTGTGCTGGTCCATTACACTTTATGGAGTGTGAGGACCACAACCTTTGAAGAAAAAATTTGTGGCGCTTGCTTCATTTGTAGAAATTAGTCTTAATACTTGACATTATCCAGTTAGTGATAGTTGATATAACATTTTGAGAGTAATTAGGAGCATGAGTTTATGCTCAGTTGGATGTTCAATTAAAAACTGTGGCAGCTTTGAAGATCATGCTTGAATAATCCTGAGGCTGAAATGTGGGTTTGTACCCAAGTGAACCTTGATAGCAAATCTGGAGAGGGGGAAACGCTTTAGTAGCTCAGTTTTCCTGCTGTATGTTTTATGCCATTGTAGCCTTCTCCCATGCCCATGGGGGCACCAGAGTGAAGGACTTTTGAAAAACTAGAGATTTTCTGTTGAACCACAACACTTCTTGCCTGTTTTGAGCCATATCTTTGGTGTCGAGGAGGCAGAGTTGCGTAAGGGAGCAGGAATAGGGCTCAGTCTTAATGTGGTTTTTGCATGGATGATGGCTGATGGTGTGCAATGTTTTAAGGAAAAAAACCACTGCTGTGGTGATGGTTTAAAGGAAAAAACCAACAAATTTTGGTGGGTGGAGGACACGCAGGAGGTAGAAGCATCACAACCGAGCTTTTTGGTGCTTCTCTTGTATTGATACCTCAGTACTCTTTTGTAGCTTCCTTACAGTAGCACAGATTAACACTGGACAACTTAACGCTTGACATTAATTAATTCCCAATTTCAGCTTGGCTTGGCTTTGGCAGAGGTGGTTCCACTTCCTGATCCAACTGGATAATTTGGAAAGACTGCAGGGGCATGGGTGCTTCTGGACTTGGTTCCAGGCTTTGGGCACAGGCACTGGAATCTGCATGGCCAAGGTGCCAGAGGTGGCTGATGCTGTCAGAGGGGTTTATTGCTGCCACGGCATCTTTAATGGGTACAGGTTGGATGTGGATTTATTTCCTCTGTTGCACCTCTCACTTCCATTTCTTGGTGTCTTCCTCCAGCCTGTCTGTATCTTTATTGCAAATTCAAGGACATCTGCAGTAGGGTAAAAATCAGCTGTGTTTTCTAAACTGTTTATGAAGGTTTCACAGCAAGGCTCAGTGCTGAGCAGTAGGTTGAATTAAAGGGGATGGTTAACTGCTGAGGAGTTGCCTGTTTTCCCTGGATGGCTTCATCTGCCAGGGTGAAGCTCTGCAATCCATTATTGTGAACAAACTATAGAAAAAGCAAACCTTTGCTACAATATCCCAGGGTGAACACTTAGTGGTTCTACTCCGCCTGATTTTTGCGTGACTAAGTGCCCCTCATGGCTTACATTAACATATGTTTCTAAGTGGTTTATTTTGTTTTGGTAAATGTTTACACGATATTAAGTTCTTACCATTGTCGGTAAATGTTTGGAAGGTGTGCAAGGAGGCAGCAGATTCCTGGGAGAAGGATGCTGTGGACACACAGGGATCTTTTTCCCCTTGGCTGGTACTGAGGGGGAAGCAGGAGCACTTCACCACAGCAAAGTTGGGGCATTTCCTTAAAATACAAAATGAGGTGGTGGTGCATCACATGAAGGAGGTATAACTCCTAAATCATGGTTTAAATGCTCCAGCTTGCTTCCCCCTCCTCCTCCTCTAGCTCATGGGAGATGGAGCGTGCCATGGTCCAAAGTGTTTACCCTGCTGGTGCTCTGTGGGCTTTAATTAAAGTGTCAGTACACGTGGGACTTCCTGGGCAGGCCAACAAGGACAAATTTAGGAAGAGGAGGGTTTGTTTCTGCAGATCATGCTGTCTAAATAGATGGTGTCTATTGACATGCCCCTCCTTTCCCACAGCCACATCCAGGGGATGCTTCAGCCACAGCCTGGGGCTGCTGGGCTGCGCTTGCTTTCATTACTTTTTGTGTTGCACACTCTTTAAAGTAAAGCTCTTTTTCTGCTGCTAGAACATGGGCTTGCTCAGGACGTATAAATTGTGTTAATAAATGAGCGAGGAGGCCTGGTGGGTGAATTGGCTTCCTGGTGAAGTCATAAATTTGGAGAGGATGATGCTGCCTTGCTCCACAGCCGGCGCGTGGGTTTGCTTCCCAGCGCCGTGCCTGGAGACCTCAGGGACCAGGGAGAGGTTCCCGTGTCTGGTAATTCAGGGTTCCCGAGCTGAGGTGGTGTGAAAGACCATCTCCAGTCTGCAGGAGGGCTGGGAGACCTGACACACACCCCAGCTCATCAACACACACACTGCTGTGGGGGCAGGAGGAGCCTCCAGTTCAGGAAAAGCTTCTGGTTTTCCCTATTTCTGCCATGCTGCAGCTTGGCCCCTCTTTGCCTCTGCTGCTGGTTCTGTCCTTGGTGTGTTAATTATCAATTAACACACCAAGGACAGGGCAGGAGCTGCCATTGCCTCTGTGTCTTCCACACCATGTCTCACAAGACGGGGCCTTGGACAGCTCCCACAATAAATAGGGATGCAAACTGGAAAATAGGGATGCTTCCCTTTGCCTCCTGTGAGAATCAGCATTTTCTGCCTTTCCTGGAGGAAAAACATCTTTTCCTCAGGCTGCCTGGTTTGGAAGCAGAGCACATGTCCTGCATTTGGGGGTGGGAATGATTTGATACGAGCAATTTGGATGTGATGTTGGGTGATCAGTTTCTCAGGAAAGGAGGAAAGGCTGGGAATTGCCTTGCTTGATAGCAGTTGTGTTGGTTTTAAGGCCTCATAAATAGTTGGAGCTCTTTTATATTTTCACCATCTCTCCCAGGCATTTTCCCATTAGGATTAATGTAGTCGAGCACTGTGCAACAAACAGTTCATTGCAGTGATTTGCTGGTTTTTTCAGTGGCTGAAAACTGTAAAAACCTCTCTAGCCTGCTCACCAAGTCTTTCTGAAAATAAATAAATTACTGGGCAGGGTGAATATGGTGCCCTGCAGGGCAGGGGTCCCTGGTGTGTGCCCAGGGAGCTGGGGTGGGACCCAGGTGGGCTGAAGGCAGTGTGGGTACCCCAGCCAGCACATTCCCAGCATCTCAGCTCCAGCAGCCCATTTCCAGCAGAGTCGTGCTCTGTGCTCAGCAGAGGCCCCAAGCTGGCTCTTTGTGCATGGCTGAGCATTAAAGGGTATTTCCAGCACTTGTTTGCCAGGAAAATACAGCACTGAAGGCCCTGTACTAATTAATTGTAGTGGCAGGAGGAAGGGGAGGGAATTGCTTTCTCATCATGGCTGCTGTGAAGATGCTCTTGAAAAAGCAACAAATAACGAGTGGATGCTGCCAGGGCGAGGAGATTGTTTAAGGATATTGTTCACTGTGAGGAAAACATTGTCACTGAGCAAAACCAAACAAATTTCTCCCTTTTCTTTTGCAGGGTCGTCATGTTAAAACAGGCCAGCTTGCTGCTATTAAGGTTATGGACGTCACCGGGGTAATGTATCCTCCTCCTCCTCCTGCATCCCTAAATTACAGATAAGAGGGGAAAGGGGATGGGATGTGACAATGTGTGGGGGTGGGTGGAAGACTGATGTTTCCTGGGATGTAAATTGCCTTTGTCTTAATAGGATATGTGCCATTAGGAGGTTTTAGTTTTTAATAAATATATGAGGAAAAAAGACATCTGGAAGAGTTTTGGAGGTTAAGTACTTCATGCTGAAGCAAAGCAGCATCCAGTTCCAGCAGTGGCTCTTGTAAATACCCTACTAAATTCTGGAGAAAATAATAGAATGATTTGGGTTGGAAGGGACCTTAAAGATCATCCAGTTCCAATCCCTGCCATGGGACACCTTTCATTGTCACAGGCTGCTCCAAGCCCCATCCAGCCTGGCCTTGGACATTTCCAGGTATGGAGCAGTCACAGCTTCTCTGGGCAACTTGTGCCAGGGCCTCACAACCCTCGCAGGGAAGAATTTTTTCCCAATATCCCATTTAACCCTGCCCCCTGTCTGTTTAAAGCCATTCCCTCTTGTCCTATTGTACATGACTTTGTCAAAAGTAGCAACAGGATCGTGTATTCATATCTCCTTTCTGTTTCTCTGCATCCATGATTATCACTGAAGAGCTTTTGTTCACCAAAAATATGTTGCAATTATTGTAATGAATAACTTCACGAGGCAAGTTGAATAATTCCTGTGCATCCTACGGATAAAGAGGAAAAAACCCAAATGGTCTCAAATGTGGCTCTTTTGAAACTTGTGTCAGACTGAGAACCGAGAATTTACAAATCAATAAATTAATAACAAAATTATAGGGAAAGGATGCTTTCACCATTTCCCAGTTGCCATAAAAGAAAAAAATATTTAAAAGCAGAGATACATTTTGGAGCATGACATGAAGATGCTTTTTCTTGAGTATTTTTTTCATAAGTGCAGTACTATCCCTCCCAAAGTTCCTGCACTGGAAACAATGCCAGGCTTGGGAGTAAGAATGTGTTTTGTTGTGTTTTGTCTTTTTTTTTTTTTTTTTGACTGGAATAACACATTTCAAAATTAGGACTAGATCACAATCTACCCACCTTAATTTTTGAGTTAATGTTTTGGTAGCTTCCAGGAGCTCAGTACATGCAGAAATTACTTTCTGTGAAAGCAGTCAGCTGGCCTTGGGAATCTGTTTTTAAATACCTTAGATGTTTTGATGTGGTATTAATATCCATGGGACCTTGATCCAGGTTATTTTTGGTGCTAACAGGTGAAATGGTGTGTGGAAATCAGTCTGTAAATGTGAATGAGATTTGTTCCTGTTTACTTGTAGTATGTACAAGTGCCATTTATCTTGTTCTCATGGGAAGCAGGCTCCAAGGGAATAGGCAAACTCACCAAACATAAACCCATGGCATAAATAGCTGTGAAATTCCCATGGGATGAAGCCTGATGTTAGAATGAATTTTAGCTGAGAAATCAAAATATTACTCTGAGGCCAAACACAGGCTTAGATATGAATCCACCCTTAATTCAGTTGTTTTAAAATACTTCCAAGGAAAAATA
Source organism: Melozone crissalis (assembly GCF_028551555.1). Taxonomy (NCBI): domain Eukaryota; kingdom Metazoa; phylum Chordata; class Aves; order Passeriformes; family Passerellidae; genus Melozone; species Melozone crissalis. Next base: position 21,846,778 of record NW_026535812.1, read on the forward strand.
TTGGAGAAAAGGAGCAACCTGGTCTGGTGGAAGGTGTCATTGCCCATTTGGGGGGGTTTAACTAGGTGATCTTTAAGGTCTCTTCCAGCCCCCAAACCCTGATGATTCTGTGTTCAGTGAGCTCCCAGACAGCATTTCATCCTGGCCACATGCTTTGTGCTAAACCCCAACAGGCTCCTGACAATGATGCTTTGTTTAACTCATCTCTGCTCTTACTAATTATCTGTTTGGGAAGATTGCAGAATCGAGGTCCTCACATTGCAGCACTTCATCAGTTTGGGCAGCTGCTCTCTCTGAATTAAGGTTCAGATCCATTTTCCAGGGGCTGGTCCTGCTGTGTGCTGCATGACCCACATCCAGCAGTGGATGTCACAGAATCAGCTGATGGAGGCCAAGTGAGGCAGCAAAGCCTGGCCTGTGGCTTTTGTTGGGTTTGGGATTGGAGTAGTTGCAGCAGCTTGCTGTGATTATTCCATTTTCATCCCTACCTCTCTGGATTTGTTGAGGATGATCGTTCTCAGTAGTCCTGCTTGGAGCAGGAGTTTAGGCTGGAGCCCCTGAGCCTGTCCATGCAGACACATCCTCAGGTGCCATCCACAGTTCTTATGCTTTGGGGGCTTTTTCCACCCATTTTGAGTTCTTCAGCTTGAAGATGGAGTCAAAATAAAACTTCGGACCAAGTGTCCCTCTGGCTTGCCTCCATGTTTTCCTAGAGAGCCAGGCATGAATGGAGGGATGACTGAAAAGCTGGCTGGGTGCTCAGAGCTGGAGGGATTTTGTGCTGAGCGCTGCTCCCAGCACTGTTGGGCATCCAGCTGCTTTTTAGGGCTTCAATTAATAGAATCATCTCTGATAACCTTCATGTTATGTGCCCTGGTTTCCTGGACAAACGAAAACAAGCAAAGTTGTGTTGACTGCTTGAAGAGAGGTGATAAAGGTTCTTCCAGAATAGTCCCCTGGTTTCCTTTGTTACGTTTGAGCCCGTTCCTCCTCCTCTTTGGTGCTTATACCCTCCTTGTTCTTACTAAAAATAAAACTGGAGGTTGTTTATGCAAGCTCCATCCAGATATTTCTCGTACATGTTCCTCCTGTCTTCACCTTTGCTGTTCTTCGCTTGGTATTTTGGGAAGAGAGATGTGATTCTGTCCGTGTTAGGTGACACCTGGTCAGGGGGCACTGCTCCTCAGGAAAAGCTGCTCCTGCAGCTCTGCTGCTCTCTGGATCCTTGTCCTTTGCCCATTTGTAAAACTGAGGTCAGGACAGGCAGGTGAGGGACACAGGGGAATAAAGGAGAATAAAGAACAAGCAGCCCTTGTGGTCCTTTATACCAAAGCTGGCTGACATCAAGGTGCTGAGTGCTTCCTGTGCAAATACAGGGGGCCGGAATTCAGTCAGCTTAAAATAAAACCAGGGCACCTTTGGTGGGTGTGAGAACAAAGAGGTGGGACGTCAGAACAGGTATTGGTGTGGCTCCTCTGCCTCTGCTGCTTCAGCTAAAGCCACTCTGCAGGTGGGACAGAGAGGGACTGGGACAGCTTGGAATGGTGCTTGTCACCAGGACTGAGTTATCCTGATGGAGTTTGTGGGCAGGCAGCCCCTGCCTGCTCCCCATGTGGTGCCACCCCACCACCAGCAACTCCTGGTGTCTCCAGAGGTCTTCAGGAGTGATGTGCCAGAGAGCTGGGAGCACAGGAGCCCTTCTGCCATGCAGTGGTTTGTAGAAAAACACCTCTGGTGTGTCTGTGAGGGTGTGTTAATGCATCACTGGGGTAACACAGGTATGGTTGAGCCTCGCAGCAAGATGAGTCTCCAGAGCAGCTCTCAGAATCCACTGCAAAGTGGCTGTAAAAAATGGTGCAAAAAACCCCCTGGGATGCCAGTCAGGAATGGGGTGCTTGGAAGTTCACCCATGTGCAAAGACAGCTCAGACCCTGTGAAGTGCAGTTTCCTAATGCCTCTGGTTTTGTCTTTCTTTTCACCTCATCCCAGGATGAAGAGGAAGAGATCAAACAAGAAATTAACATGCTGAAGAAATATTCTCATCACCGAAATATTGCTACGTATTATGGTGCTTTTATTAAAAAGAACCCACCAGGAATGGATGATCAGCTCTGGGTAAGTTGCTTTCTTTTCTTTAAAATAACTGGGATTTAATAGAGATTTTTTACTCTGAATTGTCCTCTTACCAGCCCCCAGCTTACACAGAACCTCTTATTTTGCATTCATCTTCTTCAAAGCCATGGCTTTGATCAGGCTCTTGCTGCACTGAAAAACACATCTCCATTTTGCCATCAAATCTTTGCAGACTGATTGTAAACCCATTTTTATTCTGAAGTGTCATTAGCAGTATCTTTATTACAATAGTCATGTTGGAAATCATTCCATCTTCTGGCAGCTGGAGGGAGCTGGGAACATCTCTGGGAAGATGGAGGCTGAGGGTGATTCCTGCCAGCTCTTGGTGGTGCCTCTTGTAATTCACATTTCATGGAGCCTGTGCAGGGAGATAAAGAGGAGGGGACAGTGAGGGGAGGTCAGGGGCATCTGTGGCTGCTCAGCCTCTTTGGTGGAGATGCGGATGTTGCTGAGGGGCACTGAGCTGCTCTGCATCTCCACAAATCCTCGGCTGCCTCCTCCTGCTGCTTCCCTTGTCAGGGCCTTCTTGGATATTAATTCAGCATTCCCAGCGCAGGGAGGATGGAGTTTGAATCTGCTCTATCCCTGGCGAGAGGCAGAGCATCAGAGCCCACTCCCACAGCAGCAGCTGGTGCTCAGGGCAGGGCAGTGGCACCACGAGTCAGGGCTCTGGTCGTTGCTGTAAAATTAATTAGAGTTGTTGTGCTGTGTTCTGAGCTTGGCTGTGCTGGTTGGAGTCTCTGGAGCAGCAGCCTGCAGTGCCTCTGGCCATCAGAGCAGCAGTGTAGGACCCTGCTTTCCTTGGAGGTCTCTTGGAGAGAAGGCTGTGTTATCAGTACAAGGACCTGGATGTTGTCCTGTGGTTGAAAAAGTCTTTATTTCCTCACAGAGTTGTAAATCCAGTAAATTCTGCCTTACCCATGTGAGGGGGTTTTTAAGTCTGTGCCCAGTGTTGGGATGGTGAAGGCATTCCTGGGGAAGCTCCCCAGCCCTGGAGGAGAGGTGTGCAGGTGCCACTGTGTTAAATAGCTGTTGTTTCAGGATCTGATTGAATCAGGGTTCCTGTGAACTCTATCAGTCTTTGCCTCACAGATAAAGGCTTGTTTATTTTTCATTGGCTCTTTGTTGGAATAAAACGGTTTCTGATAATGCCCAAGTAATTCTTTTTATCGACACTCGGGAGGCTGATACGGAAATAAAAAATAGGGAACTCTTTCAGAGGAGATTAAAATCTCTCAGAAACGTGGCAGGCTTCCGACATGAGGTATTGTCAGTGCTGCTGCTCCATTCCACAGCAGCCACTTGCCCTGAAAGACGAGCTCAAGCTCATGAACAACCCTGTTTTCAGAAATTAGGGAGCTGTGCAGAGGGTGTGATGCATCACAAATCTGCTGTGTTAGGCAAAAAAAAAATGGAAGCAAAAGTCATAGGGACAATCTTTATGGAACATTTAAAAAGAAATTTTAAGATATGAGGTGGGTTTATTCTTGTGTTGGATAATGTGTTGTGTTCTGGGGTGCTGTGGGTTTTCAGGAGGGTTTGTACATCTCTAGTTGAGGTGAGGGGGTCCTGCTCTGGTGCCAAGGGACAGGGTGAGGGAGGGCTGCAGAAACTGGGGAAATTCCCAGGGGATGTGAGGATCCAGATAATCAGTAAACTGCAGCTCCTCAGAGTTAAACTCATTAAATCCCCCTTGCTCTTCTCAAATCTGAGCTATGGATACCAGGCTGTGCATAACCCAGAGAGGTTGTTGAGATATTTTGGGGTGGGTGAATTTTAAATGGTGGGAGATGAAGCCTTCATTTAGAAGTGAATTTAGCATTCATTTTACAGCTGGATGTGGGAGGTGACCCCATCCCAGAGGACCCCTGCCCTGAGCACTGCTGGAAGCTGCAGGCACTGTGACCCCCACACCCTGTGCCCCTGTGCAGGGTTGTGGAGGTGCTGCTCAGCTGGACACTTGTCACCTGCCCTTGCTGTCCCCTGTGCACTGAGGCCATGGACAGAGCAGGCCCAGGGGCTGTGCAGAGTGTGGGGGCTGAGCAAAGGCTGGCACAGCCCAGAGCCCACCCAGGGCAGGGCAGAGCCCGCACGGTCCCCAGGGCCAGCACTGGCTCCGATGGATGGGCTGCCATGGCAACCCTGCCCGCAGCTGCCTCTGTCACCAAGGGGGACAAATTGCTAATAGGCAGGCTGCCAGATAGCCACGTGGTGGGGTGGCCCCTGGGGTGTCCTCTGCAGCAGATAATCTGGGCCAGTGTGGGGGAGAAAGGAGTGGGGGTGATGTGGGAGCAGCCCCTGGGGCAGGGTGGCACTGCTGCAGCTGTGCAGTGCTCAGGGCTGGGATTGTGTGCTTGCAATGTGTTTTTTCACTCTGTTGAGCTCTAGGGGCCCATTGAATTGCTTTAGGGTGATGTGAACAGAGTCACACCAGGGATCTGCAGAGCAGAAACGGGGGCAGCAAGGCTCTGTTGAAAATCGAGCATGAGCTGTCAAAGCACTGGGTTACACCTGTGCAGCTCTGAGCAGGATTGCTCTTAATATGTTTATATACCCTGAAAAATATTTTTGGGCAGTTGCTGATTCTTTGCATGACAGAAATTAGATCATGAAGCATTTGAGAGGGGTCAGTTTTCGGTTGAGCTGTATCTCTCTTTAGTCTCTCCAAGCTCTGCAGTCCCGGGGGAGTGAGAGAGGATCAGGGCTGCTCCTCTGGCCCCTGAGCGAGAGCTCAGGGTTACCAGAGCAGATTTCTTATGCTGTCTGACAGAGTAATCCAGCACTATTTAACTCTCACTGCTCTTCAGAGCAATGTCAGTGCTGTAAACACTGCAGGACTGTGAGCACAGCTCCTTCTGCTGCCATCCCTAACCCAAAGACATCAGCCTGCTCAGGACCCCTGGTGTCAGCTGCCCCCCTAAGGGGCATGGCTTGCTTGGCTGGGCTTGACATCCAGGGAGATGCAGGCAAGTCATTTATTGAGGAATTTGTGTGAGAGCACTTGGATGCTGCAGTTGGAGAGAGCAGAGCAGTGCTGGCCCCCTGCTCCCACCCCAGCACCAACAGAAACAATGAAAACCTGGCCTTGTCTCACTGCTGAATATTTTAGTTGCTGCTAAACACCAGTTTGATCGCTATTTCTGTTTCTGAAAGGGGCATCAGCTTTTCTGCTGATGTTCCCAAGGGAAGGTCTCTGTGTTTTTAATGCTCCATCCCTGCCTCAGGTGCCACAGTGTGGGGCATGAGGGACTCCTTTGCATGGGAGCCAGGCTGAGGGGTGGGATGAGGAATTTGAGTGGCCTGGGCTTATGGGACCATGCTGCACCCAGGTCCTGCTTACACACACAGCAGAAGGATTGATTTCCAGCAGCATTTAGCCTGAGCGTGTTGTGTGCTTGTTTTCTGTAACTTCAAAGAAGTCAAATTGTTCCTGAGCTGAGGCATAGGAGCACAGGAGGATTTGTCCTGTGTAGTAAAGTATTTAATTTGGGGAGTTTCTCTGGACAAGATGGAGCAGTTAACTGCAGGATGAATTGGAATTGGTGTTCTGGAGATGCTCAGGTTTGAGCTATTATTCCAGGTAATACACAGCAGTGATTGGAACAGAGGTCTTGCCATTCCCAAACTGAGTAAGTAGTGGTTGATTTGAAAACTGAAAAGGCTCTTTAAACAAAAAATTCATGAGACAGCAGGACACAGAGATTTACAGCTGCAGCTTCTGAATTTGCCTTGCTTATGAAGTTTGCTGTCACTCTGGTATGAAGAGCTAAGTAAATGCTAAATGAACTGTATTTAAATATACTTCTTCAATAAATGTCCTTGCAAATTAAATTTCAGAAGATGATCTTACCTTTAGCCCATCTTCATGATAGTTTTAATTATGGTTACTATAAATTCAATATGCGTTTCCAGTTTATTGTCTTACTCCATCATGGTTTCATCCCATAAGAAAATTGATAATGATGCAGGTGTGTGAGGGCAAAGCACTCACCCAGAGCTATGAGATTCCTGAGAAAGTATTTTAGTATCTAAGAGCCCTTTGAAGCCTTTTCTGAGTGTATTAAGCTCTGTCCTAAAATCAGCAAGAACTTCTGCTCATTTTAATTTTTCTCCTGTAAGACTGTTGGTTTCCAGCCTAAACATACCCCTAGTTTCATAAATTGATAGTGTGGTAGTAACTTCATTGTTCTTCTCCCTCTCTGGTGCTTATCTGTCCTTGGTCAAAGCCAAGTAAGGTATAGTCTGCTCAAGTATTTTATTTAGCCTGAAGGTTTATGGCAGTCCTGTGTCTGGATTTTATGATCATTATAATTTATGATAGTCCTAAATCACTGCATTTGTGCAGTTTGGTCAGGAGTAACCCTTCTGCTGTTTTAATTCTCTTCTTGGCCTGTGCTTTTAATCATGATGTCACTTGCTTGGAGAACGTTAAATGCCATGTAAGCCTCATGTGATAAGAAACTTGAAACATGCACATTGAGGAATCTGGCAAGGGAATGTCTTCAAGTAGGAAGCAGATCTGATTGGAAAACATGGTTTCACATCTGAGAGGAAGGACTTGCCCAGGCCTTGGAGGAGGCTTGCTGCACACAGGGGCTGTGCTCACTTTCTGGAGCACGCTGATGGCTCCTGCACACGCTGGGGTCTGCGAAATCCCAGGGAGGCAGACTCACATCCCGTGCTATTTTTGTAATGTTTATTTCGCAGTCGTTCAATGACAAGATTAAGTTTGGGCAGGGTTAGATCATTACATTTCTGTATTTGATGTTCTAAAATTTTGGAAGTGGTACAAGTGGCCAGTCATGGTGGAACCAGCCTGAGCAGGAGGACAGCAGCTCTCTCCTGGGAAGTCTAACACTGCTTGGTAACCTTCCCCTCAAAGGAGGTTTCCTGCTCAAAAACATGGTCACAACCAAAGTTTGTCTGGTCAAATAAAAAATAAAAATTGAAAAGTACACCTGGTTCCTAAATCATAGGAAGCTTTCAAATATCTGCCTCGGTGCCTTTGTATTTTCAGGTTTGAAGAACTTGCATGCAAGAGGCAGAGTTTTGTTTTATTGCTGTTGATACTAAACATTGATCAGAAGTATAAAGTAGGGCATGTAGGGGTAGGGTTTGAGATTCTGATCTTCTCCACTGATTTTCAGCACTGGACTGATTCCTGTTTCTTGCTTCCAGTCTTCTGGAGGGCCACAAGCCTCTCAAGCCTTTCAAGCCTTTTACTGTTTTATTTTCGAACAAATGGATTGCAAGCTGATAGGTCCAGGATGATGTTCCAATGGCTCTGTTAGCACCATGGGGTCCCCACAGAAGCAGAGCCAGTGTCAGGATGCTGCTGCTGGTGTCACTGCACAACATTTATGTCATTAATGCCATTCCTGTTCCCTCTGCAGCTGGTGATGGAGTTCTGCGGCGCGGGCTCCGTCACCGACCTCATCAAGAACACCAAGGGCAACACCTTGAAGGAGGAGTGGATTGCCTACATCTGCAGAGAGATTTTGCGGGTACGTGTCCAGGGGGAGCTGGGTGTTGTTGGGCACGTGGCAGTTGAGGGCTCAGGGGACACAGGAAGCCTTTGGCTCCGCAGATTTTGTGGATGCTGTGCTGCCATGGGCTGGAGCCTCTGCGCTGCCAGCAGGCGTGAATGATTCATGTGCCTGTATGATGCATAATAAATAAGCCCTGCTTAATGCCCTTTAGCTCTGTTAGTTGCCTGAATTTTAACCCTCTTTTTCCTTCAACAAAAGTATAATCTCCTATTAGTATTTAAAGGGCAAAGATTTATTTACGTTTGAATTACGTTTTTAGTTAGCAGAAAGGTGAGGACTAATAAAGTCTGTGGAAAGAAGAATCTTCATGATGAAAAAGCATCCTATGTTTTATTAAATCCACATGTCTGATTTTAATGAGGATGCTGCAGCTTTTATACTCACAGTATAAATGTTTGACTGAGATGTCTTAAAATGGGCCATGCCAGAGTTTCATGTACTGGGAACTGGCAGCTTCAGCAAAGACTTTCCTGCATTTTGCATTGCTGAGCTTAGAGGATGGTGTTGCAGTGGGTGCCTGACATTAAAATCTATTGCTCTGTGAGCCAAAGACTTGTTCAAGAGGAAACAGGAATATTTAGCATGTCAAGGAAATCTGCACAAGAGCTATCAAGTGATAGGATGAGAGGAAAAGGCCTCAAGTCACACTAGGGGAAATTTAGGAAAAATTTCTTCATCAGAGGGGTTGTTAAGCACTGGAACAGGCTGTCCAGGGAAGGATGGATCCCCATCCCTGGGGGGATTTAAAAGAGTGGTTCTGCCACTTAGGGACATGGTTTTGTGGTGGCCTTGGCAGCTCTCAGGGTTATGGTTGGGCTCTGTAATGTTAAAGGTCTTTTCCAACCTAAATAATTGTTTGATTCTATGAATGAAAATGAGGCAGAATGACCACTCCAAATGGATGTGCCTGGCACTGAGGCTGCCATGGGCGTCCAGAGGTGACACAGCATTTCTGCATTGACCCTGAGTGCCACTGCCCACACCACAGTGATGTGCAGGAGGTGTTGGTGCTGTAACTCATCAGCTTTTGCATGGACACTGCTTTCAGTGCCAGGAGGGCACAGTTACATGGGCTTATTTTTGGTGTATGAACTCCATGAGCCTGTTCCTTAAAATAGTCCTGTGTATGAACTCCATGAGCCTGTTCCTTAAAATAGTCCTGGCAGTGAGTCAAAAGCCAGCCTCTGACTCGTGTCCCAAGGCCAGCATTGGGTGTCACCTACTGCATTTTGGCCACACATTGGGGTGGTGGTGGGTGACCTCTGTGGGGTGTGGGGTGAGGAAAGGCTCCCAGCTTCACCCTGCAGAACGTGGCTCAGCCTTGGTTCAGACAGTGATGGACAGTTGGAATTCTAACACAAGGCTCAATCCCACGTTGTTAAAGGATTTATTGAAATCCTGTGGAAGTTTTGTTTTGCCTCAAATGCTGAAAGGTGCCTGTAATCAAGTATAATATGGCTAAAAAAAAGGTCTCCTATACAGATATAATCTGTTCCACAGTTTTCCCAAGGTAATGAGCATAAAATGACTAATAACTACCAGAAACGATAGCAGAAATCTTTTTCTTCCTCAAATGTGAATGTTTAATGTGAAATGCAAACGTAGTGCAAAATTAGTTTTTGAAGTAATCCATATTTTTCCTAAGCTGGCAATCTGGGTGGATTTTGCTTTAAAACTGAAATAGTAAATGAATGAAATAAAAATGTGGGTTGCAAAAAGAAATTAATGAGCTAATAAACCAGCACAACAGCAAAGCTAGTTTACCTTAACCTTTGAGACAGGCTTTTCACTTGAGCTATATCTCTATTAGGGATATGTGCAAGTTATAATATTTGTATTTGCATGGTAGCTTTTTTAATGCAAGTTTCTCAGTGTGCTGAAATCCAGTTTATTGGACCGATAGAACAAGAGAATTGTTTTCTTCAGTTTCTGGACGATGGAAATGGAGAAAGGAGGCAAACCCATTCTATTATTTCTGCCACAGAAATGGTTCCCTGAGGCAAGGGAGCACATGGGGGAAATCATGTCTGGAGTGACAGAAGAATTTGGGTTATTACAGGTTCCTGCTGGAATGGGAAAAATTGGGTTAAAACCCCACAGAATGGGCAGGCTCCTCGCCAGGCCTGTCCTCCCAGCATGGGACATGGGACAGTGTTTGGAGCATTTGATAAACAAAAGCATTCTCAAGTGCCTAACTCCAACTGTGAACCTTTCATTTCTGGAGCATAATTGGCTGAGGAGGAATGTCAGAAAATAACATACTTTGAACTTGGGTTCCTCTAACCTTTCTCTGAATTCTCCAGGGCTTGAGTCATCTACACCAGCACAAAGTAATTCACCGAGACATCAAGGGACAGAATGTGTTGCTGACAGAAAATGCAGAAGTGAAACTAGGTAAGAGTGGGTTAGAGCTCCTGGAAACTGCAGGTGGGCTGGCTGGGGAGAATCAGCCAAACTGGCTTCTACATGACCTGAAGAAAGAGGATGGGTACCAAGAGCTCCTCTCTGGGCTTTGTTATGTTGGCTTTGATGCATGACTTTGGGTGTTGACCAAGTGCTGTGCCTCACACTGCCAGGGTTGATGGCCATCTTGCAGAGATGCACCTGCAGTGGTGTTTCTGCTCAGACAGCTCTGCCACCAGGTACAGGTTAAGCAACCAACACCAATTTTTCATGCCCTGGATTGAAAATTGCCCAGTGATCACCGCCAGATGTTGTCAGTGGCTGTTCCCCCACAGCTGCATAGCAGTGTCCTGGAGAAGAATCCATTTTCAATTTAGCATGACATCATCCAGACTCCTTTTCCAAGCTAACCTGATGGCGGGGTTTAATTTGCAAGAACTACTCTGAATTTTGTGCACTGTTAGTCACCCTGGAGAGGAGCAGGCATTGGTGTGGGGATCATATGGAAGGCAGCAGATCAGTGTAGATGATGTGCTCACATCCTCACTTGTCCAATATCGATGTTATTGAGGCTGTCTTTGCACAATTAATTTATGTTGGCGATGGAAAAGCCCTCACACTGGTCAGGTGTGGTGCAAGTCTGGTTTTCCCATGCCTCCTCTCTCCCTCTACAGCAGAATAAACCCCTGGCTTAACAGATGGCACCACCAGCCCGTTGGGCTTTATGCTGGTGAGGATTCCTCTCCAAGGGGAAATTCTCCAGGGCAAATCTCTAGCCATTGTGTTGTGCAAAGTGCAGTTAGTGGACCATAGAGTTTTCTCTCATTGGTTTGATTTCATCATTTTTTGCTTCATTTTGCAGCTCTCTGCTTGACATTTCTCATGGGCCTTTGTCCTTGGTCCTTAGCTCCTTAAGTCTTTTGCATTTCTGCCATTTGCAGCGAGAATTTAGGTAGAAAAATGAGGCTTCCACCAGTATTTGGCAGGCTTCAATTCAAATGAGCAAGCACAGAACAAAGGCTGCTGCTTATTCATGTAGCTAACCCTGTTTCTCATTAGTATGAGGAGCTGTGATTTCTTTTCATTGCCTCCTGGCAAGGAGGAGAAGACGCAGGGTTTTGTACAAAACCTGGACATCAGATGATGAGGTCTGTCCTTGGCCAACCTCTGTTGATGCCAGCAGAGATCAAGCAGGAATGTCTTCAGCCACGTCCCCCCTTCCTGGCTGTGCAGAGCTGTTCTGAGTGAGCACAATGTTTTACATGGAGCAGAGCATTGCTCAGGTTTGTCTCTGACCTTGCCATGCCCTGCTGTGTCCCTGCTGCAGTGGATTTTGGTGTCAGTGCCCAGCTGGACAGGACTGTGGGCAGGAGGAACACCTTCATTGGCACGCCTTACTGGATGGCCCCCGAGGTCATCGCCTGCGACGAGAACCCCGATGCCACCTACGACTTCAAGGTACCTAAACCAGCCTCTCCCTGCTCAGGGAACCTTTGCAGCACTGAACAACACATTGCCAGGCAGCACAGGCTCCTCCTGCGTTCTGGCTGTGGGATTTTGGGATGCCAGTTCAGGTCCAGCCTGAATCTTGGTTGTGCTGCTCACGTATCCAAATTTACTGTGAGGAGTCTTTCCCTGTGTGGAGAAAGTGTCAGACTCAGGCTTCCTACCTGCTACTCTGCTTTTTGGTGCTGTGTATTCAAATACTCCAGTCAAACAAGCTGTATTTGCTCTATTTACTCTGGAGAGGAGTCAGGTCAGGTTTAGAAAGGGTAAAATCACATCCTCTGGCCTGCAGGCTGATATTCACAGGGAGATGTGAAGGCTGCCACACAATCAGACGTTTAGGGGGCTGACCTACTTTTCACATGTCTCTCCAGCCTGTTTGAAGTTTTATTTTTGGATCAGTGGCAGCACAACATCGCTGCTGAGTTATAATGTGGCACAGAGCCCTGTGCCATGCAGCAGATCCACAGGAAGGTTAGGAGTCCCACCTGCCCATTCAAACTACAGTGAGGTCTGATGTTTAAAGCAGGGGGAGCTTATTATAGTTTATCTATTATAGTTTATCCTGTTTCTGCCTTACTACAAGTTTCTGGACACACATCTGTAGAAATACCTCTCGGGTTTTTGTCCCTTGGTTTTTTGAAGTGTCCCAGAACTTGAATTTCCAGCTCCAAACCTCCTAAGGTCCACTGAGTGTGTCCAGAGGAGGCATGAACCCTGGGGGGAAAGCTCAGGCACATGTGAAGCTTGCTGTACTTCTGTTCATGTGCTTGCTGAGAGGTCACTTCATGAGGTGATGTTTGAAAAGGACTTTGAGACCCTCTGGTGTGAGCTGCTTTCTAAAAGTAGAACACTCCAATGTAGCAGAGCCACAGCCCACCATTGTGATACAATTTTGGCTGCAATTACTGATTATTCAGAGAAATTTTTGAGAAATGAATGATTTTAAAGAAGCCAAATGATGCTTTGCTCTTGCAGCCATTTAAGTGCATCAGTCAACTTTTGAACTGAGGCTTTTCCAGAGAGCAGCTCTCCAGTCTGAGTTCAGACTCTGGGTTACAGAAATTGTTAATGATGGGGACACGTAGAAATAGTTTAATCTCCAATTACGTATTACTCTTTGATTAAGCAATTACAACAAGCATTTCCTCAGCTCTGCTGAGGGCAGTGCTTCATGACAGGGCTGCACCCTGCACTGGCCGCTCTCACTTCTCCACCAACAGCTGCCTGTGCAGTGCTCTCATTAATCACAGCTTTTTGTCATTATTTCTTTTTAAAAGGACTGATATCTTCATAGGCTACTTCTACCCTCTGAAATCCCTGAGGATTTTCCTCCTGCCAGAATAACTGGGGCACTTAATATGCCATGGGCTGCTGCACAGGCTGCGGGAGCAGAATCCCTCTATTGTCCCCGAGGATCAGATGCTCACAGCGAGCCTCTGAAGTTGGCTCTGGCCATTTTCCCGTGGCTGGGGCCGTGGAACAGGAGCTGATTGCTGCTGACACGCTCCTTGCAGGGTGCTTTCAGAGCTCCTGGTGGTGTGGGAGCCGCTGGACATTAGTCCATACCCCGGATCACAGCCTTGCACCTGATGCTCCTGCTTTGAAGTAGGGTGGGGAGGATGTAAATGATAATTATTTCTTTTAAAAGGGATGCAAATCAGATGCTCTCAGGTTTGGCTGACTGGCTTAAAATACTGAATGCAAAAAAATGAGATTTATAGGGTGAGAAAAGCAATCCTCACAGGCTTAATCTCTTGGACAAAAAGCCTCTGATCTCACTGTTTTCTTAGCCAGAAAGAGATGGCTGTGTAATCTATGGAAGGAGGCAGTAAATACCTCCTCACATAAATAAACCACTTTAAAAAAGAACAAATAGAACCCCCCCCCGCCGTTGTTGAGGTTATTTGTTGTTTTTTTCCCCAGCCAGTCTTCCTTTTTTCTTTAGAGATATCTTGTCAATAAGCTTAGAACCAAAAGGAGGAGGAGAAGGGAGCCTGCTTTCCCTTCCCAAGTCAAGGCAATGCAAATACATTAGCACAGCATCCCTTTGCTGGATGGACTGAAAGGCTTTTCAGTCTTAAAAATAAAAAAACATTAAAAAAAAATCCTGAATTCCAGATCATTATAAAATGTGTGCTTCCCGCTGAGCTTTCTGCTTTCTCTGGGAGACTCAGAGAGATGATAATCCCTCTCTGTGTTCCTCCAGCTTTAAGATCACTTGGCATCTTGCATATAACACTGGGCACCTCAATAGGGAAAGACACATTAGGAATTTGGAAGGAGTTCAGTGGCAACCCAGAGGGAAGGGGTCATGTGTGCTGAATCATGTGGAAAGACTGTGATAATTAAGTATGCAGCAGAAATCCCAGCTGACCAGAAACAAAGAATGGATGAGACTGTGCTGTGAAAGGGCTGAAAATAAGATTTGAGAGAGAATTTTTAAGCAGGTGCAAAGATGTGTAACAAGGACAGCATTTGCTGAGGGAGAACTTGAGCTAAAAATGAGGAAAAGTGCCCTGGAATTGGAAATCCAAGTTGCCTTTCCTGGAGGGTGTGTGTGAAAAGGTGCTTGTGGCTCCTGGAGCTCTCTCTAGCTCTGGCTGGGCTTTTGGGACTCTGTACTGGGAAAAACAACCTGTCTGGGATTTATTCACTAAATGGTGGGTTTAGAGGCTTGAGGCAGTTTAGAAACAGTAGCTCTTGAACTGGAGAGGAGAAAAGCGAAGTGGGACTGCAGGGACGTGGCAGAAAGCAGGGCAAAGCTGGATGTAGAAAAGGGTGGAAGGCAGAGTCCATCCCTTCCAGCGTTGGTGGGAGCACCAGCACTGGTCTGAGTCGTGTTCCCAGTCCAGCAGATGGGTTGTGCTCATTTTCTCTCACTGGGCACATCCAGCCTCTGCCTCCTGCACTGCCAGGAGAGCCAATCCATCCCTGGGGCTCATTGCCAGGGCTGGGGGTGCAGCCAGAGCTCAGGAGTGATGGTGGGGTGGGGAGGAGCACTGGAGGGCAGGGAGCTGGGGATTTGGGTGGTCCTGCTGGCAAGGGAGAGGATGGAAGAAGAGTGTTAGAGGCATGAAATCAGAGTTTCCCAAATAGGTGCATTGTCTCTGCTCTGATCCTTCAGGAGACTCGGGGCTGAGCAAGGCTTGGGAAAGGGTAAATAAATGTGTGCATTCCTCCTTGCACTGGCAATGTCCCTCTGCTTTCTTCCACAGAGTGACCTGTGGTCTCTGGGGATAACAGCCATCGAGATGGCCGAAGGTGCTCCCCGTGAGTACAGAAATGTTCTTTACCCCTGGGTTGTAAAGGCTTTGTTGAGCACCAGCCAGAGCTCAGCTGGTGTAAAACCACCCCAAAGATTTCCCTGGGATTGCTGAGCTGGAGCTCACAGAGCACCCATGGGGACAAAGCTGCCAGGGGGCAGGGTGGGCAGGGAGCAAAGGCACCTGTGTGACACCTGATACATCCTGGGGCACTCTGGGATGTGGTTTCCTCAAATAAAACACAGATGAAGAAGGGGTGGAGCACTGGAAGCAGGTAAAACACCTCAGAGCTGGTGTGGCACTGGTAGTGACACACTGGGTACACCTGGGTGCAGCTGCACAGGTCACATTGCCACGGTTTCAGCGTTGTCCTCAGGCTGTCCTTGCTGGAAAACGGAAGTCAATAAAGCAGAGCATCAGGCTACATGGTGTGGCTGTCCCATGCTCTGGCCCACTGATGTCAGCACCTGGCAGGTGCTGAGGACCTGGAGCTGCAGGAGCAGAGATGTCCCCAGCCAGCCCCTGCAGTGACCCTGGTGGTGCTGGGGACACTCAGAGCCCTTGGTTGGGGACACCAGACCCTGAACTCAGAGCCCTTGGATGGGGATACCAGACCCTGAACTCAGAGCCCTTGGATGGGGACACCAGACCCTGAACTCAGAGCCCTTGGATGGAGACACCAAACCCTGAACTCACAGCCTTGGTTGGGGACATCAGACTCTGAACTCACAGCCCTGGGATGGGGACATCATCCCTCACCTGAGACCCAGGGCTGGGGGTGTCTCTGGGGGGCTGTTGCTGCACTCATCCTGCCATGAGGGTCTGGCAGGCTCAGAGGAAGCTGTGATCTCCCAGTTGGATCTCCCAGTTGGATGTGTGTGCTGTATTTAATGCCTGTTTTTACAAATTGCAGCTCTGTGTGACATGCATCCCATGAGAGCCCTGTTCCTCATCCCCCGCAACCCGGCCCCGAGGTTGAAATCAAAGAAGTGGTGAGTTTCTTTCTCCATCTTTATGGACTGTAAAAACATTGCTGGAGCAGTCTTTTTCTGCAGCTGGGCATGCTGGGGACCTGGTGTTGATATTTATTTATTTAGTTTTGGGGGTTGGTGATGGTCTCCAGCATCACGCTGCTGAGTGCAGCTTTGGGTTTTGATCTTCCATGGAGAGGAAATTTGTTCTGAGGATCCACAATGGCATGGAGGCCTTCCTTGGCATGCAGAGAGAGCAGCACCCTCACCCTGCCATTTCACAGTGCAGAATTGGCTTTTCCTGGGCAGTTTGTGCAGCCTCAAGTCTGATGACACTTTGCTTGGCTCCCGTTTCATTCCAGTCAGGTTCCGTTCTCAAGTGGAAACATGTATCCAGGCCAAAGAAAAAAAAGAGGATGGTTTATCTTGAAGGCCCAGGAATGCAGAGATTTGTACTTTGTACTTTGTTTGGGCTTTATTTTAAAATTTTGCAGGAAAAGAGACATCACTGTTTTGGAAAAAAAAAAAAAGCCAAAAAGGAAAGAAAGTGAGGCATGCCAATAAAAACCCACAGGAAAAATATTCCTGAAGCCCAGCCAGATGTTGTTTTGTTGCTGTATGTTCTGTATTGATGGAAGTGGAGTCCTTAAAAACACTTGTCTTTGGTTTGTGCTGTTTTCCTGCCCCAGTTCAGCAGTGGTTTAGTCAGGAAAGATCTGCCACATGTTGGAGAGACAGCACTGCCCCCTGTTCCCAGATGGGCTGAGCTCACAGAGGGAAGCTTTGCCTTAATCCTTTAAATTATGCTTAATATCTTATTGATTGCACACCCATAAAAAGGAGAAGAGCCCATGGTATGTACTGATGACAATTGGAGCAGCAGCAGCAAATATTTTATTGCTGACAGAGAAGTGAGAGGGACTTGAAGCTCTCTGCTTTGGATGCATGGTGTTGGGCTTTTGGGACCAGCCTAAAAACTCACCCAGGCTTTGGCAGGAGGCATCTCAGGTTGATCAGCCTGATCAGCTGCTCCAGTACCAAACCAGGAGCAGAGGGACCATTCCCAGCTGGCTCTGCAGAGGGTGGCAGATATTCTTGCTCTCTTTGCATGACCTTTTGAGGATACAATTAGTCAGCTGAGAAAATAGTGTAGGTGCTTGTTTTCTGCCAGATCACCAGTCTGCTCCTTTGTTATCCTCACTCCTACAGCACAAAGAGGATTGTGAGACTTGAGAGTTTATTTTTCATACAAAAGTGCTGTTTATTCAGCAAAGACTCCCTCAGCCTCCAGGCAGAGGGGAGCTGATGAAAGCAGATTTTGAACAGCATGTTTCCCCATGTCCTTAAGGTAAAAACGGAGCTGGGATGGAACTTGTATTTTAGTCCTTACCCTGCAAGGTGGCATGTCCCTGGGCACCACCTTGCCACACACATCTGGCAGCTGTGCCAGGTTTGCACGTTCTGTGGGGTCTGCTCAGAGCTGTGCCGGGGGTGGCATCCTGGGTGCTTTGATGGAAAATCTCCTGGGAAGCCACAGTGTAATGAAACTCCAGCTTCAAGAGCAGCTTGGTGCTCACCTGGCCTCTGCTCCCCTTCCACGATCGAGCAGGCATCCCTGGTGTCCCTCAGAGCTGGGACATGTGCACCTCAGGTAGCTCACAGCTCTGTTCATCCTCCAAGCTGTCATTGCAGGGGAAAGCTCCAAAGGATCCCGATAAAGCTCTACCAGCTCCTTGAAAGCAAATTTTTGCAGCATTTTCAGTGTGGCACTGGGCAGATTTGCTGTCCTTGGCTCATTTCTCAGCTGGAGATTTTTGAGCTTTGCTGGGATGAATCCTGGAATTCTGCAGGCCCATCCCAGGAAGAGAGGAGATGTTTGACCAGGCTTTTGGGCTTTCACAAGCACATGTCACAAGAGCAAAGCAAAATGGAGAAAGGTTCAACTTGAGTTTGTCCTTGCTGTTGTGCACAGCAGCACATAAATAAAAGCACACTACATGGGCAGACCATCTTTTTCCTTGCATGTGAAAGTAGTGAAGGGACTCCAGCCCCTCTGAGGGTAAGTCCGGAAAGCCAAGAGAGAACACTGGCATGGGAGCCTGCCCTCAATTAAAAATTGCAGAGAGGAAAATAATTTTGTTGCTTGCTAAATCCTCAAACTAGCTTTTGAAGCAGTGCTGTGTTCCAATGAAATTAAAGACTTTGGTGTATCATTTTCTTTCCCAATTAAAGGCAGCCAGCAATGAAGCTTTATTTTCCTCTTCCCCTGGTTGCAGGCAAAATGAACTCAAACTTTAGTGATTTTGTTCCCATAAACCTTCTCTAGCCCTGCATTGTAAAAGACATGAAACCTCTTTGTTAATGAGCTGATATTTGCACTGTGGTACCACTTTTCATCCAAGCAGCTGCAGAAGCTTTGCAAACATTGATTTAAGCTTTACAAAGCCCAGGAGCTGGAGGAACGTGTGTGTTTCAGGAAGGTGGGCTGCCCTGGGCCTGGGAGGGGATGAAATGTGTGGTGGAATCCTCCTGGATCAGAGCCAGGGAGAAACCCTTGGTCCTCAGCTCCAGTGGGGGCTGAGCTGTGCCACTGAAAAGGCTGGCTTAGAGAGAGGAAGATTTTGGGAAATGCAGCAGCCTGAGCTGGAAAATGGATGGGAAATCCCTGTCCATAGCTCTCAGGTGTCTTAGGGCATCACAGGGCACTGAGACCCCCATCCCATCATTCCAAGAGGATAATTTTTCAGCTGCTTCACCTGTATTCTATTTGCACATGCTCTGGACCACACATCCAGGATGGAGTCTCTCCAGCTTCACACCAGCAAGGGAGAATCGTATTTTAAAAGTGGGGTTTTTTTTGAGCATCACATTGATTGTGCCTTCTGGGTACACTGATACACTGTGTTTCTCAAGGCAAGGTGGGGAAGGGAGATTTGCTCATTAAGCAGAGCTGGAGGGAAGATTTAATTTGATCCAGTAGCATATTTTATTTTTGCATCTCCATTTGTATGGATTAGCACTTGAAAGATAAATCACTTTTAGTCTGACAGCTTAAAAGTAAAATCCCTGAAAGCTTATTGTTTTACTTCTAATGCAATTCTGTAGTATCTGTTGGCTTCTGACATTAATTTATATTCATTTTCTTATTTGCTAAAGCAACATAGACTACAGTGACCTGTCAACATTTTCCTTTCTTGTAAATCCCTGTTCTCTTGAGTTTATAATGTGGTGAAATTAGTTCCAGGAAAACTTTGGATATGCAGCACTTGAGACTAGGACAAATTTGTTTATTAAAGATTTGGCTGAAACCGTTTTAGCTGAGATTGAATGTGACTTTGTGGGCAGGGAGGAGGGCAGGGCTCTGTTCCCATCTCTATCAGAAGAGCATGTCCCAGTTCCAGTCTCCCAGTCCCCCTGTCCCAGTCTGTTGGATCAGGGGCTCTGGGGCTTGCTGGCCCCCCAGCCCTGATGGGTTGTGATGCTGAGAGAGCAGAGAAGGGCTGCAGGCAACAGCATCACCCAAAAGTTGTCTGACGTCTACCAAGCCTTGCAATGTTGAGACTTAAATCTAAAAAAAAAATTAAATTACCCTTGCTTGTCCCACTCAGCTTCACAAAGATTCATCTCTTGAAACACTGCCTGGGGTTATAAAATATGAGAAACAATCCACTCAGGCACTGTGCTCATATCTGTGTGTGTTATATCTCGTTTCTACCTGCAGTTTCACAGGTTCAGAGGGGAGGGAGCAGGAGCACTGCCTTGCTGCTTCTTGGGTGCCATTGGTGACATCTTGCTTTGGTGATTCTCTGGTCATACTGATGGTTTCCAGCTTTCTGAGATAACGAGCGAGACCTGGGAAAAATCATCTCAAACTTTCTAACACGAGACTCAATATATTTACCTACTATTTCTGTACCTTCCTTCCCTGTTCTTGACCAGGTCTAAGAAGTTTCAGTCCTTCATTGAGAGCTGCCTAGTGAAGAACCACAGCCAGAGACCAACCACGGAGCAGCTGATGAAGCACCCCTTCATCCGGGACCAGCCCAACGAGAGGCAGGTCCGCATCCAGCTCAAGGACCACATCGACAGGACTAAAAAGAAGCGAGGAGAGAAAGGTCAGTGGACAAGAGAGGAGTGCTTCTGGAGAAGAAGCAGCAGTCTGAGCAATCCTTAACCTCTGCCATGTGCTCAGATATGCCTGCCTTGGCAATCTGTGACCTCTGCCACGTGCTTGGGGATCCCTAATGCAGACCAGGGCACGTCCAGGCAGGTGAAGCTTATGGGTAAAAGAGGGAAGACAAAAAGGACTGGGTTGCCCAGTACTAGTTCCCCTTACTCAGATGGCTGAGATTGTTTGCAATCTCGTTAAATTCTATAGGTGTAAGCCTTCATGTGGTTTTGGGGACAGATTGTTTTGTTGGGTTTGATTCCTCTCAGTCATTGAAATGAAAATAAATACCTGTAATTAAACAATGCGTGTTCATGCAAAGCAGACAGGTGACTGTCATTAGAGTTAATCAGTGTTTTTAAATATTTTTTTTTCTAATGAAAAATGATGCCGTTTTTTAGGCCAGGTGGTAATTTCCACATGGAACATCCAAGCCTTGATTCATTAAAGCGTGTGTATAAAATTTACGTTTGCATAGATCCGTGCTGGCGTGTGGGAGGGTGAAGCTGCTAAGCTGAATTTTCCCCAGCTCACATATTTCATGCCAAGTGTGTTGATCTACGTGACATCCCTGCAGCACCAGCGATGAGCAGAGCTGTGCAAACCAACATCCAGATAAGACCCTTGCCCCAAAGCAATTCCGCTGACTAGGAATAACCCATTAAACTGAATGTTTTCAGTGAACTCTCCAGGCCCTATCAAAGTCCTCTGCAAGAAAGATCAGATAGCAGAAGAAACTTGTTATAGTATTCAGCTGCTTGTGAACTGAATTTTAATTTGAAAGCTCATTTGTAGGATCTAGCAAATTAATATGTTGCTATTTCTCTTCTTATTGGTAGCGGAATTAATTTTTCATGCGTACCTTCCAGCCCCTTGTAATAGATTTCACTACAATCAAAACAATAAAATGGGATCCCAGTGAAGTATTAAATGTGTTTAGTCTGGCAAATGAAGGTTGGACCCTAGAGATGGAGAGTAATTGGATAAATGCAAGCCTTTCTTTGACTATAATTCCCTTCATCCGATAAAGATGATATCCCAGCAGAAATTGCAGTATGTAACACAACATTGCAGTGAGCTTTTATGTGGATATCTTCAGTGCCTGGAAATTACATGGATTTGCATAGTAAGAGCATATGTTTAGGGAAAGAGGAGCTGGTGCCTTCAGAGCCTTGGTTAAATCCCACCTCCCTATGGCTGTGGCTCCAATGGCTGGTGGTGCATCTCCTGCTGCAGAACCATCCTGAAGAAGGAGGTCACTCACTGTCATATGGGGATAAATTCTTATTTTGTGGACACCCCCATGTTTACATCAAGGGACTGTGATTGTCAGGGCTGTTGCCCACTGTGCTGGTGCTTCCCTGCCCTTGTGGCCCCCATAAAAGCACAAAATGCAGAGCAGAAATGCTGCTTATTCTTGGTTATGCAAGGTAAAGAGAACTGGCTGTTCTGCCTTCAGAGCTCTGGGGTTTTCAGCCACTGGAAAAACAAATGAGTCCAGCAAAGGGCACTGATGAGCAATTCTGTTCCTAGATGAGACAGAGTACGAGTACAGTGGAAGTGAGGAGGAGGAGGAGGAAAATGACTCTGGAGAGCCAAGGTAAGAATCAGCATTTCATTTGTGCCCTTACATCCCTTTAGCTGTGCATAAAATCAGCTTGGATCATGGGCTCATATGAACTGGAAATGGAAAAAGGACATTCTGAGCACAGAGTCCTGTTCCCTGGCAGAACAGAGGGAATTCTCACTGCCGGGTGGTGCATGGGTATGAACTGATGCTCTGGATCACCTTAACCAAAAGCTGGGGAAGAAAAACCCCATTGCCTGTGGGATCTGCAGCACAACATGGCGCTGTCATGGGAATATGGATATTGAGATGTGGAAAAATGTGAGGTGAAATTAAAAAATTCTTTAAAATATGGTTCCTTACATCCAAGTGTAACTAACTCCCTGTTTCCATGTAATTTTTCACCATGAAACCTCCCAGGTGCTGCCGCAAGCACCGTGGGGCTGGAACTTTCTTTGCTGACATTTTTCAGAGCCGTTGTAATTAGTATCAGGTTATTCCATTATTTCTCTGAGATAATGTAGTATTTTAATAGCTGGCAGTGATTCATGCTAAATGTGCTTTGTGCACAGCTAAATATAGTGCGTGCCAGCCACTGCAGCACCAGAGGCTTTGGTTAGAAACTTAATGTAAAGGAAACCTTGCCATTCCCAGTGAGTAAATGACCGATGAGCCATGAGCAAAGCTCTGTCACCTTGCAGGTCCCCATCCCTTCACCCCTGCTGCCCTGACGTTGGCAGGGGGTTATTTACAAATCACGAACGGCACGGGGCTGCTGTGGAACGTGCCTTGAGCTCTTTTATTTTTCAGCATTAGTTTCTTTACATGATTATGACAATGGGAAGATGACAGCAGCTCACATCTCAGGCAGCAGACTAAGAATTTGATGTTACAACTTACTTTATAAGTTTTTTGACCAATCACACAAAGCAAAAGCACATTGACAGTAGTTCTGTTTAATCACCATAAGCACACATACCTTTGGTTAAAACCTTTGCTTATTTCGAATACAATACCTGCTTGTAAGCCTTGAAACACAGCACACAGAGCTCCATTATTAAGCTTCAACCTTCCTAATATCTTGCTAGATAAACTTTTCTGTGCTTAGAGGGCTACTCTAGACAAGCGTTAATACACAGATCATTGTTCTATGCGTTAATTCACAGATCTTTTCTACAGTTCAGATAATTTTTCTGCTGACCTATCTCATAGCTGCTGCTTAGCTCTAATCACAGTTCTACTGTATCTAAAGCCAGCCTTTTGCAGCTTTCCCAAAACCCTCTATTTTTGCGGATTCCCACAACGCCCAAGCTCTGTCGGGTGCTCGGATGCTGTTGGGATGGAGGGGAGAGGGTCCACGCTGGGAAACCACACAGGTGCAAGAGGCTCAAGGCTGCAGGGAGGGGCTCTCTAACGCTTCTCCTGCGTGCAGCTCCATCCTGAACCTGCCCGGGGAGTCGACGCTGCGGCGGGATTTCCTGCGGCTGCAGCTGGCCAACAAGGAGCGCTCGGAGGCGCTGCGGCGGCAGCAGCTGGAGCAGCAGCAGCGCGAGAACGAGGAGCACAAGCGGCAGCTCCTGGCCGAGCGGCAGAAGCGCATCGAGGAGCAGAAGGAGCAGAGGAGGAGGCTGGAGGAGGTAACAGGCCAGGGCCGAGCTGGCTGCGGGTGTGGAGCAGCAGGATTTCTGGTGGCAGGTCTGTTGGCCTCCTTGAGCCAGGTCTCATGAGTTGTTGGAGGTGTATTACTCACCCAAGATAGCTCAGCCGCCTTTGGAGGTATAAAATCAGCAGGATGGCTTCTGGTGCAGTGTTGTAAAGAAAAAAAGTTTAATAAAAGGCAAAATAACAAATAGAGAAAAACCGAGCCAGGTGCAAGAGGTTCTTGCTCCTGGTAAAACACCTCACAAAAGCAATTAGTTTCTTTGCTCGCTTCTGTTTTTAGTAAATTGACTTTTTGGCTCCTGTCCAATTAGCTGTCCTTAAGTTTGAGGTGAAGTCCCCTAAGCCTGTGAAATGGCTTTTTCACCTAAGCAAGGAGAGAAACTTCTGAGCTTCTTTCCTTTTTGAGGGGACAAAGGATAGTTTTGTCACTCTGTCAGCAAGGGGCACATTCCTGTAACTGTTCTCAGGTGGTTTAATGTCAGTGCTGACCTCTCCAGTCAGTAACCCCAAACATTTTGTCACAATGGTCAAGCCCCATCCTTTTGGTGTAGCCACCTCCAGCCACTCTCCACACCATAGCCAAGTGTTGCCAACTTTTGTGAAGGTAATAGAACTCGTTTGCTATGAATAAATCCTTGGAATTCTAAACCTAAAGGGGTCCCTGGAAGTATTGAACTACTAACTACAGAGTTAGCCCATGACTGGGGTGGCAGCTGTGTTCAGTCGAGGTGTGCAATCCAGCATCTGTCAAGTTCATTATCATTATTTGCTCCTGTGGACTGTTACAGTGGAAAAGGAGCTGAAAAGCTCAATTTGCCCTGTCCCTGGATCCATGTGCCATTTGTGTCCTATTTAATCCATAATTTCAATTTCAGTCTTACAGTCCCTGCCAATTACAATTTCTCTTGCAGGGGAGGGGCAGATGCCTGCCTGACTTGTGCAATGATCCATATGTGCCCTGAAGGATAAGATTTCATTACCCTTGTCTTTACATACCAGCCACAAATGCAGTTGGTCTTAAAATTATCCACCCCATTTAAAATCCAGCTGCAGGATTTGACCTCGTGACTTTGGGTGTCCCTGAGCTGCTCAGCCTGGCCATGTGCTCTGGAGGCAGTGCTTGCTTTTGTTTTAGCTCCTGGTTCTTGTATTGAAGAAATTCATCAAAAAATAATGGGGCTTTTCCCAATCTCTTGGGGTTTTTGATGGGGTTTTTCAAAAAGGCACCCATTGCCTTGCTCTGAACTCAGCCAAGTGACTCATTGAAGGGTTCATATGTTGAGGATCATTAAACTAGCTTTCTCAAGAGGTCACCAATATGTCTGATAAAAGGGTTTGCAGTAAATGGAGTGTTAGAGCATCCACCCCCTTAATCTGTACTGGGTAATGCCTCAGGCCAGGGGCACAGACAGGAAGGAATTTCAGGCAGCTGATGGTGATGATGGTGATGGTATGGCCCCTCTTCGAGGTGCTCCTCTGAGCCCCTCCAGGGCAAAAATCAACACAGGCAAATCCCAGGCAGAGCATTTTTTCAGTCTGGTAAATATGTAGGTCTGTCAGAGCACAGAGTGTTCAGTATTTGTAGGTCAGGGTTTGCTAGAGCCCTGCACCCGTCCCAGGGTAGGCAAGCTGCTTTGGGAGAGGACAAGGTTTGCACACAGATGCACCCCAAAATCCCCTGCCCCAGTGGGTGTTTGTGAGGACTGCTGTAAGGGAGCCTGGTTCTGCCTTTGTCTCAGCCTGCTTGCTGCAAGCAATACAGGAGCAGAACAACAGCAGAATAAAAGCAGACACCAGATTAACTGCAATCCTGTAATGAATACAATGCCTGCTGCTGTATTAATATGTTCTCTTCACATAGAAAGAAAATTGTTCTCTCTTTGCTGCTTCCCAGGCAGGTTTTGAATGGAGGACTAATCCCTTTGCTAAGCAGGAGAGCTCTGCCCTGAGCTACAGAGTTGCTGCCTTGCTGGGCTGGGCTGTGCTCAGTCCCCTGGGCTCTGCTAGTTCCCTTCTGTCCCCAGGTCATTAAAAATTAATGCCACCATAGCCAGGATTTAAAGTCAATGCCTTTTCTAGTGGCTCAGAACAGCCCTGTTGGGCTCTTCACCCACTGCCTTCTTCCCAGCTGCCTCACAGCTTTTGGACCTCAGGTGAAAGGGGGATGTGCTGGAGCAAAGCTGGCCAAGAGGTGTTTGGGAGCTCCTGCCATGTCAGGGGAGTGGGGAAGGGCAGGGGGCTGTGGCTGAAGAGCATCCTCTGCCCCCTTGATGTGATCTGTCCCACGGGCTCAGCCAGGATCAGAGCAGATGCTGGGGCCAGCTGGCAGCTGTGATAGTCCCAGCATCTTCTCAAGTGCCCATTTCCTCAGGTGCATCTGGCCAGGTTTAGCCTCACCTGCGTCCAGCCAGAGTAAAACAAGCTCTGCTCTCTATTAGACACGGTTTGCGTGGCGAGCAAGGAGCAGCTGAGTTGCTATGGTGAGGATTAAAGCTGGAGTCCTTGAAAGAGGCACAGCCCTTCTGTTGCAAACGTGGTGGGTTGTGGCAGTGGTGGGGACAGATGCTCCCCAGCATGGCTGGCTGTGGCTTTGCCAGCTGCAAGGTGCCCTGAATCCGCAAAACCAGAAAATCTGCAAGGGCAGAGATTAGCAAATGAAGTTTCATGGCTGCTGCAGGGATATAGTTTGGATATAGTTTGGTCTTTGCTCTTGCTGGGTATTTTGGGGTGGGAAGCCTCTGATGGGCAGCCACCAGCAGCTGTCACAGTTGTGCTGAGTGTGGTGTGGCTGTCCTGAGGCTCCCAGCACACTACATGGCTCTGGAGGGATGCTCCAGCCAGGCTGCTGCTGTTGGGCCTCTCTGCTTTTTCCTACACCAGCTTTGCACTAGCTTCCATCAATGACTCTTGGCCAGGGATTTATTTTGGTTAATGGGAGCAGGATTTCTTCCATGCTGCTTTATGGTCTGACTAAGATGGGGTGTGCCTCCAGCAGGCAGCAGTGGTACCAGCAGATCTCTGGGGGAACAGACCAGTGGAAGACTCAGATTACTGTGTTTTCAAAATAAATTTGACCTTTAAAACACGGCAGAGCAGCCGGGACAAATAAACCCTTGGAGCTGGTGGCTTTTGGGTCTCCTAAGTCAGCCTGTTCAAGCTGCCAAACATATTACTGTGTTTACAGAAAGAGCTCCTACTCATCATAAGATGCCGTGGAGGTGTCCAGGCTGAGGGAGTGAGTTGGCATTTGGGCCCAAATGCAGCTCCAAAGGGATTGATGTAGAGGGATGCCAAGCTCAGAAATGCCTGGAGTTAATTTGTACTGGAGATGAACAGCAAAAGAGCTGAAGAGAAAGGCCTTAGTGGGATAACTGGCCCATTCCCCCATCAGTGCAGACCTTCAGGAGGTTTGTTTGGTGGTTTTCCAGTGTCTTTAAATACTGGCAGGGGCAGAGCTCCTGCCCTTTCTCGTGTCTCAAAATGAAAGAATCACATTTTTTCTGTCACCTTGATCTTCCTAAATGGGGATTTCTGAACCTCTCACAAAGCACCTCCCACGTTAGGGCTTTTTTGGGGAAATCCACCATCTCCTGATGTTGATCTGACAATAACATCAAGTGCATATAGAAAAAAAGTCAAGTGAGGAAGTCTTCTGGAAGGTCTTTATGGCCTTCTTGGAGCCCTGCAGACCTTGCTGCCATCCTTTGCGTGTCTCCTTGCATCTGTTGGACACTTGGGTCTCCTTTTTCAGGAGCTGACCAATTTCCTTCTCTGAGCCTGAATCTTCTTCCAGGCAGCCAAAGAGATTTAGATTTGCAGCTGTCTTTAATTGCAGTGGAAGTAAAAATGCCCAAGCCAGCTTTGAAACCGGGGCTTTCATGGGAGCAGAGTTGCAGCTTTGTTTTCCCTCGCACAGAAAGTTGATCTCATGAATTCAAAATGTGCACCAGAACTAACCCTCAAATTAGGAAATTAAATATCAATAGATCCAACAGCACTGCAGAAAATGTTTGTGTCATGCAGAAGGGTGAATAGGCTTGAATATATTTTAATTTTTCCCTATATATACATATATTAGATATATATAGTTCCCTAATCAGCCTTCCATTTGTTGCTGGCACAGAATGAGCCTTGATGCACTGGTTTAACCACCAAAACTCCAGCTGAGCTGTAGGAATTACACATCCTGGGGTCAGGAGCTTTGGGGATCCTGCAAGACAAATCTCTGTGCAGACCCCTTGGCAGCAGTGGGCAGATGGAGTCAGAGAGGGCTTTACATAACCTCATTTTTCTGCCAAATTGTGGATTTTTCTCCATTCTAGGTATAAAATGAAGGTCAGATTGTTACAGGGAATGTACCAGGCAGATCTAAGCATCTTGCTGTTTTCATCTGACGTTCCAGTTAGTGCACTTACAGAGCTGGATGTTCAAGGGATAAAAAATTGCTGAAGCTCCTGTAAATGTTAACCAGCAGAGCACCATTGACTGGAAGCTCTTATAAAGCAATAAAAAAAAAATTCAGCAGTTAGTTGTAGGTAAATTTAGGTTATATAAAATGGTGGTTTGTTATTTTCTTCTGCTTGTGCAGTTGTCCCATAGCTTGTAGGAACCTTGTCACTAAGGTGACAACCCCCTCATAGGTGTGTGGTCCATGGGGACACTGCAGAGGTATTCCTGCACCCATTTCCAGGGAGAACTGTGTTACAGCAGCTCCTGTAGTACAGGTAGGAGCTAAACCTCATGTGCCTCTCCTTTTTCTTTGGTCAGGAAGCATGCAGGGCTCATAGTTCCTGAAGCATGAGATTCCTCCTGCATGGGGCATCCCTTCGTGGTGATCCCGAGCAAAAGCTCTGCAGTGGTTCAGAGCAAATCAGATCCCTGCTTGCCGTGGTGGGGAGTTCTGACCCAGTTTCTCTACCAGTGGGAAACACCTCTCCATGCTCCAGTGCTTGGTGTGTCAGAAAAGATGATGTTCCAGCCACAGTCACTCTTTCCCTGGTGGCTCAGATAAATGAGCCTGTCACAACAACGCAGCCACCTAGAATATTTGTTTTCATTTGTCGCTTGGAATTCCCCTTCCACTTCTTTCCTGGCTCATGCTGGTGTTTGGGAGCAGCAAGCCAGGGTTTCCAGGAGCTTCTTCTTGCAAGTGTCAGTGCCTCTCTGAGCTCACAGGGTTCAAGGGGCAGCTGCAGCTCTCCCATTGCTCATAGCCCAGGATGTGTCTGATCTAGCAAAGTGAGCTCGCTCTTTGAAGTCCTTGTTTCATGCCAGGCCTCCAAGGGCCTCCCCACCAGAGGTTTTGCCTTTGTGTGTCTCCTCTCATCAATATTTAAAACCTGTCATATCTGGTGCAGTGCAAATAAGATCCCGCTCTGGCTTACAAGCAGCTACATATAGCTTTACCTGCAGAGTTATATAAATGCAGCCCTAATTAATTGGTGCTCTTGCCTTGCATGAATAATGGATCTGGATAGTGTAAATACACACAGTAGTTTCAGGCTTGGAGAAATGTGGGAAGTGTGCTCTTGCAGTGGGAGAGGGAGGTCAGAAAACAGGGAGAAAAGGAGGCAAGGAAAGAGAGATCTTTGAATCTTTGGTTTTTTGGGGGTTTTTTTTGGTTGTTTTTGTTTGTGTTTGTTTGTTTGGCTTTTTTGTTTGTTTTGTTTGGGTTGTTTGTTTGTTTGTTTTTTGGGGGTTTTTGGGTTTTTTTGTTGGGGTTTTTGGTTTTTTTTCTGTTTCTACATGCACTTGTTTTCAGCTGCATCTCCCTGATCCAAATCCCTCTTTCAAAAATGGTCCACATCATCCTTCAGAAATGGAGGAATGGTCCACATCATCCTGATACTGGGGAGACTGGGGTTTTGCCCACTGCAGTGCCAGCTCCTCTCCAGATGTTTGCCAGCTGCTGCAGCAGGGCCACACAGGGAAGGCAGCTGATTCAGCCCTGCTCTGCTGGGCTGCAGTGTTCAGCTGAAGGTGCTGCTAATGCCACCAATGGTGACAAATGACCTGCTTATAATGTGACCTGACAAATGTGCTGTGGAGCTGCAGGGCAGTGCTGCACTGCTGCTCTCCATAAATGTGTGTGTTGGATCCTGCTCAGAGCCTCAGCCCCAAGAGCCTGCCTGCAGCAGGGTGCAGGGGGCCTTGGAGCATCCAAAAGAGCATCAGGCCTGGCTTTGAAGGAAAGTGCTCCCTGTGGGCCTCAGTTCCCATTCCTGGCTAAATAGGCTTTTAGAAGGCTGCTGGTGAGATGCTGCCTGGAAGGAAAGGGGCCAGAAGTGGGGCAAGCTCACTGGGGCATGTGGTACCCAGGAAGGATAAGCAAATTGCTTTTGCCTCCTTGTTTGGAAGGATTTGGATTTGTTCACCTACCACATTGGAAATGAAGCCCATTTGGGTGATTTTTATTTAAGAAATAGCTTTGGCATTCAGGGCCTTGCCTCCTGCCAACCAAGCCCAGCCTACACAAGCATTATGTGCTTTATTCAGCAGCATCATAGTTTAACTAAAAAAGCCAGCTGTTAAAACCCACCCCAAAACCAGTGTGGCACAACTGGGACTGGAAGCTCAGGGTAATTTATTCAACACATTAGTCTGAAGATGTGTGCTTCAGAGGTCGTGGGAGCAGTGACCATGACCTAAGGACGTCAGGGAGCGCTGGTGAGGCCAAGAAATCCAGTAAATCACCAGGATGCTGCAGAGTGCCCGTGTCCTGGTGGTGACCCCTCTGCAGTTTTTAGTGCAGAGTTCCCAAAGCTGCACCCAGGCCCACTTCCCCTGTTGCCAGTGGGGACAGGAGTGCACACAGAGCAGCACATGGCATTCCCTGCCCACGTGGGCAGTGCCAGGGTCTGTGCCTGGCGTGGGACACGCTGGTGTCTGCAGCTGGCAGGTTATTTCAGGTTGGAGGCAGTTTTTCCTTCCCTGAGGCAAGTGGAGCAGCTCTGATAAATATTGCTATAGGTGGCACTAAAGCTGTGCTGCAGCTCAAGGAAATCATTGGAGTCCATGTGGATGTTACCTGTGGGTGAGGAGGCAGCAGCAGGACAGGCAGTGGCTCCTGATGGAAATGCTGGGTTCTTTAAATGTTTGTTACAACAGCTGTAGATAGATTTATCTCCATGGACATCTGTCTGTAAAGATATCCTTGGATGTGTATCTCCACAGAGACACAAATATATAGAATATGGAGGAAAATACAGTATCTCTATAGGTATCTACAGATAGATACAGATTTTAAATCAGTCTGTGCAGTGCAGGTTCCTGCAGAGCAGCAGTTTCACACGGAGGCATCTTGGTCTCTGCAGTGCTCAGCCAGCTCTTCAGCTGCTGGCTCCAGCCCTCCCCACGGTTTAGAGAATGCATGGCAGTGCCAGCTTCTCCAGTGACACATTGCCATGCACTGCTCAGCCACCGTGTGTCGGCAAGGGAGAGGAAAAAATACAGGGAAAAAAAAGGGGGAAAGAAGGGCCAGGATTCTGCTGCAGTGGGTACCTTCCCGCGCTGGTGTGAGGCTGCACCCGGGAGATGATGGGGATGACGGGGATGATGGAGTCAGGGCAGGCAGCTCCAGAGCCAGTCCCGGCATTGGAGTGCCCTCTGCCGATGCTGCATGCGGTGCTGCATGTGTGCTGCAGTGAGGGGCTGCCCTGGCCGGCAGCCTGTGCAGCACTGCAGCACTCTGCTGCCAGCCCCTGCTCCTGGCATGGTTCAGGCAGCTGGAGGAGTTAGGCTGGGTTAAAAGCAGGTGTGTGGGGGCTGCAGGTGTGCCCAGGGTGACTCACAGCAGGCTGTGGGTTGTCATCACCCCTACACTCCCTGTCAGCAAAGGTGCTGCAGAGTGGAGCAGGCAGGGATGCACCCAGGAGGAGTGGGGCAGGCAGGACCTGACAATAGCAAGGGAAGTCCCATCCTGCTCATTTGGTGCTTCAGAAATGAAAAACCTTTGGATTTTGAGTCTTCTTTGTTGGTTTCTGGTCTCAGCAAGCATAAAGAAGGATGCATTTCGCACTCAGTAGGCATAAGTCTCCTGGCTCTGTCCCTGATCCTCATGGCTGGGTTTGGGGCTGAGATGTGTTACCTGTAGGCAATGGGCTCATGTAGCTCCCAGGTAGTTCATTAACCCCCTGGTTGGCCGTGCTGGGACATGGGGACCATGCACTGTCCCCGTGGCTTCATCTGCAGGTGGGAGAAGAAATGATCTGGTTCTGGCCAGGAGCATGCTGTGGGCTCTCCACAGCCAGTGCCAAGCACCAGAGTGTGTGAGGATGGAGTGGCATCAAGGATTCCCTGTACCACCCAATGATCTCCTTGGATGGGTGGGAGCACTCTGGGTCTGTGGGCAAGGTGACACCCCAAAAACAATGAGAAAAAGGACTTTGGGCTCCGGGGAGAGGGATGGGGATGCTGACCTGAACCTCCTGCCCCCCACAGCAACAGAGGCGGGAGAAGGAGCTGCGGAAGCAGCAGGAGCGGGAGCAGCGCCGGCACTACGAGGAGCAGATGCGGCGTGAGGAGGAGCGGCGGCGCGCCGAGCACGAGCAGGTACCGGGCTGGGAGCGCGCCTTCCTCTGCCTCTCATCACAGATCTTCCTGTAAACACTCCTTTTTTACCACTTGAGAGCAAATTGCTTAATTGTTAACACTGCGTGTGTCGCTTTCACTGCTGTTTATTTCTGTGTGGATCCACTTGCTGGCCCGCAGATGTGAAGGCATTCGGTGCAGGTTTTCCACGCCCGCTTGTTCTTGGGGTCAGGTGTTTTGTTAATCTTGGGTAATGTTTGCCATTCCCCAGCAGTTTCTATTCTTGTAGAGTGGTGGACACCCTGGGCTCTTTGGGCAGGGATGGAGGGTGCCAGGGCTGATTGATCAGATCTCTTGGGCGGGGTGGATGTGGGTGCCCACCTCATTCTCCTTCCTCTCCGGAAATACTGGCTCTTTTACCTTCTCTCTCTTTTTCCTTTGATCCTTGCTGCCCATGCCTCCAGGAGTACATCAGGCGACAGTTAGAGGAGGAGCAGAGGCAGTTAGAGATCCTGCAGCAGCAGTTGTTGCAGGAGCAGGCGCTACTTCTGGTAAATGGGAGGCCACGGCCACGCTTGCCGCTTGCTGCCCGTGTCGTGTCCGCATGCACCCGTGTGCCCCAGTGCCTCCTGGCATGCCCAGACATGGGGGACACCGCTGTCACCACCCTCCCTGGAGCCTCCTGTCCTGCTCCATGGCTGCAGCATGCCTGGATGCCCTGTTCTGCCTGGGGCTGGCTGCCCTCATGGTGCACGGCTCTCATCGCATCCCTCCGCAGCATTGGTGTGTTTGTGTGTGTGTCCTCCTGAGAGGAGCAGCCCTGGTTGCTGCTGTGGAGTTTTGGAGGCTGTTTGCAGCACGTTGGGGTGTGTTCCAGCTGTTGTGTGCCTGCATCCATCAAACCCACCCTGCCATGCTGTTCTTCATGTTCTGAGTGAAGGCTTTTGTTTCAATTTCCTCGCAGGAACACTGTCTATTCCCTTGTGTGCTGTTTGCATTCTTGATGTCCTCTTTTTTATTTAATTTGAGTTTGAGTTATCCTTTTTACTGCTGGTAGCTGTCTGTTACTGCATTTTCTTTTAATCTACAGGATTGTTTGTTTGGGTTTTTTTTTGTCTTGCTATTTTATTTAGGAAAAAAATCCAAAGCCCTCACAGAAACCAATACCTTTTAAAAGGACTTCGCAAAATTATTTACTCCTTTAAACTCATAGAGCTGTAGGGATTCAGAAAGATCACACAGTTGGCTTTGCAGTCTGGCTCTTCTCAGGATCAATTAATTGGTCCTACAGAGGAGTTGGCTTCAGTTGAGTTTTGTCTGACCATAATATCATGAAATGGTTTGGGTTGGAAGGGACATTAAAGACTGTCTCTTTCCAACCCCCTGCCATGGGCAGGGACAGCTTCCACTAGACCAGGTTACTCTGAGCCCCGTCTTGACCAGGTGATGTTTGGCACGTCATGGAATTGATCCTTCTTTTCTCTATCCAGAAAAACCTGGCCAAAGTCAGTGGTAACTCCTAAGCAAACCTCAGCCCTCAGTGGGTCTTGCAGGGTTTCCCTGACAAGGCAGCACTCACATCCCCCATTCCTCCCAAACGGGGCAGAGCATCACTGGCAGAGTCAGAACTCTGAATTTGCTGGCTCTGCTGTCTCTCCTTGGGGATGCTTTACAGTTCAGTCCCCAACGCCTTCCAAATCAGCAAGCTCTGCCAGAAAACAACCTTTCAGCTGCTCAGGCCCCATTGTTGACCCAAACAGATAAATCTGCAGGTTGCAGGCTGGCTGGGCACCGTGTGACTGTGTTTCTCCTGGGCAGGAGTACAAGCGCAAGCAGCTGGAGGAGCAGCGGCAGGCGGAGAGGCTGCAGAGGCAGCTCCAGCAGGAGAGGGACTACCTGGTGTCCCTGCAGCAGCAGCAGCAGCAGCAGAGGCAGGACCAGAGGCCAGCAGAGAAGAAACCCCTGTACCATTACAAAGAAGGGATAAATGCCAGCGAGAAGCCAGCGTGGGCCAAGGAGGTAAGGGAGAGCAGGGAGGATGGTGATGCTCATGTGCATCTGCAGGGATGGGTCTGAAATGCACACAGCAGGTTGTGCTGCACAGGGTGGGGACCCAGGAGGTGCCATCAGCTGTGCTGGGAGCACTCCCAGCTCGGTGCAGTGTGTCTGGGTTTGTACAAACAGGAGGTTTTTCCATGAGGGTATGTGAGAAGGAGAGTGAATCCCTCCTGGAGGGGTTCAGCCTGTCTGGGGGCTTGTGGACAAAGAATCATATAATTCAATTAAGGGGTTGGAATGGACCTTGAAGATCACCTCCTCATTCTCCTTCCTGGCATGTCCACAAGTTTGCAGGGTCGGGGGTGAATGCAGAGGGTGATGGTTGTGAGGTTCTTTGCTGAGCCCTAATTCTGCATAGGCAGGGGTTGGACAGCTTTTCCCCAGGCTCAGGGCTGTATCCCTTGGGGTCGCTCTTTTCTGATTTTTTTCTCTCGGGCAAAAAGAGAGGATTGTAATAGTTGTGAGATCTTGAATATTAATTATTGCTAGTGTGAATAGTCTTGAAAAGATTAAGGCATGCATTGTCTGCAGTGCAGATTCAGGACCATGTGCAAACTCTTTCTCCTTAATCTCTGTGGTGACTCCAGTAAGACTGGTGCCTGCTCTTGCTATTAATTTTTCTAAAGTTCCATCATCATTCTCCAGCCCTTTTTAGTGTAAGAAGAGGTTTGATAAGTGGGATTGCAGATGAGGTGTTCCAGATGTGCTGAGCTGCCTCTGATGAGAGAGGCTTCCACCTGGGTGGTGCCTCTGCAGCTCTGTGCAGAACTGGGTCACTCTTGTCCATCTGCCGGGAGGCTGAGAGTAGGTAGT
This sequence comes from Melozone crissalis, assembly GCF_028551555.1. Lineage (NCBI taxonomy): Eukaryota > Metazoa > Chordata > Aves > Passeriformes > Passerellidae > Melozone > Melozone crissalis. The sequence continues at coordinate 21,881,403 of NW_026535812.1, forward strand.
GGGCAGGGAAAAGGGAATAAACTCTGTCTTTTATTGCCTGGTTTTAAGTAAACCCTCTAGAACACTGCTTAAATGCTTCAGGCACTGTCTGCAAAACTTCAGCAAAGATATGTAAAAAAGGATATTATTTTTTTTATCTGGGGTGAAGGAGAAGAGTGCTGGATTTAGCTTTCCCTTTCAAACACAAAGGCCCATTTCTTCTGTTTCATGGGGCTGGCATCTTTTTGATGCTGTCCCTGGAAGCAGGACATTGGGAACTGCACAATGTTAATAAAAGCAGCAGAACATGGCCTCTTCCCCTTTGCCAAAATCATTGGGAAGATGAGGTTTCCTGTTGTTGGGGAACTTCTCCAGCTTCCACCAATTAGCTCTCCAAACCATTTATTCCTTACCTGTGTCGCTCTGTCTGGTTTCTAATTAAATGCTCCAAGCTGTGGCATCTTTCTGCTGTTGGGAGCAGTAGTTTGATGTACTGCCTCAGCAAAGCCCCTTTGGGAATCTCCCAGAATGACTCCTCTTGCCTCCATCCTGTTTTATCTTCTGTTTAGTCCTGCTTTTAACACAATTCAGGTACTTTGCTGCATATATTGAAGGCCCACCTTTGCTTGCTCCACAGACAGATTTGTGCTGATACTTAATGAGCCCACCATGGTTTTTGTTATAGTTTAGCAATTTCCATACCCAGCCCATGCATGCTAATTTAACAGAAATATTGAGACTTTGTTTTCCTGTGGGAACAATGAAAAGACAAGTCTGGTGCTCAGCCTACAGTTTCTGGAGGCTGTGCAAAGCTTATTTGGGTATTTCCTGAGGATTTTACATTATATCCCATACTGCCCTTGTTTTTATGCTTTTTTGGTCTCAAGTCTTCTCTTGTAGGAGCTTGATCACCACAGCTGAGCCCTCCTCACGCTGTGCCTGCCTTTGCTTTTCACACCTCTCCTTTATGCACACATTTCCTCACCTCACTGGTTTTCACAGGGTGACTCCAAGACCCTGCAGGAATGGGATAAAGCATCAGAGTGAGGTTGTGGCCACTCACCTTGTGGTCATGTCCCTGCATCCCCTGGTTAAGGGGCTGGCCTGTTGGTGATGACACAGCTCTGGGTGAGGATCCAGCCTGTGCTGCATCTCTCACAGCTTCCCCAGAGCACAGACAAGGATTTCTCTTGATGCTGAACGAAACAGTCTGAGCAGATAGTCCTGCCAAAATGCATGGATGCACACTCCCTTCCGCTGCCCCTTCTACTCATCTTCTGGTAACCCAGGGTTGTGCACTGGAAGCTAACTTGGGATGTATCTTGGATGCTATCCCAGACCTGTCCTGTTTTCCCAGGCACATCTCTTATAATTATGGACTATTTGGGCTTTTTTGGAGATCATGTTGGGACCCTCTGGTGATCCAGCCAGGGATGTGGCATTAGCACTCTGAGCTCTGGTCCTGTAATTAGCAGCTCCCTTTGTTACTGACTTTTCTGTTATGGATCAGTATTTGCTGAACAAGGTGTTGGAGATAGCCAGGGACAGTTTGGTCAGCTGAAGGATGGATTTGGGCAGGAATATACCACACATGATTGCGCAGAAAGGAGGGGACAAGTTTCCACATTTTCCACATGGTGGCTGGACCCCCTGGTGCTTTCCCACGGTTCAGAGCTTCCCTGAGAGAACTCGGGGCTCAGCTGTGCATCATGAGCTGTTCTGTTCTCTGCAGCAGCCAACACCCACAGTCAGCTCCTCCTTCAGTCCCCGTGGCTTTTATCCTGCTCTCCCTTTGAAGTGATGTATTAAAACATTAGCAATCTTCTGCTGGGACTGCACAGACACTGCTAAGGATGTTTCCTGTTTGGGGAACCTTGAGTTCAATTAGAGAAGGTCTGTACTGGAGCAATGATGAACATCTGAAGGATTTAGCTGTTTTTTCCCCCTTCCTGCCTAACAGTGGAATCAGTAGGGCCCCACCAAACACAGCTGGAGAGTCTCAAGAGCATCTTCTGCTGTGCTGGTCCCACAAGGTGCAAGTGAGGAGATACTGGCGGTGGGAATTCAAGCACCTTTCTCCTTCCCAGTACCCAGACATCCCAATTTGATCCCTCTCCTGCACGCCAGCTTGGAGATCCTCCTCAATCAGGTGCACCTTGGGGCCTGGCATTGTGCCGGGAGCAGCTGGAGCGCAGCGGCTCCATCTCCGCCTGTCGCTGTCAGGGCTTGGCTGAGGAGGAGATGGGCTGGAGCAGCCGTGACCCAGCACTCGGGCTGCTGCTCCCTTTTCAGAGGGCGTTCTCCTTCCCACCCTGCTCCTCTCCTCATCCCTTTGTCCCCTTGGGCACTGCTGAGCAGAGCTTTGCACAGCCTCTGCTCGCTGGTGGGTCTGGGGAAGTTGTGGTGACCTTCCAGGACACAGCAGTAGCCCAGGCTACTTAAACTCAAGAAACAGTCCATAACACAAATTTCTTACCTAGATTTAACTCTGCCTCATGCTCAGTCTCTGAAAAGGATTAATTTTTATTCATATAATGGTTCTTTTGTTTCATGAGTATTTATTTAAAGAAGAGCTGTGGTCCTTTCCAAGCAAACCTGTTGTAAAGATTGCCTTTTACTGTGGCATCATCCACGGTGGAACCGAGACACGCTAGGGGTATTTAACACTTTAATGACACATAAATAAAATACACATCAGATCCCGAGGTATCAAAAATTCTGCATAGCATATTCTGCCTGAATATCAATGCACAGCCTAGCTGCAGGATGGCATGGCTGGGTGAGCTGAAACCGCCGTGTTCCCATCAAGGGGAGCTGAAAGCAGTGAGCTTTGGGTTGATGTTCTCTTTCAGTTAAAGAGGCTTTTCCCCTCCCATACATGACAAGGTGCCAGACTGAGTAAATTCAGATCAAAGCCAACATTTTTCTGGCTGCCATGTTTATTCTTTTATTCAGATCAAACAAAACTACCCGTTGTGGTGTTTATAACTGTGAAGGAAAATGGTCCCCTTGCTCAAAGATCCATTTGAGAAGAAGCAAGAGCTTCTCGGGAGTAATTTTCTAGGAACATCTCTCTGAGGCGTGCTGCCTTTTCTTTATGTTTTCTTTTTAGTTTCTTTTTTTTTCCATTTCATATTCAGAAATTAATGAAGGGTATAAATCCAAGCATTTTCATGCCTTTAAAATGCATTTATTGCACAATTTGATGGAAATCTTGGATTCCATGATCACCGAATCACTTAGGTTGGGAAACACCTCCAAGATCATCAAGTCCAGCCTGTGAGCGATCACCACCTTGGTTAAGCAATAGATATGCTATGCCTGAGGAGAAAGGAGGTTTCTGTATGTTCATGCCTACCCTGGATCCCACTGGAATGGGTTTTGGGGCTCTGACTGTCCCGGTGTCGCGCAGGTGGAGGAGCGCTCGCGGCTCAACCGGCAGAGCTCGCCGGCCATGCCCCACAAGGTGGCCAACAGGATTTCTGACCCCAACCTGCCTCCTCGCTCCGAGTCCTTCAGCATCAGCGGCGTGCAGCCAGCCCGGACGCCGCCCCTGCTCCGGCCCGTGGACCCGCAGGTAACGGTGCTCCGCCCTGCCAGGGTGCTGGGGGTGCTGGTAAGGAGACAAGGAATGATGGATGGAAGGGAAATAGCAGCTGGCTCCCTGGATTCTCAGCCTTAAGCATGTTCATGAGTAACAGCAGCATCTGCATGCATGAGTGTGTTCCTCTTGTCACCTCCATGTGTTAGCAACATCACGCTGGTTTGTACCTTCCTTTGAAGCATCACGTACTGGTTACTGCTAGAAACAAGCTGGAGGACCAGGAGGAGCTGCTGCTCTGGGCCAGTGCAGCTGTTGCTCTGATCCTCTTTGGATCTGGTTTATGTAAAGGCCTAAAACCACAGAGCCTGGCACAAAAGACCCGGGATGCTTTGATGCTGAGGATCATCAGAAAGAGGTTTTGCTTTCTTTGCCGCTTTGATTCAAGGTTTTGTTTTGGTTTTCCATTGAGTTGACATCAGTCACAAACACATCTGGAGAGGGCATAGATCACCCTGACTGTCACAGAGGAGGGGCATTGTTATTTTAGAAGTTTCTCCCAGCCATGAGGTCTGCAAGAACTCTGCCACCAAAAGCTGTAGGAGTGTCAGTGCTGGCTCTGGTCCAGCCCCTGGAATTGCTCCCACAGATCCACAGACTCCAGCAGGGATTTCAGAGGGAAATACAAAGCCTTTGCTCCAGGTTCAGCTGGGCTTTCTATGGAATATGTGCCAGCTAAGTGCCAGCCACGTGTGGCACCTCCAGAACAGAGCCAGCCTTAAACAAAAATGTGCAGGAAAGCCCTGAAACATCCTTTTTTGTATGCAATTGGAAAGTGGGCAAAACCCCGCTTCACCATCATCCCTCTGACTGACCAAATAATTTTCAGTGACCTTCTTGGCATCCTATACCATCAGCAGCTACAGAGACTTTTGTTTGGCAATAAAATACCCATGAAAGAGTTGCTTGAAGCCCAGAGCCCCGTGTCAGTGTGTGTGTGCATACTCCTGTACCCTTGAGACATGGACACATACAGGGATCTGTATGTAGAAATTTCAAATAAAAGTCACAACCCTGTTGTATCAAAGGAGTGCAGCTTCACAGAGTCCTGGGAAAGAGCTCTGATTTCACAAACTGTAACCTTGTGATTTTCTCAGATTTCCCAGAACAGATGTCAGTATTTCTTAAACTTGCAACCTGTAAGGCTAATCCTTGGGAGCCACCAAGACCTATAGAAGCTCATGCCTCAAGATATTTTTTAAGCCATCTATGCCTCAGAATTCCTGATGATTTTTTTAATCAGTTATTATTTATTATCGTTTCCTTATTTTTGGTTTTTTTTTTTTCATTTTTAACATGGAAAATCCATGCCAAACCTCATTAGTACAACCACGGAGGTGCAGATGTAGGAGCTGGACTTTGGGCCAGCAGCAGCAGAGCCTGGGGCGGGCACGGCGTGTGCGGGAGTGTGATTTTTAACAGATCTTGCCTTGAAGTGATGTAAATCAGAAGTTCCTGAAACCAAGGCAGTGCTGATCTCAGACCAAGGGGGCTTTTCAGTGCATCCAAAGTGCTAATAAAAAAAAAAAAAAAAATTAAATCAAATTTTAAATTTTTTTTAATTCCTTTTTTATTTTTTTTTTTACCCTCCATTTTGACTGATAGTTCTGTTTTGACTTGGTGCTTAGATTCCACATCTGGTCACTGTGAAATCCCAAGGAAGCTCCTTGTCTGGGTCTCAGTCACTGCATGAACAGCCTGCAAAGGGACTGGCTGGGTTTCAGGAGGCTCTGACGGTGACCTCTCACCGCACTGAGATGCCAAGGCAGAACTCGGACCCCACCTCAGAAAACCCTCCTCTGCCCCCTCGCATTGAAAAGTTTGACCGAAGTTCTTGGTTACGGCAGGAGGAAGACATTCCACCAAAGGTAACACAACCACTCCTCACTTTCAGCACCTCAGAGCTGAGTCCCTCTGGCAAAGCAGAGTGGGCAGGACTGAGCCCACCCCGAGGCTCTGCAGTGGGGCTGACCCACCCAGGGGCTGCATTTCCTCAGGACGTGCTGGGAGCTGCTCTTGGCTGCAAAATAGCTGCAAAACAGCACTGCCCTCCAGCAAAGAAAGTTCTAGAGCTCAGACAGAGGCCAAAACAAATTAATCTCTTCTCTCCCTTGGATAAAAAACAACCTTCTGCTTAAATAGAATTATAGGAACATAAAATTTGTCATACTCAATAAGACGGGTCCTTTTTAGTCCAGTACCGTGCCTCCAGTTGCAATCAATATTGATGGAAGATTTGTAAGGGCTCCAGCAGCTTTATACATTCATTGACATTTTGGCAGTGTCTGGCAGTACCTCTTTAATTAGGATTCTTCTGGACCAGTATTTCGATTGTGTTGTTTATACACCTTCACTTGGGAAGAATTACAACTTGGCCATTAAAGTTGCCCTTACAGTGAATCAGTGCTCAGCCAGGAGGATTTTTACAGAGGAGAAATGATTATAAATTGATTAGTGACAGGGAGGCAATATTTGTCCCTGATTGAGAGGCGATTTTTCTGTGTATTTACAAAGTGAGTAACTTGCCTTTTGAAGAGCAAAGTCACAGTCACCAGGTAAGCCTCCCTGTGCAGGGGATCTGTGGTGGTGTCATGGGTGTTGATAATGCTCCTATTTCTGCTGTCACCAAGCAAGAGGGGACATCAGTGCTCTGCTGAAGGCAGCAGCAAGCCAACAGCTCCTGGAACTGTCTGTGTGCTTGGCTCCTCCACAGTGCAGAGGGGTGGCTGCCTGGTTTTAACCTAATTAAGAAAAAGCCCTGCAATTTAATGTTGGCTTTTGCCATGAGTCCTTTGAGAAGGACACTGGGCCGCAGCAATGCCCTGTGTGGTGAGACCATGGCTGCTGGGAGAAGAGCTGTTCTCCAGCACTCTGCAGTGTTTTCCCCCTTGGCTGAGGGAAAATGGACTCTGGAAGGGATCCCACCAGATCACATTTAGGGCTGATGTGTTGGCAGTTTCACCCCAGAGGAGCCTGACTGCACACTGGGCTGCCCAAGGTGAGTTTGGGGTGTTTGGAGAAGAGAAAGGACTGCCCCAAGAGGCAGGACAGGCTGTCTCTGTGGTCCAGGGTCTTGTTTCTGCCAGTGCTGGTGGCTGGATGCTTCAGAGGAAGGTGGAAAAGTCCCCAAGTCCTGACTGCAGAGTACTCTACCTGGAGGGGAGACTGCTTTGTGCTGGGACAAGCTGCAGCTGGTGATGCTGCAGTCCAGGCTCTCTAAACCTTCTCTTATCTTGCCTAATGGAACCGTGTGTTTATTCTTTAAAAAAGCCAAGCCTAATCCTTTTTATTGCTAATCCTGACAAGCCCTTGGCCTTTCTGTTACCTGGTGCAAGGTATTGAACCAGGTGAGTATTGTCTTGCCTCTCCACATCACTGAGGTGCTGGGGGATGAGGCCACTGCACCTGTGACCATGCAGTGATGCCTGAGCTCCCACGAGATGGGGCAGAGTTCCAGGGTCACCTGTCACTGCCCCTCTAGGCTGTGCTTGGCTTTGGGTGCTCGTGCTGAGCCCTTCTGCCAGCAGCAAGGTTTGGCAGTGGCATCTGAGGCTCAGTGGAGGTCACAGTGTTTAATCCCAATGTTAGGTGGGTCAGTCTGGGTCTTCCCACTGTCAACCCTCTTGTTTGTCCACCAGTCAACACCTTCTGTCTGCTGGCATGTGTCATATCTGAGCTAGATAGAAAACCTCTGTTGTGGCTGTTGAAATGCACTTCAGTCTGAGTTTTACCTTAGAAATTACTTGTATGGGTTTTGTCAGATTTAAATTATATATATATTTGTGTGTGTATATGTCCATACATTTCTTCCAGATGTAAGTGCCCTTTTTGGTGGTAGCCAGGCTGCTCTGGGGGCTCCTGTGCCAGGAGCATCCCTGATACCACCTTTGCTGCTTGCTGCTGCCTCACACTCCAGTGATCCCATCTAAAATCTGAGAGCCTTGTCTTTCATAATTGCCCTAAATACTGCCTTTCTCTCAGTGGGAAATCAGATGTAAATCAGCCTTGAGGCAGAGCTGGAAGGTGATCTGTCATGGCTCAGGTGGGTGACTGCAGATGTCTCCATTCTTTTCCAGGTGCCTCAACGAACCACTTCCATATCCCCTGCCCTGGCAAGGAAGAACTCCCCGGGCAATGGCAGCGCCCTGGGGCCACGGCTGGGCTCCCAGCCCATCAGGGCAAGGTGAGGGCATGCAGGGGATGGAGAGGATGGGCAGTGTGGAGGTTCCAGTTGTGGGTTTCTCTGGGTCTGCATTGAAGGCACTTGAGACAGTAATTCATGTTCAGACTCAGGTGTTTATTATTTCTTATCAGTAAAACAGTCTCACTGCTGTGAGTTCAACAGCTTTTCATTAGAAGTCACAAAATGGCCAACAATTTCTTGTTACAAGGTCTTTTAAGACTAAACTATCCCATTAAGAACTGACACCTAGATTATTTTCCCTTTTAACCCAGTAACTGATTCCAAAGAGCTGCAATGGGGACTTTTCTGCCCAATTACAAAATGCCACCCAAACCCATGGAGAAGGAGGAAGAAGAAGAAACCCAGGATGACACCCTGTGCCCTCCATCTTGCTTCCATCCACAGCACACTAAAAATCCCAAAACCTAAATTTGTCACCAAGTGACACACCTACACTACTCTCTATAATCTATTTCACACTTTTGTGGGTTCCAGTCTATCTTGAAGTCTGGGAAACTTTGTCCATGAATGAGGGTCAAGGTCAGTGCTGCCCTGGAGTTCAGGGCACCCCAGAGCAGACAGAGAAATATTCCCCGTGCCCTGGGTTTCCGAAGGGCAGGAGTGACCCTGGTGTGCCACTGCTGCAGTGCCTGGCATTGCCCAGCTGGGAGCACAGACAGGGGCTGGGTCCAGCCCTGCTTTAGCTGACTAAACACCACAACATCTGCAAGGCTTCTCTTGTGTCTGGGATGAATTTTTGCATCCAGCAGTGATTTGTACTGACAAGGCTTGGAGCACCCCTGGAGGCTTTGTTCCCTTGGCTGAATGGATTCCTGGGCATTGCAGGGTTTGGAGGTGGATGCTGCATCTGCTGCTGTGGAGGCAAACAGGAGTTTGGGTACTCCCCTTGCTGGATTTAGGTCCTGGTTCTCACCTCCTACATATCAGTGGGTCCCTGTAAGCCAGTGGGGAGGTCTCAGTGGTACATTCCATACATTTCTTATGCATCAGAGTGGTTTTTCACAGATAATGACTGAGGAATGTGCTGCAGGACAGACACTCATGCAGCCAGCTGAGATCTTCTCTAGGTGTAGATCAAGGATTAAATTCCTCTCAGCTTCTTAGGACTGGGCCTTCAGCTCAGGCAGATCCAGCTGTGGCACAGCAGTGAGCCCCTGGGAAGGTGCAGTGCCACTGCCGTGGCCCCATCCCTGCCATGCCACAGCTGTCCCTGGGCATGGCTAAAACGAGCAGGGAGGCTGACAGGCTCTGCTCAGAGCTGGATGTTAAAAACACAGCTTAGTCATGCAAGAGCTTGTCTGTGATTCACAGAACAGACCTCAGACAGGCAGATCCTGGGAGAAATGCGAGTTCCAATTAGCCTTGCGTGAGGGAGCTCCTTGGCTGCTTCCTCCTGCCTTGTCCTCAGAGGGGGAGGTCAAAAAGTGACTGTGGGGATGTTCTGTCACCAGTGTGAGCAATGCCTCCCTTTCCAGCTCACTGCCCCTCTGTGCTTCAGCAAACTCACAGGCAGCAGCCCCAAGTCACTGCCAGGGACAGCAGGAGGAGGAAGAGAATTTTTTGGTTTTTTTGTTGTTCTTTTCTTTTTTTTTTTAATTAGAGAAAAAGCATGTCATGGTTTGTTGCTCTTCTTTGCCAAAGGCTGAAACATTTTGAATTCTTGAAAATGTTGCTATTTTAATTAGCTGTTGCTTGAAGGACAGTTTAAAATGCAGAGGGGTATTGGACTGCGTAATCTTTATAAGTGATGGTATTGAAAGTAAAAAGGATAATGGAAGGCTGGGATTCAAATTAAAGGTTGCCCAGTGTTTCCTGACCCTCAGCCTGGTCACTGCAGGTAAATACATCAGTTGCCAAAATTTTCAAATATACTTCATTAGTTAATTTAGCTAAGGATTTCAGCCATAGAGCCTGAGCTGGAGGCCTTCAGTTTGATGAAAATTGGAAATTATTAGGATGCTACCACATGTCCATTAAACTTAAGTTTTCATTGAAATTATTTCATACTTTATTTCTCTCACAGTAATGTAATATTTTTTCTTTTCCCGCGTTTTTCCTATTGGCTCTTGGTTCTCCCCATGCATAAATGCAAATATTACAAAAATACCCCTTCTTTTATTTGTCACCCTGTTGTGACAAATGAGGGAATATTTACTATACATTTTAAAGAGGCCTTTGAATAAGATCACTTCCAGAAACACTGTATAAAACCAAATTGCCTAACTCTGCATGAACATCTCTTCTGATGTCATTTCAATGCCAAGTAAGAATTAATTTCCTAAAGGCATCTGATACCCAGAGAGATATTAGTCACTCCTTGTGTATCAAGGGCACTTTTTATTCTGGATTTATCTGTGTTCACAAGGGTGAGAGAAATCAAGGAGGAAAAGTGGATATCTGATGCAAGTTTGAAGTGAAGCCATGAAAATTTGGGACTGTGAATTAAGTGGTACAAGAGATCAGCAGCCTTGCTGCAAATTTGAGATCCTTGCTTTGCTGAAGTCTTTGTCTAACAGCACATCACAAATTCCTGCTTTTACGAAGAATTTTGGTGGCTAATTAGGTAACTCCAGCTTTGCAAATCTACAGATCAAGAGCAAGGAATCTTTTAATGGTTGCCAAATTTTATAAAATAAGAGCAGAGAGCTACTCCAGGCAATTTTTTTTTGTTGTTGTGGTCATAGAGCACCCAAAGTTGGTGATCTCAGCCCTGTCTCCTCCAGCTGAGGAGGACTCTGGGGGCCTTTGCAGCCGGCCCTGTCAGTGTGGGCAGGGTCTGGAGCCCTGCGGTGGATGGGTGGGTGAGACCCTGGCTGATGGTGCCCCTCTGTTCTGCCCTCCTGCAGCAACCCAGACCTGAGGAGGACAGAGACCATCGTGGAGAGCCCCTTGCAGAGGACCAGCAGTGGCAGCTCCTCCAGCTCCAGCACTCCCAGCTCCCAGCCCAGCTCCCAGGGTGGCTCCCAGCCTGGCTCCCAGGCCGGCTCCAGCGAGCGCAACAGAGTCAGAGGTGAGCTTGGGCACGTCCCTCAGCACCAGGCACGCTTTGGGAGGGCAAGGGACATGTGACCTCATGCTTGTTTTCTAAAAAATTTAAAAATCAAAGGATGCATCATTTCTGATGTGCTTTTGTGACCTGCTGGCCTCCATGCAGACAGAGTTGCCAACAGCTCCATTTCCCTGGAGGCTGATGTAAGGTGGCCACAGCACCTCACTGCCAAGTAGCCCTGGCAGAAGGAGATGGGAGTTATGCTTTAGGGTAAACAAAGAAAACAACCAGTGTGCTTCCTGTCTTCATCCACGCAGCTGCACCCCTACTGATGTGGTTTCTTTGGGAGTGTGTTTCACTTTTAATTGATATATATATTTTTTGAGGGGCTTCATCTTTGTGCTGAAGATAGAATCAGAGGAGTGACATAACCTATGAGAAGCTTTCTCTCAAATGCTTTCACCAGGCAGCTGTGCTGACATGAGATTTATGTGTGTAGCCAAATTGTTCCCTCTCACCCTAGAGCCCCTCTTCAAGATATTCCATTCCCCTTTTGATGGCAGTGGAGTAGTGGAGTTGCCACAGCTCGTACACCCACTCATCTGCATTCTGGCACAGCCCCACACTTCCGTTCCCCAGGGCTGAAGAGCTTTAAGACAAATGCTGCCTCCATGCCTTGAATATTTTATGATTTGGCCATAAGATGATGGTGTCTGTTGTTGAAACCATCAGTCCTCTAGGTACTCAATAAAAGGAGTTTGTAACCCATTGTCATTTCAGGTTTGGTTTTGTTTTTACAAATAAGGAATCCTGTGACAAATATTGTCCTAGCGATGTCAGATGCTGCAGAGCTTTTCATTTATCACATGCCCTACTCTTCTGCAAAGTAAATTTGTTTCTTTAGTAGAAAAGGAGCAGTAACTCTGTGAGAGGGCTGTTGGTGGAGGCTGGGCAGGTGGAGGCTTCTCTTGCTCTCGGTGGAGAAGCAGAAAGGAGCCAGGAGGATTTTTCAAGACAGTGGAAGCAAAGTGATGATGAAGCCCTCATGACAGGTTGTAGTGATGGATTTTGGCAGCATTTTAATTCCCACTCTCTCCTCCTGCCTTTCACCAGGGAATGCCAAGCCCGAAGGGTCCCCTGTGCTCTCCCATGAGCCCGCCAAGGTCAAGCAGGAGGACAACAGGGACGTGACACGACCGAGCCGACCCGCTGTGAGTGCTCAATTCCTTCCCATGGGAATGCTGCCAGCTGGCTTGGCCGCGTTTCCCTTTGGTGCGGTGGCACAACCGCGGGGACCCCAAAAACGAGGCTAGCACTGCTGCTGCTCCAGCTGAGAGACTGGACAGCAGCAGTACAGCAAGAGCCCCTGGGAGATTTGAATGCTTAAGAGAGTGCATGAGTTTTTACCAGGAGCCCAAGCCTAGGGGAAAGCACTTAAGCCTGTGTTTCCAGGCGAAGCAGACGCTTAAGGGCTTTGCTAGCTTGGGCGCGGCGGTGGCCGATGGCACATGGTTGTGTTCCGTGCTGCATGTCCCCGCAGCACCCGCCCAGGGATGCTCTGCTCGTGAAGGCTGGGGAACCAACCAGCCCCCGACAGCCTTCCCAGCTTAAAACCCCACCTGGTAGTGGTCTCTGTACAATCCCCTTCTATTATTCTGAGCAAAATCTCATCCGAAGTGTTTCCTCCTGGTTTAATGCTGTTGACATTTGTATCTTAAAACTGCAGAGTCGGCCTAAAAGCTATATGAATTTCTACTGCTTCTCTATTTTAATGTGTATTAATGTTTTGTTGATGATGTTTTTTTTCTCTACACTCCACAGCGTTGAGCTAACAATTCTAATTTTATTTCTAACCTGCTTGCCCTTCCTCTGGCTTTTTCCTGTCCCGATCTGTTTCCTCTGATGCTGATTATTCTTCCTTTACCCACAGAGCTATAAGAAAGCTATAGATGAGGTTAGTGATATCTTTTCTCAGTGGGTCATGCCTGTGCAAGGTTGACTAGTTAGTGCTTAATTCCGAGCTGGGTTTTCTTGGTGCTGTCGATAAAGGTGGCGATGCGATCTCGGGTCGGACGGGAGAGCGAACCGGTGCCGTTCCGGTGTCGGGAGGGGACAGCACTGCTGCTGTGCTCTGCTCAGCCCTGGGCTGCCCAAAACCTGCTGGCCACGCCACTTGCATGGAGGCCAGGGCAGAGGCATCCCAGTGTTCGCGTGGGGGAGCAGGTGGTGCTGCTGCTGTTGGAAGGAGAAGGAGCCAGAGCGGAGGCTTCTCGTGCCGGTGGAGGAGGTTGGGCAGCCTGGACCCCTCACCACATTCTGCTCTCAGCCACAGCCCCTGGCCACCTGCTGATTTCAGTGGGGCCATCAAGTGCTTTTTGAAATGTATTCTAAGCCTAATTCAAAAAAAGGCACTTGAAAAACAGGAGTGGGTTGTTCATTCTCATGGACCAGCATCCACTGCAAATCCTGTCAGCAGAGCCGTCTCGGATGTTGATGGCAGTGCTGGTCCTCATTCATCCTCTTAAAAAATGAGAGTCCTCAAGTACACCTTTTTCACTTAGGATAATATTTTAAATGTGCATCTGGCAGTGGTGAATGTTTAAACATTCATGGGACAAGACCCAGCATTCCTGATTTAACATTTAACTTGCCTCACACACGCATCGCTGTGCACACTGCAGATACTGGTAACTGCAGGGCTGTAGCAGAAAGCACTGGTTTCAGCAGCCTCTTTCCTCTAAAAATAGAAGATATGAAAGAAGGAAGCTGTGCTGGTTAGTTAACTTGTTCTCTTGGATAAAATATGAGCAATACATTTTGTTTAATGAGGTGCTTTGTTAAGAAAAAAAGCACATAAATCAGTGTCTAAATAGGCAGTGTGTGTGCTGAATTCAAGCTCAAGGAGCAGTGTGATTTTGGAAACCAATCTGACTTGATTCCAGCAAATATTAAATCTAAAGAAGGCTTTGTAATTAAAAGTAATTAAAGAGCACCGACACTGCTGACTTATGTATTATGTCACCCTCAGTAATAACACTTGGAACATGTGTGGAACTACAGAGCACTTTCTCTCTGGTTGTCAGATTGTTTTTGGTCCAGGAGCAACTTGGTGAAGCTGTTTAATCCTACAAAGTGCTCATTACTTAAACAAAATGATAGCATCAAAGAATTAACCATCCCGAGGCAAAGCTTTAACTAGGAAATATGAGTTATCTGATGATATTGTCTGGGAGTATTACTGTTCTTATAACTTTCAAATAAGTTATTAAAAAGTAATTAAGCTGATTTTTAAAGTACCTGACTATCTTCTAGTGATGGCCAAAAAAGGCTGATAGGGTGCCTTGAAGCATGTTAGAAGTGGAAGGTGTAAAAAAGAAATAATTTTCACAGTCCAGTGCTGTGACAGGGAGGAGATCAGTGCTAGTCCTGCGCTGCAGAAGTCCAGCTGCAGTTTTAAGAGGCTCTTACACAGTCCTAAAATCCCTTTTAAAGTGCGAGGCTCTAATTCAATTCAAAGGCAAGTGCTCAATAAAGAGCATGTTTGATACTGTAAATGGAAAGCATTGTTAAGCTGCTCAAATTGTCACTGATTCTTATTTAGGAAAAGAAGCAGTCGTATCATAGAAGCTGCTGCAGCACTAATTAAAATAATTAGTTGTCGTGACTGCAGATTTGACTCTATTTCAATCTCAAACATGTTGGCATCGAAAAGGAGCTCTTGAAATACCACAATCTCTCTTTAATCATGGTAAAGAGCCTTTTTTTAAAGGTACAGAGACCATTTGGAGGGACACAGAACTACAGAATCACAGAACGGTTTGGGTTGGAAGGGACCTTAAAGTTCATCTTGTCCCACCCCACCCAGTCCATAAGCAGGGACACCTTCCACTATCCCAGGTCGCTCCAAGCCCCATCCATCCTGGCCTTGAACATTTCCAGGGGTAGGGCAGCCACAGCTTCCCTGTGCAGCCTCTGCCAGGGCCTCACCTCAGTCTGAATAAAGAATTTCTTCCCAATATCCAATCTAAACCTACTCTCTGTCAGTTTAAAGCCATTCCCCTTTGTCCTGTCACTCCATACCCTTGTCCAAAGTCCCTCTCCAACTCTACTGGAGCCTCTTTAGGTGCTGGAAGATGCTCTGAGGTCTCCCTGTGGGGCTTTGTCTTCACCAGGCTGAACAACCCATATAAAACCCATCACAGGTACCTGCTGTGAAACAGAGATTGACAAATCAAAAAAAAAAAAAAAAAAAAACCAAAAAAAGCCTTTTTTGGGATGCTTATACTTCTGAGTCTGATGCAAAGCTCTCCAACTCTCCAATATCCAGGGGAGTCTCTCTGTGAGAGCCTGGGCAGGGCAGACCTGGGAGCAGAATGTGTGGCTGTCACCGGTGGGAGCCCGCCGGGAGGTGTGGGGCATCAGCAGCCAAAGCACAGATTGCTTACAAAACATTCCTCCCTCACCATTAAAAACCAAACTGGGTTTGCATCTCAACCATAGAGCTTCTCCATCCTTCTCTTCACGTGTCGACAGGATAGGTTTTAGGAGCTCCTTTTGCCACAATAATTAATATTGCCGTAGTCGCCCTGCTGGAACGGTAAACTGGAAATGCAGTAAATGAGAGTATGGCCGTAAGACAATTGTGGAATTTAGTCTTTTTCAATGAGTTTCTTTCTCCCTGATCCTTTATCTCTGACCGAATGCACTGATGCCTACCTCGGTCACTAATATAGGGAGAAATGGTAAGACTGACAATTGCAATGCTTTGTTCGTCATGTGCATGTCTTGTGCAACAGAGTTCTCTAACCCATTCTAATTCGAGCTCTCATGCTTTTCTGCCCTACTGCTTCCCCCTGCATTGCTATAAAAGCATGTAAGATAACAAAAAGTCTCTTTTCTACACGGTGCCTGCCATGTTCCTTGTTTTGAAATAGCAGTGTCTATTTTATATGACTGTCGGGTCTGAGACCTCATCAAAGTCATGGTAAACTGAAAAATTATGACTAGGCTTTGGGACTGCTCCTATCTTTTTTCTTGTTTCGAGGCTTTTTGGTTGGTTTTTTTTTTTTTTGGTTTTTTTTTTAGTTTCTTTCTCCCTTAGCTTGTAGGCTGCCACATTTCACATAAAGTGCTTAATGGGTCCCGCTGAGGGATTTTTTTTTTTATTATTATTATTATTTTTTGATCGTGTGGCTGACTCAGAGCTGTGACTCCAAAGTCTGGCTGAGCTGGGCGCTTCTCCTCGTGCTCCTCACCGCCTCTCGGCAGCCGCCCGACAGCGGAGACTCACCATGGAAGCAGCTCTTGACGTGGGGATTGCACCACTCCATGGGAGATGCTGTCATTGCTTCCTTCCCAAATGCATTTATTACAGAATAAATACCATTACGGGGTCTCTTTTGAGAAGTTTGAAAGAAGAGAAAACCCTGCAGGAGAAATTCTCCGAGCCAATCTTTGAAGTGACGTTGTTTTCCAGTTTACTATGATGGTGACTGAACTTCACCTTTTCCAACAAATATAATTTTGTCGTGTATATACATATAAGTGTGTGTATATATATGCACATACACGTTCCAAAGAGAAAAAGAAGAGGTTGGCTATTGACTTTTCAGTGAGCGTAAATCAGTTTTGTTTTGTTTAATAAATGCTACATGCTACAAACATTGTCTTACGTTTGTCTCATGTTTGTAACGACTCTGTAAAGCTATTTCTCGTTGCTCGTGCTGTTAGCATTGGCTTTTGGAGAGATGTGTGTGACCTTCTCCTCGCTCTGAGTGTAACAGCCGTCGCCTCCTTGTTTCCTCGCCCCCATCCCCTTTAGGACCTGACGGCTTTAGCCAAAGAGCTGAGGGAGCTGCGCATCGAGGAAACCAACCGGCCCCTGAAGAAGGTGACAGACTATTCCTCCTCCAGCGAGGAGTCGGAGAGCAGCGAGGAGGAGGAGGAGGATGGGGAGAACGAGACGCACGACGGGACCGTGCCTGTCAGTGACATCCCACGGCTCATGTGAGCAGCGCTTTCTTTTGGGGGGGCAAGCCATGAAAGCCCCGTGTGTTTTTGTGGAGGTGAAACCCCAGCGTGTATGGGCCTGGAGGAGAAACCCTGGTGTGTCCTGGCCTGGAGGAGCAGTAGCTGTGATAAAGGACAGGGCCAAAGCGTGTCCCTGTTTGGTGGCTGGCACTGGGAACAGCCTTATGGTTGCAAGGGATGATGTACTTGCATGAGTGTTTTTCCTGTTCCAAAGTAGAGAGAATTAATGGGGAAAACTGAGCTATTTCTGCTGCTTATTCAGTGAATGTTGGCTCAAAGCTGATGGAGCTGTACCTGCTGATGAGCCAGGCAGTTTTTTGGCCAGAGTGGGCACAGCTGACCTCATCCACACTGTGGGTCCTGCCCATGGGATGGATGTGTTAAATTCTGCCTGCTCTTGAGCCTGGTCTTGCCCCAAATTAAGCCATGCTTAAGTGTCAGTACTTGGTGTGCTGCCCAGTGCCAACTGGTAGAGCCAGGATTGCAATAATCCTGAATCTTTGTCTTGGATTTCTGCCCTTGGCGCAGTCAGTCTTGGTGGGTTGAAGTGGTGAAATGAAGAGATCAGCAGACTGTTGTGTCCCATGGGACATTTGTGCTTTTGAGTCTCTCCAGATCAGGGCAGCACAGCTTCAACACTCACAGGGAGCTGTTGCCATTCAGAGAGAGTTCCTGGAATATCTCTGCTCAGGTTTCCCACCCAGTGCTTTGCAGGGACATTTCTGGAGGGCTCCACCTGGCAGCAGGATCTGAGTCCTGCCCCTCTGAATTCACAGAGGAGCTGTAGGAAAGTTTCAGGGGATTATTTGTGTTTTAATCAGTTCATTTCCATTTTTCCTGCTAAATGAGTTGTAGTTGACACAGGCATACCTGGCTTCAGGAACATGGTTTAGCAGTGAACATGATGGTGCTGGGTGAATGGTTGGACTCAAGGAATTCAGAGGTCTTTTTCAAGCTAAATAATTCTTTGATTCTCTGATTTGTAGGGAGCAGCATAGAAGCCCTCTAAGTGGCAGGGAGACCATGTCTTCTTGGGTCCATGTTATTCAGAGTGCCAAGCTCCTGGGTTGAAACTTCCTTCCAGCAGAAGAATTAAATCAGAGCTCTTGAGTTGGTTGGAGCAGGTCAGGAGGCAGAGGGATGGCTCTGAATGTGCAGCAGTGGGATGGGCAGCCAGGCGTGCCAGAAGGGGCCTCAAGCTGCTCATGGCAGAGGAGTTTGATCAGGAGTGGTTAATTTGTGCTGACATCCTTCTTCAGACACCTTGGGTTTGACACAGCACTTCTTCCCAGTGGATGAATATCCCGCTGGATGCCTTGCAGCCACATGTGTGGGATGACAGCAGTGAGCTGGATGCCCCCAGCCCCTGCCAGCCCAATGCCACATGTCCCATAATGTCCTGTCTCCCTTGTGTCCCAGAGATGCAGGAGTGTCTGCAGGCAGAGCTGCACTGCCCCATGTCTGGGGAAAAGGAAAGCAAATCCTCTGAGTTAAACCCTTATTTCTCAAAAGGGACCTTAGCTCGAGTTCAGCCTCAATGTTCTTTGGTGTTTTTTCTAACAGAGATTTATTTTCCTATGCTTAGTGTTTGTCATTGGAAAGCGGGACCAAGAGAGATAATTTTGTCTTCTGCTGCACCTTCTGAGTGATCTTTGTGTAACCCATGTTTAAACTTCCCTGGGTATCCTCCCTGAGCACTTGGCTGCTCTTCATTCCAGCTCTATCCAGATCTCTTCTGCTGCAGGATAAACCTATCAATTTCTGCTCTGTGTCCCAGTGGATAGGAGGAATTGTTTATTCCATCCACCTCTGGAGATATAATTTCTCCATCTGATGACTCCCCTCAGCTCCCTCTCCTTGAGCTGTGCCAGCCAGCTCTTGCCCATGGCCAGGGAATTCTTGCAGGATGACATGGAAACTGTGCACTGATGAGATTTGGGACCCCAGGGCTGCCTCAGCCATTCGTTCTCTGGCTGTACAGTCTCAAAATCAACATAACCTCCCCTGGCCCTGTTCTCTTATTTTAAAGCCATAATAACTGTGCTATTTTCTCATCCCTTGGTGAAAAGCTAAAGGGAGGTGTTAGCTCCTCACATGGAAGGTGCTGTAGGAATCTGGTGGGCTGCTGTCTGGAGTGCCTTTGTGATGCCCATCCAGTTGTAGTTTGATGGGATGCAGGCAAGAATCCAGTCCCACCTCAGGGTCCCCAGGGCTCAGATCCCACCCTGGACCAGTAACTCCATGATTCATCCTGGTTGTTTTGGCTTTTCACCAAACCAGGCTCCCTCACCGGCCTCGGGGCCTGTTGGTGTGCACGGGAGTTCCAGGTTGTATTGCCTCACCCTGCTGGAAGCAATTGGTCTGTGAGGGTTTTAAATGCAGAGTAACAGGTCTGATCATCCAGGGGTGTTGGTTGTTTGCTTGAGGATTTGTTCCAGTTATATTTAAGCAGCCAGGCTGCCAAGTGAAGTAATGGGAGCTGCTCAGCACCTGTGACAGCCAGTCTCAGGCAGTACTAAAATTTAATAAATTCCAGTCTCCTTCTTCAAATAGAATCGTGGAGATTTCAAGGTGAAACCACAGGTTAGGGCTGAATTTTCACCTGGGAAACAGCAGAAAGCTACAGGACACAACTTGTCCTGCCCACATCTTCTCCAGACCCCATCCCTTCCCTTGTTATTTGCCATCAGATGCTCTGGTGTTTCCTTTTCAGGGCTTGAGATGGGAATTAAAGGGAGTAAATTTTGGTTTTCTGCAGCTTTTTTAGGTAGAAAAAAAATTACATAAAGTAGAGCAGGAAGGAGTCCCACTCCTTGTTACCCGTTCATCAGTGCTCCTGTCAGGACACCTGGGGATAAGGAAGAGAATGGTCTCTCACTTTGGTATCTGTCCTTTATCAACCTGACCCTGGCCCTGTATTTCTGACAGCATCTATCATTTCCCATAAATCTAAATGGATACATTTTTCTAACTTTTCTTCTTGTGAGATACAGAACCTTACTCTTATTGAAACAATGAGAGCACTAGAGGATTTTTCACCTGGTTTAACAAAGGGAATATTCACCATTAATGCTTTTCCCCTCTGTCCCCAGCCCCACAGGAATTCCTGGAAGCAACGAGCCATACAACCTGGGCATGGTGACAACCCACGGGCTCGAGACTTCCCACGCAGATACGTTTAGCAATATTTCAAGGGAAGGGACTTTGATGGTGAGGGAGGTAAGTTGTAAAACAAACACTTCCATGGAGCATCTTCAGGAGGTTTTGCCCATGTAAGCACAAAAACTAACAGTGCTGTGTGTCCGGAACACAAAATGAGGAGTAAATTGTGCTCGTTAGTGCAATTTACGCTCGGAGCAAATGTGACAAGTGCAAATGTTTCTCAGAACTACAAACAGCAGTGAATGGCAGTGGGGAGGAGGCTCCTGCAAAGGCTCTGCTGTAACCCCACCATTGCTCTGGGCAGCTGGAGTTATCTTCCATTTACAGTGTTCAGTGAATTCACTTGGAACTGGCCCAAAGTTTGCCCTCTTCTTCCCGGCCTTTGCCACTTGGGACTGATGGAGTCATGCAGTGTTTGTAGAGGGTTTGGGGGCTTTCAGCAGAGGCTGGTGCTGTGGGAGGCACTGGGCATCCCAGAGGGACGTGAGCCCCCATCCCAGGGCTGTGGAGGTGAGGCTGTGCTGGGAGCAGGGCTGAGGGATGGTTCTGCAGCAGTGAGGCAGAGCAGGCACCTGCAGTGGCTGTGGAAGGTCTCCCTCGGTGTTTCTCGACTTGCCAGCTGCTGGAACGTTCTGGTGATGCTGGTGGAAGTGCAGATGGGGAGCTGGACTCCTGGTGAGAGGGCAGGAGGTCCTCATGGTTATGGAACAGGGGAGTCACTCTCCCACCAACACATCAGGGAGGTGGGTGGGAGAGGAGAAGGAAGGAGGGGAGCTTGGAGGCTGCAATTGTAAAGGAGGGATGTTTAGATCACATGTAAACTAGACTTGAGCTGCATTTTAGTTCTTAATTCCATTTATCTAATACCTTCACATACAAAGGAAAAATATAAATGCAAGTTTGAAAGAGAGGAATGAGTTAGCAAAAGAAGTCACAGCATGTTTGTTGCCTTTCTCCATCAGTTTTGGAGGGGGTGGTGATACAGTCCACCCCATCCCTCAGTGGGATGGAGCTGTTCAGAGCAGGGGTCCCCACAGCTCTGCACATCCCCAAATCAGGGAGGGTGCTGTGGGTGAGTGGGAGAACAAGGCAACTGCAGCCTTGTGCTGAGTGCTTACTGTTTTTCCTCCCACACCATATCCATCAGAGGATGGGCTCACTGAGGTCAGAGGGCTTTGGGCAAAGAGCTTTTCACTCTTTGGTGGGATGGCAAGGTGTGGTCGAAGGTGAGGATAATGAGCAATGAAAGGATAAATGCCATCAGGACTAGTCAGGCTTGGTGAGCCCAGTTGAAGTTTCCACAAGTCCCGGTAAATGGGTAAATCTCTGTAACAATCTCATTGATGTGCTCCAGGTAGGTGAGATCCATCAAAACGGCAAAATAAATTAGGAAGGGAGAAACTCACCAGTACCTTCCTTGCACAGGGAGGGGATGGAAAGGAAGGGGAACCCTGTGGAAACCCAAGGAGCCTCGTGGGCAGGGCGAGCTGCTGGTGGTTCTGCCCCTCCTGCCCTGCTGCTGCTGTTCACTGCTGGTTTGGGTCACAGAAACATGGACAGGGCTGTGCTGGCACTTGCAGTCAGGCTGCTCTTTGCCATAGCTGTGCAAAGCTGTCCAGGTTAGGGCTGGCTGAGGGCTCAGTGTCACCAGTGGCTGTGTGGGAGGAGAGCTGGCCATGGGGTTTGCACCCATGGGGGCAAGCGCAGAATCTGCCCTGAGTTCCTCATCTCCAACCAACAGTGACCAGGCCTCTCTCGCTGTTTCGTGGCTAATTACTCTGCACTGACTTTGTCATTAATCCTGTCTAATTCTCTGGATTGGGGGGGTTGGTTTGCTGCTTGCCAGGCTGCATGGGGATGGAACAGAGAGGGTCCTTCTCTTGCGCTTGCTCTGGGAGCGCCGGGACTGCCGACAACTTGGTTTGGTTTGGATTTTTCCCCTTCTTTTTTCTCTTCCCTCCCCCCTCCCTTCTCTTTCTTCCTCATGCCTTGTGTCTCTGCAGACCTCTGGTGAAAAAAAGCGTTCTGGCCACGCAGCCAGCAATGGCTTTGCAGGTCACATCAACCTGCCTGACCTGGTGCAGCAAAGCCACTCACCGGCGGGCACGCCGACCGAGGCCCTGGGGCGAGTCTCCACGCATGCGCAGGACATGGACTCGGTGCCTGAAGTACGTGCTGGGGGGCTCCTCTCTCTCCTTTGCGCTGCTTGTGAACCAAGGATTAACATCTCTGCCCCCTGATGGGCTCTCCTGCTTTCCTCCCTGCCTCTCTTGGCTCTTCCCTCGCTCTGTTTCTGGTCCCCGTGGGTGAGCGTAGTGGAAATGCGAGGGAATCACTGCCATAGGGGTCTGTGGCT
The DNA here is from genome assembly GCF_028551555.1 of Melozone crissalis. Classification (NCBI taxonomy): domain Eukaryota; kingdom Metazoa; phylum Chordata; class Aves; order Passeriformes; family Passerellidae; genus Melozone; species Melozone crissalis. The sequence continues at coordinate 21,903,724 of NW_026535812.1, forward strand.
GATGGCAGAAGGATTTATTAGGTCTTTCAAGCCCACCAGCTGGAGTTCTGGTGGTGTGACACCAGTGCTGCCAACTGGTAGGAAAGCCCCATTTTTTTCTGACACTTTGATATAAAAGGAAGTGGTGAGAGCCAGTGATGCCATTAGCTTCAACTGGGCCCAGCTTCCATCTGTGCAACCTCTGATAATTGTCATGACTGAAAAGTTACCAAAAACCAAAGCCAGCAAAATTCCACATTGTTCTTCAGAGTAGAAGAAGCCTGCACACTTCTAAAATCGTGTGTTTCCTGTCATGGCAAAATGTTTCTCTCTGGTAGGTGTTTTATGGGCACATGACTGAACACTAAAATTGAATAAAGTGTAAAAAGTCTTAGTTCAAGATGTGACAAATAAACCAAGGGTATTGATGTGTCCAGCTTACCATCCTTAGCTGTGGGAGCCAAACAGTTCATTTTTTCCATGAGAAATCAACCCATTTGGTCCTAATTAAGCTATTGTATTTAACATTGTTTCATTTGGTAGGTTGTACATCAAAAGTTCTGCCATCCTATGTTCTTTCATAGAAATGGTGTTCTCACTCTATGGTGTACTTTTACTAGCAGTATAAAAATAAAAATTTCTTGGAATTGGGCATTGATAAAACGTAAGAACAGATGGTGCCTGACTTGACCTCAAGTTTTTATCTGTTTCCTCATTGGCATAAAAAGCAGGAATGAGAGAGTCGATCCTGAAAGTAACACCTTCCACAGTCATCCTGGGGCTGAAATGCAGCCTAGGATTGGGTTTAAATGTATTCATTTATAGAATATCAACCAAAAAGATCTTCTCCATTTCTAAAATTGTATTTTTAGAGTTGACTGAGCAGGGAGTGGGTGTGAGTGGAAACTTAGGGATTTTGTTCAAGGGTTTCCAGGTGACTCATGCAAGCACGACCTCAGCCTGCAGCTTGATGCTCTTTGTAAGCCACCACACAGGTTTATAGGCTGTTGAACAGGACCTGGGGGAAGATGAAGTCTTAATATTTAAATATCAGCCTTGGAAGCTATTAAAATGTCATCTTCTGAGGAGAACAACTGAATCTGAGCAAGGAAAAATGCTCGGTGCGTTGGGATGAGGGGTTTCTTTGTAATTCATTTGCTGGAAAGCACCTGGCTCTCAGCTGGAAATCCCTGCAAAATCTGAAATCTTCTCTTCCTTAAATTGCCATTGTTTTATGGAAAAGACATTCAGCACAGGGAAAAAAAATCTATGTATTTCTTGGATAGGAGACAAGCACAAAGCAGAGGTATCTGTGCCCACAGCCCTCCCTGCTGCAGGCTGTTAACTCCTTCAGTTCCCACCTTCTGCTTAGAAATCCATCCTGTTTCTATGGAAACAGCCAGGCTGTCAGGGAACAGGGCTGGGAGGGAAGCAGGATGCACAGCCTGATTTTGGCATGGATGCTGGCTCGCCCATGGATGCCAACCCCAAAATGCTGGGAAAAGTCACGAGCCACGAAGCTGCTCCTACACCTGGTTTGTTGTGCCCTTGAATCCCTTTGTGGTTCACTGGAGGACAGGCACAGCCCCAGCCTGGTTTCAGTGGGGATGTGCCAGGGTGGTGGTGGTGTTCCCCATGGCACATCTCCCCAGGCAGCAATGTCACACAGGGACAGGGAGCAGCCTGGGCTGGGTGACTGGGTGAAAGCTGAGGAAGATTTATTTCACACGAAGGACAATGAATGTCCCAGAGGAGAAAAACATGAGCTGTAGTGGTGCTGCAGAGTGAGCTGGGTTTGCTGCTGTTGCAGCTCTAAACTGAGCTCATCCATAAAGCATGTCCTGGGTAAATGCTGGAGTAGGGAGGATAAGCTGCTCAAAGAAGGGGGAATTCACGTCACTTTGACTCCGAAGACAAGGATTTCCTTTTGCTTGGAAGGAGGTCTTAGCCTCGTTTTCTGCCTTAAAGCAATGGTTTTAAAAAGAAAGCAGTGTTACACTGCAGTTTGTTCATCCCCAGATTCCCTCAGCAAAGTATTGGCTCTGACATTTCCTGCCATACCCTCAGGTTAAGTTTTGTTAACTTAGAAATGCCCCTTTCTGCAGTCCCACTTGAAATGCTGGGGATAATTTAAAGCTGTGCCAGCTGCCCCAGGCCTCACAGGGACTCCCAGCACCATCCTGCCAACCTCAGCAGGAATGGGAAAGTGGGAAAAGCAAACTCTCGCCTGCCTGACGTCCCAGAGAAGGTTTAAGGCATGTGTGTGACATGCAGAGAAGTTACCAGGTGGATTGATGATCTTAAAGATCTGCTTCACTCTAAATGATTCTGTGATGGATTTTACCTGCCTTGGCTTCTGCCTCTGGCCCTGTGGCTTCTCTGCTGACTGTCCTCATGGCTGGGCTTCTGCCTGTGAGGAGAGAGTGGAGCCAGGGCCTGCTCCTCCCGTTTTCTGTCGCTTACAAACACTCAGAAATCCAATTTAATATTTGCTTCTGATTAGTTATGGGAAGGAGGAGCAGATGTTCATAGAGGGCTCAAAAAGGGCACTGCAGAGGCAGGCACCACTTGCTAATTAGAAAGTCTTAGAGGTACACAGGTGTTATTTCTGTGCACTGAGCCCTCTCTTGCTGTTCATTTTCTAGTATGGTATGGGAAGTAGCACCAAAGCCTCTTTCACCCCCTTTGTGGACACCAGAGTGTATCAGACTTCACCTACTGATGAAGATGAAGATGAGGATGAAGAGTCATCTGCTAATCGTAAGAGCCAATGTGGCCAGTTTGAGATGGGAGGGAGAGCATGTCAAGGAGCTTGAATGACCCCAGTGAGCTCTCACATTTCAATCACTCCAGACATCCAGACATAGCTGGTGTCTGTATCCTTGCCCTCTCCAGCTCCCATCCAACTTCTCCTCTCCACCAAAATGCCACCAGAAAGATCTGGGAGGAAACAGGGAGCAGCAGAAATCCACCCTGCTGTCTGCTTGGGCAAACATATACCTTGTAACACAGCGGTGACTCCTCCATGGAGAAATAAACCAAATATTGTCATTCTATCCCAAAAAAGAGGTGATAGAGCATTTAACTTCGCCCTGTCCTTCTGTGTTGCCTTTCCAGCCCTGTTCACCAGCGAGCTGCTGAGGCAGGAGCAGGCCAAGCTGAACGAGGCGCGCAAGATCTCGGTGGTGAACGTGAACCCCACCAACATCCGCCCGCACAGCGACACCCCCGAGATCCGCAAGTACAAGAAGCGCTTCAACTCCGAGATCCTCTGTGCTGCTCTCTGGGGTAGGCCCTGGGCACCCCCTGTGGCTCCCAGGGGCTGGGAATGTCTGGGAATGTCTGGGAATGGGTGGGAAAATGTGGGAATGTGCCTCTGCCCCTGCTTGGCCCCTTCTCTGTGGTGGGTGTTCGCAGTGGTCCCAGGAAGAGGGAAGAGATGAGGATCTGACTCCATGTTCCAGAACACTTGATTTATTGTTTTATGATACATATATATTATATTAAAACTATACTAAAAGATTAGAAGAAGGGATTTCATCAGAAGGCTAGCAAGCAAGGAGAAAGAATGGAATGATAACAAAATCTTGTGGCTGACCGAGACAGTACAGACAGCTGGGCTGTGATTGGCCATTAATTAGAAACAACCACATGAGACCAATCACAGATGCACCTGTTGCATTCCACAGCAGCAGATAATTATTGTTTACATTTTGTTCCTGAGGCCCCTCATTTCTCAGGAGAAAAATCCTAGCAAAGGGATTTTTCAGAAGATATCATGGCTACACTTCTCCATGCCCCAAGGGTTGCATCCCCTGCGCTGTAGAGTGACCCTTCCTGTCCCTGGGTTGGTCACACTTCTGGTGGCAGCAGAGATGAACTCAAGGTGTTGTCCTTGGCTCCTGGCACCCATGGCTCTCTGCTCTGTTCTCTTCTCCAGGTGTGAATCTGCTGGTGGGCACGGAGAATGGCCTGATGCTGCTGGACCGCAGCGGGCAGGGCAAGGTCTACAACCTCATCAACCGGCGGCGCTTCCAGCAGATGGATGTCCTGGAGGGCCTCAACGTCCTCGTGACAATATCAGGTGCTCCTCTCGTGCTTTCACCCCGTCACTCACCTGCTGGGCCTTGTGCAAGCCCTGAGTGGCTCCAGCTCAGACAGAACCTGCTCACTGGTGTCAGAGGGAAGCTCCCAGGGGAGCTGGACCTGGTTTATTCTGGAATCAAATCAGTTTATTTTGCTGTCAGCAGTTTGCTTCCTTCACCTGCTGACTGCACTTCAGTCTCCTTGAGCAGGGAAGGGGAGGTGCAGGATGCAGGCAGGTGGCCCAGCAAAGGAGGCAGTCACAGCTTGAGGGGACAGAGAGCTCTGCTTGGGTCTGTTTGGCTCTGGCTGAGGGAGCCGTGATCCATGGCTTTAGATTTCCAGTTCAGACCACAGATGTGCTTGGGCCGTCCAAGCATTGTGAGGGCCACAGGCTTTTCACTGTCCCTGTGTTTAGCTGGGAGTTCCAGAGTGCTCATATCAGGCTCATGGGGTGATTTCTGGCAAAAAAAACCCCAAAACTTCTCTAGTCCAGTCTCCAAGGAGAGCATCCAGCATCCTCCTGCAGAGCAGCCCTGAGGAGCACATGGGTGACAGCCAGGGCAGAGCCTTCTCCTGCTGATACCTGTCCAACAAAGCTCACAGAGGGCAGCAAGAGAAGTGCTCATGAGGAAATTGTTGGATAGCATCCTTCTGTTTCCTTTCTGGCCTTGCTCTGCATTCACCTGCAAATTCCTGCTCCCCCCATTCAGCCAGAGCTCCAAACTCACTGCTCCATCCTTTACCTGCTCTGCAGCTCCCCTGTGGTTTTGGGATCCAGCTGTAGGGATGAGGGGTTTAGGACAGCTGGAATGGGAATAGCACCAAACTCCAGGATGATGCTGAGAATGAGTCCTGGGGATTTGAGGAAACCTGTGAGCAGACAGGGTCTGTCCTTTGGGTCTCATCTCACCAGGCTCGGTGTGAGCTCTGTCCTGTCCCTGTCATGGGGGCTCTGCAGCCACAGGGGTTTTGCAGCCTTGTCACAGCCATCCAAGAGCAGGCAGCAGTGCAGAAATCTGGCAGCCCCTCAGCATTGCAGAGCCCAGGCTTGCTGGCTAACAGCAGTGCCTGTCGCAGGCCAAGGAGCTCCTGCCTCGTCTCCAGGGTGGAATTAATGTTGTATGAAGGAGAGGGAAGGAAAGAAACCCAGTAGCTGAGTGGTTGGATAAGCTTTGAGCTGTAGGAGGGTTGGGGTCACTGCCCCACTGAGCCCCACTGTCCCTCTGTGGACACTGATTTATGGGAAAAAAAAATATTTCCAGCCTGTAGGAAGAAAAGCCTGCCTTTTCCAATGTCTGCCTGCAGCCTGCAAGACAGAGCTCTGGGCTTCACTTCCCATATATTTCTTCCCAAGGAAAAATCCCAAAACAACTAAATTACTGTTTTCAATTACTATTTATATTACTTTTATCATGAAATGGCCTTAAATTCTATCATCTTGTGACTGAAAATAATCACTGAAACCTCAGGATGGTCCATGCAAACGTGCTCTGCTCTGACAGGGACATTTCCTTTGCCAACAGGAAAGAAGAACAAGCTGCGTGTGTACTACCTGTCCTGGCTGAGAAACAGGATTTTACACAACGACCCTGAGGTGGAGAAGAAGCAGGGCTGGATCACAGTTGGGGACCTGGAGGGATGCATCCACTACAAAGTTGGTCAGTGGAAATAAATGTCTGAACAAATGCAATTTTGTTCTCTGGTCTTAGGTCTGACCTGACAATTTGATATTAATTGTATATAAGATTTGATATTAATTGATATAAAGACCATAGCCACAAGTAAATTTGGAATTCATCTTTATGCATTAGGTGGACTCTGTGTAATGAGAACCAACAGAGGGATGGCCTGAGAAGCTGTTCTGGAGATTTGTAGGAAGAAAGTGAATGTTTCTAAAATTGGGTTTGTTTTTATTTTAGTGAAATATGAAAGAATCAAGTTCTTGGTGATTGCCTTAAAGAACGCTGTAGAGATCTACGCTTGGGCTCCTAAACCATATCACAAGTTTATGGCATTTAAGGTATGTTTGTCTTTTACGCCCTGTAATTGTAAATACATGAGGTTTCTGTACTCTGCAGAGCAGAAAAGCACTTTGCTTATGTAGCTGAGCTGCTCAGGATGCCTGGCAGGCATGGGAGATGGGATCCTGAAGAGATTGGAAATGTTCTGCTTGCAGCCAACAATGAAGTGTTATTATTAGTTTATGCTAGCAGGCTTTACTTGAGGAATTTGCAGAAAGCTGATCAAATGCATATGAGTAAAACTGAGTTGGGGATTTTGGTGAGTGCTTTTTGTGAGGTTTTTATGTTTGGTGGTTTTTTTTTTCCCCTCTGACTAATTTTTAACATACAGTACAAAAATAGGCTGGCATGATTTTCTATTTTCATTTTGCAAAGTCCTCTCCCCTTCTGCAATTTGGATTCTGTTTCAAGACAAAAGGTTTGGGAGAGTGACCCACTCTTTCTCTTTTCTCCTCTCTTTTCACCTGCCTTGGTTTCCTCAGTGAGACCTTCCTCCTCTCCAACCTGCCAATGGGCATTTTGTGCTTATTCCTTCAGAGCACTTTCATCCCATGCTCTGTGCAGAAAAGAGTCACAAGGGCAATGCCTTGTGGAGATGTTCATGCTGAGTAATCTCATTTTGCATCTTTCCAACACACATGGACTTATGCAGTATTAGGTCATATTTGCTTTTCCTGAACAAAAGCCAGAGTAAATGTGCTCAGTGACATGGAGAGCTCAGCAGCATCAAATGCTCTGGGATCCAGCTTCCCACAGGTGTTTGTGTCACTCTCCTGAGCACCCAAGCCATGGTGCTTGATCTGGACATGGCTGGGGTTGGTCCCAGCCTTGCTGCAGCAGGTTAGATGGAGCAGGGAAAGTAGGTCTGTGCTAAACTGACTCATTTCAGCTGCCCAAAGCAGAGCAGTGATCCCTGCCAAGGCAGGAGGTGGGTGGCCACAGATCTCTGCTGAGAGAGACTGAACACACACTCATGTAAAATTGAGCTGCCTCCTTCCTTTAGAGACCAAATCCTTGTGTTGGCCTCGGGCTCTGTGAGAGAGAGCTGGGCTTGGCAAGGGTGGGCACTTATCTGCTGGGATGACTGAATGCCCTCTGAGGCATCTGACAGGGGAACAGAGAGGCAGCAGTATAAATAACCATGTATTTAGTAGGAAACACAGTCAAACAAATATGATTTCAAAAGTATATCAGGCTGCTGCAGTGGGGATTTGCTGGTTTCTGTGATGCTCATGGAAGGGATTATAAAAGTCTTTTGCAGATCTCCAGCACAAGCCGTTGCTCGTGGATCTCACTGTAGAGGAAGGTCAGAGGCTGAAGGTTATCTTTGGATCCCACACTGGTTTCCATGTGATTGATGTAGATTCTGGGAACTCCTATGATATCTATATACCATCTCATGTGAGTACAGGGCAGTGCTGCTGCCTGAGGAAGGGTCACCAGTGGGGTTTGGGGGGCTCCCAGGGGCTCAGAACTGGGGACCAGTGATGGTGTGACATTCCCCAGTGCTGCCCTCACTTAAAGAGGGCTCAGGGCTGCCACATACTTCATGCTCATCTGCACAGGCTGTTTCTGTCCTCGTGCAGGAGCAGTGAAGTTTAAAGCAAAGGTTTTTTTATGTCCCACAAAAAGGACAATCTGTCTGTACACTGCATGGAGCAGTAATGGAGCTCTCTGTAGGATTTTCTTGTTGGGTCATTTAAACTCCATCTACAGTGTTGGCCCACAGTAAACTAGTCGAGAAGAAACTGTGTCACTAAACAAATGTAGGAATTGTTGAATCTGATCCAAGCAGCAATCTCCTCTGTGAGAACTGGCAAGAGCAGAGGGAGAAATACTGGGGCAGTTGGGGATGGTTTTGTGTCATCTTAGCTATGGAAGGGCAGACATGGGTGGAAAGTCAATGCAGCTGCCCTTGGAGCTAGAGGGTGATTGCTAAAAAATAGGATATTTCCTCCCTAGGGCTGCCTGTAAAATTCTGAGTTGATTTACCTTGATTTGAACTGGTGATGGATTCATTGGCTCAGTCACTTACTTGTGTTGCAGCCAAGTGTCAGCCATCAGTCTTGGGGGCGTGTATGTTGTGATCTGTCTGTAATTGCTGAACCTGTTTATCCTTGCTGTGTCAGACAGCTTTGATGCTGGGGTAAACACGACAGTCTATTCCCCTGCAGGCTTATCTCTGAAACCCAGAGCCTGTGTGGGGAATGCAGGCAGGGCTTTGTTCTCGGGCTGGTTTGGGATTTTTCCCTGCAGTGCTCTGCTGCCTTCCCCTTTTTCCATTCAGGGTAATTGTGACTCTGTGTGTTCCCTGTGCAGATTCAGGGCAATATCACTCCTCACGCCATTGTCATCCTGCCCAAGACGGACGGGATGGAGATGCTGGTGTGCTACGAGGACGAGGGTGTCTACGTCAACACCTACGGGCGGATCACTAAGGACGTGGTGCTGCAGTGGGGAGAAATGCCTACTTCCGTGGGTACGTCACCCTTCCTCTCCACCCGCTTAAAACACAAGCCACAAGCAGGATGAGGAGTTGAGAATGATGGGATGGAGTCATTTGGGATGAAGGGGATTTCCCTCTTTTATCAAAGAGGATTTCCCTTAGCCAGCCATGAGATGCAATTGCTTAATTTGTCCGGTTTGGTCCTCCATAATAAAAACAAGCAATTTCTTGAAGACTTGAACTTTTTGAGTATAAGATAAATATGAGATAATGCAACCTGTTGCACTGTGTTGAGTGGAGGGGGGCTGAGTGTGGAGCTGGGAGCCCTTGAATTGCTCTTCTGGCTCTGCTGTTGCTCAGCTCCACAACCCATGGAGGCAAAACACTGCCCAGCTCCTCACCTTGTGAAACCGGAAAAAGTGATGCTGCTTCTGTTTAAATTTCTCAGCAATTCCTGGATGAAAAGTGCTCTGAAAGGGTTGCTGTCCCTGCAGGCCATCAGAGCTCTGCCATTGATCTGCTTAGGCTTTGAGAAACAGCTTATGAGAGCTTTTCTGCTCATTGCATAATATTTAACTGAGCACAAGTTGTAACATCTGCCAAACGCTTCCTTTTGACAGCCTACATTCATTCCAATCAAATAATGGGCTGGGGAGAGAAAGCGATTGAAATCCGGTCAGTGGAGACAGGACATTTGGATGGAGTATTTATGCACAAGAGAGCTCAACGGTTAAAGTTTCTATGTGAAAGAAATGATAAGGTAAGTCCACTTCAAAGCTTCTATCTGTGCTGCGAGCTACAAGGTGCTTTTAGAGCTTAGGTCTGGTTTGTCTTGAGATTAATAATTAATCTGAAGGTTCTGTTTAATAAGCAGTGCCCTTAAGCCTACTCCCAGTTAATTTTCTCCAGTGGATGGAGACCTCAGCCTGCAAGATCTCTTCTCCATCTAGCTGAGATCTGTGTTGACTTGGCTTGACTTTCTCCCAGTTCTTTCATTGAACATTAAATTGAGGCTGGCAAGTGAACTCTGAAAGTGGAGTACTAGCAAGGGTGTGTAATTGACTCTAATTTGAGTTCTGATGCAGAAACATTTTGATGCATCTTTTGATGCATTTTGATGCACTTTAAATTATTTTCCTCTCACAGCCTCATCCATTTCTGTGGACAGGAGTGATAAATGCTGCTCTGGAGGGTCCCCAGAGTTGCATGGCTGTCATGTAGATGTCCCCTGCCACTGGTGTTGGAAGGGGGCCAGGGAATGAGGAGAAATTGCTGGAGGAAAAGGCATTTTTGTGTGGAAGAGATGGTTGAATGCCGAGGTCTTTCTGCAGGTGGTGTTCCCTCCCCTCACAAGGTGTCACTAAGATAAGTCAGGACCAAGCAGCAGGGAGATCTTTCATAATGGACATGATCACAAAACCAGTGAAGAAACCAGTTGCTGTGTTCCCAGAGCAGGATTTAATAATGTGCAGTAAATGAGCTTTGAGGCCATGATCACTGTCGGGAACAGCTGCTCATTAGCTGAGCTCTGCCCTTCCTGGGGCATGGAGGTAGGCTGAAGCTCTGTAGGAAAATGTATCCTAACTTTGCAGTTGAGTATGTTATGAGAAGCTGTCCAAGAAGCTGAATTTAAGTTTAATTTTAGTGTAATCTAATTATAACAAAGCTGGAAAAAAAACACTTTGATCTTTCTAAAATACTGGGACCAGCTGATCACTGATGGGTTGGAAATACTAAACTCAGATGTTTCTCTTTCTGGAAAACAGGTTAAACTGGTAAGATATAGTAATTTTTGGTTTTATTAAGGATAGAGGCTTCAGATTGCTCCCTTCATTATTTGAAAATTTTAACTTAATTATTTTTTAAGACTCCCCTTGCAATCAAATGCTGGTGGATTGTGCCAGAAGCACCAAAACCCCTGTTCTTCATACAGAATCCTGATATGTTTCTGCACTTTGGGCATGTTGAAGGGAAGTAGTTTTTCTGGGCTTTACTTTCAGGAATAGCTGAAATACCAGGACTCACTTTTCCAAAAAAAAGCCATTTCAGACTGAGGCAGATATCGACCAAATGGTAAATGTTTAGCAAGATCCAAACCACTGACAGCAGTTCTTTGTTAGTACTTCATAATAAATGATGCTGTGGCAGTAAAATGTGATAAGCCTGGTATTTTCAATGCATTCCAAACTCTTTGGTAGTGAGGGAGAATGGGGTTTAATTACTGCATTTACTAATGAGTGGCTCAATTTAATCCCAGTCTGGCATGGGTTAGCTCCATCCCCTGAGCATTACTAAGTGTTTTTTCCTTCCAAACAGGTATTTTTTGCATCGGTGAGATCCGGAGGAAGCAGCCAAGTGTTTTTCATGACCCTCAACAGAAACTCCATGATGAACTGGTAACAGAGGAGCACTTGGCACTGACCGCCATGGCATTATTTCTAATTTAAAGGACATTAAACACGTGGACTAACACTGTAGAGGCAGGTGGAGGGCGCCGAGGAACCCCCTGCCCACGCTCCCCCGGCGCCGCCAGCCCCGGGGCAGGGACTGCAGCCAGGGATGGACTTTTCACGCTTGGAACCCCCCGAGGTCTCCTGATTACGCTGTGTTATAGTGGGTTATGAGTTTTCCTTTATTTTATTTTATTTTATTTTTTAGTTTTACTTTTTCTTTGTCCCCTACTTTGTAAGAACGGGGAGAGAAACAGTGTCAAAAAGTCTGTTTTTAATTCTGTCTGCCTGCTAGCATCAAATATATAGTATGTTGTAAAGTTACCAATTAAATCTGGTGAGAGACAGCACAATAAATGTACCTTTTATCTTTGTGATGAAGGCCATAACCATATAGCTGGGTAATTTTAGAAATCTTTTGCCTTCACCAACATTTACATGTTGCTTTTGGCAGCAACGGCTTAACGGATTTTTAAAGAAGAGAAAAAATAATAGGTTTTTTTCCCCTCTTTTGGGAAATGGATTTTAAATGGCTAAACTACTAGCCTTAGACTAATAAAAATCAGCTACCATTTTTGTCAAGTCTGTCAATCCATATTTCTATATGGATCTTCACATAATGGTGTGTCTTGATAGGGACAGAGGTGCCATTTCTTGTTGCTCCGGAGGTGCCCGCCTGCCCTGGGGCTTGGCCACGGGCACCGGGACAGGGGATCAGAGGAGGAGAGGACAGAGGAGCGGTCAGAGGAGCCCTGTGCTCGCCCCTGAGGGGGATTTGTGACCACAGAGGCTCCCGGGATGCTGTGGGCACCGGACCCTGCTGCTGAAGGTTGTGGGTGTTCATTCCCCCCAGTCCGGAGCCGGGCACTGGCGTGCGGGAGCAGCCGGCACAGGGATGGGGACCATGGAACAAGCTGCCTGTCCCCCATGTTCTGGATTGGGCTTGTAAAGAGCTTAAAAAAATATATATATGTGTGGTTTCTTTGGCCAAGGGTCTGAATCTACTCGTTTTCCACCCCCTCCACTCCCTAGGAATTACCCAACATACAGTGAAAGACAACATCTGTGCCGAACCGTGTGTGTGTGTTTAGTTCAGGTTGAATCGTGTCCTTATAAACCTTGCTCAGTTGATTTCTGTTCTCAGTGCGTATCTGGGGTTTTCTTTCTCAGTAGCTGCAAGCATGGCCGCCTGTGGTGTTGGGGTGTCGCATAACAAGGTCTGTGTTGCTGGTTTTAACCTACCTCGTTTCGGTTGGGGTTTGTTTTTTGGTTTGGTTTCGTTTTATTTTTTTTTCCGTTCCGCTGTCGATCACAGCGCTGTTACCTCCAGCGACATATAGAGAGCTTAACTGGCAATCTTGGTGTACTCAGTAACGATGGCTTTATTAAAAAATGATTAAATCAACAGGACTTGGTCAAACTTGAATCTTTATCGAGGGTAAGAGGTGATGTGGGCTGGCGGGGATGGGATGGGCCGGGCCACCCTCGCCTGAGGCGTTCTGTGGGCACGGTGTCAGGGTTTGGTACCGCGGGGATTGCCAGCAGTGGGACTCCCAGGATGTGGAGTTCAGGGAAACAGGTGGGATGTGCTTTGTGGTGCCTCCTTTGAGCACCAGACACCCTCCTGTTGGGCTGGTGCAGCCTGGAGAGTGTAGGGATGGCCACAGGATCAAATACTGGTATTCAAATCCCATCACAAACACTGATTGCCACCAGCTCTTTGTATTTTCATTGTGGTTAAAATAAAAATCAAATAAAGCCCAGAGCTTTTATTGTGTTGCAAACTGATAACTGTTTTGGGGTGTTTTTTGTTCTACTTCATGTGACAAATGCACAGCTTTGGAAGATTTTTGTTATTATGGGTTTTTGCATACAGTGATGACATAGCAGGCAGTCATTGAGTTTAAACGACTCAGGTGGTTTGTGAATGTATTTTTTTAAATCTCAGAATAATTTGAAACAAAAATCACAGAAGCCAATATTACCACAGTCTTGTCTATGGCATGTGTGTATGGAGATAACACAGAGCAAATGCTTTTCTGGTGCCAACCACAATAAAACACAAAACTTCACCATTAAGACATGCCTTTTATGTTTGGGAAAATAAAACCTGGGGTGTTGGAGGACATGGAGGTAAAGTGGATTTTCAGGGCTCCCAGTCACAATGCTCTTTGTCTGGAGACTCTTGGGAAGGTGGTTTTGCAACAGGATGAGTGTGGGGAGGTGGGACATGTCCTTTGTGATGCTGCCCAGCAGTGAGCAGTGGCCAAGGGATGTCTTGATGGACCATCACCATCTGAAAACTCCTCTTCTACAAAATCAACCCATGGTTATTATAAAGACATTTCCCCTCCAAATGTTACTAACTTCGATTTGCTTTTCTTTTGCTGAAAGTAAAATGTGCTTATGGTTGATTAATACCCTCAGAAACTGCTTATTAGTAGTGTTTAAAGAAATAAAACCTGCAGCTCATTTTAAAATCCTGTTTCTGGGATTTTTTGCCCAGGAAAGGAAATTTATTCAGCTGTGCAGTGCCACAGGAGGAAAAAGCAGTAATGTCTGTGCGTGCAGTGATCGCTTGAGCCTGTTGCAGATTCAATTATTTACAGAGTTGCTATGAAATTGTATAACTTCAAGGATGAGTCATGGTAAATGGAAGAAAAGCCCTGAGAGCTGCCATACAAGGGCCATGGTTGGCTCCACCACCCTGAGGAGATGCTGGCTACCTCTGCCAGGGGAAGGCTGCTCAGAGGTAAGGCTGTAGAAGCTACTTGTGGGAACTGACTCTTTTCAAACCTGTCTCAGCATTATTACCAAATGGCTTTTTTCTTGTTGTGAGGTGGTTTGGGGGTTGACACTACATATTTTGGGATAGAACAGGGATGCCTGAGGTGACCCTGGCCCCAGCCCCAGAGCTGGACTGGTGGTGGAAATGGTTGAAGTTAAAGTGCAGATCATTGTCTCAATGTGAGCCCACTTTAAGGTCTTTTCCTGCTCGTGCACAATTTGATGCTCTGTAATTGGGGCCAGCATGGGCATCGTGCAGGGCAGCAGGGACTGAACCTGCCTGTTCCAAAGGTGTGGGGTGGAGCTCCATGTCACACACCTTAGCCTGTGTCCGGGCTAAGCCACCCACCTGGCAGGGCTCTGAGGACATCCAGCAGAGATTCCTCAGCAATCAGGATGCATTTCCTGGCACAGGACACCTGCCACAGCCACTGCTGCCCTGCAGCATCCTGCCCTGCCCTGTGGGACCTGCAGCTGGAGAGCTTTGCTGGGTTTGCTCCCCAGTTTTTCTCTTCTGGGAGATGCTGCAGCACCCAGGGCTGGGGGTGGGAAGGGGCTCATTAACCTCTGGTATCTTTACAGCAGTGCTGTAAATGCACCAAATTCTCTCTCCTAAATGTGTTTTATCAGCCTCAGCTGCTGTCTCTCATGTAGCCTCAGCAGTGCTGCCTGCCCCAGCTGATGTGCTTAGAGAGGAGAAATGAAATAACATAATTTTGGTTTTGTGCCAGACACTGATGTGCTACATTAGCCTCTCTTTGAGAGCCCATGTCTTACAGACCAGATCTACCTTTTTTCCTTTGTTTTGTTTTGGTTTATGGCATACTTTTCCTTTTTTTTAACATCAAAGCTGTCTCTGAATGACCCAGAGCAGTAAAATGGATGTGCAAATTGCCCCAGCACCTGGGTACAGCCTCACAGCCCCTCTGGAATCTTTGAACTCCTTCCACTGAGGTGACAAGCATGCCCAGCTGTTCCAAAGCAGAGCCCCACCATAAACTTAAGCCCAGTGCTTTTATCACACATAGTTAAGATTATCAACACCACCAATTACTCTACACACAACACAGAGCAGGCAATAAGCGTGGCAATGCTGTCTAACATTATGCACAGTTCTTGCACTTTATTATTTAACTAAAGCATTAGCAATAATGCAGACCCTGCTGTTTGCCCATCACCTAAACACTGCCTGGCCAGGCTCTCCAGCCATGGGATGGGTCAGTGTTGCTTTGGGCTGTGCTGTACCACTCTCTGCACCCTCTGGACTGTGATCACAACTGGCTGTCAGATGTGCAAGAGATTTGATGGTAAGTCATTGACCTTGGTGGAGCCAGGCCTGCTTCTTTATCCTGTAGGAACACTCTGCTTCTCTCTACCAAGCTAACAATCAGCCCCTTTGGAAAGTGATGGCAGTGAGAGGAAGATTTACATACCAGCCTTTACCATCTGTGAGCCTTGGGACTCTGCTACTCACCACATCCACATCCAGCCCCCTGTTCAGAGAATTTCAGAGTCTGGAGTCTGATAGTGCCACTGAGAGTTCAGTATGTTAAACACGAAATTGCCTGGGGCCAAGCTGAGGAGGAGTGTGTCACAGCCCAGCTGGCACCCCCTCAGAGGCAGAGGTGAGGCAGCCCTGGCACTGGGTTGCAGCATCTTGCCTGGCAGGGAGGGTAAGAGGGCCCAGGGAGGGGTGGGAAAACCCTGGGATAGCTCCATGCCTTTTGCCAGCAGACCTGGCCAAGGGATACCTGTGGCTGTGGGGCCTCCATCCTTTGGCACCCAAAGTTTCCATGAAGTGGAAGGCAGCTCCTGGGGAGGTGAGTGATGCTCACCCAGCCTCCCAGCACTGTCCAGCTGCTCCACACCCCATCCCCAGGAAGCTGGATTCCAGCAGGGCTCTGCTCTAAGCAGCAGTGGGCAGGACATGGAAAGGCCACCCTGCTCATGCCTTGTTGGTGGCCTTTGATCCCTCCACTGGGAAGAATAGGGAGGGAAAGCTCTTTGTGCCAGGCACCTGCAACAGGATGGGGACCCCTGAGGGGTGCATGGGAGTCCTGGAGGGGGACATGTGTCCTGGCAGGGTTTTCACGGCTCCTGAAGGTTTAGTCTTGGGTCAGGACCCCCATTTGTTTTCTGATTCAAGCCTTAGCAGCCTGGTAATTGTCAAATCCTGACAGTCCCATTGTGAAGGTATTTAACTGCAATGCAAAGAAACTGCTTGTAAATGCCTGGGTATCCACACACAGCGAGCAAACAAACACCATTGGCAAAGATCTCAGCAGGAAGGACAAATATTGGGGAAAACTAAAAAGCTCAGCCTTGGGGCCCTTCCTGTCACAGCTACACCAGCCCTAGAGGGGAATGCAGGTGCTGTGGCTGGAATCAAAGCCTGCTTAATGTAATGAACTTTCCTCTCCCAGTTAAAGTTTTACCTTTCTGGAGACCAGTGCAAAGATTAGTGGTCTTACACTCATCTTTGTTGTTTTTCTCTTGCTCTTCCTCTGTAGAAAGTACATTTTGTGCCCATGTGAAGCCTGGCTGACTGAGAGCATCATCCAATGAGTGCTGTAGCTTGGCTACTGAACCCATCAGGGGCTGATCTGGAAGATAATGACTTTAATCAGCATTAATCACCTTCCCGGCTGACTCAGGCTTTGGCACGGTCTGCTGCCGCTAAGGATGCCACTGTTCCCCCCCACCCCGGCCCTGCAGCTCCTCTCTCTGACCATGTCAAGGACAGCAGATCCCAAGCCCGAGCAAGACCAGCTCAGACCAGCTTGTGCAGATGTGCAAAGTTCGTGAAAGCCGAGTGAGCTAACGCAAAAATATTTGGCAGCATCGGAAGTATTTGGCAGCATTACCTAGAATCCACAATATTTGACAGCACAGCCATCAGCTGGTGGTGCTGAAAGGTTCACTGTTCACACCACTGTAGGATTTTTAATGAAAGCCTCCTTTAATGTAATATTCTGGGTAATTTTGTTGTGTTCTATATCCATATACACACACAGCTATCTCTGATAGCATTGGAGCTGCCTGCTGAGGGGGCTCTGTGTATGCAGGTGTCTGTGTATGGATACACAGAGAGACCTGTATACATCTGTGTTTATATGTGGCTCTGAATGTGATATACACACACGAATATAGTTTAAAGCAAGTGCTAACTGCTATTAAAATAAAACTCTTAGTCATTTTCTAGCTGCTTTGCTACATGTGCTGGAGAGGTTTCTTGTCCCTGATTCAGCAAGAGGATTGTGTTGTGACATGCACGCCCAGCACAAAAGCTGAGGTGGGTGTTGAGCATCTCGAAACAGGCTCAAGCCCCTGGCACATCACATTCCAACTGTTCAGCTGAGGGACAGCCCCAAATCATTTGAATTTTCCAGGTCCACTCTATGTCTTTACAGGTCTCTCATTGTTTCGTGTGTGTCCCAAACACGGGGATTGGTGGTGGCTGCTTGAGCTGAGCGGTGGCCAAATAATGCGTGGAAGACTTGGGTTTCTCATTAACTCCAGAGTTGATATAGTCCCATCTCTCCAAGCACCAGCCCATTTTCCTGCCTCCATCCCAGATCTGCTGTCCAAGCCCTCACCCTGCTCTGCAGCCCAGGACAGTGACTGTTCCCAGGAGGAGAGCAGAGGAGCTGTGGGGTGGATGACAAAAGGAAGATGCAGACAGAGAAGGTAATCATGGCTTGCTCGTATTTTTGCACTAGACTTTCCAGTGAAATGACTGGAATTTCTGCAGGACCCCAGCACTGAGCAATCCCTTGCCAAAACTGAAACCAATAAAAAAAAAGTCCCCTCTAATTAATTGTGCACAGGGGCAAAGGGGAAAAGGGCCAAGGGGCTGTTTTTATTTTTAAGAGCACTGTTCACTCACTGGATAACTTTAACTGTAATGGGAGGAAGAAATGCTTTAAACAGTGCTGCTGAAAAACACCCTTTTGGTGTTTTATTCCCAGCTGTTGTGCTCCAGGGATGGGGATGGGGAATGAGACCCTGCTGCTGCTTCTTGCACCTCTGTACTGGGCAGAGCTTTGGCTCCCGTGAGCTCCAGGGCCAGGACGGGCAGCGCAGCAGGGAGAGCTGGACTGTCATTGTGGGGCAACACCACAATGTCCAACACCTGGGGGCCTGATCTTGCCTGTCCCCATGGGCTTTCCTTCTCCTTTGGAGCAAGCCAAGCACCTGTGCTGCTGCAGCAGCATCCCTGGATGCTACTGTCCCAGCCAGCTGGGACAGGGGTGGGATGCAGCCCTCCCCCAGTTCTGGCACTGCTAGGACAGTATGATGAGGTTGTTGTTTGCTTCCAGCACCTCACAGGAACATTGATCCTCTCTGTCTTCACTGCGGTGTTGGGCTTCTTCCAGTATGGCTACAGCCTGGGGGTCATTAATGCCCCCCAGAAGGTAAGTCGAGCCCCTCAAGCTGTGCATGGCCAAGGAACTACGGCTTCAGGGCAGCCAAGGCCAGTTTGTCCCTTGCAGAAGCCCTCAGGAGGACTCTGTCCCTTCCCAGGCAGTTTCTCCCACAGAACAGGGGACAGGGCAGTGGGGTGAGAACAACCAGGACCCTCTGCTGGCACTTCCCCAGGGAAAGGAGTGGGGTTCTGCATGTAATGGAGCTGTCCCCACTGCAACATGGTTCCTGTGTCTGAGCCAAGGGACTGCACCCCTCCACCAAATCCAGTGCCAAATCCAAACAGCAGCTCAGCCCAGCCCCAGGAGGGGGAAGCTTTGTGCCTGCCCTCGTGGCCCCTCCCCGCTGGGGTCTGCGTGTTATGGAGCTGGGGGACCCCAGGATTTTGCCCCTGCAGAGCCTGCAATGCAAATCTTTTTCTGAGGCAGAAAAAAATCCAAACCAGGGGTTGGGGTGGTTATAGATCTCAGCTGATGGCGTTTTTCTTCTTTACCTGTCACAGGTGATAGAAGCACACTACGCACACGTGCTGGGCATTGTCTCCCCGGACAGATACGCTGCCAATGCCTCTGGGGAGGATGGCACGTTCCTCCAGGCTGGCACAGAGGGCACACTCCCACCCCCAGCTGACACCAGCGAGGACCTTGCTGCCTCCCCACACATCCTGACCATGTACTGGTCCCTGTCCGTGTCTGTGTTCGCCATCGGGGGCATGGTCTCCTCCTTCACCGTGGGCTGGATCGGCGACCGGCTCGGGAGGTGAGAGGCTCCTGTGTGCTCTGACTCTGGCCCACAGTCCAAAACCTTCTCATTTTTTCCCATGGAACCATTTCCACCCTGTAGAAATATCATTTGTGTTATTTTCAGCAATTTAGGAAAGCAAGGAAAAATAACTCTCCCAACTTCCAAAATGCTGTTTAAACCATCACAGAGGTGGGGCTTTTCATAATCCTCAGTTACAATTCAGACATTTTCTTTCAACTTGAGCATTTCAGAGAGCAGCTGATGAGCAGCCTTGATTAAGCTGAATTCCCCCTTCTCTTTCCATGGTAAAAGGAAGAGGAGGACATCTGCATGGTATTTGCACAGGATGTAAAGTAGAAATGATAATATAATTTTAACTACTCTGATTGTACCCCAGTCCTTGTATTCTGCAGTGTCTGCTATCATTGTTTTTCCCCTGTAGTACTGATTAAGTGACTTCACAGCTCCTCTTGTGTGTTGCAATGGCTGCTTTGGCTGAGAGAGGTGCCAGAGGAGCTGTGCTGCTGCTGCCTTGCAGAGTGAAAGCCATGCTGGTGGTGAATGTCCTCTCCATTGCTGGGAACCTCCTCATGGGGCTGGCGAAATTTGGGCCATCCCACATCCTCATCATCTCCGGGAGAGCGGTCACGGGGCTGTACTGCGGTGAGTCCAGGCTGAAAGCAGCTCCCTGCTAGCCTGTCCAGGGCTGCAGTTCAGAGTTTCCCAGATTTTTTAACCCTTTTCTTAGTTCAGAAGGGCTTTCACAGCTGGGAATTTCCCTCTTCTCCCTATGTCTGCCATTCTTGATCTAGGATCTTTCCCAGAAGTGATTGGGTTGGCTCTATCATATCTTCATATTACACATCCTGAAAGGAGCAGGTCCCTCTGTATCTCAAGGATGGGTCTTGCTGGTGGCTGCTGCAAGAGCACACCACAAGCCAGGCTGGTTAACATGTTCCCTAGACAGAGACCACAGGACCAATGTGCACAAAGAGGATAAAGCCAGCAAATAATTGTGAATTACATTAGAATTAGCTTGGGAATAACAGCTCTTTATACTGTTACTGGTATGCAAATACAATACTCCACTCTGAGGTTTCAAGGCAAGTTTTAAGAAGGCTCTTTACCCTGTGATAACTTCAGCAGATAATTCCTGCTCCATGCTCTGATGTGTGTGTTCAAGTAAAAAGGCTTCCCAGTTTGGGGCTCTGAATGCAGGGACACCCCAGCACCTTCCCGAAGTGCAAGTGGTTCCCAGCCAGGCGTGAGGGGCTTGGTGGAGCGTGGGGTGCAGCACACAGGCGCCATCCTCCTTTCCCACTTGGGAAGTGCTTTCTGCTGTTGCTGAGCTGTGTCTGGGAGAGGTGACAGCCACGTGTGCTCGGTGCAGGGCTCTCCTCTGGACTCGTGCCCATGTATGTCAGCGAGGTCTCTCCCACGGCCCTTCGAGGAGCGCTGGGGACGCTGCACCAGCTCGCAATCGTCACGGGCATCCTCTTCAGCCAGGTAAGCAGGAAAACACACACATCCAGAGAGGCTGCTTCAGAGAATAGGAAGACCATAGTGATATACTGGGCTATTGTTCACCATTCCACCCCAAAACTGAAGGAGTGTGCAAAACAATCTGTTTTAATGGGGTTAAACCCCTGCCTTCAGTAAGAGTTGTATTAACAAAGACAACTTCTCAAGAAATAAAAAAATACTTCTGCAACCAATTTCTCCTCTCCCTGAAGAATTTTTTTCAGCATCTCATCAGTGTCAGGCTGGATCCTGAGCATGAGACGCCTGATAATCAGGTTCTCAAAAATGGCTTCATCAGGGAAGTAGGAAGCCCAAAGCCCCCATCAGCATTGCCCACCATGGCACAAGTCCCACCTACACAAAGGTAGGGACATAAATGTACATCCAAAAAAACAGTTGGAATTTGCTTCTAGTTTTCCCCCAGCTTTTCACTTCAAAACACCATAGTGGTCAATTGCTTTCTCTTGTTAGTGTGCAAAATGATCCATTCAAATATGCCTCAATTATTCCAGATCCTTGGATTAGACTTTCTTCTGGGCAATGACGAGATGTGGCCCCTGCTCCTTGGTCTGTCTGGTGTGGCTGCCCTGCTGCAGTTCTTCCTGCTCTTGCTGTGTCCTGAGAGCCCCCGATACCTTTACATCAAACTGGGGAAGGTGGAGGAAGCTAAAAAAAGTAAGAAAAACATTCTGGGCTTGTCTAGAGTTGTTTTTATACTTTACATAGTACAACAGAGAAGGAAAAGCCTGGCTGAGGACTCACATATGACTGTGGTTGCTCCATCTCGTGCTCTGAGAATCTGAGATACAAAATAGTGCTGGATCAAAAACTATTGAGACATTTGCATGGGACTAAGCAGCGCTGCTGAGGGATGAGGCTTGAGAGTGATCTCAGGGCTGTTGCAGAGCTGATGTGCTGCTGCCCCTGACTGAGCAGATGCACCCTGGATCCTTGGCTTACCTTGAGTTTTGCCTAAAGAGATTCTTGTCCTTACATATACAATTTAACTACCACTGAAAATCAAATGTCGATATTTTTTTTTCCCTGAGATTTGAAAAGGCTTAGAGGAAACTGTGATCCAATGAAGGAGATTGAAGAGATGGAAAAGGAAAAGCAAGAAGCTGCTAGTGAAAAGAAAGTCTCCATAAGACAGCTTTTCACCTCTTCCAAGTACAGGCAGGCTGTCATTGTGGCGCTGATGGTGCAAATATCCCAGCAGTTCTCGGGAATCAATGCGGTGAGTCTCCCCAAAATGTCTGTCTCTCAAGAGATCCATGCTGAGCATGAAAAGGCAGCTCTGGCTCCATCCAAGCCATGCAGGGATGGAAGAAGGCTTTCCCATGGCCACAGTGGGCTCCTGGGTCCCTGCCAAGCAGGGGGGGAGAAGGGTGGGAGGGAGTCCAGCACAAAAGCAGCTGGCACAGCAGGCCCGTGCTGAGCCCTCCCATGACCCTCCCCTACCCAAGTTTGTCAGCAGTTTGCTCTCTTTAATGACATCATGTTCACTCCAGAATCACTATTTTCTAGCCATTTTTAACTAAACAACTTTTGCATCACCTCCTGGAATACCAGAAATCCATCTGACACCCAGCAGCATTAAGGAGCACACAAGGATGCCCAGCCTACCTGGCTCCAGGCCATGCCCATCCCATCCACCAGGCACCCTTTACCTTCTGCCCTTAACTTTCACTAGAAAGGAATCACCTTATTCTTGGAGAGAAGAAAGAAATGGGAGTCATTGCAATGAGAATATTTTAAAATTAATGTAAAACTTGGTCATAGTAAGATATTTGTCTTGAGTGCTCAGTGCTGGTGATCTGGATTTTAAGATTAAACAGACTAGACAGAAGAAAACAGATTTAATGTGCAAATGCAGTAGTTCAAGAGGAGAATTTCAACAGGATTTTTAACTCCCTCAGGCTCCCATGAAATTTTCAGCTTTAATCATTATAACAAGCCATTAAAAGTTGAAAAATTAATCATAATTAAATTGCGCCACATCTCAGCCAAGCAAGTGCAACTCTTCCCTCATGTGAACAAAAAGTTTCAACAGCCTTGTTGCCTAATCCTTCATCCTGATGTATTCTGATAGATCTTTTACTACTCCACAAACATTTTCGAGAGAGCTGGGGTTGACCAACCAGTTTATGCAACCATCGGTGTCGGAGTGGTGAACACGGTCTTCACTGTTATCTCTGTAAGTAAATACTTCTGCCCCCTGGACTACAAAGACACGTAAGGTACAACGTGGTTTTGAAACATGATTTTATCCTGGAGCTGGGATTTGCAGTGTTGCAGGACTGACCCTGGGAAAAATCATTCCCTGGGAAAGTTGAATTCGAAAATTCAAGCCTTGACATAGAGCATGTGGCTATTGATCTGCACTGCTAAATGCCTCGTGAGTGGAAACTGCACCACTCTGTTCAGGGCAGCTCTAAAAACTCTGCATTTCCCCCTAAAGGAAAAGTTGCCCTTGAGACTGCAATTCTGCAGGTCCTATTTCTCCAGGGAGCAGGCTCTGATGGGGAAGTCACCAGCTCCCAGTCTGCTCTTACCTGTTATCTTTCAAACTGTTTTCTGTATGTACATAGCACCTGCACGAGTGATATCCAAAGGCTGTTCCACAGCAATAAAAGTAATCCAGCACCTATCCTCATCCTATCTACACAGGGCTCTGCAGCAATAAAAGGATGGTTCTGTTTCCACAGACCTCCCCCTCATTTGTCTCTCTCTTGAGAGGATTAACACAATTCCTATCAGCTGGCAATTAGTTTTATAATGTGGCCATTAATATAAGATCAGGAAATGCCAGGCCTATTTCCCTCATATCTCTCTAGAGATTTAGGGTGTAAAGAACTTTCACCAACATGATGCAGGACTGGCTGCAAGGCAGAAATACACAGCTCCAAGAGATTTAGGACAAGGAGACAAATTTAAACTGAAAGAGATGAGGATTTGATTAGATATTAGAAAGAAATTCTTGTCTGTGAGGGTGGTGAGGCACTGGCACAGGTTTCTTAGAGAGGTTGTGGATGCCCCATCCCTGAACTGTCCACAGCCAGGCTTGGTCTTGTGGAAGGTGTCCCTGCCTATGATAGGGTGTTGAAATTGGATGATCTTTAAGGTCCCTTCCAATCTAAACCACTTGTACTCCAGTATGTGTGAGAGAGGACATCTTGGAGTAAATCTGCCTTAGAGAAAGTCAATTGTAGGCCCCATGAGGAGAAATTATATTTATTGTGAAATGAGGTCCAGAGGTGTGCAGCTGGAAGAAGCCTTTCTTCAGCATGGAGGGTGCCCTGCAGCTCAATCCCCAGGGCTGTGGTACCAACAGCCTTGGGCATTTGCTCTCTGCTTCTTTTGTCCACGAGCACTTAAAAATTACCCGGTTTTGTCAATAAATGACAGACCCCGATCAAAAGGCAGAAGTGCTGACAGCTGGGTGGACCTTGGCAAGGGGAGAAGGGAGCAGAGACTCATCCTCTGCAACTTCACGTGTCAGCACATGAACCGCCCTCAGCAACAGAGACGGTCTCTGGGAAGTGTAAATCATGGCTGTAATGGCAGCAAAGGGGGGGCTGCTGGCCACAGGTGTCCTTTCAAGCAGAAGGGAAGGAGCAGGCAGCCTCAGAGGCTGCGGCATGGTTAGGCCAGGACACCTGCACAGTCCTCTGGAGGGACCTACAGCTCCCCATCGTGTGAGGTGTCTGGTACAGACTTATGTAGCTGTCAAAAGCTGGGTGACATGGCTGAAGTCCACCAAGAGGAGCTGAGAAGGAGCAAACTAAGCTTTGTGACTACCAGCAAAGCAAAAAAAGTCTGGGAGTGATTGGAGGAAAAATCCTGACTGCAGCTGCTACACAACTATCCCTGCCTCAGGACAGGCAAGGTGCAATGGCCCGTGATGTGACCTGAATTGTGCTACATTCTGAAGCCTGATTTCAAACTAATGCAGACCTAGTAAGTTTTTAGTTCCTGGAAGAAAAAAAGAAAAGGGAGAGAGAAAGTCCATAGTCAGCAATGTGTAGGAGCAGTGGGAAGTCCTGAGAGCTTGGAAATGCTTGGGCTCTGAGTGTGTGTGCCTTTGCCTTGCCCTTGGCAGGGTGACTGCTCAGTCAGTCTCCCCAGCAGCTGCCAGCAGAGTTTCTGACACTTGGAAACCAGCACATAAATCCATACCACTAGAGCTAAGAGCAAAAGAGCAAAAATGTGGCAGTGGTAGTAGGTTGGTTATTGCTTATGGACCTGATCTTGAGAGTGGTGGTGCTGGACACTGAGCTCCTGCATGTGTTTCTACAGGTATTTCTGGTGGAGAAGGCAGGCAGGAGGTCCCTGTTCCTGGCAGGTTTGATGGGCATGTTAGCCAGCGCCGTGGCCATGACAGTCGGGCTTGTGCTCCTGGTAAGGATTTCTCTCCATTTTTTCTCCCTGGTTTGAAAACAAGAGAAGATCCCATCAAAATCAGTCCAAACTATTGCTGCAAGCCCCATCAAGATAAAAAAGCAAATAAGGGGTGGCCTCATTTGCTGGACACTCTGGTTATTAAAGGGTGCCATTCTGCCTCATTTTGCTGAGCTGCAGGCAAGGAGAGGGCTCAAAGTAACAGCTGAGCTGATGGCTGTGAGCTCCTCCAGGCAGCAATGCTGGCACCACATGCCCAGCCAGCACCTGGCACAAGAGTTTAAAACATTAATTATTCATGTCCAGTCCTCCTTTGTCTGAATAGAAAGAAATTTCTGAAAAACAAACCTAAATAAAGTAGTTAGTGATAATTAATGATAGTTACTTGGGGACTATAACACCAACCTCTTGCAGAGCAAGTTTGCCTGGATGAGCTATGTCAGCATGGTCGCAATCTTCCTCTTCGTCATCTTCTTCGAAGTGGGGCCTGGGCCCATCCCCTGGTTTATCGTAGCCGAGCTGTTCAGCCAGGGCCCGCGCCCTGCCGCCATCGCTGTCGCCGGCTTCTGCAACTGGGCCTGCAACTTCATCGTGGGAATGTGCTTCCAGTACATAGCAGTAAGAAATCTCTTAACCCATACAAAGAAACGACTGGCACGATCCCATGTGAATGTGCCTCCCAGATTTCCATCCCCTAGCCTGGCTGGCACACCTCAGGAAGGGGGAGCCATTCCTGTGGTGCTGATGGTGGTCTCTCTGTTCTCACTTTCCCACTGCAGGATCTGTGTGGACCATACGTGTTTGCAATCTTCGCGGGTCTGCTCCTCATCTTTTTCCTGTTTGCACACTTCAAAGTGCCAGAGACGAAGGGAAAGTCCTTTGAGGAGATTGCAGCCGTGTTCCGCCGCAAGAAGCTCTCGGCCAAAGCCATGACTGAGCTGCAGGACCTGCGACGCAGCGAGGAGGCATAGACATCCCATGCACCCAGAAAGGAGGGACTGGGCGTGCACCTCCTTCAGACATCATGGGAAGAATGTTGGGCAAAAGTCTCATTGCACAAAAACCTTGCAGCTGGCAGACCAGGAGGACCCATCCATCAAATTCCTTCTGGCTGCTGCGGTTCACACCTCCCAGACAGAGGTGCTAACCTGGAATTTTACTCTGAGACACTTGGGACAACTGGGCTGCAGGAAGAGCTAGAGGAAGGACAGGAGAAGTACTGTACGTGTCCATCTCAATGCCCTGCTGGAAGAGCCCAGTGGGACTGGGATCTTACCAGACAGCATTGAGCAGGGCTGTCTCCTAGCTGAAATGAAGGAAAGAGGGGCTGGCTGATGCTGCAGCTTCATGTTTACACTTTTTTATCCCCATCTCTGCTTCTTTCTGCTGAGTGAGATGGTGCCTTTAAAATCCAACTGCTCATGCAGTTGTGCCACCAGCACACAGCACTGATCACCCCAGGTGCCAAGGAAAACAGGTGGAGCAAACACCCCCTTACTCTTGCTTCTGCAGAGGAAGATGGTGGATCCCACCTGAACTGGTTGGGATGTACTTCCCTTGCTTTTCTATCTGTGCATTATGGAAACGCTGTCTGATCTCATAAGGATTTCTCAGTTGCAGTATTTTTTTTGAGAATCTCAGAAACTGGCTGGGCTGATGGGCACTTCCTACATTTCAGCCATAATATTTAGCTCACTCTTTCCTCCCGGGAAGCCTCTCCTCTCCCCCTTCTCACTGCTACAGCACAAGGCACAGCACAACACTGACCACACAAAAGGCCTGGGCACTCTTGGCCTCCACGTGAGGAGACTCCAGCCCTGCTGCCACCTCTTCCATGGTGTGACCATTGCTAGGGCACCTCCTTCCCCATCTGCACCTTCCTTCCCTTCCTTTCACACAGTGCTCAAGACCCACAGGCTCCCAGTCCAGCCAAGGGCTCAGGCTGCTCACAGAGCAACAATTAATGATGACCCAAAGAAGAAATGGGTATTGGAAGGTTGACTGGAAGGTGCCACTTACCTAACCCCCATTTTACATCACTTAGCATTTTGCTGGCTGGATGTGCTTCAGCCAAGATAGTGTGCAAGCAGGAGGTCATGCTGTTTCCATAGCCTTGTTTGTGCTCCTTTTGCTCTTTATGAGACATTTTTATGTGTCACAATCAAACTCCAAGGATTTTTCTTCCTTTTTTGGGGGCATATTTTGGAACCATTGTAAAAGCCTGCTCTCTGCTTTACTTTTAAGATTTGCAGGTTCCTTGTTGTGATACCAGGTTACTTTTTGGCAACTTTCTCAGGGTAGAAACCCATTATTTATTTAGAGATGAAACACCAGCATTGCTTGGTCACTGTGTGCTCACCACAGCTGCTAGTGAAGCAGTGGCCAAAATGTAACAGAGGATTGAGCATAATGAAAAGCACAAAACAGATGGGCTGAGAAGGATCACACTGCTGCTATAGGTTTGGGTTTAGGGGAGGTTCATGCTCCTTTCCATGTGCCTGAACTTTTTTTCCTTTGTAGACTTTACTGTCTTGGTATTAACCTTACAGCACATTCCGGTCACTTCCAAGTGATGGGAAGAGCAGCCACAAGGCCCACTGGCAGAAATGCCTGGCCCTGGTGTGTGCACTGAAGCAGTAAGACTGTACCAAAGGCTTTGCTGGAGTGACTGCTGGGATTTAACTGGAGAACTGGGTCAGTACTGTCATGTGCTGTCATGTGGTGGGTGACCTGGGTCTGACACGGGGCATGCAGGGCTGCTGGAACCAGAGCCCAGGCTAGGGAGGAGAAGGGAGCAGCAGAGCTGGGGCACAGGTCTGTGTGGAGCTGTCCATCTGTGTGCTGCACACAGGTCCCCTCAGGTGAGACCAGCGCCCACGGCAGGCTCAGAAACTCTCCACTGGCTGTGTTTACTGTAAGTTAAATATAATGAATTATCTGAATGTACAAAAAGGAGAAAAAAAGAGGACTCTTGCTATCAGCATTGTTATCTAGGTCTGTTAGATAAAAGATGAACAACATCTATGTCATATGATGGCTTGTGCTGCTGTTTTTCCCCCCCTGTACATCTCAGACATACATCCAGTGCCAGATGGGAGCTATTTTCCTACCAGGACACATTTGCTCCACAGGTGGTAAAAGCTGTGCAAGTCCTCAGCTAAATCCCTTTCAAACAGGTGGTCCAGAGGTGAGCCTTGGGGTTGAAGGCAGCCCTGGAGCTGGAACTGCCTTTGGGCTGGGATGGACCCTGACTGGAGGGGTGCCAGTGTCTGGCCCAGCTGTCCACACTGCCCCCTTGACCCCACTGAGAAGCATCTCTGCTTGCATGGTGCTGGTGTAGCCTAAAACCTGGCACTGGGGCCTCTGTAGGCACAAGGGGCAGGAGGAGCATTTGGGGAGAAATGAGGTTCAAAGCACATTTGCTGCTGCTCTGAGGGCCCAGCCAGCCTGGGTTCCCTGTGACCATATGGGGGTACGAAATTATTTCCTAAACTTCTGCTAAGTTTTGTCCTGTTGTCTGGGGGGCATCGGTGACTCTGACAGCAGGTCAGCAGTGAGGGGCCTTACTGACCAACACTGAGCAGTCAGTCCTGGTTTTCCTGTGTCACAGGTGAATGACAATAGAAAGCCCAGCCCAGTTACTGTAGCACAGCACATAAACCAGTTTAACAAAGCCCACAGCATTAACACTGCCCACAGCTCCAACACTGAACTTCGCAGAAGAGCTGCCTGGGGGTCCAGAGACACCTAAGGAAAATGGAGCGTCAGGCTGTGTTTCCTTGCAGCAGCTGCCATGTGGAAGGTAAGGGAGTTTTCTCCTTCCAGCCTAGGACAGGATGAGCAGAGTAAGGCATTGCTGGCCCTTTGTCCTCCCCATGGCTACAGTGAAGGATCAAGCTGGGCCTTACTACCACAAGAGCA
This sequence comes from Melozone crissalis, assembly GCF_028551555.1. Classification (NCBI taxonomy): domain Eukaryota; kingdom Metazoa; phylum Chordata; class Aves; order Passeriformes; family Passerellidae; genus Melozone; species Melozone crissalis. The sequence continues at coordinate 21,932,505 of NW_026535812.1, forward strand.
CTTTAGCCATATGCCAGCACAGGACGGGGTCATTAGAGTTAGTTAAATCTGACGACATGTTTACTTTTGTCTCATCCCATCAGGCTGATAATTAGGACTGTACACTTTATCTGTCCTTGCTACATGCAAGTTCCAGTTAAAACTTGTTCTTGAGACACAGCTTGTTGAATCATTATTTTTATCTCTCACCATTACAGTTTTACTAAGCTGCTAATCATTAAGAAAATCTAAAAGACCAAGTCAAACTTATTAGCTAAATGGTCACTGCATTTTAGTAACATGCTAAATATGTTCTCATACCATGCCTGGCTAATAATGCAATATAATTAATAATCTCTGAGAAAGCATCTTGTCAGCAAGAGCTTTGACAGTGTTTTCCTAATGTGCTGAGACAACAGCCATTAGGACTTTTCTGTTGTGCCAACGGTATCTAGTCTCCCACTCTCTAAGCTTAATTTTAAAATTAGTTTGACTTCCCTAATTCAATAAACTCAGGACATTTGGCCCCATTAACACTCTCCACACTAATTTATCACAGGTTTTTCTGCCTCACTTCAACTTGTTTTTCTTCACTGAGAAGAACTACCCTCTATCTCTGGAGTCAAACAGCTGATAATGATAAAGCTAACCCAAGTACCACTATGCAGGGACAAAGTCTTTGAGGTTTGATGAATTTTCTGAGGTGTTCAATGTCCTTATCATTCACTGGAAATCTATGGGAGCTGAGGAATTTCAAGGTAGGATATCAGGTCTGGATCCAGCAGAATGTGTAAGCATCAGAAAAAATTTAAGGTAAATGAGTGTGCTCAAGTATTTCACTAAATCCTGAAGCAACAGTGGCAAATTTCACCCAGAGGCACAGTCTGAGTAGCTGTGCTGAAAGGGAAGGAATCTCCTCCCCAGCACTGGAGCAATAAATCCTGGCTGCAGATCAGCAGTCCTTAAATTTTACAGGCTATAGATACAACTGCAGACCCGAGGCTTGGGTAGTGCCCCGCGTTCTGCCTCCCTGCACTCTGCTCAGGAGAGAGAGCGGCTCTGTGACTGGAAAAGTTCAGGCCCCCGCAGGTCAGGGTGGAATATCACTGCTGCAGCACTGTTGCAGCCCCAGGAGGAGGGAACAGCTGGAGTTACTTTGTGCTTTCCTTCTTCCCTGCGAGGAAGTTACAATTACAGCGGCTCCTCCTAGCTCACAGTGTCACCGTGCTGTCACCGCGCTGTCACCGCTTGTCCCTGATCCCCAGCGTGTGCCCAGGGTGATTCCCTGGGTATTCCATGGAAATGGAATACATGGCTCAGCACAGGAAGCAGACAGTGAACGCCAGGACTAAAGCAGTGCCCGGAGCAGAGTGGGTGCCTATGGCAAGGGCACTACAGAGGGTCCCTGACCCCATTCCTGCAACACAGGCACACTGTACCCAGGAGCTCTGAGGGCCTGCTGAGCATGCCACTGCCCTGTGGAGGGGGATCACTGATCCACAGCTTCTCTCAGGTCCTCCTGCTCAAGGCTGTGCCCACAAGCCAGTGTGAACCCTCACCCCACCAGCCAGGACACGGTGGGATCCCAGGAAAGTCAGCTCAGCAGCTGAAACAGGGACACTGCTCAGGTTGGAACAGGGCTGTTTACACCACTCTGCTCATGACCTGGTATTTCTAATCGTGTGACCTGACCCCACTGCCCAGAGGTGTAAACACCTCCTCCTGCCTTCCATGGGCCGCCTGGAAACAGGTGGGATGTTTCTGGAAACAAGGTGGGATGTTAACCCAGCACTGGCTGACATGCATTTTCTCAAGGCTGGGCTTTGATGAGGTGCTTTAGGGCATCAGACACTTCTCCAGGACACAGCTGAGAACAGACAACTCGCTCAGTTTAAATCTTCCTGAATTTTTCTAGTCCCTTTTCACTTCTTAAGGACACAGGTAACAGAAGAAAAACTTGATAACATTCTGAGCCTACTTGAGAGAAAAGGTGTGTGATCCAGCTGTGCAACACTGGAAAGAAAACACCTTTAAATGTGAAAGGCCATGGTATTTCATTTACAAATATGCTTTGAATCAAATTGCTGTTCTTGTATAGAAAAGTGGGATAATCACATCAATACTATCAAGAACTGCACTTTAGAAAATTAATGTCGATCTAGACAAAAGAACGACGCCTGCAGGCAATAACTGATGGATTGGATTTCCAATGTTTTTTATTGAATCTCAAATAAAAGCTGTCTTGGAATATTTGTTTTGGGTCTGAAAAAATTAATATAATCTACAGCACACTTCAATAAAAAGACTTGATTTAGCCCAGAAGATCTCTCAAGTAATTCAAAATGAATCTGTTAATTGTGGAAAATCAGCCAAATTTATCAACTGATACTTGAGGAAAAAAATTCATGAGTAGTGTTTAGCTCCAGGCTGCTGCAGTTTGGGTTCAGAACAGTTGGTCGTTTTCTCACAAAGTGTTTTTTTAAAAGCCCTAGAGCATGTGCAACTGGTCACACACTTGCAGGTAAACAAACACATGTTAAAACACTTAACAGGATGCCCCAGATCCTGCTTATCAACTGAGACAGGAGTAAAACGGGCAGGAGAAAGGGTATCATCTCCAGAGCAGGCTGGGTGAGGCAGCACCCAGGGAAAGCCCAAGTTAAGGACAGAGATGATGCTGGGGCCTCATGAAGTGGCCCCATGTAAATGAGAGCCAAACTTAACTCCTTGGCTCTACAGTTTGGAGTGTGTAAGCAAGAGCGGGACCACAGGCAAACAAATCACAAAAATTAACACAGATGAAATAAAACATCTCATGGTGAACCATTTAAAAATGTGATGTTAAAAGTGATTTGTGTAGCTACCCCATTAGAGCACAGCTGACAAAGTCAGGGTCTCAGGGCAAAAAACGTAGGACAGCACACAGCAGCCTGTCGTGGCGATGGCTGAGGCAGGTGCTGCCATGGAATCCCTGCATTTTCCTGTTTTTGTTGTGTTTGTAGGTGATCTGCAGGGAACCCTACAGAGCCAGGGCTCATCCACCAGCAGCTCACAGGAAAGCTCCGGGTGAATTTGTTCAAATAGCTCAAAGTATGATGATATCTGATTAGAAGATCTAGTAAAAACAGTCCTTTGGCCTCAGGACCAAACTTCCATGACCACAATTCTCTCCTGAGGCAGCGCAGGGAATGGTTGTTGGACAGGATGAGGGCTGTGTCATAGTTTAGAATACTTTGGATTGGAAAATCTCTTTAAAGATCATCTATTCCAAACTCCTACCATGGGTACAGACATCTTTCACTAGATCAGATTGCTCTAAACCCCATCCACTCCGGCCTGGAACACTTCCAAGGGTGCGACAGCCACAGTTTTTCTGAACACGGTTTTTCCAAACCTTCCCTCTTTTCAGTTTGAAACCATTGACTCCTGTCCTGTCAGAGGCCCTGATAAAAAGTCTCTATCTTACACATAATCCTCCTTAATATATGGAAATACTGCAACAACATCTCCCTGGAACCTTCTCTTTTCCAGGCTGAATAACCCCAATTCTGACTTTCTTTAAAGAGGATCATCTTCATGGTCCTCCCCTGGATCTGCTCCAACAGATCCATTTGTTTCATATGGTGGAGACTGCCACACAGGGGTGGCCACAGTACTCCAGTACTAATAATTCAGATAGAATATCTGAATATCAAACAAAATAGAATATCAAACCGAAGCTCTCGGTAAGGATCTCAGCTATCTCCATCCCTTTAGGCTGATTGTAATGGTCTCAAAACACTCATTTCTGATTACTCTGAGTGCGGGCACACGAGGCAGACAAAGGAGTTTTGCGTGCACAGTCACACACGGCTCACACGGCTTTGGGGACATTTTGGGGACACTGTGGGGATACAGATTCCCCAGTGATGGTCTAACTCCCTCCGCCGCACCCAAGCGGCTCTCGGGCACCCGCGGCCGCCTCACCGGCCCAACATGGCGGCGGCGCCTGAGGGGTGTGGGGAGGCGCCCCCTGGCGGTCGCTGAGCGCCGCTTCCGCAGCGCCCTGAGCCCGCCCGAGCCGCGCCGGAGGGGGCGTGGCCAGCGCGCGAGTGGGCGGGCACGGGAAGCGCCGCCGGCACGCGGTTCGGGGGAGGGGCTGGAAGGCTACGCCCGCCCCCCCCCGCTGTATGGCTGCGGGCCAATCAGCGGCGGCGGAAGTGAAGGGGTGGGGCCGGACCGTGCGCGCGCTGCCCGCGCCGCCCCTTCCCGCCGGCCGCCGCAGTGGTGTCGGGCGCGAGTGCGCCGCGCCCGCCGCTCCCGCCCCGCTCCCCCGGCACCGCCGCGACCCCCGGCACCCCCGATCCTCCTCACAAGGTAACAGGGGCCGCGGGGACGGGAAGGGAGGGGGGGCGAAGCAGGCCCGGGGGCGGGAGGCCGGGGGCCCGCGGCACGTGGCGGGTCCCGCCCGCCGCGCACGTGTGCGGGGCGGGGGAGCCCGGGCCGCGCTCGCCGCGGTGCGTGGTTGGGGCCGCGTCCGTCCCCCTCTCCCCCTCCGAGCGCCGGGGCTCCGAGCCGACCCTCTCTCGTTGTCGCGCAGCCCCCCCGCCGCCAGCCCTCCCCCTCGCACCGCCATGGCCGACGAGCTCGACTTCACCACGGGCGATGCCGGCGCCTCCTCCACCTACCCCATGCAGTGCTCGGCGCTGCGCAAGAACGGCTTCGTGGTGCTCAAGGGGCGCCCCTGCAAGATCGTGGAGATGTCCACCTCCAAGACCGGCAAGCACGGCCACGCCAAGGTGAGCGCTGCCGGCCCGGCTGCCGCACAGCCCGCAGTGTGCGCTCCTGCGGCTCCCGGCTGGCCCACAGGCGAGGGTGTAGCGTTTCATCTGGCTCCGTGTCCCGCCTTTGCCGTTCTCGCACGGTGTCTCATCACTCCAGAGCTGGCTCAAGAGGTTTCGGTCCTGTAAAGCAGGAAGGATTGAGGACGGGGGGTTGGTTTTTTTCTCCCAACTTTAACTCGTTAACGCTTAAAAAAAAAAAAGCCTTAACGCTCATAGGGACACAGTGAGTTTCTGTAGTGGGGGTAGAGTAAGTTCTGGAAGGGGGGCTGATGAAATCACTAGGGCGTGGTTGGGTTGTGCTGCCGCTACCCACCAGGGCACTTCTGTGTCTGCCCGTGCCGGCAGACTTTTACAATTGCGGTGTTAGAGCAGGAGGGCCCGTGCTGTGTTACATAATCCCCGGCTCGGCGGACACGCGTTACTCTGAGGGCCTGCTCTGGCCCTGTTCTGCCGCCTTTGCCTCGCAGCTTCTTCCTTTATTCCAGCCCTGAGAGAGGAGTGCCCGTGTCCCGTTCTCAGCCGCTGTCTGGGGCTGCAGCCCTGCTGCCCAAGCAGTTGGCTCATGCAGCTGTCCAGAGCTTGGAGCAGAGCTGAAATCACCATTCATTCATTCATTCAGCCACACTTTAGGGTGGGTGTATCAGAGTTTAAAGACAGATCTGTTACAAGCCCAGAGATTCATAAGTTTCCGCAGCCTTGTGCGGTATGTGCAGGGGAGTAGAGTATTTGGATTTGTCCACACTCTTCCTAGTTTTTTCCTTTATCCTTCCTCTTTTTTAATGACTTGTTTTAATAGATGGTTCCAAATTTCTTAAATACAGAAACAGCTGTTAGAGGGAAAGGACGTGAAAAGAACTGGTTAAACTGGTCATCTAAGCTCTAGCTGTAGCAAGCAGTGCAGATGGCATAAAGGGAGATGGGAGCTGTTATGATCCCTGTGCATGACCACCTATTTTCATCTTAACTGCCCATTTCTTCGAACAGCTAGATCTGGAAATAAACATGTTCTTAACCACTGTGAACTCTTAACTTGCTGCTGTAAATCCACAGAAGGCAGTGGAAGATAACAGTGGCTGGGCTTGCTCTCATGTAGGGTTTCTGTAGTGTGCTGTGGGAGGGAGTGAGAGGCCCCCTCTTGATGTGAGGGATGTTTTCATACCACAAGCAAAGGGTTGAGGCACAATCTGGGATTGCACATGATATCATAGGAAACTGAGTAGAACCACCAATAACATCTTGCTTCCCTAGGACTAGCACTAACTGAAGCAATTTTTCTACTCTTACAGGTCCATTTGGTTGGTATTGATATCTTCACTGGTAAAAAATATGAAGATATTTGCCCATCCACTCATAACATGGATGTCCCAAATATCAAGAGGAATGATTACCAGGTGAGTTAAGAGTCATACAAGGTTTATACTCTTAGTACCACACACAAACTCTTCATCCCCAAATTTGCCTCTCAGTAAAGTGCTGTTGTCAGAATTAATGGGACTTGCCTGTCTAGACATGACAAAGCTGAACTCATAGCATTTACTGACTTGCTAAAACTGTTAAAACTCACTGGTGGAGAGAGAGCTCCAGAGTGTATAAACAACCTCAGGTCAGAGTAGCAGTCTTTAAGCATGACAGGTAACAGACATAATTCATACCATGCTTTTTCTAGCTATTGTTATAAGGCCACTTCTGGATTCTTTGTGGTACTGGCATCCTTTAGAACATGGAGAGAGGTTTTCCCTGCTTATAAGTTAAAATTAGTTAAAGGAGAATCAAGATCTCACATAATTAAATATGAACGTAAGCATAAATTGTTGCTTATAGTTTCACTCTTACATGGGCTAGATGAATCCCCAGAACAGTCCTAAATGGCATCTGATGTGAATTTTAACTTGGCAAAGTTTTCCACTCCTTGTGGGGAAAGCGGCTTTAGGTGATATCAAATAGTTTTGAACTTCCTGAACTCTGCACTGAAATGAAGGGGGCAACTTCTGTAATGCCTTCTGTAATATAGTTGGTGAGCTCTTAAAAGCACAGTTGAGTTGTAAAATGTTTGCTATCTTCTCATTTCATTGGGAGTAGTTCTGATCAGGAGCTGACACGTCCCCATGATCTGGAAAGCTGCAATTGCTTGACAGAGGCCAACTTCAGTGTTTTAGCAAACATTCTTTAGTGTCTTCAGGACAGCTGATGCTGTTGGAATAAAGTGTGACCAGCCTGTCTTAGGACTCATACCTTCCAAGAAATTATTACTATTATTTTGGTGGTCTATTGTTCTGGGATTCTGATTTTTCGGATTTACTGTAACGTGTTGCAAATTCCCCAACCTGCTCTGTCAAAATAGTCATTCCCCTTAGCCCAAGCTTTTGGTTAGGCTGAAAACAGCATTATAAAAGGGGTCCATGTGGATGTTCCCTAATTTATTAGTGCTTATTGTAAATGATAGTATCTCACTGTAGAGATGCAGGTAGAGAAGTGTATAGTTACACTGTCGTGTGTTTTGTACACTTTATACAAGCAGTGCTGTTGAGTGAATACCATACCAGTTATTGTTTCTAATTCAGTGATGAAGAAAGCTGAACCATTGACCTGGAAGCAGGACATTTCCTAAATCACACAGATGGGATTTCTAGTGTCTCCTCTACTAGGAAGTAACCAGCAGAATTCTGTTGGTTCTTGATAGCAGAATGCTGTTTGCTACAGTTGCCCTACCTTTCAGCCGACTGAACTTCTGTTAAAAACTGATATAAATAAGGTTTTTAACTGTTACAGAGTACTAAAGAATTATTGTAACAGGTAGAATTCACTGCTTTCTGCTTACATTAAGCTACTTACTACCTGCTGGTAAGTGCTGGTGTTAAACTTGTGAAAATGAACTTCTCTTTGCAGCTGATAGGCATTCAGGATGGGTATCTCTCCCTGCTGACAGAAAGTGGTGAAGTTCGTGAGGATCTAAAGTTGCCAGAAGGGGATCTTGGCAAAGAAATAGAAGGAAAATTCAATGCCAATGAAGATGTGCAGGTAAGTAGGGAGTGCAGACAAAGAACAGTTATGGTTAGTCCCACTTGATACAATGAAGAAGTCTTACTCTGATATTGACCATTTGTGTCTCTTTGTGAAGGGTGGGGTTGAGGGCTGAGGATCTGTCCTGTGAGATACAGGAGGACATTTGGACTGGAGCACTCAAAGGAGATGGGATAGATACCAAAATGTGAAAGTTTGTAACTTCTAGAAGCACTTCCTGTAGGCTGGAGCTCACCTGTGTGTCTTCTCTTGCAGATATCTGTCATAAGTGCAATGAATGAAGAATGTGCTGTAGCCATAAAGCCTTGCAAGTAAAGAAGATCGCCAGGCTCGGGCACCTGCTCAGGTCTGGACAAACCACAGATCTATAAATTTGGTCCTTATTGTCACCAAAGCTCTGGCCTTCACAAGCAACCTCATTTCCTTTTTGAATTGTTAAAAAGCAGTGCTGGATTCTGGATTAGTGTTGCAGGCTAACTGGCAGTTTTCAAAATCACTGAGATTTTAATTCCTTAATTGTAACTATTTTAACATTCCTGTGGGTTTCAGCTATGGATCTAAGAAACCAATCAGGTGTTACTAGTGGATATATTTTTATTTGCTTGAGCAAAACAGTGTTTGTCTGTATGAACAGACAAAATACAGTATTCAGGGGCTTTTAGATAAGCTGGTAGGTATCTAGGATTATAAAGTGACCTAGAGCACAAATAGTATTTTTCTTGACATCTTTAGGTAGAACTGACAATAAAAGTAGCTTTTTTTTTTTCCTTTTTTTAAAGCTTAAGTACTTTGTGGATTGGGACTCTTGCAGAACTGTAGGTGCCAATCACAACTTTTAGACCAAGAAACTCAAGTGATCAGAAATGCCAGCTGGCTTGACCAAGCCCCAGTGGCCATGTGCAACTAAACTGTATTACCTCTGTTTTCTTCTTTGCCAACTTGTTGGCTTATTGTAACGATAAAATGGTTTCAAAAAAAGCCTACCTGTGGTTTAGGCAGGCCTTTGGAATATTGAGTGGATAAGACATAAGATAGGTCAAGGGGACACAAAGGTGAGAATGGATGTTAAAGCTATAGACTTTCACTCGAGGCCTTTGTCAGACTTGAAAAATAAAATAGAAAAATGCAGTTCAATTGCTTTCCTTTATTATATTTATCTTAAACTATAAAAGGGTGACAAAATCCATGGGAATCTGTTGCAGTGCTTCCAGCTTTAGGTTTTAACCTTCAGGTTCAGACCATATTTTTGTAGCACAGGGACCACACGTTTTTCAGAAAGTGGGACAAACTGTAGCATTGAGCCTAAACTAAATGCATGTGATTCATTTTTTAAAAAAATAAAACTATTGTATTTTCAAAACATAAACTTGACAGACGATACCGAACAACCATGGCTTCACTAGAAAAGTAAATAACTTGCTACCTAGTTAGGGAAGCTGGCTCCTGTCCTGGGGAGTTCTGAGTCATAGCAACATGCATGCATGCCTCTGACTATTTAGTAGCTTAAAAGGCTTCACAGCAATAGTTATGGAAGGATAATTAGCCTGCTCCTCTCTAAGGTGTTCAGCTTGAATTCTAAAACTTCATGAGTGGGGAAACTTCCTTAGTCCCTGGCTCAGACCTCTCTTCACAGCTGATAAATTGTTTCCTGAACTTGCCTTAATGCTCAGTGGCTGATGGAGGATGACACAGAAGCTGCCCCGGACAGCACGCACAACTCACACTACTGGCAGCCAGAGTTGGCCTCCATGCTGCTCTTAACTGCTTCAAACGTTTTCAGCTTCATAGTTTGTACTCTCTAGTCCCCAAAGGGCTCGTGGCAACTGTCCTGAGCTGCCCTTGGCCACCCTGGGGCAGGGCTTAGCAAACCTTGGAGGTGTAATGCAGGTGGCAGAAGCATGCATTGTCCACAGGCTTCCCACACCAGGGAGAGCAGTGCCGGTGAAGGTAAAGACAGCAATAAATACACTCTGGTAATAAAGCACAGCTCTGGGACACCTGGCAGAGGTAGGACCTGCCTCATGCTCTCACCTAGCACCAAACATGTTGCAGGTGAGCTCTATAAATAGCACCTTGACTGAAATGGCAAAGCTGCTTTTGAAAGAAGCTCTAGATTGAAATGCTTCTGGAATAGTTCTGAAGTGGAGGAGGAGTAGTCCAGGCCTGTCTGCACTGTGCTCCTGTCTGCCTCTCCATCAAGCTGGTACCTGGAAGTCAGGCTTTGATGGCTCTGGAGGTGACTGTAAGCATTGCTGATGATGCTGGCAGCAAGCTGAGCTGTGTGGTGTCACATGGGAGGTCACAGGTTGCTATGTCCAACTAATGCAAGTTCTATCACCACATTACAAATACTTCCAACATGCTTGAAAACTACAAGACTTGAATTTGTCCTTGCTCTGGTAGTGCTATTTTCAGGTTCCTGTCTGTCCTCTAAAACCTTGTTGGAAGACAGGTTCTTGATGTCACTGGCCCACAGTCTGAGCAGTTACTGGGACTGAGCTCTCTGGGACCAGGGCTGCTTTAAACCCTGCTCCTGCGAGTGCAGTCCTGGCCTGACTGGAGTTTTCAGGTACCACAGCAATCTGAAGAGAGGTTTCATGACCTCCAGCTTGCTGGAAGAGCCCTCCTGGGGACTTCCAGACGTCCTTCTATTGCAACCTTCAGTTCTGCAAGATTTAAATGATTAAGTACTTCATTATAGGTTTGTTCTTATATACTTAGTTGTCTTTGTGAAGCACTTCAGACACCGTGGAAGTGCAGAGCATCATGCATGAAGTTTCCCATAGGTACATAAGCATGTCTTAAAGCATAATCTCCAAGTTTCAGTAAGGTTAAAAGTTGCTTCTAAATTAAAACATGTATTTGGAGCATTTTTTTTTCCAAAGTAAGACGCTTCAATTTCCTGTCAGAATCGTTGCAACAAACTTTGTGATCAGTAGTCCATAGAGATGTGTATTTTTAATATCATAACCAAGTGCTTAGGGAAGTTCTCCTTTCATAGCTTTACTTTAAAACAGATCTTACCAGTGTATTTGTTCTGTATTACTGTCTTAACACTTAAATTGTGTCAAAACCATAAACTTCTTATAGCTGATGGCAATTGCTTTGAGTAAAGCCTGTGAACACAGGGAGGTGGTGAGAGGTATTTCCACTCCAAATAATGTGTTTTTTTATGACTCCTGTTCATTGAGTTTCTCTTACTACTTCACACAATTGGAAAGACTGCAGTGTTTCCTGCCTCAAATGTTGGCAAATAATACTTTGAGAATTCAGTAGATCCTTCTAATTTTTGCTTATAATGGTGGTTTTTCAACTGGGCTCTTGCTGGTTGAGCCATGTTCTCAGGGCTGTTTTTTTTTTAAGCTGAAGTTCATTGTTTCTCTTGCAGGTTTTTCTAATCTGAAGTGTACCCATAAAATGGTGCACGGTCTGTAGTTTCACAATACAGATAATTTTACATAATCTGTAAAGAAGTCAAGTTTGTTGACAGTTCTAACTCTTATGGTTACTGCAGGTCAGTCTCACAGATTTCAAAATTCAATAAATCCCACTATTATTTTTTTTTTTTTTGGTTGAGTAATTAGAACGTAGTTTGTTACAGTAGAACTAAACTTCAGGCTATAAAGAGACCTTGTTGAGGATATTTCGAGTATCCACGGGAATGTCACTGAAGGTGTGGCTCTGGAGCGATCACAGCTCGCCTCGAGGTGGCCGGAGGCTCTCCAGCACCTGCACCGTGGCCCTGCAGTATTTGGCGTCCGAGAGTGACTTGGTTTGTTGAACTCCAAGGAAATGTTTGCTGTGCTTTGCTGTATCGCAGACCCCTTTGTCCTGTGCTGTGTGTTGTAAGCGAACCTGGCTGCTGCTGCTGCTCCCGGGGCAAACCCGGCCCTGCAACCGCGAGATGCGGCAGCTCCGGTGTCTGTTCGGGAAGCTCTGTTACTGTTCTCAACACCATGGAAACGATCAGGGGAAAGATTTGTACGTGTGTGTGTGTTTTGCTCCAGAAATAATAAAGGTGTCAGTGCTGTGGGGACATGGTGCTCGTTACAGTCGCGGGAGCGCGGTGGGGCTGCCAAGTGGGGGGGGGCTTCGCGGCCACTTCCAGGGGTGGGGGCCGGGCGGTTACGGTTCGTGCGGAAGGAAGAGGAAGGCGTGGGGCCGCGTCCCCTCCCGCGGGAATAACACCAGGAAATTCCACACGGGAATAAATTCCACACGAGATTTAATGCCGCACGGCACTCCCTTCCCCGGGCCGCCATCTTCCCGGGAGCGCCGGCGCCTCCCGGCGTGCCCCGCGCGCCGGCCGGCGCGGTGACGTCACCGCCGCAGGTATAAAAGCGCGGCGTGGCCCAGCGCACTTCCTTTCTGCAGGAGCGGCGCGCCGGGAGCGCCATGGCGCCGGTGAGAGCGGGAGGGAGGTGGCGGCGGCGGGGCCGGCCGGGGGAGCCGTGGGGCGGGTGAGGAGCCGGGGGATGCATGGTGCCAGCGGGGCTTTCCCCAGAGGGTTTCGTTTGGGAGCCGGCCGGGTCAGGCCGCGCCGGGCCGGCTGCAGTGAGCCGCGCTGGCCGGGAGGTGGCGCTCCCGCCGCCATGTGTGTCCCCCCCCTTGGGTCGGGGAGTTTGTTAATGGTGAGGAATTCTTTAATGTTCCAGCAAAAGGACCGAAAATCCAAAAAGTCAGCCTGGAAGTTTTGCCTTGACCTGACCCATCCTGTGGAAGATGGAATCTTTGATTCCGGCAATTTTGTAAGTCGTGGTTTCGCTCATACTAATGACGCATAGATTAATAAAAGCCTCAGTGCAGCAATTGAGTTACAGTTGAAAAGCTGCATTCTAAATGAGTTAAATCATCAACTGTTCTTTAAAATACTGTCATTTAAAAAAAAAAGGTTTCATAACATGCTTCATACATGACCGTTAATAGAACTCTTTGAAATTAATTTCTGGTTGAGCATGGGGGGATTTTTTTTATAATTACGTGCTGTAAAATATTTTTGCGTAGTAAATATTTCTGTCAGGACCTAAGTAAATGGTGGTTTTTAATGTTGCTTCCTGACTAGGGTCCCTTCCCTAGCTCATACCTAGGGTGCCATTCCCTAGTGTTCTACCTCTTTAATGTTGAAACAGGAGCAGTTCCTAAAGGAGAAGGTTAAGGTCAATGGGAAAACTGGAAACTTGGGCAACACCGTTCACATTGAACGTCTGAAGAACAAGATCACAGTGACCTCAGAGAAGCAGTTTTCTAAAAGGTTGGCATGGGTTTAATTCTGTTGTATTTGAGGAGTTTGAACTGTGGGATGTTGGATGTAAAACCAGAATAATATAGCTTGGAACCAGAGTCATATACCTTAAAATCAGCAAGTCCAGCCATAAACCTGACACTGCTAAATCCACCACTAATCCATGTCCCATAAACACACATTAATATTCAGCTCTTGCCTGCAAAATGAATTCCAATTAGTGCACTTCTGATACTTGGAGAGGTGTTAGCTCTAACCTTCATAACACTTGTAAATATTAGTGAAATGTGTAATTGAAACAGATTTATTATATCAGATATTTAAAAATCGCTTTTTAAAAAGGCTTGATTGCTAATTAATGTTGACTCTAAGCTTATTAATAGAGATACTTTATATAGGTCCTTGGCAATGAATCAGTGGAAGATGGACCTTTAAAATAACACTGAATTAATACAGTGGGTGGCTGTTTGATTATTAGTTGGTTGTATTATAATGATTGTGTGCTTGATGTGGGTTGTTCCAAACAAACCCTTCAGGCCTTAAACTGTTGAGTTTGTTAGGACAAACAACAGCTGAGTGCACTGATGGGAGGTACACATCCTCCCCTTTGTTTGCTGATACAGGTGCAGCTACATCTGTTATGTTAGACCAAGGTTTGGAACCAGTTACTAGTGCTGTCTAGTTATTGGGATTTTGCTAGTATTAGTTCATTTAGTTAGTTAATTAGTTATTCATTAGAGGTACAGGTCTTCCCCTTTATTTGCTGATACAGGTGTAGCAGAATCTGTTATGTTAAACCAAGGATTAGAACCAGTTACTAGTGCTGTCTAGTTATTGGGATTTTGCTAGTATTATTCATTTAGTTAGTTACTCATTAGAGGTACACATCCTCCCCTTTGTTTGCTGACACAGGTGCAGCAGAATCTGTTGTTAGACCAAGGTTTAGAACCAGTTACTAGTGCTGTCTAGTTACTGGCATTTTGCTAGTATTAGTTCATTTATTTAGTTATTTATTTATTCATTAGAGGCACAGATCTTCCCCTTCATTTGCTGATATAGATGTAGCAGAATCTCTTATGTTACACCAAGGTTTAGAACTAGTTATAAGTGCTGTCTAATTACTGGCATTTTGCTAGTATTATTCATTTAGTTAGTTAGTTAGTTAGTTATTCATTAGAGGTACACATCCTCCCCTTTGTTTGCTGATACAGGTGCAGCAGAATCTATTGTTAAACCAAGGTTTAGAACCAGTTACTAGTGCTGTCTAATTACTGGCATTTTAGTAGCATTATTCATTTCGTTAGTTAGCTATTATTCGTTTAGTCAAATGAATTATAAATTCCTGCATATCTGTAGTGAAAATATGCTTTTATTGCCTGCTGCATGAGAAATTTTCATATTTCTGGGTATAATTACTGTGGTACTGCCCTGCTCATGACATTGTTGTGGGTGGAGTGCAGACAGCAGCCAGGGGAGCGTCCATTGAGAAGCTTCTAAGGTGGAATTGGTGCTTTCAGGTACCTGAAGTACCTGACCAAGAAGTACCTGAAGAAGAACAACCTGCGGGACTGGCTGCGCGTGGTGGCATCTGACAAGGAGACGTACGAGCTGCGCTACTTCCAGATCAGCCAGGACGAGGAGGGCTCCGAGTCCGAGGAGTGAGCCAGCCCGGCTTCATCCTCGCCGCAGAGTGCAAAAGACTACAACATCTATTTATGAGAACACTTTAACTTATTGGTGAATAAAGGTTTTGTACCCTGTTGGACAGAGCATGGTTGGTTTGCTGGTATTTTTTGTGGAGTTCTGATTAGAGAACTGTGGGGGTTGGAATCCCCCGGACAGCCGAGAGCTGTGGCAGCCTGAGAGCTGGGACTGTATAGGGATGTGTATATATTCTATGTATATATCTAAGACAGCCGAGAGCTGTGGCAGCCTGAGAGCTGGGACTTTGGAATATCAGCCAGAGAGCTGGGACTATAGAAGATAGGACAGCCAAGAGCTGTGGCAGCCTGAGAGCTGGGACTGTATGTATATTGTAATTGTTAAAAGAAAAGGGGGGAAATGTGGGGGCCTGAATATATGTTGTATTGTAAGATCTGTGTGGGTCCGAGTTGCTCCAAACGAGCTACAGCTGCAAAGTCCTTAGTTGGGCAGCAGCTGTAGCTCGTGAAGGTAACTGAAATAAATAGGGGTGGGTCGAGAGCCCAGGAGGAGCCCCTGAGAAGACAGGAAGGGCTGTGCTGCAGAGAATGGAGAAGAGCCCCAGCAGAGAGGGGAGAACAACACTGCAGTGAAGATTACAACAGAGAACAGCACGGGAATTGTTTGGTTTGCAGTTTTCCTTGCACTGCCAGGAATCAGCTGTTCAGCTGGCACCAGTGAAAGTCCCAGTAATAAAAAACTGAGCCCTTTGCCCAGTACGTGTGTAGGACAGTTAAATCAATTTTTAATAAACATATTGGTACAAATGCTTGTGACTGGAAGTACCTCCTCCTGTGAATTTATGTGAAGGTAACGGCAAGAAGAAGTGAAAACTCCCTCAAATTTTCTTCACGGCCTCAGGTCAAATGCATTGTTCTCTTGGGGGTCAGTGCCTCTCATCACAGAAATTCCAAAATTCCCATTAACCAGGGTTCCAACAATTACAAATCGCCAATTGCACTGGTAGCACAGCAGATGGGCCAAGGCCAGCACCTGCCAGCTCAGGGCTCAGCAGGCACCATAGTTCTTACAGGGCTTTAATACAGCCGAGAAACTTACATAAATATATTTTATAAATATATATAAATGAAATATCAGATATGTTCTTCCCTTTTTAATAGTTTCCCCCTTCATTTCTCAAAAAATGGTTTTGCTGCTGTCTTCCAAATGAAATCAGTTTATGGGAGACATCCCACACTTGTGAAATTCTGATGTCTGTCAAATAAGAAGAAGCAGATTTTAAGCACGAGTGGCTGTTGCCAGAGCAGCAGTAGCAGCACCACGTAGGCTATTTATGTGTGAGCATACAGAGATATTATTTTTCTGCACTGCCAGTCTTTTATCACTTTTGCTGCAGCAAAACTCTCACTGTCTTCCAAAGAGCAACAAACCCCACAAGATTTCACCAATTTTAAGCATCACTAATAAAGTTATTTCTAATGTATCTGTCTGCTTTCTGTCTGCTTGCCCTCCTGGCCAATAACCTCATCAGAAAACAGCTTCATTAAATCTCCAGAAATAGTAAGATCAGAAATAAAGAGGTAAATAATAGCAGAAAATAGCTGAAAATGTGTTGTTTACAATGTACTCAGCATGTGGCAGGTATTAAAGGAGGTGCAGACTCAACATTGTCACAATATCAGCACAAAGTAATTAGAAACAGAGAGGCCTGTGGAAAAATAAATACTCAATAATAGCTTGCATGTACCCAGCAGCAGGAAATGAGGTTCAGTGGTGGAGGGATCTGATTACACCTAATATAGACAAAAATAAGGAACAATTCTTGTTTCTTTTTACAGGCAAAAACAAAGCAAAGGCTTCTTAGTGGGCAGATGAGAAGGAATCAAGTTACCTCCTCATTTTGGATAATATAATATTCACATATACTCTACATAGGTATCTATTTTATTTATCCATTATTTCTTGGAAGGCTCTGGGGCTGCCTCAGGTGTCCAGGTGGAGCTTGGCAGGGATTCATGTCAGCCCTATCCTATTGCAGCAACCAAATAACTAAATCCACCCAGTAAATCCATCCTGCTGCCTCTGTTGCTTCCCTGCAGTCACAGGAATAACTAAATTCCTGTGGAGTGTGCATTTTTGCAGGGTGCTGGCATGAAGCCCCTTCTGGGCTTGCCTTGGCTGCTATTTGAGCCCTGACTCCTGCTGGAGCAGTGCTGGCTGGGATAACTGGGACAGTAATGTGCCCCAAACTGGAGGCAGCTGGATCCTGGGAAGTTCCTCAAGGAGGAGATGGAGGGATTGATTCCAATGAGGGTTTCTGTGACCACTCTGAGCCTGGAAACTGCCCTGAGCAGCATTTTGTACCTAAATCCCTTTGGTCTGGCCATAAATAAACTCACAAAGCACTAAGGAGCCAACAGCCAGGAAAGATTTTCCATCGCTGTCCATCCCTTCTGGATTTAAATGAGAAATTAGGAGAGAAATACTTTAATAGATCAGTAACAAATTTTTGTTTGTTTGTTTTTTACATTATATAACTTGAAGTATCAAGGCAGTTCCAACACCCCATCCCAGCAAGCATTAAAGCATGATTTAATCCTCACATTTACTATATGGTTTTTGCTGTAAGGCCGGGGGTTTAGCAGGGATTTTGAATGGGAATATGGGACAACAGGAAATTTTTTTAGTGACCACTGGGGCTCAATCACCACCCTGATGTTCCCTGCACACCATCAGGATGCTCTGAGCCTGGCCTCCAGGTGCCAAAGCCCGCAACAGCATCAGCATCTTCTTAATCACTGGCACAGGGGACAGGGAGAGGACAGAAGGCACTGAAAAATAAACACAGCAAAGTGCACAAACAGCAGAATTGAAAGCAAATAGCTACAACTCTTCAGTTTTATACAGCAGAGTAAAATGCTTCTGGGGCCTGTGCTGCCACTGAGTGGGGCTGGAGAGACCCCAGTTATCCCCCAGGACAGATAAGGGAGTGTTCAGCCACCCCTGTTCCCAACCTGATAACATTTCCAGCAAAACTACATTCGTCACTCCTCCTCCTTCCAGCTCATTTAGAAATTATTTACACTGCTGCCAGATAAGGGTCCTGAGATAGGGCTGGTTTTGCTGACACAACAGCCTGGGAGCTGTAAGGCCTCTGTGCTTCTGCCCCAGCAGCTGGTTCAGGCTTCTCCCTCCTGCCCCAGCTGTGCTGAGACCCCCGGGGGGTAAAACCCTCCCCATGGCCCCAGCTGCAGTGGGGCACAGTGTGGGGCTGCCAGGAGAAACCTGCAGAGCCTGGGGGTGGGCAGCAAGGAGCAGCTGAACTGGGGTGAGGGGCCCGAAGGCAAAGCAGGATGAATTGTCTCTCTCTCTCTAAATTTGTAAAAATGAATATTATAATATAATATAATATA
Organism: Melozone crissalis; assembly: GCF_028551555.1. Taxonomy (NCBI): domain Eukaryota; kingdom Metazoa; phylum Chordata; class Aves; order Passeriformes; family Passerellidae; genus Melozone; species Melozone crissalis. Next base: position 21,950,645 of record NW_026535812.1, read on the forward strand.
ATATAATATAATATAATATAATATAATATAAACATAATAAATAAAATAAATAAATAATATAACATAATAAATATCTATTTATATATTAATATGTAATATATAATTTATATTAAAATATATTTATATTTATATATAATATATATAATATATAATTTATATATTGATATATTGATATATTTATATATCAATAAATAATGTAATGTATTGTATTATATTATATTATATTATATCATATCATATCTTATCATATCTTATTATATCATATCATATAATGTCATTATATTATATTATATTATATTATATTATATTAATAATAATATAAGAAATATATAATATAAAAATAGAATATAAATATGTATAATTCCCAGGGAAAGTGCCTCTCAGGGACAGGGATCACAGCAGCAGGTGCTGACAGAGCTGCCTCCCATCTGAGCTTGCGCTGAGTACTCAAGTTCCAAACTCCATTAGGATACCTCCATAATTACACACTGCAGCCATAGAAGTATTTGGTGAGTATCTCAGTGAGTATTTGGTGTCAATCCTGAGCACCAGGGACTGAGATGAGCTGCATGGCCCTTGGAGGTTAGAAGGGAGTGGAAATCTGCTTATTCTCAGTGACTTCTGACCTTCCCATCCACCCTGGAAAGCTCAGGAGGGCTCTTTTCCTCTCCCTCTCAAACATAATACAGAGGAACGAAGCAACCAATGTTTTTGCAGATGCAGAATTATCTGTTGGGAGAACAAAGTGCAGAGATTGTGACATAAAGCTGCAACTTTCCTGCTCACCTTTAGTGGGGGGCCTGTTTCCCACATCAGCACCAAAAAAACCCAAACCAAACCAAACCAAACCAACCAACCAACCAACCAACCAACCAAAAAAAACCAAAAAAAACCTCAAAAAAACCCAAAAAAACCAAAGCCAAAAATCAACTCCCCCCGCCCCCAAAACCTCAAACCAAAACCAAATCAAAGCCCATGAAACCAGAAATGTCCCAGTGTATTTTGGTGTATTTTGGGGATTTTGTCTGTGGCAGGGGTGTCTCCCTGCCCAGCTCTGATGCCCTGTGCCAGGTGGGATTGCTGTACCCATGCAGAAGGGGCATTGTGCTGCTGTACACAAAACCTCAGGGAGGTTTTTGCTTGCAGGTCAAGAAGCTGCTGCTGCTGCTTGCCTGATTCCTCTGGGTGTTTTGTATTGCACACAGCCAAGTAAAAAGTGTTGTGATTATAAGAGTGTTTACATGGGCTGTGCTGAGCTTTGCTAAGCCCCAGAAGCAGCTGGGATGCCCAATTCCCTTTAAAACAAATGGCACTCCTGTGCCAGACCTTTCAAGATAGTTTTACAAATAGGCCTTAGAGATATGAGCTCAAAAAATGAATCTTCCAGGGTGGCTCCATCCAGCACTGTTACTCAGAGCTATGAGTCAGAATCAGGGCTGACATTAGGCCAGATTGGACTGACAGAGTGAACACAGGCTGCAATCAAAGTCCTTCCCAGGTTGCCTATTTTTGACAGTCTTGTTTGCAGGGAAATGCCTTGCTGAAACCCAACATCATATCAGCCTTGGTGTGGGCAGCAAATGGAGCAGGGTGGTGGTGAACTGGTCACAAACCCCAAAAGTCAGGGAAGATCCACCAAGAAACCCCCTTGACTTTGTTATGGGAAATAATTGAACACCAGCTTTTTTTCACTGTAGGGATATCAAATTATCATAATTTCATGAAAGAAATGGAAGAAATTCTTCCCTGTGAGGGTGGTGAGGGCCTGGCACAGGGTGCCCAGAACAGCTGTGGCTGCCCCATCAGCTGAAATGTCCAAGGCCAGGTTGGATGGGGCTTGGAGCAGCCTGGGATGGTGGAAGGTGTCCCTGCCCATGGCAAGATGATCTTCAAGGTCTCTTCCACCCAAACCCCTCTAGGATTCTGTGATTTTACTCTCATGCCTCTCTTGTTTGATCCTGATTTAGAAGAATGACAAATGAAAGTTGATCACCAAACAGAGGAAATTTCCCAATGACTCCCTTCAAGGTCTCTGCCAGCACAATTTAGATGGATGCATCAACATGTACAAACTAAAATGCACTGTGAATTAAGAAGCATTGCCCTGATGAGGGAATATTTGCTGTAATTTGTTTTGCAGGCACTTAGCAAAAACAGAATAAGAAGAAATGGGGGGAGCACCCAACAAAGCAATATGAAAATGGAGTCTCTGGCAGCCTCTGAAATGCACACTTTTAATACAATTAGAGCATGGACTGGCTGAGGGATCCCACACAAAAAGTAGCCAAAATTTAGTTGTGCTTTTTTTACACTGCTGCAAGTCTGAGCACAATCTGTTCCACAAGTGACTGGAAAATACATTACAGCTGTGAGGAAAATGGATTTTTCTTTTCTTCTAAACCTACTGTGAAATATGAATTGGGAATTCATTAGCTATGAGCTGCTGCAAAGTAATGTTGTTCTTAAAATATTCTCCTGGTTCCAGAGGAGCTTGGTTAATTGCAGACAGAGAACAGACAGGGGTCTTTCATTTCATAAAGTGTCCTGGGAAGGATCATTAGAAATTACTTACAGGTTCTTTCAGAGGCTCTTTAATTTCCATTTGCAGACTCTAAGCGATGACAAAGCAGAAGGGCTTTAAGCTGGAGGAGGGTAGATTAGATTAGATATTGGGAAGGAATTCTTCCCAGTGAGGGTGGGGAGGCCCTGGCACAGGGTACCCAGAGAAGCTGTGGCTGCCCCATCCCTGGAAGTGTCCAAGGTTGGGTTGGATGGGGTTTGGAGCAACCTGAGACAGTGGAAAGTGTCCCTGCCCATAGCAGAGGGCTGGAACTGGGTGAGATTTAAAGTCTCTTTAAACCCAAACCATTCCCTGATTCCATGTGAACAGTAGATCTGCAGCTGCTGAGGGGTGAAGGAGAGGGTGCCACAGGCTCTGCTGCTCACAGAGACAGGAGTGGGGAGCCAGAAGGGAGAGCATTGGGCAAAGCAGGCTGTGGCTGTGGTTTATCCATGTCCCAACACCCTCCTGTGGGGTGCTCAACAGCCTTGGATGCAATGAGGACCAGGCCCACAGCTTTGCCCCTCACAGTGCCAGAGAGCAGTGGGTTTGTTATCCAGAGAGCCCAGGGGATGTGATGGGCAGGCTCCCAGCACCATCATGCAGCTCTGGTTAAACAGCCAGAGCATGGAAGTGGATCCTGCAGCACTAACTCCACAGCACCAGAGCGGGAGCAGCTTTTGAAGTCAGCACTTATCACCTCAGTCCATCACCTCACAATTAAACATTTCTTCCCCCCACAAAACAGCAGATGCCAACACAAACAGCAGAACCCCCCCTGACTCCCTGCTAATCATTGAACAAACCCACTACAAAGGGGACCCCTAGCCCAAGAGTGGGGACAGGGATGCTCTGGGGGATCTCAGAGGGAGAAGTCTGGTTTTGGGAATTCCTGTGCTGTGCTCTGCAAACCAAGGGAAACAGTGGCTGTCCACACTGACAGAGGCAAAGGTCCTGTGGTGTGTTCCCCTGCCTGGCCTGCCCTCCCACCACTCTTCTAACAGGTTTTGAGCCCATTTTCCAGCATTGTTCTGTGGTGGTGTTCACAGAAGAGATGAGGACAAGGGAAGAGATGAGGATTTGACTCTATGTTTCAGAAGGCTTGATTTATTATGTTATGATATATATTATATTAAAACTATACTAAAAGAATAGAAGAAAGGATTTCCTCAGAAGGCTGGCTAAGAATAGAATAGCAAAAGAAGGAATGATAACAAAGGTTTGTGTCTTGGACTCTCTGTCTGAGCCAGCTGACTGTGATTGGCCATTAATCAGAAACAACCACATGGACCAATCACAGATGCACCTGTTGCATTCCACAGCAGCAGATAACCATACATTTTGTTCCTGAGGCCTCCCAGCTTCTCAGGAGGAAAAATCCTAAGGAAAGGATTTTTCAGAAAATATCATGGCTACATTGTTCCACATTTGGCATGGCAGAGATGCTCTCAGAGTGCTGCACTTGCTCAGGTTTCAACAAAGTGAGGGAACAGGCAGGGAAATGGAGAGAGGCAAGAGCACCTCCTGCCTGAGGTCGCTGATGGCACTGGGGACCCATGGGCACCTGGGCAGGGCAGGACAGAGGACCCACAGAGCCAGGCAGAGCCCAGCTGCCAGCTTGTCTGCTCGTGGAACAATTGGTTTTCAAGGGCTTTGAATGAAAACTCAGAGGAGTAGCATGATGGTTTTACAAGTACCTAAAAGAGGAGCTGGAATCTCCTTTCTCCTGGCTGCAGACATGCTGATTTTCCTTGAGGTTTGGAGGCAAAATGTCTTCAATGCCCAGAACCTCTTGAGAAGAAAGCAGCCACAGGCTGCTTGAGAAATTCTCAGCCACAGGCTGAGAATTAGGAAAAAGAATAGTGTGAGGTCCTCTTCAAAGCCAGAAATATCTTCAAAGGTGTAAAGACAAGATCTTCTTGAACAAGAGAGCCACTTCCACCTCCACTGTCACTTACCTGACCTTTTCATTTGTCTGGAGAGCTGATAAAATTCACATGACAAGATATGCCTGGAGAAAAATCCTTGCTTACAGGTTTTTGGTAGAAAAAATATGCTTTCCTCAAAAAAAAAAAAAATAAAATCCAGCCAATTAAAAAGAGGTTTCAAAAGAATACAAAAGCTATTTGAATTTTGGTTGTCCAGTTTTTCCATTTCATTGCAATAGGAAAATATCTAAGTGAGATATTAACTCCTGTCAGTATGGATATTTATTTCTGCTGGCATGGTACCTTCATGCCAGTCATTTGAAAGTGGTGAATAGATCCCTGCCTGGAGAGCTTACAATGATAAAAGTGAGAGCCTGAAGGAAGAACTGACAGCAGATAACAATAAAAACAACAATCACTTTTTCTTTTTTTTTTCTCTTTTTTCTCTGGAAGTGACGTTTTCCCTGGAAATGTGAAATGAAAAATGTCTTGTTCAGCGGGAAAGCAACTCAAGACCGGCAGTGCTTGCCAAGGATCCATCCCATCTCAACACACATCCAGCAAAGGAAGGGCCCAGCAGCAGCTTTGGGTCTGCAGATGCCAGCACAGAGGTGACTCCTCCTGCTCACTGCCCTGGCCAAAAGGGATGATTGATTTTATACAGGATGATTGATTTTATACTGTGCCACAGACAGCAGCTCTGGGGAAGACTTCTCTGCCAGCTCCTTGGGAGCTTTGAAAGATCCATAATAATTATTTTTCCTGAAGAAAACAAATTAATTAATCCTTCTGCTAGGGTTGTGGCTAGTTTTCCTAAAATTGGGGTTTTTTTCTAAAGATTTCAGAAAGCAAACAAGGCTGCCTAGCACCATTTTTTCAAAATCATTCCCTGTCGTGCAGTTCAAGCACTCCATCAGATTTCCAGAAGAAAATAGATTTCTGGAGTGCTCAGTGGGTGCTGCTGCCTGCCACCAAACTGGGGATGTTGCCTTGTGCCTCAGAAGAGAGCAGCAGATTTGGAACAGCTCTCACACATCGGAGACGGGTGCCAAATACGTGCTCTCCCTGAGTTTTGGCTGCATTCTCTTTTCTGAAATGATTCATTTGGAGCCTTCAAATATGAAATACAGATAATTCAGGGGAGAAAACAGGGGAATCCAGCAATGGATGTGGTTCCTGTGCACAGTCGTGCTCCTCATGCTAGCAACACTCTGCTCTAAGCCCCAGGAAAAGATGTGAAAACCCTAAATTTTGCAGCATGGACACCTCATGAGACAGATAAGAAGGTTTGCTAAAGGGGTTTGATGAGGCAGCCAAGCAAAAACCTTATTTTTTCAGGTGGAATTGTCTTCTGTGAAAGGCACTGAAGAAGCAGCTCTCAGAAAATTTCTTACAATTTGCTGTAAATTAGTTTCAATTTATGGGTGAATTTGGGGGAAATTTATGGTTTGATTTGGGGCGATCTGGGGGTTGGTTTGGGGGGAATTTATGGCTGAATGTATGGGGGATTTTTGGTTGTTTTATGGGGGGATTTGTGGCTCTATCTGGGGGGGATCTGGGGGTTGATTTTGGAGGGATCTGGGTTTGGTTTGGGGGGATTTATGGCTGAATTTGGGGGAATTGTTTTTGTTGTCTCATATTGTCCTAATTCAAACAGTCCAAATTATTATTACTCTAATTGTATTACTATTTTTATAGCCATTTTATTACTATTAAACTTTTAAAAAGTTTTAAAAACGAGTGATTGGCTTTTTTCACATGTGGCTGCGCAGACGAATCGTGACACAAAGTAGTCCCACTCGGTGTTAGGAGTGCGGAAGGCGACAACGCGGAGGCACACCAGATATCCGTTGTGGAGGGTCGCGCGCTGCGGCACGATCTCTCGGTGATGGGGCCATGCCACATCAAGTTCTGCCATCCCACATCAAGGTCCGGCAGAGGCAGAGACGCGGAAGGATACATGCAAGGCGCTGCAGTTTTCGCCTGCTGCCGTGCCGTGTATAGACCCGGTGGTGGCGGAAGCGGCGTGACAGGGCACGGGGATGCCGGCTGTGGCCGGGCAGCGGCATGCAGCGGCTCGGAACCGGGACCGGGCTGTACCAAAGCTGTGGCCAAAGCAGTTGGGGGGAGGTGGCGGCGGGGCCGTGGAGATACAACTGCGCATGCGTGCGGCTGATCCTGGACGCAGCGCTGTGGTTGGATGAGTCGGCGCGGAGTGATAATGCTGGTGCGGGGTTGTAGCTACTGCGCATGCGTGGCTTCCTTCACTAGGGCAACGTGAGGGAGCCATCATGGCGGCCGGGTGGGGGGTGCGGAGCCGCAGAAACGGGACACGGGGCTGCGGCTGCGGCCGCGGCCGTGCAAGGGAACGCCGGGGCGCCCGTGGTTTCAGGAGGCGGCGGAGCCGCGCCATCCAGCCGCTCTGAAGCGGGAGGGTGCGGTGGGGAAGGCGCGGCTCGGCCCGCCATGCGGCAGCGGCGGCAGGAGCGGGAAAGCCCCCACGGGCGGCAGCGGGGCGGCCCCGTCAGCGGGAAATGAGCCCGGGGGGCTGGCGGGAGGCTGCTGCGGGGGGGAGTGCGGCGTGCGGCCGCTGGGGGCTGGGCTGGCCCGGCGGGCAGGGCCGGTGCTGGCGGGAGGCTGCCGGCACGGGGTGGCTGGGCGGGCTGGAGCGCCCCGATCGCGGTTCCGTGCCGGGAGCGGGGGATTGCGCCGGAACGCCGGCAGGGACGGGGTCAGCCGTGGCGTCTGCCCTGCCGCGGGGCCCGCGGACAGCTCGGGGTGTCCCCCCCATTAAGCAGAAACGCCACCTGAAAGACCTCTAACCTGTGAATGTCAGACTTGGACATCAGCAATGCAAATGGCTCTTCTCTGCAACTGCTCTGCAGATAATCACAGAACCATCAAAATTTTGAGTTGGAAAAGACCTTAAAGACCATCTGATTCCAACCCCCTGCCATTGGCAGGGACAATTTCCACTAGGTCAGTTGCTGAATTAAACAGTCAAACCTTCTTTTCTGTGGCTATACATAAATAACCCCCACTTTAAAAACTGTTTATTTATCAAGCTCCTCTGTACGACTTTACAAACACTGATATTTGGCAGGGGAGGTTGTGATCGTGTTAAAATCAGTGGAGGTTTGCTCAGCAGCCCCACACGGCAGCATTTCACCTGCTGAGCAAAGATAAACGTGGGCAGCTGATCAGGATCCCAACTGGCTCTTTGTTTATGGGTTAATTAATTTTTTCACCTGAAATAAGAGAGCACAACTTTATGAGAATAGAGAATGAGAATTTTGGCTTACTTAGCTTAAAAAAAAGGCAGGTTGAGAGAGGATACAACTGCTGTTTATAAGTAAAAAAGGAATATCAGCAGGAAAAGAAAATAATTAGGCTAACAACCCTTAGTTAGAACTAGTGGGAATGAGCTGCCCATAAATTATTTAGGATGGAAATGAGAAGTTTCACCCCATTAAAGAAATCTTCATAACAACATCAATTCTTGCCTCCAGTTAGTCTAAAATATGGAGATGGAAGGGGGGGGGGGCAGAGGGAAGAACTTACCAGAATTTCATTCTGAAAGAGAAGAATGGCAGCAGCAGAAGGGAAAAAGTCCCTTTGCACAGGGCAGCAAACACACAAGCACAATCCAACACAAATATACACACTACAAATTGACTAACACTCTTGGGGAAGAAATGGCCAATATCCCTGGCTCCTCTTGCTTTATTATTTCTTTATTATTGCCATTAAGAACCTTTTTGGCATTTTGTAGGATGGTCTGAATGCAAATTACAGGAAGGTCAGTGTAAAAACACATTTGTTAAATAAACTAGTACTTTTTTAACTTCCCTATGAAAAGAAATGTCTCTGTGGATCTTTAATGAGACAGCATGCAGCCCTTGTCTAAACCCAGGGTCAGGGCACGAGAAAGACTGGGCTGGCTAATTGCAGTCTGACTCTTATTTAACTCCCCAAAATAGAAGAAAACACTTGGGGAGTGAAGAATCCATTAGAATTTTTTTCTCTCACTGTCTTGAAAGCAAGCAGTGATGGTGACCTGTGATCTTCTGACCAGAGAAAATTCATAGAAAGCTAAAAATATGCATAATTGTCAGGTAGAGGGTAGTTTTGAGCAACACCCCTTCTGCCATAGGCACAGGCATGACATTGTCCCCTCCCAGGACAGAGGGGACATCCCCTTCACCCCCATGGGCCTGAATCCTGCCACAGGCACTGACAGACACATCTCTCTTTGATTTCCAGCATTTGAGGGACAGCACCACCAACCTGCAATGCATTCCCAAGCTGGTTGGTTGCAATTCCTTGAACTTTCAATTTGTCTCTAATTGTAACACTCATTAAAGCTGTTTATAGCCATTAATTCTCCCAAAGCCCTCGCAAGGCTGTAGCACCCAGCAAAAAGCAAAGCAGGCAGAGGTGAACTGATCAGCACAGGGTATGTCACAGCTCAGCAGGAGCAGCCCTGTCCTGACCCAGATCACTGCTGTTTTAGAGCAAAAACTAAAAGGAAAATCACACCATGCTGAAGTCTGTGCTCTGTCAAAGCACTGAGTGCTCTGCTGAGCCACCAGCTCGTGGGCACCCAGCATCACTGCCTCACAGGGGGACACTGCAGAAGGCAGAGGGGCAACATGAGACAGGAAAATTAATATCCAAAGTTTTGGAGCTCGCTCTGCCTCTTTCTGAGGTGGTTTATTCCCAGTAAGTCCCAACAAGCAGTTCCTGGTTTGGTCCTAGCAGGTAATTGTGATCCTTTGGGTGTCCCTGAGGACCTGGGGTCTCCCTGGGCACTCCCTCCTCACCACCAGCATGAAGTCCTCTCTAAAACCAGGTCCCACCAGATGAGCCCACCAGCTTCTCCACATGGAAAACACAGCACGGCCAGAATTCTCTACAGCCACCCCAAACCTTTCCCCATTTAAACCACCCCAAATTTAGAGTGCCAGGGTTACAGGGCACGTCCCATTCCCACCTGCCACTGATGCCCGACCATAGAACTTTCACTGATGATAAATCCCTCCTCACACACCTGGATCATCCTTTAATGAGCTGCCACGGATCATCCCCAGGTGTGGTTAAGCCCAGCCTCGGCAGAGCCACCCTCACCCACTCGATGTCAGAGCCCGGAAACACCAGGCTTGCTTGGCTCAACGCATCCCTTATCAACAAGGACACTCCTCACAGGGCTCTCTGTCCCTCTTGCCTAAACAAGAAACATTTCTGTGCAAGCCAGGAGCTGTGCCTGGGAGAGGCAATTCCAGCCTGGAGATAACACAGATCCAGCTGCCTTTGTTCCCTGGGAAATCTGCTGACAGCAGGGAGGGAGGGAGGGTCCCACGGGGGAGCTGCTCTGTGGGCCAGCCAAACTGATGCTGCTGATGGTTTGATACGAGGTGGTGTGGGCCAGGCTGGCTTTCCCAGAGTGCTGGAGCATGAGGCTGCAGGAAAACAGGGTTTTGTGCTGCTCCAGGCAGGGTTTATCTCAGGAAAAGGCACCAAGGATGGGCTGCAGCTATGGATCGACGGCAGGAGGAGAACAGCCAAGCACGGTGATATCACAGCTCTGAGGATGATATCACAGCTCTGAGTCATTAGCTGAGGCTCAGAGCTCTGCCTGGGGTAAGAGTCAAGGGGCTGTAAATAGATGCCATGAATAAATGCCAGGAGAAAAAGGAGTTTCAATTTTACCGAGCGGGTTATTGTTGATTAACTGTTCTGCAGCTTGGTCTATGCTGAGGGCCTGATCTGAACATCAAATGCCCAAGCATGGGCAGCCAGGGAAGCTTGAACTGCTCAGCAGAGATCTCATCCCCCACCCAAGTCTTTAGTGCCCTGATGCTGCCCAGCTGCACCAACCCCAGGGCTGGGTTTGAATGATTTTCTACACCAGAAAAGCAAAGGCACACATTATATGTTTGCAGGAGCTAATTAGTTCTACAAATACACCCTCCTTCTGAAGATATCCAAAGTTATTAGTGATTTTTCATAGCTAAATGGTTTTGACAGGCTTTTCAAAATGATGAAATCTGTTTAACTGAGGAGTAAACACATTCATGCAGATCCAAGGACAGAAAGCTGAGGATGCATCCTCAAGATGAGCTCCTCTGCAAAATCAGACCCTGAAAGTTCCAGAACCCATCAAGCAGCAATAAAGGAATAAATAATAAAAGTAATAATCCATAGAGCAAAATGCTGCATTTCCTCTCTGTGACAGCCCTGGTGCCCAGCTTGCTGTGCCATGGTAGCTGAGCATGATTTCTGCTAAGCACACACATCTCTCCCTCCTTAGGTATCACACACCGTGACGTTCTTTCCAAATCATTTTCCCTGAGCATTGCTTAGCAACTCATTTCTGGTTATCTAACTCCAAGCAGTTCATCCTAATGACCATGCTGGGTTTTGCTTTTTCTTTCTTTTTTTTTTTTTTTTTTTCTCTTTTCAGCTCTTCCCATGCTGTTTCATCTGGTAAGGAACTGCAAGTGGCAGCAATTTGAGAGCTCTGGGCAGGGAAGGCCATGGTGTGCCTGCTCTCCTTGCTGTGAATGCTCCTGGCAGCCAGCACAGCTCCTGTGGCCCAAAATGCACAAAGGGCCCCACTCTCCTTTAAAGCTCTTCCTCTGCATCTCTCCATCTTTAAATATCCAATCTTTTCCATCTTTTTAAAAAATTTGTTTGAGCACTAAATGCCAAAACATCCTTTGCTGGTTGAATCAAAGGTTGCAAAATGAGATTTCTCTGGCTGATGTCCCCCCACAGCCCAAGGTGCTGGAAGACCTGCCCTGTAGTGCAGGCAGCAGGTCCTCCACCTTCCACCTCTGAGGAAAGGTTGCTTTATAGGCTTCTACATTTTTTCCATTCTATAGCAGGCATTAATTAATGTGCACAGCAAATTATGCTGGAGAATTGTGTGAGAAGAAACTGTCACCCAAAACAGAAGGAAAAGTAGGAGATGTCAGTAATTACATGCATTTATTCCATCAGAGTGTGCTTCTGGTCAGATCATTAACTGCAGAGCAGCACTCAGAGTGCAATCTGGTGTTTGGAGGAGTCAAACGTCTCCTGCCTTCTCGTGCCAGACGAACATTTCAGCTCCTGCATCAATCTCCCTCTCACCTTTCTCGTCACCACCCCAGTGACAAGTCCCTTTTCATGGCTTGTAGCATCTTGCCAGTTTCCTCAGGCAGAAAATTTCCCTTTCTGAGTCACTGTAGAGTTTCTCAGGCTGTAGAGCAGCCAAAGCCTCCCCCTGCTTTGTACAATTTGACAAAATCTTCACCCCAGCCTGAGGACAGAACTGCAGCCCCATAAACAGCCCAGACATTGGGGAATGTCTGCTAAACCCTGAGATTTGCAAGCTACAGGTGAATTGATCTACATGATCAGAGGTGTCTGCAGAGGCCAAGGCAGGTCAGGGGGGCTGTGACCCCCATTTGGTGATGGACACCAGTGGCCTGCAGGTGTGAAGGACACAACTGTGGCTCAAATGTTGAATTTCAGGATGGATCTAGGCACCTCTGGAACAGATCACCTGCATCCTGAAGCCCAGAGTTTACACACAAACCTTCTGCTAGAATTCTATATAAAAACAAACCCTACTTCTTTTAGAATGACCCTGCCTAAAACCCACAGGGATGTGGTGGAGGAAAGCTGATTTTCCTGGGCAGGAATATTGTGGCCTCAAGCAATCAAGGGCTGTGCCAGAACTTCCATCCTGCCCAGTGTGAGTGACCTGCTCCAGCCTGGGCAGGCTCAGCATCCCAGGGGAGCCTGTGCTGTGCAGTAATGGTGCTTTGAGTGCAAACCCAGCTGATAAAATAACACTGGGGGATTGCACACAGCCCAGCAGCACATGACTCGAGTGATGAAAGCTGGGGATTTCCTCCTGTGCATGATCAGGCTCCACTGTGGCATTAAAATCAGGGCATAACATGGAAAGGGGGGTGAGGGGACCTGGCAGGTCACACTCCATCATCATCATCAGCTGCTGGTCCTGCCCTGCCCTGCCTTGACCTGCAGCACTGTTTGGATCCTGATTCCCAGGCAGGATCTGGGGTCCACTGGCTGTGCAATCTGAGGCAAATTACTTGGTTTTCTCATTTCCAGTACACCAGCTTCTTGTATAAATCAGAGGTATTTTGAAGATGAAGGTAAGAGAAAGGACCCTTGGGTAATACAAGGAGTTTGGCACTCACTAATATTTAAGTATAGTTAGCATCTAGAGTGAACAGAAGAGAGGAAAACTGCTAAAATTTATCTAAAATTATCCCTTTCTCCTTTAAATAGCATCCTTCCTTGGTTTGGTGGGGTTTTTTGTTTTGGTTTGGGTTTTTTTTGTTTTTTGGTGCAGGTACCTTGCAGCACTGCCCACATCACCCTGGCTGGCAGCAAACAGAGGGTCACAAACACCAACCCCTAGAGAAGGAGGCCAAAATACAGGGCAAAAGCTGCAGCCATTTGGTGAGTAGCTGCAGTTTGTGGTTATTTCAGCTAATAAAATTGTAATCCTCTCAATGGCTGGTCCAAAAATAAGTTACAATTTTGGAGAGAGACAAAAAGGCATTCACTCTGCTGCTGGGGTCATTCCCTGCCCTGCAGCTTCACTCTGCTTTCCAAAATAAGGAGAAGCTGGGCTGGAAGGTAATTAGGGCAGGACACAAATATTCATGAGGGTGTGTGTCCCCTGCTGCCAGGGGCATCCTGGGACAGGGCATCTTTTAGTACAGAAATATTCCTGCAATCTCCCAGAGCTGCAGCTTAGCGTAATAACGTCTCTCGCAGGCAGAGCCCTGGCAGATGTGCAGCAGCTAAATGGGCTCTGCAGCCTGAAGCAGCACCCAAACAGCCAAAGGGAAAGTGAATTCCCCTCCAGCACCAGGGCGCTGTGGGGGTGGCAGCAGAGCCCAGCCTGGGAGGGTGCAGTGGGTCAGGGAGCACCAGTGATCCCATTCCCCTTCATCCCACACCTTTTGGATGGGGTCCCTGCTCCTTTCAAGGCAAGGGTGTCTCTGCTTTTCAGCCTCATCTCCTCTCTGGCAGAAAAAATTGTAGTGAAAATGCCTTACCCTGATGAATTTATTTTAAATTTCTGCAAATTAAATAAATTACAGCAGGATGGAACAAACCCTGAGCACAGAAGGTATTTCAGGATCACGGCATTTCGTGTGTGTGAAGACCCCAAACACTGACCCTGAACCCCCAGATGCCCCTGGTTCAGGCAGTGAAACACCCAGACCTGTGTTTCACCCTTCTCATTGCCTCAGGCTTGAGAGGGCTCAGCCAGTTTAAGGTCAGGAAAGGATTTAATGCAAGCAAAGAGTATCTTGGAGAGACTGAAAATATTAGCAACAGCGTTATCCAAAAATGTTGTATTCATTAACTGATTAAATCATACAACAGTGTAATAATTCGTTTTAACTGTGAGCTCTAGCACAGGGCCTAGATTGCCAAGCCAATACATCTTTTCCAGTCTCAAAAGAACCCTTTCTACAGTGGATGCTGGCATCAGCACAGAACTTAAGGCTGATAATGCAGCTCTTAAGAGACTCCCCATGGACAGCCCATTCCTGAGAGTGTTCAAGGCCAGGCTGGATGGGGCTCTGAGCAGCCTGGCCCAGTTGAAGCTGTCCCTGCCCATGGCAGAGGGTAGAATGAGATGTTCTTTAAGGTTCCTGTCAACCCAAACCCTTCTAATTCTATATTCCATCCCCTCTCAACACCATCCAGCTTTTGCATTTTAAACTGGAGCCCATCAGCACTTGAGAGTTGAGTGTTTCACTCCTGATTTTCAGAGCAGGCACTTCTCAGCCACAGAAAAGGAACCTGGAAGCTGCCAGTGTTTGTAGAGACACTGAAATGAGCAAAGGGATGGAGAGGGCAGAGAGCTGCATCCCATGGGAAAAATGCTCAGCAACAGCAGGAGCAGCATCAGCTGCCTCCTGACAGTGGGCACAGAATAATCACATATAAACCTACATTTCAGCCAGTGTGGGGCACCAAGTAGAGAAGATACACTTCAAACGATGAATAAGAACCTCTTCCATCTCCTTCTCTTGTTTTGCTCTAATAAAATTGTTTTCTCTGAGCACTGCCGAGGTTACAAGCACAGCCACACTTCAATGCAAGTCCCTCACCTGCCCAGGCACAGAGGGGCTACTTGCCAGCCAGTTATTCAGGTCCTTTTGTGAGTCTAATTAAAGCTCTCCAATTTTTTTTGTTTTATGTGAGAAGCAGAGCTGCTAATTAACTGCTGAAAATTATACTGGGGATCCAATATCTGCTGTGCAGCTACCTTAGTGCTCATCAGCTTCCCAGGGTGAGGGAAGCAGCAGCAGCAGAGATACAGAGAGGATGGGGGGAAAAAAAATCCAGCAACTTTTGTAAACTGTGGTGGATTGGAAAGGCCTTTAACCTGAATTTCACAAGAAGCAATAATAAAAAATATATAATATAAAAATATTTAATATAATATAATATTATATATTATATAATATATAATATAATATGTATATAATAATAATGTATATGATATAATATAATATAATATTTAATGTAGATTAGATTAGATTAGATTAATAAAGGTTGGATATCTACAGTAGAATACCAACTCACTAAGCGTTATCCTCTCTTTGCATCCTTTCTAAATGCACAGGGAAACACTTCCATTTTCCCTGATTCCTTGCAACTCTTTTTTTTTCATAAAAATTAATAAGGAAAAAAGAAATCAGATGTTAAAAGCACTTTTAGTTCCCTGCTCTTTCAATATGTGACAGATCCTGACATGGAGGAACAGAACATTTGTTTAGATTAAACTTTATATGACGTGAGAGCCATCCTGTTTGTGAGTAATCCTGAAATCCTGGGACTAGGAGCCTTTATTTCTGATTCAAGGCATTATTTAGCAAAAAGATCCCTGTGGGAGTATAGGGAGCACCCCCAAAATCCCTGTGGAGCACAGGACAATGTGCATTGGCAACTGGCCCCTGAAAATGTGCTGCATTTGGTTGGTTTGTGTTAATTTGTCATCTTAAATAGACCTGGCCACCAGGAGAGGATGGGGTCAGGAGGCAGCTAATGGCACATGGAGTGCTGTTGCTTGAGGAACATTTCAGGGAGAGCTGCAGCCAGGCTGGGGGGTGCTTTTAATTAAGATATAACCTAAAAAGGCTTTTTTTGATGAAATGCCAAAAGCAGAAGCACGAGAGAACGAAGCAAGTGATTTGGGCAGACGTCTAACCAATGGAAATTATTTAATGTATTGCCCTTAAACCAGCAACAGCGCTGCTGAGGTGTTTTGCAGGTATCGGCAGAAAGGGTGATTGCACTAAAATCCTGGTTTTTCTCTTCCCCTGCCTCTGATGACCCCTCTGGACATCCCCGTGCAGCTTCCCTGCAGCCTGAGGAGCCAAAGCTGCCACCAAAGCTCCTTCCTGCCCCTTGGAGAGAAACCACTGCTGTGCAGGCTGGAGCCAGCCCTGGTGCTCCTGGTGGGTACATTTCACAGGAGCTTTGGGGAACAAAAATTAGAACATCTGACCATGGCTAACAAATAATATCTGCCTGAGCAGCAGCTCAATGCAGCACATCCCTCCCAGAGAGAAACCCAGAGGAGACGTGTGGGGACACTGCTCCTCTGGGAGCCCAGGGCTTCAGGATGGTGTTCCAAGGACAAGAAAAGCCTTTTCCTGCTCTTGGTTTAGCTGGAGGGATCAAACTCTGTTCAGCTGTGGTTGCTGAGCTGTTGCATGTTGTTTGTGCTTTGCCCACTGAGTGGAGCTGGGGACTCTCCCATCCATCCTTCCCCTCCGGGCATGGTGGCAATGGTTCCTTTCCCTCCCTGCCCCAAGGGACAGGGGATCTGCTGCCAGTGTGGCTGAGTTCTCACAGACAGACCCGCTGGTGGTGCCACATCACTCGTGTTTGGGGTTTCCCCCCAGTTTCTACACAGAGATTGAGATTTTGAACCCAACTGATGAAGGCGTGTGCAGGACAGGGGCATCCACACCTTCAGAAGGTGAGGGATGACAGAGCTTCCTCCTTCAACACTTTCCTGCTTCAGCTTTTTGCACAAATTCCACTCATTCACCTCTCAAATATCTACAGGTAGTGACAGAAATGTCTAGTAACACTGAGGGTTTTCAGGAGCCTCCTCATAATGTGGTCCCTGCTCTGTTTTTAACACTTGTTTTATATAAACCACCTAAAGATACCAATGGATGAAACAGAAGATCAGCAACAGAAATATTCCCATCATCCCATGAGGATCAATTCAACCATTAAACCAAACTATTTGAGAGCCCATCCAACACCTGTACAAGTTTATGCATTCCCAGCAAAAGTTCCCTGGGAATGTGGGAGAGCAGTGACGATGGATGAATCCATCCATCCACCACCACCTTTCCTGCTGCCAAAGATCACGTCAGAAATAACCTCAGAGGAGAGCAGAGCACGTCTCTAGGGAAAATAAAGGACATGGAAATAAACCAGGGTAAAATTACAGCTGTACAAAACTCATTGCATTACCCTGCAATGGGAGGATAATTAGGAAATTGGTTTTGTACTAATGATTCATATCTAGCTGGGCAGGAGCTATGTCAGGAACACGGCTTTAATTTAACCTAATGCTGCAGTACAAAACATGGCTGGCAATATTTTTATGCCCAGAGCCTCCCAGTGTTGCTGCCTCTCCTCTCCCTCCCCTTCTCCCCAAATCACTGTCCCAGAGAGTGACATCTGGGGACCACCTGCACAACCCAAATAGCAGCAAAGAATTGTCCTTAATGTCCTTGCAATGAGGCAGGTGCAGTCTGAAATGGCTGGGCTGGTGGGATTGTTTTCCATGAACCCGATTATGGTTTCTGAGTCAATTTATTACCAAATGATCTTCTAATTGGTGAGGCTGGATAAAATCCATGAGATCACTGGAACCTTATCCTAAGGCTGGCCCACATGGTGCTCCTATGAGGAAGTATTAAAAAAAAATAATCTCTGAATGTCACATTCCTGGAAGTCAAGATTTTAGGATATGTTCAAGCCTTCCTATTCAAATATAACAAACTTTTCCTTGTCTTAAAAGAGATCATTCTATTCAAATCATGTCAGCACATTGTCAGTGTTGACTGAAATAATCATAACTTGCAAAAACAATGTATCTATGCAGCAGATATATTAAGGTTGCATCTACAAGGTTTTTTCTTTGCAGACAAAATTCTTTGCCTGACAAAAAATTACAATTCGTCATGGAAGCATTATCTGTGGAAACCATACTACTGATATGCAATGAGACACAAATGTCACCCACCCCTGCACAATAATCTGTGGATGAGGAGTAGATGGATGTACAGTTCTTCAGTTTGTGAGAAAAAGTCTACAAGTTTTTTACTGATCACCCTACATTTATGTGGCAAACAATGAGTTCTCTTTGGTGTGCAATTAATTTAATTAATGTAGAAATATTTAATGAATGGTAGATTTAATCTTTCCCCTTTTTCTTTGCATCCCAGACGTTAGAGTAACTCGATATCTGTTCCAAATTTATAATGGGAGCTTCTTTCTCAATAGTGGCCTCGAGGCACAAGAATATGCTGAATTTTATGTACTTACATAAAGTAAAATGAGAAATATCCTATTAGACAATTCCTTTTAATCTAAGAAAAGAGAAAAAGATTTCATAGCATGAAAAATTTTCTAATACATTGAACCATATTGCCATTATTGCTTTATTGCCTGTTATCACAGGGCTCTTATCAGCACATCCTCCTGGTAAATGAATAAACCCTTTCACAGCACAGCTCTGGCACAAATGGTAACCCTGGGGTGGGACAATGGGGACAGAGGATTCCTGTCCTGCCCTAGGGACCCGCCACTGATCCTTGTGGGCAGCCCTGCTGTCCTTGGAGCAGGGGGTGCACAAAGCAGAGATTTGGTGATTTTAAGGTGAACAGGACCATGCCCAGCTCCTGCACCCTTCCCCTGCCCATTGCAGCCAAAAGCAGGGCAGGAGCTGGTGCCACACCAGAGGAACCCCCAGGGCTGGTTCTGCTCTCGGGCACCAGTGATTTCCTGGGTAGAATTTGCCTTTGAGGGATTGTTTCAGTGAGTGTCTCACTCCAGAGAGGATTTCACACATTACTGAGCTAAAACACTTAATAAACTCTGATGAGAGTGTCACAGAATGCAAATGCACTGCTGGTGGGGGTGGGCTGTATTTTGGTGATTATATTTGAGAAAAAAAACCCCATTCGCTGACCCTTCCAAGAGGCCTGAATGGGATCCTCCCAGTCAAATCTCTGCCTCTTTCATTACATATAAAACCAAAACACAGGTCTAAACTTGCACTGCAAAGCCAGTTCTGTGCCAAGTGACCAAAAAATCACTTCACTGCATCAGTTTCCTAATTATTTACAGGCAGACTGGTGCTACCTTTCCTGTTAGATAGGGTTCCCATAGCAACATTACTTTTATCACATAAGAGGATTTACCAGATTAAAACAGACGCCTTCAGGTAATTAAAATACATGAAATTTCTTTGTTATTTACATTTCTGCTAGTGAAGAACGACAATACTCAATTCAAACCAGGATGTTGAGGATCTTTGGGACAGAACAAACAAGAAATAAAGCTGTCAGTGTTTGTCTAGTACAAAATGGGGCCATGCCAGCTGCAGGAGGCATTGCACACAAAAAGCCTCCCAGTTTGGAGCATGCAATGCTGAGAGGAGCAGGCTGTGCAACCTGGTATTTGCATTTGGAGGCTGTGCCAGAAGGTTGGGATGAATGGCCTGGTTTATTTTCTGGAGTCAGTTTTCAAGAGAAGACATAATGCTTTGGATGTGTGAGAGGTTTAACCCTGGTGTCCTGGGCTCGGTGATGGTGAGGGGTGGATTTGAAGGCGGTCACCTGTTTCCCGGGGGATTTCAGCTGGAGGTGGCATTTTCCACCTCTGCCTTGCCAGGTCTCAGACCTCCAGTTTATTAGAGACTGTGCAAAACTCCTTCTTCCCAAAGCTGGAAAATTTGAGTTCCAGATAAAAGGGCTCAAGGATCGAACTCAATGCATTTAATAATTTCCATTTTCCTCCAAAGGATTTCCATTTTGGGTTTTGCTAAAGGGGTAATCCTTTAGCCCTTCCAGAGGCTCTCTCCCACCTTTGCACCTGTGATGCTCCAGGATGCCCCAGCCTGTGCAGGTGAAGGCAGAGACAGGGTCAATATCTCCTGTAAGGTGGTGGGGATTGCAGCAGCTCTGGGAGCTCCACCACTAGAGATGGAGCAAAAATGGAAAAGAGCAGGGAAAGTCAGATCTGGGATAAAACCAGCCTTTCTTTGGGAGATGAAGGGAATTTCGCACAGAGGAGTTGCTTCTGCTGGTGCTGTGGCCATCAGGTAAATTCTGGGAGGTTGGACGCAGATTTTGTCCCTGTCCTGAGGAACTGAGACTCCAGCCAGTGAAAGCAGTTTGGGTTAGAGGGCTGGGAGAACCTGCACATCAGTGCAGACAGGTCATGCAGAAAGCTGAATCTCAAGCTGCTTCACTGTGAAACTACAGCCCACAGCACAGTGTATTTGCATGGCTTCCAGTAAACTGAACTGCAGAAACTCCCTCTTGAATTAAATCTGTCATCGGCGTATTTCAAGATCTTTGTTTCTAATTAATGTACAGTATGAGTGGCTGCTGTGGAAAGTTTTCTTGTTTGAAAGTATTGGGAGTATTAAATTCAATGTTGTTCTTCGCTGTGAGCTGAGCTACACCACTTATTTACTCCACAGCTGAAGTCTGGAGGAGTGAGGACTTAAATCACTCCATGTAGGAGGCAACTTCAGCTTTAACAGCAGAGGCAGTTCAGACTCGCAGCCTTCTCCATGCCCACTTTGAGAGCTTCAGCAGGAATTTAGTGCATGCTGTCTAACCCTTGGGAAGCCTCAACTCCTCCCAGCAGCCACCTCTGCACAGACCAGTGGTGGATGAAGGCAAAAAGTCATTTAAATGCCCAAGGGTGTCCTCATCGTTATCGCTGAGTCTCATCACAGCCTCTCATGGGGATGAGCAGAGCAGCTCTCCCTCTCAGAAGTGAGATTTGCAGTCCCCACAATCCCCACAGACCCACCACACTGAGTCACATTTCAAGCTTCTTTGCCAGACATTATAACCAGGAACTTTTTAAATTAAGTTACAAAAGAAGAGCTGAGTTCCATTATTCGATGCTACACACCATGTCCAGCTTTGCATGACACAGAACTGCAATTAAAACCTGACTGCTCTGATGACAGGCAGAAGTAAATTGTACCTGGAACTACATCAGGCCCTGGAAGTGCAGTTTAGCCCCTGGAAATCCAATTTAGCCCCTGGAAAGCCAACCTAATGCTGTCTCAGATATTTCCATTTCAAATGGCACATGAAGCCCATATGTGACATCATTGTGGCCTTGCAGTGTTCTTTTAATTGTCCTGGCATGGCTTCAGAAAGATATATTTGTTTTCAGGAAGATGAAATGGAAATAATTTTCAATGGAAAATGAGTACAGAAGGGATTACACAGAAGGAAATTAAACCAATACTGTTATGCCTGGCAAGTCTCCTCCCATCTTTGAATAATCTGGTTAATTCTTGATTAAAAAACCACAAAGAACTGGAAGACAGGACAGTGCCCATAAAGCAAAGATGTAAGCCCAGCCAACACCCTTCACTAATCTGGGAAAAATGTTGATCTGGGGTTATTTGGAGCAGATTTTGGTGCTACCATGGAGAATTAATGATGCCAACACTGCAGAGTAACCCAGTGGGCTGCTGGCAGCTCCTTGCAAGGGCCTTGGGTTTCACTGACTGAACTCTTTGTGGTGAATCACCTATTCCTGAGCTGCAGAGTAAATCAAACACCAAAGCAAATGGCTCACATGGCAGCCCATGGGCTCAGATGACCACCTGAACTCATGAAAGATTTCTAGATGGACAGAAAGGGACGTGATGCTGCTTTTGGAGGACAATGAAGATGCCAGGCATGTTCGGTTCCTCACTGCCCTAAGACCTGGGGGTCATCCATAAATCCTCTGAGGACGCTCTCACAGCTTTTCACTCTCTTACAGCAGCGTTACACAAATGCCCAGGAGCTCCAACCTGACGTTATCACAAAAATAAGATGACCCATTCCTACAGTATGAGTGAAGGATGCTCACAGAGCCACTCACAGAAGTGAAGGTCTCTGCTCTGGATGGTAAATTTACCAGCACCAATATTTCTAGCTGTCCCTAAAGCACTCATCTACCTGAGGCCTCAGCCTTACCAATCTTTACAGCACAAACATCACCTGCTTGGACTCATTTGGATTAAAATTGCAAACCACTTATTTTCTAGACATTAAATTTTAGTATAAGGTTTCAAACCCCACTGTGAGCACTCTCCATTCCCTGCTGTAGCCAAGCAGCAGCCACTAATGCTGCTGGCACACACTCTTGCCAGGCTACACCTAATCACTGCCCACTGAGCCATGGCACAGATACAAGAGCAGGAATAAACAGAGCTGCTGTGGATCACAAGTGAGATCAGCTGGGAACAGCAGCTGTAAATTGTGCCATTGTCAGAGGATTTGGAAGGGCAGGTGCCTGTACTCTGGTGGTCCTTCAGCAGTGCTTTACCACTGCCTAGGTGGAGTTTGGACGTCAGTTTGCCCCAGCCCTGTCCCCAGATTAATATCTGCATGGGCAGAGTGATGTAGACCCATAGAATCCCCTGGGCTGGAATTCTAGGGTCACAGAGTCCAGCCATAAATCTAACACAGCCAATTCCAGCGGCTTCAGGGTGGCTTCACATCATAACAAGCCAAGATGTGGCTGCCT
Source organism: Melozone crissalis (assembly GCF_028551555.1). Taxonomy (NCBI): domain Eukaryota; kingdom Metazoa; phylum Chordata; class Aves; order Passeriformes; family Passerellidae; genus Melozone; species Melozone crissalis. Next base: position 21,972,980 of record NW_026535812.1, read on the forward strand.
GAAGGGTTCCTGCCTTGTCTGAGGCTCAGCCAGCAAGGGGTGGAAGCACTTTGTGAGGACAATGCAGCTCCCCTGCCCCAGATGTCTGTTCAGGAACCCCAGGGATGTTCACAGAAATATCTTGGGTCAGACATGACTCATGGAGTGATTCAAGTACCTGTGACTCAGCTTTCAATTGATTGTTGTGGTCATGGCCCAGCTGGTAAAATCTGATGTGAAGGTCATTTGAATGAAATGAAGCAGGCATCTTCCTAAGGATCATTTACTGGCTTTGATTCTTCCCTATGGATTTTCTAATTTCAGAAAACAGAGTGACAACATACAATCTCTTCCATCCAAAGCCTGACTCATTTATCCACACAAACACAGCAGAGGCAGGGGGGTTAAAACAGTGATTTCTTACTCTGCCTTGGCTTTTCCCTTGGGCACAGCCAGTCTGTTCCTGTGATCCTGCTTCTCATGCCCCTGGTTTGTGTGTGTTCCTGCTTTCCTCCAGACTGCCTGGACAACAACTGTCTTGTTTAAAATCAAATTTTCAAATCATGCATTTTCTCATCTTCCCTCATGGGGGAAGACATTTCCTACCTGGAAAGAATCATCCATTGTAAGTGGAAAGGAAACCCTGGGATAACTTGGTGTTGTCTTGCAGAAAGCAACATCACTTACAACAAACATTACACTGTGGTCCTGAACATAGGAAGCATATTTTCCTTTATATTTTTAAATTAAATCTGAACCGAAGCAATGAATGCCCCAATTCTGAAAGAAACCCTTGTAAACAATAGTTCAACTGGGCCTTCCCCAAGAGACAACTAATTTTATGCTTCATCAGAAAGAACACATTTTACTTCCAAGAATAATTTTAATCCTTTCCCTAATTCGCATACGTTAACACTCAGAGGTGATTAGAGTTGCAAGACATGAAGTAATCAAGTTTAGGCACTGTGCATAACAGTCAGCAGTTTCTGCACAAGGCAGAACAAACCCTCAACAAATTTACTAGCAGAGTTGCCCTTTTGAGACTATCTGAGGATTCTCTGTTGGCAAAAATATTTCCTTTATTCCCACGGTATTTGCCTAAAGAATTCCCTGGAACACCAAAAGAACAGCACAATAAAAAAGTTGCCTTCATAACTCTTCCTGCACAACTTTTGGTTTGTATGGGGCCCTCTCTCAGCTTTTTTTTTTTTCCTTGGCTTTTTGACTCTTCTGAACTAATTTACTTTGGGTCAAATCCAGAAGTCTTTACTGAGGCAAAGATTCATCACCTTCAAATGACCAAATCTTGAAAGAAGCTTCAGTCCCAGAAATAAAACCATCAATTCTATCAGCCTACCTCTCTGCTAATAAATTAAATAGCTTTGGGAGCATTCTCTCAGATACTGGCCAGCTGGCACAGGATGATCTGTGTCCATAATGCTTCACTCTCCCAATCTGCAGAACAAAAAGTTTTGTGAAATTTGTCTGTGGGGAGCATTGACCCATCCTGGTGCACCATGATCCCATCTCATCCCATCTGCACCGTGCCTGGGGAGTGCCATGGACATCTCTAAAAGCTGAATGGTATCAAGGACTGACCTCCTGCACTAAGAAATGAGACCCCAGAGTCCTTGAACATGAGCACAAATGTAGCCTCAAACTCCAGCCTGGGTCAGCACTTGTTGCTGGGTTTGCACTGTCCTTTATCACAGAAGCTATCAGTGAATACAAATGTAAAACTGAACCAAGGCTCCTGAGTTTAGCAAAACATGACACTCTTTGGATTAATCTTGGAAGCTTGAACTTGCAGTTTCCCAGTTAAAATGCTTTCCTGATACAGCTGATAGGAAAACCTGGATAATCCTTGTACAATCCGCTGCATTACTGTATTTCTCCCCTTAATCCCTCATGGATGAGAGTGAGAGGAATTATCAAGAGAACAGGATGAATTGACACTATTGACAGACCAATGTTGTGAAATATGCTCAGTACTGAACATATTGCTGCCCCTGAGCAGCAGTGAGGGAGGTCTGGGCTGTGGCTGCCTTGGCACTGCACAGAAACCATGGTGTGATGCCTTACTCTGCTTTTTCCTCCTCCTCAGGCAGGGCTCTTGCCTAGGGAATGACTAATGCCATACTCAATTTCCTTAATATGGCTTTGTATTGCTTGTGCTGCAGTGGAAATTTATATTGGAGTCTGAACAGAGAGAACCTGCTCTGAAGGGAGGGGAAGGACAGCCAGGGCCAGGGGGATGTTTGGGCTCACCCCCAGCTCAGTGCTCGTGGCTCAGGAGCCACCATCCCTCAAGGGCACCTTCAAGGGAGCACTCTTCATTGAAGTAAATTACTTCAAAGGTTTTGTGCTTGCTCCAGTGTCTGCTTTCTTCACAGATCTCACAACAAAGCCAAGGGAAACCCTAAACATGGAACCTGAGCTGAGTTTTGCACTGTAATCTCCATTTAGTACCGTTCCTCTGGTGCTCATCCCCTCTGTCCAGTCCTTCCCTTCCTCAGGCCAAGCTTTAAGCTAAAGGATGTCTCAAAACCTCTGAGGATGCTTTTTCTTCTCCATTGCTTGAAATGCATTTTAAAAAAAAATTAAATACCTTTTATTGTCTGTATAGTACAGGCGGTGCTGCACCATCTGTGTTTCACGGTCAGGGAGAGAGAGGCAGGAAGCCTTTTGCATACCCAAGGAAAGGCTATCAAATTAAATGGAACAATGGAAAAAAAAAAAAAAAGCCATCCTGTAACCTAGTTTGTGTTCCTACACTGTTTATGGTGATATGAAAGTGCTGCTTGATCAAAGAACAATTTCCAGGCTATTGTACAGTCAATTGGATTTTTCTTGGATACTGAGCTGTTTCCCGGCTCCCAAAGATATTGAACCTGGAAGCGCTGCAGCAGCCAGAGCAGAGGAGTTGGGAGCTGTGTGCAGATGCACTGAATGCTCATCCATGGCTCACATGTGCTCAGTGCCCTCCCACACAGCCCGTGGGACGTGCCCTGTGCGTGGCACTGCGCTGCACATCCCACAGGGACCGGGAGGGCTGGCAAAGGAGAAGGTAAAAGGAGGCCAACAGCACAAAGGATGGAGGCAGGGAAACATCCAGGGCAGTCTGGGACAAGGAGGGACCCAAGACCCCAATTTACCAAGGCTGACATGCTGTTTCCCCACCCTCCCAGCAGCTCTGTGGCATGAAGAGAAGCAGTTCAGTCCCTCGCCCCCAGACACCACCACGGGATCACACAGCGTGTGCTGCAACTTCAGCATGAAAATGAGAATCTCATCCACACCCAGCTCTTTACAAACTTAAAGGGAAAAAAATAATTATGGAAGAGTGGGCTGGGCAAACCACAAGTAATAATTCCTGACCACATACCGAGGTTGTTAGCTATGAGGGAAAGGTTCATTCTCTCCTCCTTTACCTATTTTAAGTGCTTTGGAGTTCTTCATTCCTCTCACAGAATCTCAGGGTTACTTTACCAACCTCCAGAACAACCCTAGCACAGCATGGTGTTGTTACAAGCACTCAACAACAGCTTTGTGTGTGCACCAGGTGGGGCTGCTGCAGGCAGAGCTTGCAAGGCCTGGGATATTCTGAATTTACATCAGTCGGGTCTTTTACAATGTAAAATAGGGAAAGAAAAATAAAGAAAGTAAACTACTGCACTGTCAGGAAAAAAACATAACTCCAGGAGAAAACAGCAAGGCAGTCCTAAAAATATTCAAATATTCAAATATTCCATTCCAGCTCAGAAAGAAAGTATTGGCTATTTCTGACAATGCTATTACTATCACTAAATTTATATTATTATTTCAGAGATTTAAGTCCATGCCCCAAAGGTGTCTCTGACCAGAATCCAATAGACTGCAAAGAGAGTGATTAGGACAGCAAAGTGTTCTGTAAAATGGCTTCTGCCATCTGCCAGTCCTGTGCTGCTCTCCAGCACTCAGATATCACTGATAGCTTCCCATCTGCAAATAGCCCCTACCTTGCTTCCAGCCAAAGTTCAATGTCCGTAAGCATTTCCTGGTTTCCTCTGCCCTACAGTCCTTCTGCATTTAGTAACTCCTATGGAGATGGTGAGAAGCACAGAGAGATTTCACTCAAAGTCACCCTGGAGAGGCATCACCCAGCCCTCCTGTTCCAAACCTGTGCTCATGGATGAGACTCCATCCCCAGTGCTACCCAAAGAGGGGACCCTGAGCCCAGCCCTGACAGCCTGAGGGGCTCCTTGAGCACAGGACTGAACAGGGATGGGAAGTAAAGCAATTGCATTAGACAAGACAGAAATTTTTCTTCTTTTTTTTATGTGCGCTCAATAGAAGAAAAATAACTGCAGGGAGAGACTGTGGGTGAGTGATAGGTTCTCAGCTTAGCAATATCTCCAGAAGAAATTCTGTATATTATATTTTGCTCTGGAGAGCAGTGATGGACGAGCTCTTCTCCTTCACATCCTCCCACAGTTAAACAGAGCAGACTCTCACCAAGTTGGCTTTGTCTTGCCTTGACCTTTTGGGAAGGACCAGGGTAAATCCTCTTGGGGATTCACAGCAGGCTGTGCAGATGGGAAATGCCAGTGTCTCCCCAGCCCCTCCAAGCTTCTCTGGGCAACCTCTGCAGGGCCTCACTCCCTCTGAATAAGGAATTCCTTCCTAACATTTAATCTCAATCTCTCCTCTTTTACTTTAAAACCATTCCCCCTTGTCCTATCACTATCTGCCTGTGCAAAATGAGAAATAGATCTTTTCTGAGCAAAGAAAAAAAAAAAAAAAGGCAGAGTGGGGACAATCAAATTACCAGAAAAACACCAAAATGAGAAATGTTCAGGTGGCAAAATCACAGGGGAAGGTGAAGGTTAAATACCCAGACAAAAAAACCCAACAAAGTTGTTCTCCACAATACAAAATCTGAAAACGGGGACAGAGCACATCCCACTGCTCTGCTATTACACACTGCAAATAAATTGTTTCTGCAAGAGAAATAGATCTTTCCTGAGCAAAGAAAAAATAAAAAAAGCAGAGTGGGGACTAATCAAATTCCATGTTCCTCAGCAGTGTAAGACTAATGCCTCCCACTCCAAAGCCATTTCAATAATTTGAAAAGAGAAATAAAACCTTTAATGTCTAATTTGTTTTTCTTGTAGCTGTTTTAAGGAGCAGAGGACCTCAGTGTATTAGTATCAATCCACAAGCATTCCTGAGTCCATCTCCAAATCTCCAAAGCGAAAAGTTCACAATGAAGTTGGGTCATTATGGGATGGTGGCACAGACCTGAAGGTCTGGGGCCAGGGTCACAAATCAGAAATGTTCTGCCATCCCCAAGGCAAAGTTTTGCCCAACCCCTTGTTCCTGGCTCATGTTGATGCAATGAGAGCTCTGATTGCTTTGGCTACTGGAAAGGGCCTGGAACTCCCTGGAGCTGCAGGCAGGGAACAGATATGTTCAGTTTGGGGGCAAAAAGCAAGCACAGATGTCAAAATTCCACTTTATCAGACTCATCAATCAATGTGATAATTAAATAAACAATCCCAAACCCAGAGGTTACTTTTGTTTTCCATTACAGTCTGTACTTATTGCTTCTCTTTCCTTCATTTCTGCCCAATGTTTGGCTGAACTTGAATCCACCTGAATCACAGGACTCCCATGGATCAGCCTCCCATGCGGCTGAGGAAAACATGCATCCAGATCCAGGTCATGAGTTTGCATGCCCAAAAACATTTCACACATTTTTAGGATATACCTCAGCCTCACTGTTTAGAGCTTCCTTTTAGCTCATCCACTGGGTACTCAGGTGGGAGACCAGGAATAACATTAGATTTCAGAAAATTAAAGAAAATGTTCAATATTCTGGAACTGTTGAAACTGGCAGGAGATTTAAAACCAAAACAACACCGCCCTTCCATACAGAAGAAATTACCACTGTCTAGCAATCTTTTATTTTTCAAATTTTATAGATCTCCCATTGCTATTAAGGATTATTTGCACTGCCAAAAACTGATTTCTCTTTGCCAGCTCCTTCTTGTAGCCTATAGTCTCCTTTTTCCTATGGAGACAAAGCCATGGTGAATAACAGTATTGCAGATTTACCAGATAAACAACAAAAGAAATGTTACTATATACTCTAGACTTTGTCTTGACAGCATCAAGCAGATGTGCATTTCCAGCATTGAAAAAAAAGTGAAATAAATAAAATGCACTTCTTGGACTAGACATGACTTTAATTTTAAAATACAAATTAACTCTTGATCATGATGGTGCTGGACTGGCATGGAGGGGGCTCTGCTCAGTTTTTCTCCTACATTTACAAATGAACCAAAGCTTTCTTACAGGAAAACACCCATCTCTAAAGGAAATTATTTAAAAAGTTGGTAAATCTTTGTGAGGTTCCTGAGTGCCAACAAAAGAGCAAATTTGAGCCATCCTTCAGATGGATTTGATGATGGCAATGTCTGCCCTGAAAACGCTGCTGGATCCCTTCCCCAGCACATTCCACACCAACCACAAAAGCCAACATTTGCTTACAAAGCAATTGCTATAGAGCCAGCTCCTGACTTTTTAATTTATTGAATATTTGTTCCTCTTGACCGAAACTCCAGCAATCTCTCTGCCAGAACTAATATTTTAAATCCTGTATTTTAGCATAATTTGAATAACTTGTTTTGAAACAAGTTTTTGCTGTCCATGTCCTCTTATTTTACGTCCTGCCTAATCCCAAGGTCAAGGAACTCAAGAGGGGCTGCTTGATTTTTCTGAGCTTTGGACAAGAATTTCCAGACCCAGCAAGAGCACTCTGCCAGCAAAGGGCTGCATTTGCCATGGGCTCTCTCTGGTGTGCAATGGAGCCTTTACAGCAGGACCACTCTTGGTTTGTTTTTATTCACTCTCTGCCGTGTATTTTAAACTTTTGTCCTTGCTCAAAAAAGCTAACAGTTGTTCTTGCAACATTCTTTTGTAAGGTCTTTTGTGGCTACCCCAAAAACTCTTCAATCAAAACTGGAGTGACAGCTGAAATTCATCTTTTCTAAAACATTCTTTTCCATCTTTAGTATTGTTATTATGAAAAAGTTTGGGTTGGTGCACATCTACTGTCCACACAACCAAACAGGAATGTTTATCACAATGACAAATTGACCTATTTTGGTTTAAAGAGGTGCCCTTTTTGCAGTCTGTTCTGTAATAACTTGGTTTTAAATAAAGTTCTTGGGGTAGATAGGTGACAAGAGTCACCACTAGTAGCAGATATATATGAAGATATTTTGAATCCCACGTTACACAACAATTACAACCTGTTGTATCCACACTGATATTTTTCAATGGTTCTACTCTGTCCTTGCAGTTCCTTCATGTAAGAATCTCTTGTTTTTCAGTTCAGGAGGGCAACAGGACTGAGACTGCTTCCCTTCAGCACCAAACAGCACATTTGACAACCAACCCGACACAAAGGCCAAGGAAATTCTGCTTTTATATTAATACCAAAAAAAAAAGCATTTTTAATTGGTGATAGCTCAGCTGAGAGCTGCCTCCTGAGTCACCCCCACCTCCTGTACAGGGAGGTGCTGTGAGCCCAGAGGAAAACACAGCACCCTGTAGGGGTCTTTGGTTCAGTCGGGTCTCCAGCCTGCCAGAGGCAATCTCTCCAGGAGAGGATTATTGACTCTGAGCTGCATCATCCGGGGGATGCAGCAAACTGATGAGATTTAGAGGATGGGGAGGAAAACACAGAACCCAGCTGAAAGAGCAAGGAATATTGAGAATTGTGTGGACTGAACATATTGGAAGAATCGGAAAGCAACAGTAACAAACGGATAAAATAAATAAAAATAGGAATCTTCCACAAAACAGCTGCTGGAAATGTTATTTTTTACTTGGTTTTCCCTGCATTCTGACTGCCATCCTCACCCTTAATTCTCATAAAGAAAATAAATTTTAGAGAGAACATTTTCTTCCTCTAATGCAAGATATTTTGAACAGAGGAACAGAAGAAGAAAATTGCTGCAAGCCCACACTTACCACAGTGCTGGACAAGGAGGACACCATTCATCCTGCTGGGGTACACTGAGAACTACGAACAGAAAACTGTTTTTCCCAGATCTTTAAATGGAACAGGAAAATTTTTTTTTACTTTTTGCTTTTTTCCCCCCCATTTATGTCCATCCCAATTGCCCTGAGCAGTCTCTCAGGAATGGTGGGATGGTGTTTGTGTGTGGGATGGCTGTGGGTAGGAGCCTCCACCAGCGTGAATCAGCCCAGCTGAGGCCATCAGCTGATCCCTGCCAGCTGAGCCTCTGCCTCCGTGGCTCATCCTGCTGCCAGCACAGAGCCCCAGAAAGCCAGGCTGAGTCACAGCTGCTCTCGGGGCGGCACTGGGGTGGCTCTGCTGTCCCCCCTGCCCCAGGAGGGGATGCTGGGCAGGAGGTTGTGGCTGTGGCAGCAAACCTCGAGTCAGGGCTCTGAAAATGACAGCAGGGGGGACAAGGAAGGGCTCTGAGGAGAATAAGACCCCCCTTGCAGCCACCTTGTGTGAGAGCTCTTCAATCTGCTTCTGCCAGCATAGGGGGGACAGGGAGGATGGCTGACGCAGGGATGACCGAGTTCCCCGGGACTGTAATTACATGGGATTAAAATGCAGAGCTCTGCAGTTACGTTTTGACAGAAATTACAACCTCCACAGGGGGAAAAGTCAGGGAAGGGCAGCAATAAAGCAGAACAAGCAGGCAAATCCAGCTCTGATTTAAGCACATCTCCGCTGCCAGATTTGGCCACTTGGCATCCACTGACAGCTGTGTATTACTCAGTGATCCTTCCTACCAGAGGCAAAATCACAAATTTCCTTAGGGATTGCTAAAATGGCTCTAGATTTCTGCTTCAGTGTTGGGCAGCATTTCTTTCCTTCCCCCAGATATTCACTGCTTTTCCTGCAGAGAGGAGCCAGTGATGTGTTCCCCTGCCCTCTCCTCTCCCTGGCCAGCAGCACCCTGGGCTGCCCCTGCCCTGCTCCTCCTGCCTTCAGGAATCATTAATTATTATAAGGGAGAACACTTTCTTTAACTGCACAATGTCAAATGACTCTTCATTTTAAGAGCTCGTCTGTTTTCATCAATCCAGGGCCGAGCTGCTCTGTGGTGAGACCCACTGCTGGTATTCCACCTGTGAGCATGCCCTGCCTGGGAAATACTCAGACAATCCAACTGCCAGCAGGAAATAATAGCTTGTAAGTCATGGAAAAGCCAGGAAAATAAAAATTTAAAAAAGGAGGATAGGCTTGGATAAGTGTTACAGGTAGGGAATTAGATAAGTGTCACAGATGAGGGTGGTAGGGGCTGGCATTGGTTACCTTTGAGGAGCCCATTAGGCTGAACATCTGCATTTCCAAGCAGGACTAAACTCCATCAGGAGACTGGGCTTGCTCCAATGCTGTTTCAATGTTTAATTTATTCAGAATAATTTAGCTTCATTTGGGGAGTTGCAAATGAGCTGTTACTTGTTCTGTGTCAACAAATCACTGGGGTTTCTTGCTTAGAAAAATAAAAAGGAAAACAGACGTATTGACAAAGCCAGTGCTGCTTGTTCATTAGCCACCTTTCCAAAGACCAGCTGGGGGAGAGGGACAAGGGATAAGTCACCCAGCAGTGGCAGTGATTCTCCACAGCAGCTCTGTTGAAGCACAGCACATCTTCAGACCAATGGCCAGCAGGAAAAGAGAAATTTCACTCCTGGGGCATTGGAAAGAATGGAATACCCAGCAAACCACATCTTCCTGAGCTCCCTCCTGTATGCTTGAATACCATAAAAGCCCCAGGATAAACTGACTTTCTGATTTGCCTGCAGGTGTGTCCATCTGGGATGTGTTTGAGGAACTGCTGGTGTCAGGCACTGTGTGTGGCACTGTGCAGGTCACCAAAATGCAGCTCAAATGCTGTGTTTTTCACAGAGCAAGCCAAACACAGCACCCACACGAGACAATGGTGGGTCCCGGATGTGAATGCCATCCCCAGCCCTGGGTGGTGAGCACCACTGAAGGTTCACATCCCTCTCAAGGAGCTGGGGCTGGAATGAGAGGGGTTTCCCTCACCCCCTCCCCTGACTGCAACAGGCAGGAGTTGTATAAACCAGGAGAAACATGAGTGAATCATATGCTTCAGAGTCCCTGCTGGTCTCTGTTCTCATAAATCAAGGAGGTAAATATAGATCAGTCTCTGCCTGGGTTTATCAGGGTGTGTTTGAGCAGAAGCTGGGCTGTGGATGTTTTATGTGGGCAGTGAGGACACACCCTGAGCGTTAATCTGGTTTGTCTAATTGATGTGGTTTCTCTTTTGCTGACTGGATACATTAAGAAATTGTTCATTCATTCCTCCTGTTTTTTAAATTGAAATCTACTGTACTGTACCCAAAAGCATGAAACAAAGCAAACCATTTCATTTTCCCTTGTGCTCCTCATTTTCCCTTGTGCCCTACACAGAGGAGATGGAACCAACTCCTGCCTCAGCTCTCATTTCCAGCTCTGCTCACTGCTGGTTTCATGAGACTGAAAACATCACCCCACATTAGGTAAATATTTTCATAAAAGCCATTAACTCCTTTGTGGAAAAGCCCGGTGGATTTTTCCATGAGATGTAATTTCTAAAAGCCTGTCATTATAAATGCGCAACATCAAAGGCCAGGAAAACAACAATAAATTTTAAAAAAGAAAGCAGCAGAATGGGTCAATGCAAGCAGCATTTTATTTATGTACATTCCACCTGATTTCAAGAGCTACATCAGGTCTATACCTGGCCCACTCCAGAACCAATTCATCAAAACGTGTACTTTTAGCATCAGATCTCATGGAACCAGAAAAGAAAACAGCACTTGCTTTGCATTGATCAACAGGGTTTTTTTCTATGAAAAACATTTTTCCCCCTCAATTTTCCAGTGCTTTTCCTGCACTATGAGTCTTTTGCATGCTAGCTGGCACATCAGTGATGAAAAGCACACTGTCCTAATATCCTCCTCCAGCTCTACAGAAGCTTGCTTGAAACCTATTTACTGCTGGGATGTGCATATTAATGTCTTGCCTTGTTTGCCTCCACAAACAGAAAGGAGCTATTTTAAGTTAGTAGGAGATGCACAAACTATTGAAAGTCCAATCTTTGTTTTCAGGAGAAGCCATCTGGCGCCCGTTCCCTCTTTTGCATTGGTTTCAAAGCTTCTCTGGGGTGTGGACAGCACCTCCCCGTGTATCAGCAAAAGGTCAACCAGGGATGGTTGTCCGGGTGGTGGGAGATGTGCCAGGGACCTGACCCAGGGCAAGGCATTGCACCAAAGCCAGGGGATGGGGCAGCCACAGCTGAGATCCTCATCCAGCCAGGACCCTGATCGCTGATAGTGATATAATGAATACCAAACTAAAACCTAAAACTGTGCTACCCCAGGCTGTGATCTTATCAGGCTCCCTGGAAAGCTGAGCTGCACCAGCCCCTGCGGGCCTTGGACAGGAGATTTCAGCTAATGTGCCGCAGGTAATTCAATCCTTGCTGCTCTGCTCCCCCCAGCACCGCTCAGCCAAGGCTGCATTACGATATTAAACCCACAGTGACTTCAGAGGTGTGGGCTTTGGCTCCTTGTCCTTCAGCTGACATGCAAAATCAGGCTGAACAGACCTGGAATGGCCCAGCTGAAATATCTTGGCTGAGGTTCAGCTGTGTTTAGTCTGAGGCAAAGTGCCCTGTGGTGCACATCTGGATGAGGCTCTTCCTTCAGTCCTGACCCTTCCCAGCACTGGCCCTTGGCTTTAGCAGTAAGGAATCATTGGGAAGAGTAAATCAATAGAAATGTCAATGACAACAAACTATCAGATCAATACCTTCCTCTTTTGTTCTGCAGTGTGAGAGCAGATGTGCTGTGCTCTCCTCCTGAAGAGGTGATGCTACTGAGCTTCAAACCCTGGGATGCTTCTAAACCTTCCCTTTCCTGCAGGGCCTGCTCCTGGGACAGCAGCAGTTATTCTGAACATGCAAAAAAGCTGTACTTTTGGTGAAAAACAAACAACAGACAATAAACCCTCTTATTTGCATGCAAAGCAAATGCACTCAGGCAAACAGCAGCCTCTCATCAAACCCTGGGATGGGCAAAGCCCTGTCCATCATTATTAGCAAGATGGATAAATCACACAGCCAGCTATGATGCCCAGGAAGCATTCACATAGCTTTCTTTTTTTCCTTCCCCAGAAAAAAAATAAAAAAAGCTGTTTTCTTTTTTATCCAAGCAGAAACAGTTCAGTCTCTGGGTCAAACTTGGCCAGCAAATGCTAAAATACTCTGCAGACCTCTGATTTCACCTGGCATTCTCAGCAGTGTGAGCGACCTTTTGTGCATGAACCCAAAACAAACACCGTGGGTAGCACTGCTGCTACTGAGGGCACCACAAACAGCTTCTGTGTGTGGACAGCCCAGCAGGGACTGAGCTGGAATCATCTTTGTGCTGTTACTTTCTCTGTTACTCTCAGAACAGACAGCTATGACCAAATCCTGCCATCAGCTTCACCCTGTGACTTTAATCAAAATCTAGATGAGCTAAACTCACCTGCAGGACAGCAGGAACTGGTCAAGTATCACTTGATTAATCCATAATCATCACAGCAAACATGGTGAGACCTGGATGGACACTTAGCAGCTACACAGTGCCCAAAACATTCATATTAACCCATGAGATGAAGAAGCTGAGAAGGCAACAAAAATAAGACTTCTGTCTGGTTTGGTTGTTACAAGCAGATTTCTCTGAATAAGAAAAAAATAGTGTGTGGTTCTTTAAATAAGGCAGCAGCCTCCGAACACTGAATCATATAATCCCCTCTCCTGGCAGCTGCTTTATCCCAGCCTCACCCGGGTCTGCAGCCCCAGGGCAGCCCTGCTGGGGCCTGCAGCTCCCAAAGGTGGGTGTCCCCAAGGTGTCCCCACCCCAGCAGCCCCCAGCCCCATCCCACAGCTCCTCCTGTGTCTCTGGTGGGGTTAAGGCTGCTCTTCCCCTTTGGGGATGGTGGTGGCACCACCAAAGGGCATCACTGCTTCTGCATGCACCTGTGGCAGCCTCCAGCCAGGGGAGAGGCACAGCTTATGCTGGAGCCAGGCTTGGGCTGTGTGTTTGCATGGGGATTTGAAAGGGATTTATTTAATGCTCCATCACCCCGTGTGTCTCTCAACAGTGAATGTGGCTGATGGATGCATTACCCATCTTCTCTGCTCAGCCTGGCATGGATGACACGGAGCAGGAAGGAAAGGGGCGGGGAGAAATTTTAGCTGGATAACATCAAATGGCAAAGCACTGCCAGGGTTTGCTGTGCTGGGATTTCACCTGTTTCTGTTTATGCCCATGCACCACTGATGCAGAGGGAAGCACCTGATATGGGTTTATGAGGAACATCCATGTGGATGTTTCCTTTCAACCTGGCCAAGATGCCTCTTAGCAATGCAGAATAACCCCAGAATAATCCTTTCCATTGCTCTAAGCAAAAATTAAACCCATGGCCAGTTCCACTACACACAAGTGATTTAAATGATGAAGAGGGTGCACTGTGGGTGCTGGGCTCACAGGGGATGGACAGTGCCCAGCAGGGTCAGGGCTGCAGTCCCTGAGCATCAGGGTAAGGGTTCATGGGGTCAGGAGGAGGCAGGCCCAGCTCCCCTCTCCAGGCACTTCCTTTCACCTGCCCAGCTAATTGCAAGAATTCCCCCAGCTGAACCGCCCCACTGAGGTCCCATAAGGAAAGCAAAGACAATCCCTCGCTGAAAAATCACAGCCTGTGCAGCCAACTCTCTCCCTGAGACTGGGCAGCACTTCCAATGCCATTCCACATGACTGGGATGCAGAGAACTCTGAACTCACCCAGGACTCCAACTGCAGAGCCAGTCACTCCAGTGAGGTTTTATAAATCTCAAGTAATGACTTTAATAACAGGGCTGCCCTTCCTCATGCTGGTGTTCATCATGGCACAAGTCATCAGATGAGACTGCAAGATTAATCCTTGTTCTAACCCTCCTACAGGGATGCCTCCGTCACTCTGACCCCTACAGGTACTCACTGAGGTTCCAACAATGCAAAAGGAAGAAGAAGAGAGGCCAAGCATCCTGGTAATGTTTCTAAAATACCTTCTAGTACTTCTGCAGGGCTCCACTGTGTCTCTGCTCAGAGACAAAGCTGAACTTTGCAGTGGATGTCTGGGAGCTGCTGCTGCTCTGGGAGATGGCTGGGGATGCCACAGACCAAATCCAAGAGTGAACACTTGTCAGAGCCATGGCCATGAGCCGCTGGACATGCAGAGTGGGCAGTGCAGGGGTGACCATCTCCCATCACTGCACCCCCATGCTGCTCTCTGTGATGTTCCTGTGCTGCCTGGTGCCTGCAGACAGAAGTGCTTTCCTGTGAAACATCAGTGGTTCCTAACAGACAGCTGATCCTCTCCAACCACCTTCACTAACCCACAGGAGGGTGACAAGCTGTGCCTTCAGCCCTGCTCTCTAACAGAGGCTGCTGAGGGATGGCAGCCAGCACAGAGACACACAAATGGCACAGGAAAGGTGCTGCAGCTTCCCCCTCCTAGGCTCAAATAGCTTTTTTCTTTGGAAACACAACCCAAATCAGTGCACTTGTGTAAGACCAACAGAAATGTTTTGGGGTGACCAAGCACACACATTGGGACCCCAATGTACATCCAAGGGGAGCCCAAGCTGTTTGTCTTGAACATTCCATTAGTCACTTTCAATGATGTCAAAACATTCTGAGAAATAGCACTGAAGAAAACGCATCAAACCAATGGAACTGGAGATGAGACTTTCCTCTCTGAGCAGTTTTCATGGAGGGAGAGAGGCCCCATGAGGTGAGGATGCTGGAAGCCCTAGCAGAACCTAGGGGTCAGCAGGCCGCTAGAGATATTGATTCTTTTAATATGAAGCTGTGCAGATAAAGAGATAACCCAGAAAAGCAGGAACTGTGGTATTTAAATGGCATGATTAATTAGTCACGGATGAGAGGAGTATGAGGGGATTATGAGAGGTAAACAAACATTTTAATAACAGTAAGAAAGAAAGTCAATAGGGCAGCTTTTGCTGACTTCTTTTTCTCTCTATGTATTTAGAGTCACAAAAAAAGAAAATGATGTCCCATAAAACTGGAATTACCAAATTTGATGGTGAGAAGAAAAATAGCCAAGATAATGAGATAGCAGCTGGTGGAGTTACACCCTGTTCCAAGGTTTACTGAGACCAAAGCCTTGGTCAAATTCAGAATAGGATTAAGTATTTAAATGACCAGTCAGATGGCCACTTACTACAGAAAAGTGGGCAGAAATTAGCTTGATCAAGAAACTGGACAGTGCCAGGGGACAGAGGAAATTCTGCTGCAAATGTGCCATCATGTGCTTGGCTGCTATGGAAAATGTCACCTTAATCTGAGGGTGACCTCAGTGATGGGACTTGTTGGGAAAGTAACTTTTCCTCATTCAGTTCTTCATCCACATTTAATCAACCTGAAGAGGAACATTAGAGGGGTAGCTGTAAAAATTGAAGATTCTATTCCTGCAAGATTGGAAGTTACAAAACTCATGAGAGCAGGTAAAGATTAATGGGAAAGAGCTTAAGTGATCCTCTGACAAAATGTTTGTGACATTTATTACTCAAGGTGGCAGCAGGTTGTTGTGCATAGCTAACAGCAGGCGCCACTGGGTAAAACAGAAGAAATCTTACAAAAAGGAGATTAAGGCTGGGATAAAACAGGGCATAGAAAGCTACAAAACAGCAAAGTCCTCTGAAGAAAGATCTCTGAGCAGTAAAGGTGGAAGATGGGGGTGGTGTCATGGTACTGCACAATGATTTTTTAGAGGCCAAAAAGCTTCTACCGACCAAACTGCCCATGCTCTGGTACACCAGCCCCAATTAATAAATACAAATCAAATTATTCTGAACCCACACATATAAATAAATCCCCCCAAAACTTGGCCACACTGCCAATCCTTTCAGAAACACACCAGCCCATGGTCTTTACCCACACACTCCACAAGCACCAAGGAGTTGGGTGAGCACAAGAGGCTGGTGGTGCTGTCAGCTGGAGCTCACCATGGTCTTAAAAGTGACGCAAAACAAGAGGGAATAACAAATGGAGAAGGTTTTCTCTTTTGCACAGATGTAGTCCAGGGGAAGCTCTTGCTATCAGCCATCCACAGCTCCATCCAATGTCCAGGGACTGAGTGAAGCCAGTGGATGTGAAGAGAAACAACAACAAGCAAATGGGAAGCATCAGGACCACAGACAAGGACAGCATTGCTTTCAGGCAATCAAAAAATAAGGAAAATAATAAAAAAACAGGGTTTCAAAACTGCTGGTTGTGAGGAAGGCAATCAGCTGACTGTGCTTTGTCTCTGTGCTGTGCTGTGTGCTGGCCAGAGTGGCAGGAAGGGAACAGAGCATCCTGTCATCCTGTGATGACACCTTCTGCTGGCCAGCAGTAACCTGGAGAGGTTTTCTGTGCCTATTTGGGAGGAGAGGGACTGCAAGGAGACTTCCATGAGGGAGGGAGGGAAGAGAGCACGGTAAAGCTGTGCTGGAGAGAGGAAGGAATCTGGTGATAAAGTGGGAAGACTGTGGCGCTCATCTGGGAAGACACGAAAATTGCCACAGGAGTCAAGGCTGGAAAGGAAATTGGAGATGACATGTGGTCTGCTCTCCTGGCCAAAAACAAGATCACTGATATGGAATCACAGAATAATTTGGGTTGGAAGGGTAAAGGTCACCCAGTCCAGCCCCCACCCTGCCTGTATCTGTGCAATGTCACTGTCTGTATGTCCCCAGAAGGTCACTGCCATTGATGCAGCTCTGTCAGGGTCACTCACGTTAGGCAAACATTGGCTTCTGAACTGAACTGCTTGCACTGAAACATCCCACCTTTAACTTTTATCAGAAGAGATTTATTTCAGTTTTCAGAGGATGAAAGGTCTCTCTCCACTGGAGACACAGCTCTCATAGTGAATAGGTCCTGTTAGAAGCTATAGAATGAAGCTGTAACAGATACTGAAACGAGATCCTCCCCAGGCATCACTGGAGATGAACCCAGTTTGGATTTGATGTCAAAATACAGATAGGGAGTATTTCTAGAGCAAACCAAACAGCAGAAACTGAGAAACAAAACTGCAAAAGGGAATAATCTTGATCATGAATTTCAGCTATCCTCTTAAGTAGCCACGGGTATAAAATATTAAATATATCCTGCACCTGATACCTAATTCCTCCCAGCTGGGCTGTGCAGAGGGCTGGACAGCACAGCATGCTGCAATGCATGAGGCATTATTTTAGTCCTGATTCTGCCTGTTCCGGGATTACAGCATTAACACTCAAATCTCACAGTGCAGCTCAAGGAGAAAACAAAAACGAGATTCCCCACGCTCTGTGCTCTGTCCGGAGGTGAGGAAAGCCCTGCGCTGCAGGAGGCAGCCGGGAGAGTTGATTTTCACCAGCCAGCCAGTCTGGGGGAGGCCACCCCCAGCCCTGAGGACACTTGGCCAGGCAGGGAGGACCGGCAGGGAGGGGAGGTGGCCGTGGGGGAGGCACGGAGCTCTCCCGGAGCCGGCACGGCCCGCGGCTCCTGCCGGCGGTCACATGCGGCAGGCGGGGAGGGGAAGCGCTGAATAATTGAGGAGCTGCAGCGCCCTCCTCCCTCCCTCCCTCCATCCATCCATCCATCCCCGTCTCCCCTCCCTCCGCCCTGCGTGCTCGGCCGGCAGCCGGGCTCGGGTCGGCGGTGCCGGCGCAGCCCCCCCGCCCCTGGGGCTGCAGCAGCAGCGCCGCCCCCGCAGCGCCGCCCGCGTCCCTCCGCGCCCGCGGTGAGTGCGCGCTCGGCCGGGAGGGAACGGGAGCGGGGGGAGCCGGGGGACTCCTCGGGGAGCGGGGACGGGCGGCCCGCCCGGGAAGGTCCGTCCGGAGCTCCGGGAAGGTCTGTTCTTCCGGAGAACCGGGCAGGTCTGTCCGTCCGGAGCCCAGCCGGGCAGCGCGGCCGCGGCCCCCCCCGCACGCAGACGGAGCCGGTTCTGTGCCCCGCTGGGCAAAGGGAGCGCGCCGGCCCCTCCGGGCCACGGAGCACCGGCCCCGGGGGAGCCCAGCCCGGCTGAGCATCCCCTGCCCCGGCCCCGTGTTGGCGGAGTGTCGGGCACTCCGCCGCGGGGAGGAGGAGGCGGCGGGGGCGCCGGGGCTGGCGGCGCGCGATTGATTGGAAACGGGGAAAAAACACCGGAGTGACAGGAGGGACACCGGGTGGCCTGAGAGAAGCGACGGCTCTTGCTACAGGTGACGGCACGGAACGCGGCGCGGGGAGGTCGGGACGCTGCGGGAGGGGGGCAGTGAGGGGACAGAATGCGAGCAGGAGGGAAAGGACGGGCAGGGGGGACCCGTGGGGCCGGTGCCACCCCCGGGGCCGGTGCCGGTGCCACCACGGGGCCGCTCGGGCTCGGTCGGTCCCGCGTGTGGCCGCGGCTCCGGGCGGGCGCTGTCCGCGGTGCTGAAGCCCCGACGGGGCGGCCCCGACCCCGCGGACGGGCCCGGTTACGGCTCCGTCCTCCTCCCCCCTTTTTGCGCCTGCCAAACTCCCCGCGACTCCGAGGCCGGGAATGGAGTTGGCCTCCTCTTTACGTCACCCGGCTCGGTGCTGTTTGTTGATTCCGCACGGGTATTTCGGAGCTGCCGGGCAGCGAGGTGCGCTCCGGCGGCGCTGCTCAAAATCCCCATTTCTGCTCTCGCAGCTGCTCTGCAACCCCAGTATTGTGCCCTATTATTTAATAGTTTATACAGATCGGCTTGGTGCCCTCCTGGCACAGGGTGAGTGCTCCAAAGCAAGGTTTGTGCAAGCAGCACCGGCTCTGGAGAGGAAAGGGAAGCCCTGTCTGGCTGACCCCAGTGAAGATTTTTGTCTCAAAAGAGCCATGTCTGATTTAATCTAGTGTATTAAGTGATTAATTCTCCCAGTGTCCCTGAGTAGCAGGCAAATAGGTTTCAGCAAGCCAAGGCATTTGTTTAACTGCCCAAAAACTGTCATGAGACTGAAAGTCTGTTTGCTAAAGATATTTACATGTGTTTGTTTTATTGGTACACATTGCTAAGGCATGTGACTTAGCAGAGTTGAAAAACATATTGTAAATAAACAAAAACCCCTCAAACAAGTCAAAAAGAGCACTAGAGAGAAAAGTTACCTAGATTAAACTCAGTATCTGTTCTTAAAATATACTGCTCCATGGGGAATGTCTGGTGCATGAGAACAGAGAATTAGGGGGTCTTGCAGAGGTCCAAGATCTGATTTCCCATTTTAATCTATTAAAGGTGGTAAAATTTCCCAACAAAACAGTTACTGATGAGTAGTAAATAGTGTAAACAAGGAATCTTGGGTCCTCTTGACATGAACTCAAATGTGCAGTACATATCTGAGAAGACAGCACAGATGCAAGAACTGTGATAAGACAAGTCAGGGAACTAGAAAAAGGGGGAAAAAGGCTTGTTTAGTTGCTCTTCAGTAAGTGGAGATGTAGGAAGGAAATTTTACCTCAGCCCTTGAAAACAGACTGCTAGAGCACAGCAGACATCAACAAAAATGACAACAAAATTGGAAGTAAGGGGAAAAAAAAAGGAAAGAAAAACCAAAACCTGTCAAGGACTGGAGAAAGGCCCTTGCAGAGGAGGAATTACAGCACCTGAGAATTCACTTCATTAAAAAGCAGGGAGGGAAGTGATGTGAATCCTTGAATCTAAGAGCCTCTACAGAAAGAAATTACCAGGCACTGAGTTATTCCCCTGTCTGCCAAAGAGAGGCACAACGTGAGCTGGTGCTGAGATGCTAAAGCCAAAATATTCCATTTTAAGGGAGGGATCACATTTTTCAGCAGAGAAGTGCTGATGACCTGATGGAACCATCAGAAAACGTGCTGGATTCTCCATCTGTTTATGTCAAGGTTTGATGTCCTCCTCCCAAAATATGCAGCTTAGCCAAAGTCAGGCATTGGACTCCCTGCAGCATAATTGCCTGGAAACCAATGGCCTGAGACTCAGACAGAATTAACTCCGGGGACTTTATGGTACCTTTGATCCTTAATTCCCCAAATAAGGCACAGAGATGCCACAACTTTAATTCCAGGTGCCCCAGCTACCCCTGTAGATAAGCACTACCCCCTCAGTGGGTGGGATTTTTAACCATATGCCAAGAGCAGAGCTAATAACTGACCAAATTCTATTTTGAATCCTCCAATTTTCCAACTGGTTTCATTAATTAACTCTCCTCCAAAAGAATATCTTTCTTTGTGCATGTTGCAGGAGAGGGAAGCATTTTAAGACATAAAACATTCTCCTCAGGGAGTTATTCATGACTCTCAAGTCAAGACATGTTTTATCCTTCTCTAATTTTTTTTGGATTATACAAAAATGATGAAAATTTATTCTTTGTGTAACTTCAGAGTCTCAGATGGGATCATATCAGGAAGGATTCCAGCCAAAATCATTTTAAAGGATATATTTGTAGGCTGATTTGACACTACTTCCTTCTGAAGACAGTCTGTTTTCTCAGTTCTGAAATCACGCACATGTAATAAAATTTCTTCCCTGTTCCCTTAAAGGCAACAAGAGATTTTCTAGAAAATTCAACGAGAATGGGAAAGCCTCCTAACAGCTAAATTAATGGTTTTTCTCTGAAGCACTGCAACATTCAAGCAAATAGGATGGCAAGAACGTACACAAACGTAAACATAATCCTGGGCTCTTCATGAAGCCAAGCAAAAAGAAGAGAATAACAGAGAAGTCGGTAACTGATTTCTTAGCCCCCAAATAATCAAAATTATGCTTTCAGAGCACCTGAGCTATTAAAATCATCATAATGTTTAAGCAACATATTGTTGTTTCGATTATTAAGACATTTTAAAAACAAGAATGCAAAAATAAAGCAAATACTTCTTCAGCTGTGGGTAGCAGTGGGATCTGTATGTCCCACAAAAAACAACATAAGCAGGGGGGCAGCATCTGTGACTCCCACATTAATAAAAAAAATTTAAACCCCCAGATCACTCCCAGATTTGTGCCCTCTATAATATATAAAACCATGGTTGGGTCTGAGCTTGTCAGCCTGTGAGAGGCAGATCTGGGTATGTAAAGTATCCAGAGCCCAGAAATACAGCAGGCATTTTTCAGCTATTTCTATGGATATGAAAAGCTGGCCAGAGTATCACCTCAGTCCAGGGTGCATCTGCTGAACTCATTAAACCACCCACGTGTAAATGGGAGCAGACCCAGATCCACAGAGAGTCCTAAGACATTTTTCATTTACAAGGAATTAGACACAGCTAAGCTGTGGTTGTCAATGGGAAAATGCCAGAACTGAAAGAACTGGAAACTGCAATTTTTCTGTTGTATACTGAGAAAAATTATCTTGAGTTTGCTTGGCTCATTGAATAGCAGCTCTGCTTCCAGACTCTGCAGTCATCTTCAGGGGACTGGGTGCTCTGGCCAGCATTATGCTCCCACCACAGCCCTTCCCCTGCTGTCACCAGGCTGGAACATCTCTAAGAGAAAACTATTTTTTCCCACAATAAAACTGTCAGACCAAAGCCCAGGCACTTATGAAACAAAGCCAGTGAGGTGGAGCCACACAGCACATGACTCCATTGTTTCTGTTCCTCTGCACAGTCACTGTATCCATAATTCATTGAAAGCCATGACACCATAAATTAAATCCACCTGGCAGGTGAACAGAAGAAGAGCTTTTGCAGCACGTGTGTTTCCAGCACCACATCTTAATTCTCAGGACAGGATCAAAGTGGCTTGCTGCCTGCAGGGAAATGGGTTTCTGTTGCCATGCTACAACTGTCTGTGAGTGTATCTGTGTCAAAACTTCAGTAAAAATCTATAAAACAACACATGGGCTCAGGGCAGCCCCTGTTAGCACCCACTGGGTTTATTGGTGACCATGACCTCAGTTAGTGGTTTGGGCCATTCCTCCCGCACATCCTCAGCTCCCTGAGCCTGTGCTGAGTCTTCCTCAACAAAATTTTTTAAAGCTGAGGATAGAAACATCCCTTTGTGCATCACTTGCACACCTGGGCACATTCCACATGCAGCAGCAGAATTAAAACTTAGCTTTAAACGTGTGCCTGAGCATTACTGAACCAGGTCTCAATGATGGACCTGTTGAGCTGTGGTGAGGAGCAATGCCAGGGCGGCTCCAGGTGGGATTTGGGCACTCTGGTCTGGCAGTGAAGGAAACATCTGCCTCTCCTGGCTGTCCTTCCCTCCCAGCTGGAAGCCCTGGGCACAGGTCTCACACCACCCCAGCCCTGGAGTGATGCGCTCAGGAAGCATCTGGGACCTCCAGAGCCTTGTCTAACACACCTGGGCACCAGCAGGTGTGTTCCACTCATTAAACAACTGGCTGGGAAGCAACAGGGGCTGGGAGATGTGCAGTTAATAACCAGGGTCACCAGCTCTGCTCCAAGGAAATTAAGACAGAAAGAAGCAATATGTCCTTTGGCTGGGAGCTCTGGCACAAACAGCAGCAACGTTCCAGCAGCTCTCCTCTCACTCTTGGGCAGGAACAGCAGGGGCATCGTGCTTGCCAGGCAGGGCAGCACACCCTGGGACACTCTGCTGGCTGTGGCTGGGAGAAAAAAGTCTCAGGGAAAGAGGTTGGGTTTGGGGTCTTGCTGCCAAGGGAGCCTAAGAGCAAGAAGGCAACTAGCTGCTTTAATTTAGGCTAATCATGTTGGCTCACACTGATTCCCTTGCTACAAAAGGACATCTTTGGGCAGTGCGTGTGCATTGCTCAGGAATATTATCAAACTCTAACTTTTATGCTGTTATCACTCTTAAGGACACATAATTCTTCATTTAATTCTGCTTCTCCAGTGCCATCCTAGAGACTGATTTAGTGTTAGTCTGCAGTGAGTTTGTAACTCACTGGGAAAAAAGCCCTCCTGCCACAGCACCAGGTATTACTCACATTACACATCACTTAGGTGTTGCAGTGCCTTTGCCTGGGTGATGGTGATAAATGACTAAACACATGAACTCCATTCTAAATCATCATCTTTGATCCACTTGTGATCACATTACTCATATAATCAGTTGTGCTGAAATGGAGCAGAATTACTCATGTAAGGGAAGGGTTTTTTGTCCTAGTGAATAAGAATAAGCAGCAAAATGTAATAAAATCAGCAGGAGCTGCTATTCACTTCCTTGGAGGTGCATTGAACCTACCTCAGGCTTCTGCTGAGGAATTTAGAGACACAGGTTACAACCAGCCAAATTCCCCCCAGCTCAAGGCTCCTATTTGCATATGCAAAAAGCTCCCATTGATTTGCATATGCTACTACTGCTGCTTCTGGAACCTTTAGAAGGCTTGGGATTGAAGAATGCATTTTTCCAGCTTCTTCTGAGGAAAGCTGTTGTTTGAGATCCTCACCTGCATTAATTAGCTGATAGCCAAAATAGTGGAAGTGGGGCAGTGAGGCATAATCAATTACATTTGTGTAACTGCTGATGGAACACGATAAGTAATTAATGAGACCATGTGCACAAACAAAAGATAAATGCATTTGAAACTCGGCAAGAGCGAGTAATGGTGTAAGTTTGATGTGCTTGCTGTGTAAAAGGCAGTTCACACTCCTACTGAATTATTGCAGAAAGGTGGAAAGACTGCTGGTGAGTGAAAGTCAGCACTGAGAGCAAAAAAGCCCAGCAGTGTCTTAGTGGGGAATGAAGGAATCTCTATAAAACCAGCAATCTTCAAAATAAAACTAGAGGTTTAAAACCAGTGGATTTTCAGATCCTGTATTTGATATACAGGGGAATTTTTTCTTTGTTTGGATGACAAAGCCTTAGTGTTAAATCAGTTCTTTACTGAAAGAATTGTGTTTTCGTCACTGGGTTCAAACTGCTACCCAGAAATGAAATAAGTTGTCATAATGATGTATCAGCCAGACTCTCGCAAGAGTAAAAATCCATTTTGTTTAGAGAGCCTCACACATTAATAAATAACCCATTCTGTGAATTATGTCAAATGAAAAAAGCTCTCCTGTCTGGCCTGTAGCAAACCATAATGACTTTCATTCTGCGATGTAAAAGTATGGATCCACTGAGGAAAGGAAAAGAAAACACAGCCCAGTAATTACAGAGATTTCCTCTTGTGTATTGTTAAAGCAAAGACAGTTTTAAAAGGAGTATAATTCTAGAAGAAACTGTCTGGTAGCCCAGGTTTAGAGTTTCAGTGATACAAAGGCAGCTGTTGCCCATTCTCACTGTGAGATTTGGTCCAGAAAATGTGTTATCTCATCAAAGTGGTAATTACTGGAAGTACAACCCACTACCTAAAACCAGGGAAAAGTTCAGAGTCACAAACCCAAGGCTGCCAACTCCTCACTGATGCTGCTGGCAGTCGTACTGTCAGAGGAATCTATGCCCAGCATTGCAAATGGGCAACTCATTGTATTCCAGAAAAATCAGATCATGCTTCTCCTCTTGTCACAGCTCAGGGTCTGGAACTGCTACTCCCAAAAAATGAGGTTGCAGAAGGATGTGCCAGCACATCTGCAAGGCCAGGCTGGATGGAGCCGTGGGCAATCTGGTCTAGTGGAAGGTGGCCCTGCACATGGCAGGTTGGGTTGGAATGAGGTGATCTTTGGGATTCTGTCCAACCCAAATCATTCTATGAATCTGCGAGTCAGTGTGAGGCAAATCTGCATTCCTGGGCACCCCTCTCATGGTGTTTGAAATGCCTGAACCTCAGTGGACAGTACATTGAAACCCTGAGCACCCAGACCTGTGAACCCAAATTTCCTTTAGGAGTTTCATTGTTTGACATCACTGCAGTTTGTGACTGCAGAAAGGAGGGGAGGCTGTGCTCAAAGAATTGGTATCAATATCTGCACTTGGAATGCAAAATCACACAGCACCACAAATGAGCATTTGAAAGTGCACAGAGCCTCCAGGGTCCTTCTGCAGACGAGCACGTGCAGGTACAAAACCAATATTGACTTCAACAAGGCACGTCTAGGGGACTGTTAATCATTTTCAGCACTGTTTCTCATCTGCTTCTGTAGAAAACCCTGACAGATTAACCACCACACACTCCTATGAGGCAGTGAATTTCTCCATTTTACTGATGGAGCAACAAATTTTACTCATACTAGTCTCCTAGAGGGAGCCTGTCAGAACAGCTCCAAGATGTTCCTGGTTCACCACCTCCTGCTCAGCTCACCCATCTATTGATTTGCCATTTCCCTGCCTTGTTGCAGTTTTTTAGGCTTTTACCTTCCCACCTCAAGACAGCAGCAACAAACGAGACCTTTTTGCAAATGTGCAAATTGATTATACCTCTTTCTCTGTAGTTATATATTTTTTCCCCCTTCTGGTGGTTAAATATCTCTGTTGCAAACCCAAACAGAGCACTTCATGCATATTGCATTATTTCATCTCGGCACACACAGGCTCCTGTATCTGTCATGCCCTGCATCCATTCCTACACTGTTCTGCACCATGAGAATGATTGGTAGCCCTGCAAAAAGGGCAGAGAACAAGTGGAAAACCAAAATCCCAGACATTGGACTGGGGCAGGTGGATTTACCAGGGGAGGGATGTGCCTGCAAGGATGTGCATGAGCATCTCCAAAAGGAACATTTCAGCTTCCATCCCATTCAGGCTGTAGGAGCTGTAGGTGCTCCACGTGCATCCAGCCCCTAGGAAGGAGGAAAACACTGCTCCTTTCAGTCCCAGAGCTGTTTCTCACAGGCCTGCTGCTCCAGAGGATCCCAAGGGAACCTGGACCAGCTGCTTGTGAAGGTGGCATGTAATTAATCCTGGCAAAGTTTAGAACAGCTCAATGTCAAGGGATCTGCTGGCCCTCCCTGTGGCACGCTCCAATTTCACCTCTGAATGCATCACCTCATCTCCCACCTCATCCAGGCAGGAAGATGAGCCCTCAGCTACCAAAACCTTCTCATTGCTCGCCTGCATGGGCACAGACCAGTGCTCAAATATTGATTTGCTATTTACTTAGGAAAAGGGAAACACCAGCTGCGAGACAGAAAGAAGCTTTGACATCATTCCCATCCTTCCCTCTGCCTTTTCCCTGATTAACCAGACAGTCCAGTCTCTCCTCAGCAAGGACAGCAGCTAAACCATCACACTGTATCCCCCTGAAGGCTGGGAAGAGGGAGAAAGGGTGATCTCTATGTACATGCTAATTATATCACTGGGTTACACATTTATGCTCTTTTAATACTTGCACTACAGATTAGAATACAAAGTTTAGGAATTCCTGGGGGCTGCCTCTGGGTGCATGGCACCCTTACCTTGTGTCTTTGGTTAAAAATAAACATTTCCTCATTTATTCTGCATATTTGTCAAAAGAACATAATGATGTTTAGCCATCTTACAGCAGTGCTAAAGCACTCAGTATAACCTTGATGGAAGCACCATAGAAAAGTGCTGTTCAACCTCTTCATTTTCATTTTGCCATGAAGACACACACAGAAAATATCCCATTTTTTTCAGTTGATGCACAGAGAAAACCAGTCTCAAACCTGAAGTGTTATCAGTGGTTTAATTTAGCAACTACTGTAGTTTAAATTAACCACAGCTCCACTCGAACTGCTCAAGCAGAGGTAAAAATGGAAAGATTAAAAATAAGAAAAGCCCTAAAATTACCAGCCAAGGCACCAGGCCAGATTGCTGGAGCTGGACCCACGTGAGCAGCACTGGGACCAGCCCTGGCTCTCGGCTCTGTGCCTGCCTTAGATGGCTTTGGGGAGGGCTGGTGATGGAGACAGAGCCAGCTTGTACAGTGGCAGCCCAGCTGGGAACCAGCACTGTGAAAACAAGCGCATGAAGCTCCAAATCGAGAGGCACTCGTAATGCAAACCTTCCGGGGAGCCCGGCACAAGGCATCCCGGAGCTGGGATGGAATTCAGCCTCTCCCGCTGCAGGAGCTGGGGTGGAGTTCAGCCTCTCCCATTGCAGGAGCTGGGATGGAATTCAGCCTCTCCCATTGCAGGAGCTGGGATGGAATTCAGCCTCTCCCGCTGCAGGAGCTGGGATGGAATTCAGCCTCTCCCATTGCAGGAGCTGGGATGGAGTTCAGCCTCTCCCGCTGCAGGAGCTGGGGTGGAGTTCAGCCTCTCCCATTGCAGGAGCTGGGATGGAATTCAGCCTCTCCTTCTGCAGGAGCTGGGATGGAATTCAGCCTCTCCCGCTGCAGGAGCTGGGATGGAATTCAGCCCTGAGTGGCTCCTGATAAACCCACCCCATCGCTACCGAGCTCCCCATTCAAGAGAAAATCAAGGGGCAGCAGGGAGGTCAGCCTAGCATGTTTGCTCCTTTTTTCCTCGTTCTTTTTCTGGGTTTGCAGATGCCAGGAGATGCCTTTTCCATCATCTCAAGCTACCTCCAGCACCGCTTTGAGGCTCTGTTTGTCCAAGGGTGATGTTGGCACACAGTCCCTACTGGAGTGGGTCTGAGGGCTGATGCTCCTGCACCACAAACCAGAGTAAATATTCCTGGAGTCCACAGCAGGCACTGCCGTGGGGGTTCATAGGAACCGGATCCAATCCGAGATTTCTGAAGCACAGCTCTCCTGAGCAAGGAGAAAGGGACTTTCCCCCTAAAAACCTCTGCAGCAAACAGGTGTCCTGCATGCCAGGGCCAGAGCCATGCAGCTCCAGCTGCTGGAGGCATCAGCAATCTTTCCTCTACAGCAATTACTCTGTGAGCCATGGAAAACCAGGGAAAACCCAACCTTTTCCTCTTAATGAGTGCCCTGCCTGGCTTTCCATCAATACAACAACAGGAGCTCTCTTTGTTCCATTTACCACATCCATATTCTGCTCCTTGCTGCATCCCCAGCAGATTTTAATAGAGGTCTTTGCTCATGGATACCCCTACAGACTTCTGGACAGAGGGGAGTCATTAACAGAAAATCAAAAGCCATCCCAAGGCACAGGTGTGGTTTGGGGACAATTTTCTAGAGAAGTAGGAGTTATGGGGGGTGAGGAGGGTGGGAGATGCTAGGGGGGCACTGTGCTGCATCTCCCGAGCAGAATGAGTTTTGTATGAGAAATAATTCAGCATCAGCCCAGACACTAAGCAGGATCCATGCCTATAAACACCTATGTTCTCTCCTTCTGGCTTGATTGCAGTTTTAGCCAATTTACCCTGATGAAGAGGAGTGTTTTGGTACAAACAGTGGTGCTGACAGGCACATGGTGGCAGCAGCAAGTGCCAGCCAGTGAGGAAAACCAACCCCAGCAGCCTGATGGTGGAAAGCTGAACAGCTCCAAAACCCAGCAGCAGCTTGTCCCCTCTGAGCCACAGCTCCCTTCATCTTCCTGGGTTTATAGTGAGGACAGAAGATTTAAAAAAAAAAACAAGTAAAAATTCCTTTTGCTTCCCAAGTAAATATTCCTTTTGCAGGGTTAGTGGAGCAGAGCAGAAGTGAGCTGCCCCTGCCCCATGGAGGTGGTTGCCATCCATGACACATTTTCTTTTGGTTTCAAATGGAGAGAAAATATGTTTTCCAAGCTACACAGCAGCAATATGTTGGTCTTGCTTAAACATCTGGAATAGTTCTGAATGACTGCTTTAATTGAGCAGAGCAGCAATTATGGAGTTATTTCATTTCAGAGGTTTTGAAAGGGTTTTTTTTTCCCTTGATGACTTAAAGGAGAAGACTAAACCCCATGAATTGCAGGGCTCTGTGGGGCTGCCATGCAGGAGGAGCTGGTCACAGCCCAGCCCCAGGCAGCTGAACAGCTCAGCAGCCTAAATCTGAGTGCATCACTAATCCACCAGCCAGGTCCTGCTTTAAATTTAAACCATTTAAAATATTTAAGGGTTTTTTTCATCATTTTAGCAGTTAAGATTATTCCAGGACAAGACTGCCCTGTCTTCTCTCAGGGTTCTTTGAGATGCTGATGAGAAAGTAATTTCTATACTATGATGTGGCTAGAGAGTGAGCTGGGCTGTCCAAATCAGTCATCTCTCTTCAGGATGAGGAATTCACTAATTTTTCCAGCGTGAATGTGAAATTCCTCCAGTAAGGAGCATATGCCACCCTTCCCAAAGCCTTCACCAGACACCCAGAGACACAGTGATGAAAAACTGGGGTCCCAATTCCCCTTAAAACACAGGACAGGTCTTCCCATGCCAGAGCTTGACCTGGTGATGGCACCAAGGGCCAGCCTGAAGCTTGGGTGCCTTCATCCCACACCATCCTGCCTCTTCTAAGACCCAGCTGCTTGACTAGTTTAAGTCAATTTAGTGCAAACCCTAGCACAGAAATCCAAGTATTTCAAACTCAACTCAGAGCAGCCACAAAGCTCAAGGAAAATAATTAAATAATGGATGGAAAGTGGGAGCACAGTCAGACCTTTTCCAGCCCACACTCGAGAGGTGCCATGCTTTGGATAAAAGGATGGATTTTGAGAGGTTTTTCTCAGAGTTGTTGTTTTTTACATGGCTAAAACACAATCCTGGCAAAGCAGAGCCACTGTGGAGAGGCCAGGACAGGAACATGCTGCCCTGAGGGGAAAAGGAGGCTCAGAGGGGAACTTATTGATCTGTACACTGCAAGGATGTTGGAGTCAGGTGGGAGCCAGTCTCTTCTCCCAAGTAACAAGTCACAGGATGAGAGGAAATGAGCTCAGGTTGTGCCAGGGGAGATTTAGATTGAATATTATGAAAAATTTCTTCATGGAAAGGGATGTCAAGCACTGGAACACACTGCCCAGGGAATTGGTGCAGTCACCACCCTTGGGGGGATTTAACAGATGCAGAGATTTGGCACTTGGGAACGTGGGATGATGGTGGGAGTCGATAATCTCAGAGTTCTTTTCAAAGCTGAACAATTCCATATTTATTCCATGAGAACAGGTCTGTTTCATCCTGGCTGTGCAGACCTGCTGAGCTCTGGCTCAGCTGCCCTCTTCCAACACAAACCTTCCTTTAAGCCAGAAAATAAAACCTCACCTGTGAGCCAGCCCATCTCACAGCCAGCTGACTCCTTGAGCAACCCAAAAACCAAACCCAGGTTTTATTCCCAGCCCAAAGATCCACATTTGCTCAGTAACAATTTCTCATTATTATTCCTAGCTAGAACATGCAGCCTTTCAGTGGTTGCTCGAGGTATAAAAATCAGCACAATTTGAACAGTGATCAACCAAAACATGAAACGAATGCTGGGTTTCATTTAATAAACTTCAGCAACACTGAAGCTGCCTTGTGGACACAATGTAATTTGTTTTGGATGTAAAGATGGGAAAAAATAAATGGTTTGTCTTCAAGACAATTAAAATAAAATGATATTTTTGTATTGAGAGGAAAGAAGTTGCCAGGTAAAAAATCATATTTGATAAGCTATTTTTCCTGTTCCCTTGTATTAGCTTGCAGCTTGTCAATTCTTGGTTTGCTAAAAGCCAAGAAGTCATTATGTGTCACCTGAAAGTCCCTGCTACTGGTACTATGAGAGCCACACAGT
This sequence comes from Melozone crissalis, assembly GCF_028551555.1. Taxonomy (NCBI): domain Eukaryota; kingdom Metazoa; phylum Chordata; class Aves; order Passeriformes; family Passerellidae; genus Melozone; species Melozone crissalis. The sequence goes on from NW_026535812.1 coordinate 22,003,481, forward strand.
TTGCTGAAGAACAGCAGAAAGGGAGAGAGGGAGGGAGGAATGGCAGTTGCTGAATTGTTCTTGAAAATATGACTAGAGATGAAAAAAGCACAGAGGAAGAGAAAACCAAGATAAGGCCATGATTTTTGAGACAATACTAGAGCACATGGGTTCAGGCAAGATAATTTTAAACTATTAAAAAAACTATTAAATATGGCTACAGCTGGCCATGCTGTTGGTCACTCACTCCCCAGTGGAGCCACACTGCTCCTGCTGAGCTTCTCTCCCAGTTTGCCTCAACTCCAGGCTTGGAGTCACACTCTGTCCCCACCAGGGCCCAGTGTGCCTCAGTGGCCACCAGCACCTCACAGCTACATGTTGCCATCATCACTTTTGGCAGCAATTAAGCCACATAATGAGACTTTGGAGGAAATCAGGTTCCTGCTGTTTGTAGTGCTGTAGTAACGACTGAGGCTAAACCCATGTGAACACAAAGGAGGGCAGTGCATCTCTGTTGGACAAAACAACTGAGGGTGGAGAAAGGAGATTTCTCCACAGCAGTGGTAAAAGCCAAACTCTGTCAGCACCGGAGCACAGCAAAAAACAACTTAGTGACAGAACCCAGGAAATTCCTCTGGCTGCCCTGGAGGACTCCAGACCCTGCCAAGGGTCTCAGAGACCTTGGCACCCCTGTGCCTTTGATTTGACCCACAGAAAAAACAATTACCAACCTTTATATGAAGAATTACAAGTCACGAGAGTTTAAGTAGAATAATAGTTTGTCACAAGGTGAAAAATAGACTGGACACGCTTAGATTCCTCCATCCTGCTTCTTGAAACCCCATTCTAAAAACTCTAAAATCTAAGCGTGTCCAGCCTTTCTCCTTCTTCTTCTTCTTGGCCTCCATCTTCTGCTGTGATGGTGGCACTTCTAAATTAGTTTAAACTAGAAACTCACTGTCTAACATAAGTGATAAGTATTGAGAAGTTACAGTAAATAATATACATGTAGTTTTTGGTATAAAAAGGTAACACCACCCCAAAAACAGGCAGTGTACCTCAACCCGACCTGCCAGACAGACCTGCAGCAGGTTGGGGAAAGAATGTTATAGGTAAGAAATAATAAACAACCTTGAGAACGAGAACAAAAAAATTCCGATGCCTTCTTCAACAGCCAGGCTGGGAAAAAGAAGCTTGTACATATCTCAGGGTCACTCTGACCAGCAGAAATTCTGAGGACTTAGGGGGCCCTTTTGACTCCTTTTTTTCTTTGCTGTTTCAGTCACAAACTGTGCTCCCCTCTCTTGCAGGGCTGCCAGCGCGGGATGGAGACGCAGCCGCAGCCCTGAGCGGTGCTGCTGCCCCCGTCTGCGCCCAGCTGTGCCCAGCCCAGCGCCATGAGCGGGTTCCTGTCGCGGCTGGACCCGCGGCGGGTGCCCTGGGGGGCGGCGGGCCATGCCCTGCGCGCCCGCGTCCTGCGCACCAAGCCCGTGGAGTCCATGCTGGAGGGCACGGGTGCCGCGGCCGCCCAGGGTGCCCGGCTGGCCAAGGTGCTCACCACGCTGGACCTCATCTCCCTGGGCGTGGGGAGCTGCGTGGGCACCGGCATGTACGTGGTGTCCGGCCTGGTGGCCAAGGAGATGGCGGGGCCCGGCGTCATCGTGTCCTTCATCATCGCTGCCGTCGCGTCCATCTTGTCAGGTGGGTTTTTGGGTAATGTGCCGTGTCCTGTGTCCTCTCCCTTCCTCTCACTACTCAGCACCACAAGCTACAAGGAGGGAGCAGCCTCCCCATCAACTCAAAACCATTTCCCACAAGTGTCATGCAGCTCATGGGGTGTGCTGTCCCTCGTTGCCCAAATATCAGACCAAACCTTGTCCTGGGAGCCAGCAGCCAAGCACAATTATCCTGGCAGCTGCCAATGGCTTCTACAAGGATGGAGCCTGCAGGCAATAATTTTAAGATATTTGTGAGTTTTGCAGAGTGTGTTCTAGGCCAAGAGTGTGGTCAAGCCACGGGACTGGAGTGAGAGCTTGTAGGAAACTCAGTTCCAACAGGAAGGATGTCTGTGGCTTGGGCAGTACCAGGGCCAGCTTCTTTTGTTGACATGGCTAACAGTTAAAAAATTACTCAATTAGTTCTGGAGTTGATTTCATTGGCTCCCATTCATGCAGGGTCAGTCTTTGAATTTCCAAACAAAAAAAAAAAAAACAAATGTGCAGGGAGAGAGAAATTATGTATTTTAGTGACAACATAGTGAACTCTATCTCCTCTGTAGGAACCCAGCTGAGCATATGGCTCGAGCTGCAGTTTCTCCATGAAGCCAGTACTGCTGGCATTTGTCCTTTCCAGATCAATGCTAACACGATGATGTGATGTTCCTGCTCTCTCTGCTCAGAGGACTTTGCATGCTGTGTCAGTCTGGTATCCAGCTTTTGTCTGTGGGTTGGATAAAGAGACCTGAGCAAATGGCAAAGGGCTTTGATAGAAGACAGGAAGAGACAACACAGCAAAGTGACCCAGATCAGCTTTTCGAAACTTTGGATTTTTGTCATGAGAGGTGGAAGCACATTATGGTCTTTCCCAGAGTTTGCGGTGCTCCTCCACATAGATCCCACCAAAGTGAGGGGGAGTTTAAACCCCTGATGTCCCTGCAAAGGCACAACCCTGGCAGAGCCCAGGGATAATTCTCAGGCTCCCTCCAAAGCCCACAACAAGAGCTGAGAGCTTGCAATGAGATCCAATGCTTATTTGTGTGCCCAACACAACAAATGAACCAAGACGCTTGTTTTTTATCCAAGGCAGTAGATAGCATCAGTGTCTCTCCTTCCCCGCTGCAAAGGTTTTGTTGGCAGTGATGCAAACCAAGAGCAAACGGAGTTTGGGTGGGTCTCTGCTAACACAAACACCCTGTCCTCCAAAAGGGGTTTTTTCACCCCAGACATGAGCCTTGCCCCGCAGCAGGAGCTCCTCCCGCCTTCGCCCACAGGAGCCCGCGCCGCTTTCATCTCCCCTTGCTTTTGTAGCCCTGGGACAGTGTTTTGTGAGGGATGCAGTGTTTGGATAGTCTCCTTGGCTGCTTCCTCACCTCATCATTAGCGCTGCTGTTGTTTGGAACAGCAACACTTTTTTGGCAAGTAAAACCAAGTAAGAATTCAGGAGCTGAACGGGCTGTTAGACCCCTTGGGGATGTGATTTCAGCTTTCCCATTTGGTCACGCCTGGTGTGCCAGGCGCTGAATTTGGGCATGTGTGCATGAACAGATTTTAAGGAACTTTTTCTTTGTCCATCACAGATCACTAAGTCAAACCCCACTACTTGCAGAAGTGAGCACAGAAGGGTTTTGGATTTAAAAATACCCCCAAAAACAGACAAATCAAAACCATCCAGGTCATATGGCTTCCCAGGGGGACAGCCATAGGGAAGCCCTGCCATAGGGAAACCTCTTTGCACTATTAAGCCTGGTTTCAGAAAGGGACTTTTCTAATTTCATCTACTCAACAAATTCTACTTATGCCTTCCATAGTTTTAAGCAACACATACCTCATCAGGGTACTTACAAACACACTATAATTGATTAAACTGGTAAATTAAATCAATCTCCCGTTCTCTCACTAGAAGGCCTTTCATTCATCTCTCAAGTAGAAATGCTTGCCCAGCTTCTCTCCACAAAGCCCCCGGTGCACTTCAGGTTCCTGCCATCAGCTGTGACTGCCAGCATTCCCCACTTTCACCCCTGTTTATCCAAAACCTTTCCTTAGCAAAAATCAGTAGTTTGCATCTCACCCAACCCCATCACTCTCTCCATAGTCTTTCCCACCAGCCATTTAGTAATCTCTCCTAAAGCAATAACCCAGTTTGGAGCTCAGTGCCACACTCTTACCTGAGAGTGGTGCAGGAACAGGATCAGCAGCAGCCAGGATGGAGCAGGGCAGAGCTGAGCATGTGCCTCAGGTGCTGCTGCCTGCAGGATGAGGGCTGGGCTGAGGGGCTGCAGCTGCAGCTGCCTGGGTGGAGCTGGAGAGATCAGAGTCCTTGCTCTCTGGGAGCTTTCCTTATGGAGCTGCCTTTTATACATCAGCACATGGTGATCATGAAATGCAATGGACAGGCTCACTGGCTTGATGAAAACAATATGCCTTCCTCAATAAGTTGGCTGCTCTTGGTTGATGAAAGATGGTCCCTCTGAATTTCTTGTGTGGCAGCATGGATTATTTGGAGTTACCTCCAGATCAGCTGAAAGGCCCCTCTCAGAAGTTATTTTTCCCCTGAATCATCCATGCCAGTGCCCTGTGAGATGTCTCATGGTTCCTGTGCAGCCTTGTGCCAAGTATCAGTGGCAGGGTCAGCACCCACATCACGGCCACCACCATGCCAGCACACCAAAAGCACCAGTTCTCATGCCACCAGTTGTGCTGCCCAGTGGCTGCTCTGTGGATGGGATCTTGGAAGGACCAAGGCCACTCAGCTGTGTTTATGTCCTGCTGAACAGTGTCAGTGACTGTGTAATTACACAAGTGTAATGACTGTCACACCAACTGCACAAGGGTAGCAGACATTCCAGGAAAAGAAATTATCCTCTGTAGAATGTTTGTTCTTTCAAAAAAAACCACTGTGTTGTCTTGTTTTCTTCAGAAATTGCAAACACTCTTGATTGAGGGGAAGAAGAGAAATCTGTCTCCAAATTAAACAGTTGTGACAGGGAGGATGTACCCAGACTCACCCTGCAATTCCAGAGCAGGGCTGGCTGTGCAGGGGCGCTGGGAGAGCTGCATTCCTCTGCATACAGGGGAACAAGGTGCTGAATGGCTTGAACTGCCAAGGAGTAACTGAGTAACACAGTTTTATTGTCCAGTTAGATTGTAAAAATAATAATAATAAAATATTAATAATTATAACAATAGTAATAATACAGTGAGAATGCAGCAGATATTAATATATATAATATGTATATTTGTGTGTAATACCTGCTGGCACCTAATGCTGATACTCTCAACCTACTACTGTACCCAACCCCTAGTGAAAAACAGCTCTTCTATTTTGGGATCCAAGTAGAATAATCAAAAACTCCAACATTTTATACATATTCATTTCTTTGCTTTATCATTATCATTGTGTATCAATAACCATCCTCTTCAATCATTATCTTGTCGATGGCTAAAACAAGAGCTGCCTACAAGAAAGAGAGTATATATATGTATTTTTAAGGCCATCAAAGAGAGAAACTAGATACTTGTCTTCGTCAGAGCACCAGTTTCATAAATCATTCAGGTCTGCAGTTATCTGTGAACGCCGTACCTTTGCCGAGTGCATGCATTTTTCATCAGCTTTGAATAATGACTGTCGGTAGGGCTGGATGGATGATGGAAACCTCTCGTGGCTCCTGTTGGGCTGCTTTACAGAAATCAAGTTTTGAAGAGTCCCATTGCAAAGCAACCCACACTCAAGTTAAGCAGCGAATGGAATATAAAAATCCTCCAGAAGCAGGAAAACAAGCACCACCAAATTCAGCTTAAGAGATTCAACAACTCTGTGTTTGTACAGTGTAAAAACAGCACTTAAGGAAGAGCAGCCACCTCATAACATTTTTATAAGTTATTCATTCCCCTCTCTGTACTAAACTGATTGCAATTTGAAGCAATTATTATCTTCTAAATGGAGAATATCGGTTGATAGAGAGCTCAATAATTACTACGTGTTTACTCAATGGTAGTAACAGCCTTAACCAATTCACCCATATGAACTTTACTGGGGTCTTTGGGGCAGGGGCCTAATCAGTTTAAACATGCAGGACCCTTTCAGCACTTGTCCTGAATAATATTTGGAGAATTTGAGACTAAGTACATCCATTCATTTTTTTAAAAAAACTAATGGTTGTTTTAATACATCAATGTGTCAGGGTCAGGTTTTTATTAAAAATTATCTTGACATAGTAAGTGCCCAAGGGGTTCAAAAAGTATTGAAGTCTGATGAATCCTCCTCCCAAATGTTTACAGTTAAATACTTTTTGCTTTGCTTTTCTTCTTCTGCACAGTTAGTTTTGCAAATATTCTTTAGAAGATTTAAATATAATATTTTTTAAGCATTAAAATAAGTTATGTTCTCTGTGTAAGACATCTTCAAGCTCCTCTTGCCTGGGTATGAACAAAAGCAAGGATGATCAGGACAGTGCTCATGCCTGGATCTGCAGAAATAATGCAGGATGAGTATTTGGAGATTGGAAGTTTGGGGCAGGGAGAGGTGTAGCCTTCTGTGGCATCTTCCTCTGGGATGAGACTGTGCAGCACTGGTCCAGGATCCCATGTAAACATCTGGCTGGTTTGAACTGTGTCTTGTCAAAAAGAAAAGCCCAGAAATATTTCCTAGTGGAAAATATTTCCTAGTGGAAATACTTCTGGTTTTTAAGCCAAGAAACAGGGGAAGGAAGGTCACCATGCAATGTCTCTATGTTCCTGACTTTGACTGCAGTCCTGACACCTCCTAGCACCTCTGGGAAGGTGGCACCCAGGCAGTTTTACTTTTTCCATTTCCCAACCTCTTTTTCCTTACACCTCTTCCTCTTTTTCCAACCAGGTGTTTGCTACGCTGAGTTCGGCGTGCGCGTCCCCAAGACCACGGGCTCTGCCTACACCTACAGCTACGTGACCGTGGGGGAGTTTGTGGCGTTCTTCATCGGCTGGAACCTGATCCTGGAGTACCTGATCGGGACAGCTGCAGGGGCCAGTGCCCTCAGCAGCATGTTTGACTCGCTGGCCAACCACACCATCAGCCGCTGGATGATCAGCAGCGTCGGCACGCTCAACGGCCTGGGTGCGTCCTGCTGGGCACAGACACCTCCATCAGTTTGGGCAGGAAAAGTAATTGGGAGCTCATCAGGAGTCAGGCATGGATATTAGGCTTCATTCATTATTTACTGTCTGGCTGGCTCTGGTATTTCGCCTCAGCAGCCTGGCGCACGGGCGGGATTGGAGGGGATGGGATATGGGATATTTTGAGCCCCTTTGGGATGAGCTGGCATTTAGAATGCATGCACAGAAACAGTCGAATGTCACAGGGTAAGGGCAGCACAGAAACCCTTCATCCAGTGCAAACACTCTGCTTGGTCCCCTTGAGGCACACACAGAATTTTGTTAGAGAGCACAAGCTGGTGTCAGCTGTACTGCTGGGGATGGGGGGCTGTGGTGGTCCTGTATGACCAGCAGCTCCAGCAACAGTCCATGAATCCTACCAGTAAGCAAACCAGCCAGCTGTCCTGTACCTGTGTCATGAAAACTTCATGGCTGATTGGTTTTTAATGAGTACTTGGCAGATACATGTTATGCAAATTGGGACACGGTCATTGGTCTGCTGCTCTCCCAAAAGTCTGAACGGTGTCTTGAGACCTCAAGATTTATCACCTTAATTAAACAACTTTAGCTAGTGGAGACATGGGCCTCTGGAGACCACTTTTGCAACGAGACCAAAGAGTTCTGCAAAACTTCAAGGTCTGAAAAGTGTTTAAAACTCCCCCACAGCAATTCTGGGTATTCTGTGGATGGAGAGTAGCACATCTCTTTTCTCTCACCTAGGGAAAGGAGAGGAGTCATACCCTGACCTTCTTGCTCTGGTCATTGCTGTCATTGTCACCATCATTGTGGCCATGGGGGTGAAGAACTCGGTGGGACTGAACAACGTGCTCAATGTCATTAACTTGGCAGTTTGGGTCTTCATCATGATTGCTGGCCTGTTCTACATCAAAAGTGACAACTGGGCTGAAGGGCAGTTCCTGCCATTCGGATGGCCAGGGGTAAGTGTGGGAGCACCGAGGGACACACAGCACCTGAGTGCTGCCACACTCTCAGCCTGGCTCATGGTGTACTCACCCCAGTTCTGCTGCACCCTCCAGGTCCCAGCCCTGCTAAATCCACCTGTGCTTTGGCCAGGGATCTCCAAATCCCAGGAGTGCAGGCTTGGATCCAGACCTGCCCTTTCCACCAAACCCAAAGAGTACAGCAATGCTTCATCTCCTAACTCCTCTTAGCATAAACCCAGAACTTTTCCAAAATGTCCTTCTGCAGACTCAAACTCCTCATGGGAGTATCCCCAAGGAAATGCCACTAATTGCCAGGCAATGGAGCAAAATGCTGTGGCTATCTGAGACAGGGAGCTCCAGAGAGCTGGCTCAGCCTCTGCGGAGTGGGGAGATACTTTTGTTGGCTGGTTTTCAACAACAATGTTCTCAAGCATTTGTTTTGAGCACTTCATAATGCCACCTGCCAGCACTTATTTTATGGATGTTCCCTCAAAGCTTACTGAGAATTTGGACATATTTGGCTTTTTTAGCTTGCTTGCACTGGTTTTTATCCAAGGATGAACAGAGACTGAAAATATCTCAGCTGGCCTAAACCCAAGATAATTTCTCAGATTTACACTGCGCAACTCCATTGGGGTTTTGTGCAGAAAAATAAGCAAGAAAGTAAAGTAAACCACGAATCTTGATTATTGAAAGGGTCCCAAACCTGCATATAGTCCCTGCACCTTCATCCAGTAAATCAATGCATCTCTGCCAAAGAACAGCAGTGAGGAGATGAGCTCTGAGGCTCACTTGACAACAGAGGTCATATTTACCTTTGGGTTGTGCTTGGGTTGTTATACTATATAATAGGAGTGAAAAAGAGAAAATGGAAAATATCTGTTTTGCTCCAATTCAATCTCTTGGGGAAAAAAAAAAAAAAAAAAAAAAAAAAGTCGTTTTAAAAGATAGATGCATACCAAAAACACAAAAAACCTCAGTGGGGTGGTCTCATCCTTTTCAGCTGGCTCATTGTCTCACAAGTTGTTTGTAAAAGTAAAGCCACCACCAAGAACAAGTGTGAGATTCCCAGCAGCATAGGGCATATTTTAAAAGGATAATTACAGACAGTCCCTGAAAGAGGTGAGTTTTACTGTGTGCAGTATCTCCTGACAGCTGAGATGACAGAGGTGTGATGGACAGGTGGTACCCAGCAAGCTCCAAGGGTTTCACAGCTCCAGATCAGCCAGGCTGTCTTCACCCTGCTCCAATGTTCCTTTCCTATAAATGTCCTCGCTAATATTGTATATTTTTAAAAATCACATTTAAAGAAAAATAACCAAACAGTACAAATAATTCCTCATCCAAGTGCTCCAGTGTGTGCTCCTAACCTGTCTGCAGCTTCCAAGCAAAACAGAGGTTGTTTGGGAAGCGGCTCACATCTGACGGCTGCTGCTCTCTCCTGCTTCCTCTGCAAGCGGATCTTGCTGCCACATGAGACATCTTGCTAAGGCAGAACGTGTAAACATGTTCCAGATCCCTACTCATAAAAATGGATTTGGGGTGGAGGATTGTTAAAGCAAACCTGAAATTGGTTGATTGTCTCCTCTGACAGTGGCAGGATCTCCCGGCGTTTTCAGGCACTGCAGGGTTGTGGGGTGAGCTGCAGATGCCTCCATGGCTCAGGGCACAGGTTGAAATCTTTTCCCCAGTTCAGATCAGTGGTTTAGGGGTGCTCCCATGGTCAGTCCCCAGAGCTATACCCCCTGACCTGTGGCCACTCACCCTTTAGCTCAGACAAGGCACAACAGCGCTGCTCTGTTTTTGCTCAGCTCCCTCTCCCTGGCTGGGTGCCAGCCTCCCTCCTGGCACCCAGATGTTTGATCCTCCCCACAGGTGCTCAAGGGGGCTGCAACCTGTTTCTATGCCTTCATTGGCTTCGACATCATTGCTACTACAGGAGAGGAGGCCAAGAACCCCAACACCTCCATCCCCTACGCCATCACAGCCTCGCTCGTCACGTGCCTGACAGCTTATGTGTCTGTAAGTAGTCCCTGCACAGGTGTGAATGTACATAAATATGTATGGATGCATGTAAATATATATATATGTACCATGTGAGTCCTTCTGGGCACCTGCCCAGTGCCTGCCAAGGCTCCTCTCTGTTTGTCCCCAGGCTCCTGTCACCTGACAAGACCCCTCTGCCAGCTGCAGGGACGTGGTGGCAGGCAGGTTTTTTTTGTCCCCATCCACAGCTATTTTTGCACCCAGGAGAGAAGCAAAGAAGGAGCAGCAGCACTGCAGCATCCTTTCTCCGTGGTTCTGGGAAAAGCAGCACTGCCTCTGCTGGAGATACAGGAGAGGATCCAAGTGAGGGGAAGGATAGGCAGGGATGGCTGTGTGAGATTGCACTGCTCTGCACCCCAATAAAAGCATGCCTGTGCTCAGAAATTTTCCTTGCAAAAGAGCAAAAATTAGTTATGAAGGAGAAAAAAGCACTGTTCTGATAATTTCAAAGAAACTCACCTCTCCTGCATGGGAGTGGGCTTCTCATGAAAACAAATTCTTTGACTCGAATAGGACCAGAGTGCTGCTCCAAGCAATGCAGTCTGGATTTGGGGTCTGCCCCAGCATTATTTCCCACACAGGGATGCAGCCAAAGTGAGTGTTACTAACCCTGCCAGTCCCACCAGCCTCACCAGTCCCACCTGACTCCTGCATCACCCCTGAATTGAGGTTCAAGCATCCCCTTCTTGCCTTTGGGTAGCAGAGACTAAGACCCCACAGTTTTCTGGATTAACCACCCTACAGCAAAGTGCAAACAGACCAAATTCCAGCGTTTTACATCCCCTCCCCCCTGAGAATACCCAGCACCCCTAGTGCTGATGCTGACAGCCCTGTCCTGCTCCTCTTGCCTTGCCAGGTGAGCATGATCCTCACGCTGATGGTGCCCTATGATGCCATCGACACCGAGTCCCCACTGATGGAAATGTTCGTGGTCCACGGCTTCTATGCAGCCAAATTCATCGTTGCCATCGGGTCCGTGGCTGGCCTCACTGTCAGCCTGCTGGGCTCCCTCTTCCCAATGCCCAGAGTCATTTATGCCATGGCTGGAGATGGGCTGCTCTTCAGGTCAGTCATACCCATGCTGGCAGCCTCTTGGGATCTGAGGGGAAATTGTTCTGGGGTTTTGGGGATCCCATGCTGTCACTACAGGGAGCAATGGGCATGCACAGACACAGTGGATGCAGAATGGGGCACAAACCAAAGCCTTGTCCTGGGGGGAAAATATCAGAGGCAGTCTATCCTACAGTTTCTCATTTGATGCTGTTGCCTAGAGATTCTGATTATGTGGGGATGACTGTTTAATTCAAGAGCTACTTGCAAAGGAGAGCAGTGCATATGGACAAAATCTGTACTTGTTTGCAAGTATCTGAGTGCTCATTGCAGAGCTGGTCAGACCCACATCTAACTCCAAATTCAACTTCAGCAGCGTTGCCAGTCCCCATTTGGAATCAAAGTTCCAAAAAGCAGCAAGACCTGAAGGGATCCCCGAGACTGTCCCCTGCAACGAGGGAAGGGTTATTGCAGCCTCTATGATTTTAACTTCCTGTGACTGTTCTGTGCTCCAGGTTTTTGTCCCACGTCAGCTCTTACACAGAAACCCCTATCGTGGCTTGTATCGTGTCTGGGTTCCTGGCAGCTCTGCTCTCCTTGCTGGTCAGCCTGAGGGACCTGATTGAGATGATGTCCATTGGCACCCTGCTCGCCTACACGCTGGTGTCCGTCTGCGTCCTGCTCCTCCGCTACCAGCCCGAGAGCGACATCGACGGCTTCGTCAAATTCCTCTCCGAGGAGCACACCAAGAAGAAGGAGGGCATCCTGGCAGACTGTGAGAAGGAAGCCTGCTCTCCTGGCAGCGAAGGAGAGGAGTTCTCTGGCCCACCAACCAACACGTGTGGGGCAAAAAATCTGCCGTCGCTGGGAGACAACGAGATGCTAATTGGGAAATCCGATAAATCCGCCTACAATGTGAATCACCCCAACTATGGCACCGTGGACATGACCACGGGGATAGAGGCAGATGAGTCTGAGAACATCTATCTCATCAAGCTGAAGAAGCTGATCGGCCCTCGGTACTACACCATGCGGATCCACCTCGGGCTGCCGGGTAAAATGGATCGCCCGACGGCGGCCACCGGCCACACCGTCACCACCTGCGTGCTCCTGCTCTTCGTCCTCATGTTCATCTTCTGCTCCTTCATCATTTTTGGGTCAGACTACATCTCTGAGCAGAGCTGGTGGGCTGTGCTCCTGGTGGTGCTGATGGTCCTGCTCATTGCTGTGCTGGTGTTTGTGATCTTGCAGCAGCCAGAAAACCCCAAGAAGCTGCCCTACATGGCCCCGTGTCTGCCCTTCGTGCCTGCCTTCGCCATGCTGGTCAATATCTATCTCATGCTGAAGCTCTCCACTGTCACATGGATCCGATTTGCCGTGTGGTGTTTTGTGGGTGAGTTCCAGGTTCATTTATTATAATTTTTTCACTGACAATCTTTTGGAAGGGTGTTAATAATAACAGCTTCCCTAATTAGAGTGCATAGGCTGATGCCTGGGAAATACTCAGTCCTTCTCATCTGCCCCTTGCCATCCTGAAGTTTTCAGAAATCTCATTTTATCCAGCCCCTGAACCACAGCTAAATGGAAATTTACACCTCCGGAAAACATCAGTTTCATGGAAGATAATGACTCCATGCGAAGGTGACTATTTTGATGGCTTTTTTGATGCAGAGTAGGCAGGTTCTGGAAATAGCCTCACAGGCAGGTTTGGTACAGAAATCACTTTGATTTGTTGCTCTGTCACCCACTTGAGCTTTTCAGCAGCCCACACCAGTATTTCAGCACTGCTTTTCCAAAGTCCAGGGGTACTCAATCCTAGAAGCCCTGGGAAAGTCATATCTGTAGACTGTATCTCCTTTTAGCTCAAGCTCTTAACTTCTGGGTAGGGGCATCTTAGGACTCACAGAGTCTGTCGTGGATAATTTTTTTCCCAAATTTAGGCTTTCTGACACATAACCAGCAGTCTAGCATATCCACAGTGCTTTACTTTGCAACCCACTAAGTCCACAAACCCAAGAGAATAAAGCAGATATCATAGCTCTTCCAAGCTGAGCCATTGGGCAGGGGCTGTCATCTACATTTTTGGGCCAGAGAAGACATAGTCAGTGCTGTTTTGGGCCTTTAGGTCAATAGGTGAAGCTGCAAATCCAGGGAAAGTCCTTCCATCTGGAAGAAAAGATGACTCCAAGGCATCAATTTAATCTGGTGTGATTAAGCACTTTCCTCTGAGGGTACAACTAACACCTCTTGAGCTGCCAGAAATGAGTAAATTAAACCACTGCATTAGGTGTGATGAGCTCCACCAGCCCTTCCATGGCTGTTGGGGGTGGGACTTCCCATTGGTTTTTCTGGCACAGATGTGAGGTCCTGATATAACCTCACATCAGTCCTCCGTGGCTAATCCATGTCATGTGGAGTCTGGTTTTCTCTGTGAGGATGTCTGGGATAGGTTAATCCCATGATGCACCAGAAATCAGACCTCTGGCTGTATTTCCTGCCAGTGAAAGCATTTGTGCATGAAGGTGAAATCAGGTAGGGCTAGAGGGGCTAATGAGTAGCTGGGGTCCAACCCTCTCCCTCTTGCCCACCCAGGTCTGCTCATTTACTTTGGCTATGGGATGTGGAACAGCACGCTGGAGATCAGCGCCCGGGAGGAGGCCCTGCACCAGAGCACCTACCAGCGCTACGACGTGGACGTCGACCCCTTCTCCGTGGACGACGGCTTCTCCTTCGCCCCCGAGGGCGAGAGCTACCCGGCCTGGGGTCCTTCTGAGGACAAGAGCTTCTCATACCAGCAAATGGCGGGCGCCAAGGAGAGCCATCGGACAAGTGGCAGGTCGAAAAGCAAAGGCCGGCACAAACCGCCGTCGGATGCTCTGATCGCCAACGACGAGCTGGACTACTCGCCCGAGTAGCGGGACAGGCGATGAGGAAGGGTCCCCGTGGCTCCCCTATCCTGCCCCATCCTCCCCGGGTCCTCCACCACTGCCCTGCTCACCTCTGGTACTCGGGACCCGCTCTGCGATTGCCGCTGACCCCGAACCAAACCCGCCCAGCTCCGTGGCCTGTCCCAGCTCCACCAGTAGGGTCTGGCTCTGGTGAACGCTGGCTGATCCCCCAGCACTGGCTGATCTCCCAGCACCAGCTGCACCAGCGAGGCAGCGGAGTGGGAGATGTGCCAAACCAGGAGGGTGTTGAGAGGTGGAAGGAGCCACAAGGGGGTACAAGTCAAATTGTCCCTGGGGAAAGTCCACCCGATGGCCGCAGCAGTGGGATGCCACTCTAAAATTTTTGGCACTTTCTTGGCATGTGTGTTTTTTTCCTTTGATCCACCTAGAAATTGTAGCTGAGCCAGAGGCACAGAGAGGTGGGTAGGTACAAAATGGAGATGGACACACTCTTCCCTGGGAGTAGCTTAGAGATGCATAGTTGGTTCCATCACACGGAGTTTCCATGGCCCATTCTGGTGCACTGCACAGAGCAGTGTCCCCATGTCCATCCCCACACTCCAAACCCCAATACTGTTATTCAAAATTAGTCCATGTCTCAGTCCAACCTTTAAGTCCCAGCACGGCCCAACACCCCAAATCTGAGGCAGGGAGCCTGATCCCATTCCTGGTCACAGTGAGGGCTGTGACCTACTCTTGGCTCAACCCTCTTTGTACAAATGGTCAATGAGGACCACACATTCCTCTGAGCATCACCAGTCTGAAGTTGGGCACTGCTTCCACCACCTTGGATCTTTTACTAAAATGACTGTGCTGTCATTCCCTCACCATGCTGGGCACCTTTCAGTGCCCACTCTGCCCTCAGTGCTCCAGACACCCATCCATGCCCTCACAAAACAGCAGCATCCATGGGTCAGCCACGTCTTGGCAGGGCTGGGCCATGGGTAGCAAGCGGAGAGGACTTGGCAACTGCAATCTGACTCCCTACTGCCGTCTGCACCTTGTAATATATTGTCTGGTTTTGACCTTGGCTTGGTGGGTGCTGTATGAAAAACACTGAAATGCTGCTCATTCCGTAAGTGTCCATATTTCAGTCTGAAACCAAACAGAGCTGGTGGATTGCGGGGCAGAGGTGGTCAGAGGTGGATGTTAAACCCCCTGAACATGGCCATGGCCCCCAGAAGTGCCATCAGACTCCCTGCTGCCTGTGTCCCCACAGAATTGTTGGTCAGCAGTGATGGGGTTTGGTCAGTGATTATCAGCAGGTCCAGTTGTGGAGCCCATCATGCTTCATGTAAAACACTGTGGTGGAGGAACAGTTTTTGAATAAACAGTAACCAAAACTCATCAGACAGCAACTCCCATCCTCCCCCCAGCTGCTGATGGCTGCAGATGGATCCATACCAGTGGCTCCAGTGCAGCCCAGACCAACCCCTAGTACCATGGGCTGCTGCTGTCATCCCAGGGGACAATTTAACATCAACAGGGGCAGGATTTCCAATACAGAAATATCCTTGTGGATTTGAGAATCTTTAATGCTTTGGTGCACTGGATGAGGCTCAGGCTCCCAAAACACCTGCCTGGCACCCTCTGTGGGCAAGGAGGTGCAAAGGGTGCCTGGACCTGTGCCCATCCCCATCACTCCTGGAATGCAAGAGCTTGATGGAGACACTCTGCCTGGGGCTGCAAAAGTATCCCTCCAGCTCCTGTCCCAAACAGTGGCAAAGTCCTTTTCTCAGTGGAGAAGAACGTCCAGTTCTGCAGATCTGAACCTGGAATGCTCTGGGCTAGCCAAGGGAAGTTTGGCTTCTGAAGCAGCTTCAGGGTAGGAGTGAGGATTTGGCTAAAGGACCTGTAAGCTTTGCTCTGGCATTGACTCCTGCTGCCCACCCCTACCACGCTTCTACAAGGAGAAATCCTGAGTGTGTCCCACTGAAAAGCTGCTCACGGGCCAGCTCAGGAAAACTCTGCTGCAGCACTGAGCTCCTCTTGTGATGGTCACTGCCCACCCATGCTTGGCTGCTCTCGTCCTTGATGCCTTAGAAGTACCCAAGAGAGATGGCACCTCTCACAAGTCTGGCTGTGTGTTTTCAGGGAGAAAGATTGATGCTATTTTCCTACCAGCTCTTGTACTATACCATATCCAAGGCAGTCGTTTTCGTCCTGCTCCCACACGGTATTTGGGCATCTGCTGAGCCACAAACTCATGCCCAAGCACCCTGTTGGGTCAGAGCCTGTTCTTCTTGCAGCCTTAATCTCTTGCTATGGAGCAGTTCCCAGTACCAGTGTCTGTCGTCACGTCCGCTCGAGTCACGCCGTAAAATTTGACAAGGGCTTGACCCCTTGTTCTTTGGTGTCTGTAGGAACTTCTCCATTGGATCTGAGCAGCCTTTTGGCTGCCCCCATTCCCAGCCACCCGTCCTCCTTCCCCTTCCAGGGGAAGATGGCTGTGCCCCATCCTGGGACCACCAGAGATCAGCATTTGATGCCACCACAGGACTGTCAGATGTGGATGGGCTGCTGTCAGCCCTCGCCATGCTGGAGGTGGGAGCTGCACCACATCCCACCCAACAGAGGTGTTTAAGGAGAAGGGGACCAAGCCACAGGTGTTGGGGGTTTGCCAGTGGCCAAAGGCTGGGTATACAGGATCCTTGCTCCCTGTTCTGCATGGCAGCTCCTGGGAGATGTGCGGGTTCAGCCTCTGGCAACTCATGTGCTGTCTCTTGTGGCAGCATTGAGCTCTTCAGTGGGCACGAGCAAAGGCTGAGAAGGCAAAATGTCCAGGTGTGCCCATCACCTCTGGGCACTGCTGGCCAGGGGCTGGGAAGAGGTGCAAGTGCTTATTTTGCTGTAACCCAAACTCCAGCCTTTCCCTGGCGTGCCCTGAGGGAGGTTCTCAATCCCTGAGCCCTCAGGAGGATGTGGCAGAGCGGGACCATCCTGCTCCCACCTCTGGTGAGAGGCACAAAGCCCCTCCATGCCTGCCTGCCCTCCCTGAGGGGCCAAATGCATGGTACAGATGGCATAAATACCTCAAACCTTCCAGGCCGGCTCTGTAAGATCTCAGCCCCTCCACAAATTCACTCGACATGGTCATGACCCTTCGGTCCAGCACTCCAGCATCCTCCACATGGCAGCAAAATCACACCCCAGCAATATGGGATGTTGTAAATCCAGCTTGTAAATGACCTTCACTTCGTTTTGTTCAGTCTTTCTGATGTATATCTTGCTTTTATTTTTTTTGCAGGTGGTACTTTCTGGTGTAACAATTCTCTGCAGTTCTGGTATGAAGTTGGTGTATTTGTTAAAAGCAGTTTGTTCTATCCATTTTTATTTTTTTTGTGGTTTCCAGAAGCCCATTGGTGCATTGTACAATGGGGTCTTGTAGTGTGTCATGAGAAAGAAAAAAAAAATGCAGATATGTTATGGAGTGATTTTTATTTTCAAATGACTGTGTTGTTGACAACTATACATATAATACATCTATATAATCGAGATACTAAGAAAAAAAATCTAAATTTACCAAAATCTGTATATTTTAATAAATGCATAAAGCTTTACTGTGTGCCTTTACATTTAAAAATCAAAGAGGAACTAAGGGATTTGTAAAGAAAGCCAGAGACAAATGTGTCTTAGAATTAGTTTCCATAGTAATGTAAATCTGTTAAATGAAAGACTAAACCAAAAAGTAATAATAAAAAAACATTCCCATGTAAATTTTGTTTAGCCAATCAGTACCTGAAGTTCTGATATTTTTTCAGTGCTAAATTGAAGCTAGAAATTAACAAAATCTTGCTTTAAGTAATTCAAAAATTCCATTTTAAAAGACCCATTTCAGCTGGCTTTATCATTTACTTGTAGTGTTGTGAGAGAAAATGGTTATCTGTTTACACAATAAAAAAAAGGGAAAAAAAAGAAGGAAAAAAAAAAAGCCAATGACCACAGGTTGACTATTGCAGTGCAAAGGCCTGGGGTGCACCAATGTGCTGGCACTCACCTTTCCCTGGAGGAGCTGGGGTGTCACAGCACTGTCCCCTCCCTGCATGGGCAACAGGGCTGTGGAGAGGCAGACACAGCTGCCTGTCCCTTTTGGGGTGCTCAAGGCCACCAGTGTCCCCCCAAGGGCTCCTTCCTGCTACCCCTGTTATTTGGGGAGTGGGGAGCCTGCCAGGTGCTCCCCCCATCGCGGAGATGGGATGAAGAGCTCCAAAGAGCTCCAGCTGGTCCTGGAGGAGCTGTGGAGAGCTCTGCTGGGCATCAGGAACCACCACCTCCACACTGGGGTGACCACCATGGCTCACAGGCACCACTCCACACTTGGTGTTAGGAATGGTGTGGAGCAGTTTTTTGGTTCAGGAGAATTATATTTGATCCTATTTTGAGTCTTTAGGTCAGCAAATGAGCACTAAAAGTCTTCATGAGCCAACAGTGCTGTGGCCAATCCAGATCAAGAGAGCCCCACAGGGGAGCAGGGTGTTTTGGGCAGGTACAAAATAGGTGTTTCAGTTTTGATCCTTTAAAAACTAGAAAAGTTTAATGTTCTTTGTGCTTCCTCAGAACTCTTCCCCTCTGTGGTGCCAGCACTAATACCCCATCACATTCTTGGCCCCATTTCCTTGCACCCCATGATTGCAGGTATGCATTTCCCGTGCAGCTGCTGCAGGGTTTATTTGCTTTGTTTGGTTTTTATTTCTCTTCCCTGACATAAAACTTCTTCCTTCCTCTGAGCAGCACTCCCAGGGCCTTTCAAGAGTTGGTTTTGGGGTTGGATGCTGGTAACCTGTGGCTGTGGGCAGAGCACAGAGAGCCCCAGCACCATCATCTGCCAAGGGTCCCCAGCACCATAAGGATCACGGGATGGGTGAGAGTGGAAGGCACCGGGTGCATCCTAACGGGGTGGGCAGGAATAAAAATCCCCTAAGCGCTGCCTGGCAGGGCTCATGTGCCTCCCGCAGCACCAAAACCCTCCCCCGGGCATCCGACCCGGGTGTTCCTGTGCTCTTCCCTCCAGGGCTGTTCTCAGGCAGCATTCCATCGCATCCCTGCTCGGAGGCGTCCCCCGCCGCAGTCGGTGCCGGGGTTAGGAGGGTGAACCCGCGGGCACAATCCACAATCCCCGGGCAGCCTGCACAAGCTGGCACGTCTGTGCCCCCCTCCGCCCGGGGCACCCGCACATCAATGGCAGCACTGACAGCGTCCCCGGGCTGTACAAGAACCGCCTGTGCCCTGCCTGTGATGTCATGGGCACAAGTGTCCTGCCACCGCCCGCCGCCCGCCCTGGGGACATTGCACAGCGAAGCGCGGCTCGCACAACAGAGCCGCCTTCAAGGCTGCTCGGGGTGAGCGGCAGATGCTCGGGCTGCTGCCCGTCCCCGGGCCAGGCAGGCAGAGGGTCCCGTGGAGCACAGCCAGCCTCCTTCTGGCTCCGTTCAAATGCTCCAGCTTCCCACGTGGAGGAGGGGAGGTGGGAGCTGCAGCATCCTTGACTGTGGCTGCATCACTCAGTTTGGTTTCTCCAGCTGAAGCAGACCAGGGACAGTCCAGAATGCACTGACAGCCTTGTTTTCCTATTATTCATCATCCCAAAAAAACTTGGTTGCCCAGACCCTTCTCCTCCTCCTGCTGCCTCTCCACTGGGGCTCTCCTCTCGCCCATGTCTGAGCAGCAGCTATTCCTCTTTTCCTTCTCTCGGCTTACACAAATTGTTTGAACTGAGTTAACATCTCTGGGAACAGATGGGATTTTGTACAGTGTAATTAAATTGCTACAGCCTCTGGTAAGGACAGAGTAAGATCTTGATCTTACACAGTTTTGATCAGAGCCATGACCCCAGATCAGACCCCTACTTTAGCTGAGAGCACTTTCAGCAGCATGAGGTCTCAACTTTGTGGTGCTCAGGGTCACCTCCACCACTTCAGGGGCTTTCTAATTCTTCCCAATACAAAGAAACCCACTAGTGAGTACAACTGGTACAAGCTGCTACTGGGAACATTGAAAGAACCAAAGGATAAGATAACAGACAGTCCCATGCAGGAAGATTACTCATATTTTAAATATTCTTCATTTAATGCCACAGCAGAGCAGTTTTTTCATCCTGAACTGCTATAAAAAAAAGAAAATCTTCAAAATCATTGGCAATCACTGTCATGGAAAAACTGGCTATGGAAGCACACAGGAAGGAAGGAAAAAAAAAAGTAGTCAGGGATTGCAGGTACTCTGTTATTTATTGTACAGTATTTCACTGAAAGTACAAAGGCATCATCAGTACTCACCAGAATTGTATTGTAACAGGTACATTATACTGCATGTTAAAATGTGCTGCTTTAACAAGGCAAGACAGAACACAAATTTAGAGGAAGAAAGAAAAGAGTTTAAAAAATGTAAAAATACATTTTTTTTAGTAACTGATCTGTACAAAAGAAAAAAAAAAGAAACTGAACCAGAGGGCAGGGATTAGAGCCCCCAAAGTCATTTATAACTATTTAAAAAGGCACTGTTATCTACCATGTCATTAGGACCTTTGGGTTCTGTTTCCTTCATACTGATGACTGTGGGGGTGGGGGAAACACTGTTACTAAAATGATCAGATTCATATAAAAGTATTTACAGAGAAAGGCAGAAAAATCCCCTCCTCTTGTTCCAAAAGAGAAACATTTGCCCGGTGGGAGAGGACAGCCTTTCTCCCTATCCTCTCTCCCCAGCCGTGCCAGACCCGTGACCTTGAGTGGGGGAAATCAAACAGTGAGGATGGGGGAGAAGCTGTCAGAGTCCTCCTAACAGTGGGAAAGTGTCTCTCTCTTTCTGTTTTATTGCTTTAAACTCTCCTTCAATCAGGGGAGCTAGAAGATAAACTAAAATCCGTAAACCCCACGCCACACCCCCAAACCATCCCGGCTGCAAGAAGAAGATGGGGCAGGCGGTCAGGACAAAATGGTGAGGACCAAGAGGTAGGGCTGGCTGGAGCTGTCTTTCTAGAGAAAGGGGGGGAAGAGACGGGGGCAATAATGCTTCAAACTACCAGACATTTGTGCTGCTTTTCTAAATCTCCCCCTGGGAGCCTGACAGCGCGTCAGCAGAAGCAAACCCAGGGCGCACGAACCCACCAGCCAAAGCATCCGACGGCAGCCGTGGGGCGTCCCCGCGGTGTCTACACGTGAGCGCTCTTGGCGTGGGTGGGCGAGCTGGAGCCCGAGCCGTAGTAGAAGCGGTTCTCGCCGAAGGTCTGTGCGTCCCCCGAGCAGCAGACGATGACACAGCCGCCGAAGAGGCAGAGGGCAGAGCCGATCCAGCCCGTGTAGAGCGAGTAGCCGAAGCTCATGATGGTGGTCTCGCGGTGCGCGC
This sequence comes from Melozone crissalis, assembly GCF_028551555.1. NCBI lineage: Eukaryota > Metazoa > Chordata > Aves > Passeriformes > Passerellidae > Melozone > Melozone crissalis. The sequence goes on from NW_026535812.1 coordinate 22,024,637, forward strand.
ACACCGGGAACCAGATGGTGGCCACCACGCCGCACATGGCTGGGGACAGCGGGGAAGGACAGCGTTAGGGTTCTGAGCTGGAGTGGGGGATGGGAGATAGAGAGGAAACCCATCCCTGCTCCCTTCCAGTCCCACAACGGGATCCAGAAGCAGCGGCATCGGGGCTAGGTGTAGGAGATCTCCAAGCAGGAGGCAACATGGGAGACTCAGGATTGAGAGATGGAGAGAGAACAGCCATTGCTCTCAGGCACCAGCAAGAAGGAAAACCAACTGCTGCCTGACACAATATAATGTATTTATTAGAAGGGAAACAGATTTGTTCCCTAGAAATATCTTTAGAGGGAAAAATGAGAGTTATCCTTGAAATGGATGTGCTGGAGAACTGCAGAATCAGGAATAGATTAGAAATTAAGAGGCCATGAAAACCATATGGATCAACGAGAGAATAAAATCCGTGGACCAGTGTGAACTGGTTTAAATCCCTATCTCCACATGACTCACATGCTCTGTCCTCAGCCCATGTCCCTCCTCATCATTGCAGTGGCTCTACTGAGTGGTCACATAAACTTCACCAAAATCTCCCAGAACTCTAACACAGATTAGGGTTTATAAAATACAGGCAGAAAATGAGCAGGAACAAAATAAACAGCAGTTAGGCATTGATGGGGTTTTTTCATGGAAAGGGAAATGTCTCACAGCTCTGGAAAACAGATTCAACTTCCCTGTGGAAAATTTCTATCAAGCAATGGGGACAAACCCAGCAAGACTCTCCTGACATTTACTGAACCGAATAAAAATGGGACCTAAGGAGTCTGCAGAAGTGAAAACGGGATCCCACCTAGGGACTACAGCAGGTCAAAAAATGACTGTAGGCTTCACCTTTTGCTTGATATTCCATAGGGGGTTTTCCCACAAAAAGCCAGAGGCAGCTGCAGTGGTGCTGTGAGGTGGATGTGAGGGACACAGTCCCCACAGAGCCCCCACATGCACCGAGGGCAACGGGAGTTGATGGTGTTAATCACCTCCCAGGAGCAGGTCCTAAAACAATACTCCTTGATGGCCTGTACATCTGAGAAGAATTAATCTGTCAATATTTACTTGCCTCCGGGACAAGCTGTGCAGGACTCCATCCTTGTGGCTATCAGAGAATCAGAGCAAAACAATAACAGGACCATGGCAGCGTTACAGATTTCCACCGACCGTGTTAAAAGGTATCTGGAGGCAGTGTCAGAAAGTTAAGGTTGCAAGAGGGGAAAAAGAAAGGGGTGAGAGTAAAAATAAAATTGTTTAGTTAAAGCAGAGAACAAACCGTAGCTCCTGGCCGGTACAGCAAAAAACCCATCCCCAAAGCTGCAGTTATTGTGAGAGAAAATATTTTCTTATGGGAAAGAGAAGAACATTTGAAGGATGCTTATAAAGCCAGAAATAATTTTGGGCCTCCTCAAAGGAAGGGCCCCGCAGCTTTGGAAGGAATTTTGGAGAAGGCAGGGAGGGGAGAAGAGCATTTCTCCTGCGTGTGGAGTGGTCCTGCAAACAGCTCATGAACCTCCAAGGCTTTAAAACAAAAATGTATGAGTTGGGAATCCACGAAGCATTCTAATGGGCTCTGGACACAAAGCTGCTTTGTTGTCCGAAAAAACACAATCATCTTTTCTTTCTCTGTCAGCAGTAAATATATATATATATTTGTCTATAGACTATAAGAGCCTTATCTCTCCAGACCCTCCCCCACAAGACAGGACCAAAGAAAACACTTGCACTGGGGTGAGAAGAGCTCTCAGGGATGCTCACACAATGGCATCTCTTGTGCATGTGGCTCCACTACATGTAAAACCACCTTATTTTAATGCTGACAATAGCAGAAAGCTGTGAAACACAAGCCAAGGACTTTGCATGGGTTCACTTGACCTCTCTGTCCTCAGAGGCTGCCAGCTGCCAGTGACCCTGCTGCTGAGCAAGAGGAATGCCCTGGAACAGGACTGGGCTTCATGGCCCTGCATAGATTAGGTTGGGCTGTAAATCCTCTGAGGAGATGGGAAAAGGACAGTCAGCAATTGCAGTGTCTCTCTGTGGGCTCAGATTTTATTCTGGTTGTACCACAGGGAAAGGTTGAAAAAAAGGTGATTTGACAAGAAACACAAAAATATTGGAAAAGGAGTTCAGGGGCAAGTTTCAAGTTCTAAAATGGCTGTCCACTTGGAAAAGAAGTGTAGATAGAAGTTGTTATCCCTTCTCTTGTCAGGACACCCTTTGCCTCTCTCTAAACAAGAAATCCTCAGACTCTAGAGCTGCCGTAGACAATATAGTCCAGCAGAAAAATAAAAGAAAATCTGCAAAGAGAAGGACTATTTCATATTAGAGCAACCAATTTAGTTGGGAAAACAGGCCTGTTTTGATGTGGAAATCCTGCCTGCTTTTTGCAGCTGGAGGAGGCAATCTTGTAAAAGCCACTGCCTCTACCTAAAAAATCCTCTCAGCACTGCATGGCATGAATGTCCTTGCTCCATCAGATTGCTGTGAACCCACAGGGGTACATCCCAGCTCCCAGTGTTTCCAAGTGTTTTTTAACTGTGGATTTGCAGTAGCTCAGTCTGCTGAGCTGAAACCCTCAATACTCAACATCAGAGATGTGTTGGAGTCAGAAGGACGTGCACAGAGACAAGCACAGAAGGTGCTTGGGGAGCTGGGAGACAGGGAACAGGATTGTTCTAACTCAAGGGACAGTGAGTCCCTGCCAAATTCCTTAACAGTAAGTTAAAGGCTTTTTGCAGAAGAAAGAATACTTTTATTTCACATCTAAATTTAACTATTCCGAATTGCTGACTCAAAGTCACACGGATTTCTCTTTCAAAGCATTTAGTTGAAAAAAATAGATACTATATTTTTTTCTGTGTTCAAGGCAATCTTTTTATCTATGGTTTCACAAGTAAGCCTCATGCAGTCTTCAGAAACTCATTAACATCCTTTATTTAGTACACAATGGCTTATTTTGTAGTAGCAATTCCCACTAACATATATTTAATCTATTTTCCAATGTCTGACTCCTTCTCCTCCATTGGGAAAAGCCCCCTTGGTTACCAGCAAGGGGTGCTCCAAATTAGTATCAACAACATGGGCTGGGCCAGGGTTTTTCCATCAACACCAAAGTGTGAAATGTTTTCATAGCAGCTCAGAGCAAACCTCTGCTGACGGTTGTTTTCAGCCATAAATCAATTCTCTCAGTCAGATAGGATCAAGCAAAGCCATAAACACATCAGCAGCAGGATAGCAGGGCGTGCACACAGGTTGCACTCTGGCAGCCTGTGATTATCAGTGGACAGAAAAATCAATGGAATATCTGAGCCCATTGTTTTCCTGGCAACTTTTCAGCTTTTTATATTTTTTTTATTTTATTTTTTCTTTTTGGCTTTGAGCTTTGTTTCAATCCCCGTTTTCCCTTATACCAAATCTCAGTGACAAACTGCCATCCCTTCCCAGAGCAGCAAGGGAAGTTTGCTTTGGGGCCAGCTCCCCTGTTTGCTACCCCACTCCCTATTTCTGCTGCATTAGGCAGTGTTTTGGGGACCATTTTCTTTTAACCAGAGCTCTGGGTGTTGCTCTCCCCTAAGAGGAAAAATCTGGAGCCTGTGAGGTTGTGGAAACCATGAGTGAGAGCTCAGTGGCTGAGGGGTGAATAAAAACAGTCCAGGGCATGTTACTTCTAGAATATAATGGATTTTAACTCAGCATTGTATCTTTCAGAGTCTGATCCATGCTTGTTAAATGTTCTGGAATGGTGACACCTCATCTTGCAGCTAACAGATCATTAATCAGCTTAAATAATCAGCTCAAAGTCCTAAGCTCTGTACATTATTCTTCTTCCAAAGGGACTGTCTTGCTGATGAGCCTGGAAAAAAAATGGGCTTTGTAAATATAAATGTGGGTTGGTTTGCTCTTTCTTTTTTTTAGAAAAAGTAACCTAGGAGCAAAAGAAGCTTATTTATTCTTCATTTGTGATCTGACAAAAAGAGCATTATTGTAATTGTGACTAAAACATTGTGACCAGGCTGCTGATCCCAGCCCAGACCATTCAGGGCATCAGTGACACCAGTAAATCATTCACCTGTAGGTGCTTCAGAGCTCACAGGGGTGAAAATCAATAAGATGTGGTCCAAATCTGACCCAAAGATCATTTGTCTGCCAATGTCTCCGTGACACAAATGTGAGAGATGTGATCTCTCCCACTTCCTTTCCTCACAGGATCTACCTAGATGGAAAAATGTGTTCTGAGGCAAAGGGCAGCCTGGTTTATGGAGCACCACAACTCTCCATCATCCCCTCACATCTGCTCTCCTCCTGGTGTCCCACTGCAGCATGACTGGGGTGGGATAGTGGCACACCAGACACCAAACCCTGGTGGGACACTGCAGCATAAAGGATTTCACCTGTTCTGACACAGTGATACCCAACACTGGCACTGCAATTTGTCATCTGTGCGCTGATCCTATCATCCTTCTGCCCTTTGGGATTTTTAGGGACAGTCCTTCTGCCTCCACACCTGCAGCCATGCAAGCAGGGCTGACCTGCAGCACAGCTCTCCTCGACTGGAACCAAAATCTTGTTGCTTTTGTGGCAAAGTGCAGCTCTGCTGGGCAGGGCAAATCCACCAGAGAAGACTACTCTGGCACTAAAATTTCATTCACAGGCAGAAAACCTCCACCTTCTCCTTCACTTCCCCAAGCCCAAATAAATGACTCAAGGTTCCAGGGTAGGGATGAAGATCACATTCCTGTTCATAATTGGGATATCCTAGACGCGCCCTATAAAGCTGATGTTAGGACTTCTAGATGTGCTCTTAAACTCCACAGGGCCCCTTGGACTCAATCCCTCAGATTTGGGATGTATGAATTTGTGCTAACCCCAAGATGATGGAGGAGGGCTGACCTGCATGGAAGGAGCATCCAGAGGACAGCCCTTCTGAGTGCACAGCTATATTCAGTGCCCACTTGAAAAAAAAGAAGGAGAAGAAGAAAGAAGACGGGCATGATGTCAGTGCTGGCTGCCAGCGAGCAGCAGAGCCACACAAAGAGGTCACTTTGCCTCTCCCCTCCTCCTCTGCCACAGACGGGTGAAAACAAGGCCCCGCAGGCTGGTGCTGAGATGACGAGGCCTCAAGAACATGCAGGTGCTGCATGGGGGACAATGAGCTCCACAGTCTGTGCTGCTCAAAACAATCTCCTCCACAAGCACCAAGGACGGGAAGAAATTCCCAGGGGAGCTTGGAGGCCAAGGGGGAGGCTGGCCAGAGGGGGCTGGGAGGCACAGAGGGAATGCCAGTCCTCTCCCCGTGCCAGTGCCATCCCTCCTCCCATGTCTGTGCCACCTCCATGCTCTGTGCCGCCACAGAGGGCATGCCAGTCCCATCTTCCCATGTCTGTGCCACCTCCACTTACTGTGCCACCACAGAGGGAATGCCAGTCCTCTCCCCATGTCAGTGCCATCCCTCTCCCCATGTCAGCGCCATCCCTCTTCCCATGTCTGTGCCACCTCCACGCTCCTTCCCCCGTGGAGGCCACAGGACCAGCCCCATTCAGTAAGCAATTCCCACATGCCTCAGCTTACTGTCCCTGGATGTCCAGGGAAAATTTGGAGGCTCTGCCTTCCCTATAAGTAGCTTGGAAGTTCAAACCTTTTCCCAAAAAATCACTTCCACAGTGAACCAGGATGAACCACTGCCTGCAGGCAGTGCCCGTGTGCAATGGCCCTCAGGAGAAGCCATGCCTGAGGACTCCATGAGGGAAAGACAGAGAGATCCACAGAGGCAAAGACAGAGGGATTCACAGAGGCAAAGACAGAGGGACTCCCTCTAACCCTGCTTCATCCCTGCCTCCTGTCCTTGTCCTCCCACTCCTGTCCCTGCCTTTTGCCCACCCACAGGCTGCAGCCATGCTGGAGAGCTCCAGGCCCAGCCCAGCACAAACCCTCCCAGGAGAATACACCCCACCAGCCCACAGGGGATGGGCTGCAGCCCCCATCTTGGCAGGTGCCTTACCCAGGAGGATGATGAGGATCCCTCCCAGCTGGGAGCGCCGGTACTTGGCTGCCCCGGGCTCGTGGCCCATGCGGATGCAGGGCAGCACCGTGATCAGCAGGAAGATGGCGGGCAGGCCCAGGACGGAGGCCGCGATCATCAGCGCTCGACATGCTTGGACGTACCCTGCAGCAAGGCAAGGAGGAGGATTTTGTTATTTGGCACTAGAAAGGGAGAACTTGGAGGAAAGCTCCTGTTTGGTTAGAGCCCAAGACATGCGCTGAGTATGGGAAATGGGTTCGTGCCTGTGCAAACAGTAAATGTTCACCAGGCACAGGGCAGTGAGGCTGCAGTGCAGTGGGGAGTGCATGGACACGGGATGTGCAGGCTCCCCAACAAACAAACAGCACTGCCTGGAAAACACAAGCTCTTCCCAGAGAGACACTGAGAAACCATGGAGCTGGAAAATACGGGAAGGGAAAGTAAGAGAAATTTCCTCTAGGAAGGAGTTTCCCTGCATCTTTCCATGGTAAGAGTTTGATTAAAGAACAAGATTTTAAAATCTTCCAAATAAAACAACAGTAATTTAAAGCCTCAAAGACTCTTCCGTCATTTAGAGGGCTGAATAGTTGTAGACCCACTACGGACACTGCAGGTCCATGGGATGCTGCCAGCAGCTGCCCCGAGGCAATGAGCACTGTTGACCTGGGAGGAGGAGGATGAAGAGGAGGGACACTCCTCACCCACAGCCACACCTCAGCACAGCACCCCAGGAGCTCCTATTCCTCCCTCACCTGTCCCTGTGCACAAGGCAACTGAAAACAACAAGGACCAGGGGCTGTGGGGGTGCTGGGCAGGGCCATGACCTTTCTGCCTCTGGGAGGGTCTATGTATCATAATACATGATTTAAAAAATATTTATATACTCTATGTATATCTAAATTTTAAAATATATATTTATATGTAATGTATATTTACTATACAAAAATTGCATTTAAGTAAAATATACCAGGTCATTATTAGCATGCAAAAGGAAAAGGACAAATGTCAGGTTTGCCCCAGTGCCTGGTGACCTCCTCCAGTTTTCAGGACAGTCTCAGCACAGTGAGTGTACTCTCTGTCACCTCTTACTAGCAAAAAGAAGCTGTCAGATGCAGACACAGAATTCCAAGATGTTTCAACCAACACCAGCAAAGAGGAGCCTTGAGCACATCCCACTGACTCACAGGTATAACACCAGGACTGAGGATTTTCCTGTTTCTGGAAATGCAGAACTTGCCTATTCTGTATTGAACTGTGTGTATTAAATATCTCCTTATTTTTTTTCAAGAGGAAACTTTAAAAAAATTGTTACCTGAGGTATTCAGGTCATAAAAGCAGACCCTAAACAAAGGAGATGGCTGTACCCAGTGTAGATTCTGTGCAATCAATCCCAAGTAAATGAGAATAAAACCAATTCATTTTAAAGACTTGACTCAGACAAAGAAAGGCTCTAAATGTATTTCAGCTATTGGGCACGCCAGGATAAATTTCCCTCTCATGTCAAGCCATGGGTCTCAAATAGGCTACAAGCAGAAACATCTTGGTTTGTGATTTGCTTCTGCTTGAGGGAAGCTTTGCTCTCTGCTACTGCAAGACCCATTCACTTATTTATTCAGTTGTATTCACTTATGTTTCTTTGGGGCAAAACCTTCCTCTATATTCTCTGCTGGATCAGATTTCACAACAGTAGCAGTAAGGAAGGTAAACTTACTAAAATAAAAGTACAGACAGAGAAGGGGAGAATGAGAGACTCAACATTCCTAAGCACTGTGTGCCACAGACCAAGCTCTGTAACAGAGAGAAATTCAGGAATTATCTTTTTAGCCTCTTCTAAATTGCCTTCACAACAATTTAAACCAGTAAACAAGGAAACATGAAAGAAAATGACAAGGAATGGTCATTTCTGCCCTGTCAGCTTTGAGAGAGGCACCTTTGACATGATAGAGGAGTTGCGATCTAAAACACAGGGCAATGAAGTGCTACAGAGTGAACAGTGGTTGAAACTGGCAAGATCACAAACCAGACTTACAAAGACCATACCTCACAAGACTTTGGCAGGTTTAATTAGCCCAAAAGATGTATTAATGCTGATTAAACCTTGCTTAATTTTTGCTTTTCAGTAATCTAGATGAAAGTTACTATATCATTAAAAAATAGCAAGTTAAATGTAGTTACATCCGTTTGCTGTGTGAAAGTTCTGTCTTGCCTCAGAATCTGTGGGAAGCACAAGACCATCAAGACTAATGATGATCTTCTGAAAGATTAAAAGCCATAGCAGCATTAATAATAGATGCTGAAAGATTCATTATGCTCCAAACCACTTTAAGGAATCAAACCTTAACATTTGTAATAGTTCACCATCCCCTTGAAGTGCTCTATTACACCTCAGTGTGCTCTGTGTGTTTTGCAGTGCAATCCAGAGACAAGATGTGAGAGGAGCAGTGAGATTTTACTAAGAGCAATGATTAAACAAACATTAACTGGATTTTAGCAGCCACAGAAAGCACGAGACCTGGCTACGATTAAAACCAAACGTAAATCAATGAGAATCATGTTAAGAGCTATCATTCAACTTCTTTAGCATTTAATGGACCATCTCCTGTGTTGATGAAGCTGAAGGAGCTTCCCCATCACCTGTGCTGCTCTGGGCAAGGCTTCAGCCCTCACTCGGGGTGGGAAGGGAGGACGGCACACACTCACCCGGCAGTATGAGGATGTCCACGAGGGGTTTGCAGTGGTAGAGACCTGTTGCCATGACACAGTCTGCCCACAGCCCCTTGGATCCCAGCTCATCCATTTTCCTGCAGGTGGTGATGGTGTAGCCGCAGGTCACCACCCAGTCGTTGGTGGCCGTGGCCACAACCACCCCGATCCACCCCACGAAGCTGCAGACAAATCCGGCCAGGTGCAGGCAGGTGGCCACCATCTCCGTGCTGTGCTGGGGACAGTGACAGCACAGAGCCCACGGGGGTCAGCGGAGCCGCCCGGCGAGGTCGCGGCTGCTGCAGCGGCAGGATGGGATGGGATGGGATGGGATGGGATGGGATGGGATGGGATGGGCAGGAGCAGGTCCCTGGTCGGGCTGTGCTGCAAACACCCGGCTGCCTCTGCCCAGCTCCCTCCCTGGGAGGGGTCAGAGCTGCCTCCAGCCCCACGGCGCAGGGGAGGAGCCAGGGGGGAGCCCCAACTTCTGCCAGAGCATCCGGAGCGTCCGTCCGAGGGGAAGGAGGATGTGCGGAGGAGGAGATGCACGATCGCACCCAAGCGTGCCTGAAAAACGAGCCGGAGGGGTTTGTTCAAATGCAAAATAACAGCCTGACCATTCGAAATTTAGCAGAGAGGGGAAAAAATTAAGGTAGTGTTTGCCAGCAAACTTTAATAGTCGCGCTGGTACATCCTCATGGAAAAGTAAGGGGAGAAATGTGCTAGACAGAGTTACTCAAGAGGAGTATCACCTCATCATCTCATCAAAGCCATCAGCACAGCTGCAGGAAAGGGACAAAATCAGTCCTGAGTCTTTCGTGATGTTTCCAGTAATTGTAAAAATATAAAAGACCCACCACTGCTTTCTCTGCTGTGCCTGGGCTTTCAGAACTATTAACTAACACTCACTGAGTATTAAACATGTGTTTAACAGCACCATAGTCCCACTTTTGAATCCTCAAATTAAAATGAGCGGCTTTTAACTCAGACTTTCAGTCTGAGTGAATTTACTATATGAATTTTAGTACATTTGATAAAACTGGAGTAGCCCACTTCAAAATGCCAGAGGTGGAGAAACTTCCCATCCTCCCGTTCTGCATCAGGAGAAGCAGGCAGGCAGGACATTTTCCTAGCTTCGCTCTGTATTTTCACCGCACATATGAATGTTCTCTCGTGCCAACACATCCCTGAGGATATTTCCTGGCTGTGTCCTCCTCCAGCGCTGCTGGTTTTGGGAAGGGAAGGTTGGAACCAGGCGGATGCTGCATGCCTGGAGAGACCACTAGTGGAGAGCTGTCTGCAGTGCACGGGCAGGAACGGGGACGAGAAAGTGACACAACAATGAATTCCATTCACTCCCAGAGCTGTCAGTGAGACAGAAATACGGGAAACGCCACTCCGAGTTTAAAGTGCTAGGAATGAAATATATCCTGCTCCTCACCCAAGGGTGTTTTTTTCGGTTCTTTAACAACTAAGAAGCAAAACATGAACAAGAGCATCCTGCCATTTGTCACCTGCTCCTTAGATCCAAAATTCAAGGACATGAGGTCACAGTGTTCTGTCAAAGCTTCATCTGAACACTGGAGCACTACCAGTATAGTCAAAAATTCTTTTTCAAGAGAAGCTTTTCTAATAAATATAAATTTAATTTTTGTTTTCACATTTGTTTCATATTGTTGGTTACTCCTTGGGTTTTTGCTATGCCTGGTTTATGGTATTTCTGTGAAGCCAAGCTGCCAGCTGGCCTTCCATGAAATTTCCTGATGTGATTCCACCTTCCTGCATGGCTTATCCTTCTACTGCACGCACCTCAGGGGGAGTGTGCTGTTACAGATATCCAGACACAAATTTATGTTGTCTATGGTTCAATTCTAGATGGATTTAATCTTCCCCTAAAAAACATTCCTTCTTATTTATTATTCAGGAGATAAACTTGTAATCTCTTGGGGGTAAGTGGTGTTCCACTTTTTGAACTGAGCAATTGCATTGGACAGACCATGTGTCACCTCCTGAATTCAAAGGGAGATGAGAGATTTCACCCCAAAGCTGAGGTTTGGAATCATTTTGCACAGTGATAGTGCAGGCACATCCATCCTAATGCACAATATAAGTATTTTTAAAATGCTGCAAGGTATTCATTGGCATATACACCCTTCTGTAATTCAGTCTCCTACATTTTTGGTTTCCTTAACCACAAAAGATTTTAACTCCATGTTTTCCCTCACAAATGTATTTATCCAGAAGTGTGCAGGAGCAAGGAGTAAATCTGACACTTTGGTAACCAGCACTGCTCAACAGAACTTGAGCTGGTGCCCACAGGGCATGGTGTGAATTATTTCATTAATGTCAATAAAGACAGGAGGCATTTACCATTTTGTCAGTGTTATAAATCACACCACCAACAGTTAAGTGAATTTAAGTTCGTACAAGGCAAGTGGACAATGATTTACAAGATCAATAAAAGAAGGAACAAGAATGACTTGCCAGCTATATGCCAAATAAACTTATACACTTTGGGCAACAGTCTCAAAAGCTGCCTTTTTAAAAGCAAGTGTTAAACAGGCATTTATTCCAGCAACAGTGTGAGCTCCCTAAAAATCGATCTTCATACCCTTCACTCCCAGAGCTTGTCCTTGATCTGCATTGTTCTCTCTGACAAAAGACAGGCGTTGCAATTAGTCACAGCTACCCAAGCTATCAACACCCAGGGCTTTCTCATCCAAATGACTCACCTTGAACTTTTCTTTACATTTTCAGCCTCATTGTTTCTTCCCTGTTTGGAAATACAGCGGTACACAAAAGCAATATGGGATGCAGAAATAAACAAGTTTAAGTGGTACAGTCAGTTCTTAATTTTGTCCTATACTGAAGGCTGAGCTCATCATTGTAATTTTCATCTTTATCCTGGTTCATACTGCCCTTTTCTCTCTTTATCTGTAAAATACAGGTTTGCAGTTATCTGAAACATCACCAGGATTTCCTATATGGGAGAGCAGTTCCTTAATACAAGGATAAAGTATTTTTGCACTGATTTGAGGGGAAGAAAAAATACCAAAAGGTGTGTGAATGTGCCTTCTTATGCATCAAGAAAATCTTCTCAGTATGAATAAAATCCCCCAGAAAATCTCCAAAATATTTGTAGCAAAAGTTAAGGTAATATAATCACATGGTTTACAGAAATTAAGAACTCCTGAGAGTCACTCACCATCAGCAGAAACTATTTTTTCAGCAAATAGAGTAAAATTCTCATTTCTAATTTTAACTTTGGATAATCTCAGCATTTGATCTGGCAATGTGTGTTTTTAATCTCATTTATTATTGAGCTATGGAAGAGAGTTGTGAACAACTCACACATTGCTTGAGCAGTCAAGCAGCAACAAAGCTGGGCACCAGAGAACTTGCCAAGTATGCAAGGAGTTCTATTTTCAGGTATAAACACCAAATTTATGCCAAGATACATAAAAAGCTTGGTGCCAATACTTTTACAGAATCTTAAGAGCTTTAGAAAGTGGATCCACAGGCAGGGATGGCTTTGATCTTGTAGATTTTGTTTAAAATACCTTTTAGAGAACTGGGGACCTGCTGCAGGCTGTGGGAGCTCTAACAAGTTTTGGTGTAAACTGATTTTAATTTACTGTAATCAAAGCAAGGAAGGCTCTGTCCTTAGAAAAGCCCTGAGTTAAACACCTCAAAAGAGCCAAGTTTAGAAGTCAATGCTCAAAAACATGACAGAGACAAGTGTTCTGACATTACAGTTCTTTATTTGTTTTTGAGTCCACGATCTATACAGGTATTTACAAGGCATGGAAATGGATAACAGCACAAAATACAATTGAGGTATAAGCTAAGAGCACAGTATGTCATGTTTCAATAAATATAATTCAAAATTTGTAAACTAAGTGACCAGATAGATGCATCTTGTCTACTAAAACCATATAAAATATCTGTTAAATCTCACGTGAGGTAGAGGACAGTTTTGTGTGTCATGTGATGCAACCACAGCAACGCTGACAATAAGACTGTACATCATTGGCAAATATTAAAAATTGTTGAATGCACTGATCATTTTTCACAGGCTTTTCTATGGTTTCAGAATTGTCACTCAACCTGTTGCCTTGAGCTAACACGGACTCAGCTGTTTTGCAGCTATTTTCTGTCATTTGAGAGAATTATACTGGCATGTCAACAGCAATAAATACTTTGGAGAGTGAGGATGAAAACACAAAAAACATTCTGTCAACCACAGAAAGCAACGTGATGGCAACGAAATATTTCAGACCAACTTTTTATTATTTCCTAGAATTCGTTTAAATACAGTACAGCTGTGCTTTCCTTTAAGTGAGGTATCTCTTAGAAGAAAAAAAAAATCAATTGATATTGTTACACTTAATTAATTTTCAAATAGCAAAATTTTATACCATGTTTGCTGTGCTTGATGAAGTGCTTAAAGCTCATTTTTCAAGCATTTTCCAACTGAACCACTAACCCTGAAGAAACCAATTTGTTAAGTAATGGAGACAGACTATAAAATCATCGTGCAATTCGTAAGCAATAACTGCTTTTACAAAAGCTAAAAAACAACTGCATTTTTTAAATAGATATATGCAGCAAATAGAAAATTCTACAAGCTTTCTGTAAAGAAAACCAATGAACACTCACACTACAAATGCAATGAGCAAAAAGAAAATCGAAATTTGCAGCTTTCTGCTGCTTACTATCAATGGCTTAAATAAAATTACCGAAATATTGCAAGCACAGGTTAATAGGTAGGAGAAATTATGTCGTTTGTAGACTTCACCATGTTATAGAAAACTCTGTTGTGTGGATTAATTACACGAATTAAGTGCAGAAAAAATACAAAGTTGTTATCTTTACTGACAATCAAAATATATACTCTACAAACAAGTGAATTCTAGGAAGCTGACCACGACAGCATTTCGAGGCCAACTCCCCAACTAATGCTAGGAAAGGTTTCCAAAAATTTCATAACACATTCTAGCTATCCCCTCCCCCAGTACAAAACAAGAATGTATGAATAAAACATTGTGACTTCTAAAATTCAGGCCAAGACTTCTTTCTTTTCAGGCCACCAGTAGCTTTATGCTCCCACCCAACTTTTCCTACATCACTAATTGCATTATGCCTTTACTATGTACAGATGGTTTTACATCTAAGCTATCAATATATTAAATATAGAATAAAATTAGTTTAAGAATGTGAAACATAACTACATTCATCTAAATACTCCAACTGAACGATATGCTTTACAAAAACTAAAACACAGACTTAACTAAGTTTGGAGATTTAGATAAAAATCTCTTTCTTTGAGGGACACCTGGTTACACTGTGAGTGAGGTGTTTCCAGACTGCCAAAATTACAAGAGTTTTATGCTCTAAGCTGTCATATTTTATTGATTAAAGTATACAAAGCATGTTAAATTTCTCTGTTATAAAATATAGGAGCAAATTAGTTATTCACCCCCAGTCCTACTTATTCCAAAAGGTGCACTAGGCAACTTCCATCTTGGTGTAGGTGTTTAAGAAAGCAACTTTCAAATTATGGACAATTTTAGGGCTTTGTTCTACAGGTTTCATGTCACAGCTACCTGGGAAAATTACTTCTTGCCTGAAAAGGTTAGCAAGCAATGACTGAAGGCAAACCAAACAATACATAAAATGAGCATGCTGTGACTAAAAGCAAAGATCTAATGACTGATTTAGTCTCTACCATTAAGTGTGCACTTAAGTGAGGGCCCTCAAGTGTGCATTCCAAGTTCCTATGTCAGGCTGTAAAATGAACCATTCAACAGAATTAGGATAAGGTAGCAAAAAAAAGGTCAACATATATTTTTTCTAAAACTTAAGAGCATTATTTACAATTTACTAGAAAACTATCTTTCAGTGACTGTGAGCACACAAAGGTCTATGGCACATTCATGTATACATTATTACTTAAAATCAGTATAAAATTAAGTCTACACATATGAAAATTGTTTGTGTTACGTCAAGAGCCTGAAAGTAGCATTTAAGAATTTCAAGAGGATTACAATAATTTAAAATGCATTCTAACTTTAGATTAACTAAATGGAATATTTACAAAGCTACTTTTAAGGTCATTTTAATAAATGTTCTGTTGGCTTTACCAGCCAGATGTTCAGAAATAATTAGGAGGGCCTTATCTGCAATTGGAATTGGTGAAACTTCCTATAGCTGCTGGAGCTCTTGCAACAGTGAAAATTTTGGTACAAAGGATGGCCACCTTTTTATTGGTACCAAGGATGGCCCCTCTTTTATTGGTACAAAGGACGGTCACAGCATTTCCAGAGCCTCCAGCAGTGACCCAAGGGCTGGCTGAGGCACAGGAACCTGGGCTGCACCTCCCTGGCCAAGGGGAACCTCTGAGCAGGACAAGAACAGACAAGACCTGAATGGAAATGGAATATTCACTATCCTACTACTAGAATAATCCCAGCAGGGTTCCAAACATCCAACAGCTCAGCTATAAATGCTGAGGTGCATCAGCTGTGAGAAGGAGCTGAGGTTTTACCCACACCCACAGCCCCAGCAGCAGCAGCAGCACAAAGGGACTCTGTCCATCCCTCAGCAGCACCCAGGTGGGATTCCCCAGTTCCCAGCTCACCCAGCACAGGATCTGCCCATCCCACAGGGCAGCCTCAGGCTCTGCTCCCCAGCAATGCTCCTGCCTGTTCTCCCTGTGCCCATGGGTCTGGACAACAAAACATTCCTGGTGTTTTTAAAGCAATGGTGCACACACAACCAGAACCACTGAGCCAGCTCCTTTCCCTCCAAACCAAGCTGCAAAGACAGGCCTTTTCATTTTTAATTTGTTTTTTTTTTCTCTTTTTTTTCTTTTTATCTTTTTTTTTGTTGTTGGTTTTCTTTCCAAAGGAAAAATTTGGAGATGGGAGCTGAAGAAGAGAAAAATATAATCCTGGTATGCTTTTCCTGCAGGGGGTGGAACTAGATGATCTTTAAGATCTCTTCCAACCCAAACCATTCTATGATTCTCAACACTGACAAAGAAAATTTTTTTTTTCATCTAACTTGCTTTACTTGTCAGTGTAAATATGACACAGAGCTCATAAACAAAATTGTACAGTTATTAAAAAAATCATCCTAATACTCCGTGTCATTTAATTTACCACCTCATTTCTCATTCAATTTAAACATATGTGCAATTTTATCTTTCTCTGTGATATTCAGTCTTGTTATATCACTAACAGAGAAACAAAAAAGAACAGGAGTTTTCAGTTTTACTAGTTGAGGGGAAAAAAAAAATCAGTGTAGGCTTTTACTAGTGGTTTCATCCAAAATTAACTGAATTATTAAGAGAATATTAAACTTAAGTACCTCAAACCAGAAACTAAAAGTTAAAACTATATAGTGAAACACCAGAATTACTAAAATATTCCTATCACTGACATGACCAGCTGACATCTGCCAGCTGTATCCAATTTTTTGGAGAGAAGTGCAAAAAAGTTTTTCTTCATCCAACTTTAGCCATGCATTTAACCCACTAGGAACCAGACTTCAGAAGTACTCAGACATTATATATATACATAAAACAGTAATTCTGTACAATTACACATTTCCCATTGTTATAGCTTAACAAACATGCTGTATTTTCTTAATTCATGGTAACCCTACCATGCCATTCAAATACAGAGACTATCAAAATGATTTTTCAAAGTGCCATACCTCAGATTTTTATATTTTAAGCTATGATCACGATGTCAGTTAAGGCCTATTCTATGTGATGAAAGAAAAATCCACAAGTTGGCAAGAAGCTCAAAGTGTGGAGGCTTAGGGTACCGAAGAAATTAATACATATTCCTTTATAATAAATATTCTTTTTCTTGAAAGCATTAATATCTGAAAAACAGTTAAGTCAAGCTTTCTCAGTTTCTAAAAGGAAAAGCCCCACCTTTAAGCCTTTTATTAATGTTTCTTTCATATGTCCTGGACAGAAAAAAACAGATGAAAACTTGTGAATTTTTAACTTCCCAAGATTCCACTGTAATTGCAATTTTTTTTTTTTAATTCACAAAACCAAAACCAAACAAAAAAACCAAACCCTAATGTTTTCCAGCAGAGCAAGCAAGTGCTGGCTCTAACACTCCTTAGACTGATAATGAGCTGTTAAACAGACAATACTGAAAACATCAGCTGACTTCACACAATGAAATGATGGGAAAAACTCATGCTGGTAAATCACTTTTGATACTCAATCATCAATCAGTTGTGGCAATTTTGAGTTCTGTCTTACAGACAAAAAGCTGCCTTTACTTTCCTCAGTTCAAGAATATTTAATTCTCACTGAAACCCAAACTATTTAAGACCTTGAAGAATTGAGGATATTTTTAATGTACTTTTATAACTGGATGTGCAATTGATAGCAAAATAAAGATACCCACATATGTTTTAACAGACAATGTTAAAAGGTGTAGAGTCCTTAAGACTGCGTTAGAAATAGACAGAAACTGGTCACTCTAAATCAAGAGTTTCGTATTTTTCATCGTTTGAGAAAAACACCAGTACAAATCAATGCAGATTTTCATTGGCTAGGAAAATCTAAAAATGTCTATCTCTACTTATTTATATCTATGTATATGTTCATCTGGATCTGTCTGGGAAATAAAAATCCAGAGAGAACACTTTTTCTCAGCACAAAAAAATTGTTCACAATCATTAAAACCAAAACACCCTGTTTGAAGGACACAGTCATGCTTCCTCTTCCAATTTCTATTTTCCTTTCCCATTTTTGGAAGATTTCAGGATCTGTAACTTCAACTCCTTTATCATCATCTCCAGCTTTTCCCGGGCCTCTCGTTCCTGTCTCAGTTCATCCTGGAGCTCTTGTCTGTCTGCCTCTGCATGATCCAACCTCTGCCTCAGCTCTGCCAGCTGGGAAACACAAGAGACACAGAGTAAATGTTGGCAATCATCAAAGGGTCACAGGTGGCCACTCTATGATCCAAGTATTTCAACTCACCAGAATTATGCAGTTATCAAGTTATCACTTACCTGCTACACCATTAACAAACAATGTCAATGCGCAAAGTTGCATAAACCTCATACTATAATTAAAAAATGAGAAAATCTAATTTTTAAATGCATATAAATTGTAGCTACATGAACTGTCACACCAGACTGTCAATAACAGAATCTGTTGGGAAAAATTGTGATGATGTTTGCACTGGATGTGCCACAAATCCCAGAACAAACTGCATTTTTTCATTTCCCAGGTCCATTTCCCTTACCTGACAACATATTACTTCCTTATTTCAAAGCCTGAATGTATTTCTAGAAGAAACAAAATCACCAATACTGTTTTCTGATATTCCTAAGGAATATCAGAAATGAAATATTCAGAAATATATAAATGAAATATTCAGAAAATCTTGAACATAACCATCTCTGTGTGTATGTGCTCAAATATAAACCTGAGTCCACACAAAGGTTTTTGTGATATATTTTGTGTTTAGACACAGAAGTTAAGTATTCTTTTCCTCTTTGGAATACAGCAAGGCTCAAACTTGCTAGAATGTCACCAAAATTATTTACAGTGACATCTGGAAACATCTTTTCAAGTGTGGGAAAGTTCCTTATTGCTTATAGTATACTGCCAGCAGTTAAAACAGGCAGGAGACTGGAAAGCAGCATTGATTCATGGGGCTAAAAGACCATTCAATTTATTTATAATTTATTACAATTTAATTCCATCTAAATTTATTACAATTTAATTCCATCTAACAACCCATCTGCCTTTATAATGATAGGTGTACATCAGTACATCAGTACCTGATGTACATTATCACTAAGCATCCATCTCACTGAGAATTAGGAAGACAACTCAATTGAAGGAAAGAGCAGGAACACACAGGGTATTAATGGTGTTCACAGAATGTACTGGGTGAAGGGATGGCTGTGCTGGCTTTAGAGAAACACCACATTTCACCCCCACTTCAATAATCAGAAATATTTCAGCAGTTTTTGGCCAACCACAGGCTGTTAATGCTGCAAGTGCTGACCTGACTGCACAAGTGCTGCAGTGAAGTGCTGCAGTGCAACAGTGCCCACTGCCTGCATGCTGCAACACGTCTGGCTTTGATTTCCAGCTCCAAGCAAAGGCTCCAGGACTGGTTATTCTGCCTTAATGTGACTGACAGGGTGAAGCAAGTGTTTCAATTAAGAAGTAAAAAAGGGGACAAGACAGTGCATATTCAGACAGGTCCACAAAGGAGAAGAGACTTTTAAGCAAGCTGCAAATACCAAATTCTTAATTCTGTTTAATGCACAAGGATTCCTCCCAGTCCACAGTTCTCAGACAGGAAAGGCAGCCTGGGTAACTGCTTCAAGAACATATCAGATTAAGGCTTTTTTAAAATGCTGTATCTACAGCTTGGGAAAGTTCTCTGTTCCCAAGACCTCTGTTTAATTCTGGTGCTTCTTGGAACCAGAATCTACAGCAAGATGTGATAAATGGAAAAAAAAAGGTTCAAATTATACATCATGAATAGAACCACCACAGAGGTAATAATAACAGAGTAAACTTTTACACAAGGAATGTATGTAGTTTTCAGAGTCTAACTTCAAAAGGAACACACAACCAACCTCCTTGGGGAACAATCCACATTTTCACCCTCCAAAGGGAGTGAGCTGCACAAGCCCTGTAAAACATGCTGTACATGATGATCTCCATAAATTAGAACACGTTGTTACTTGCACTAACAGGGCTTGTACCAGATGTTTAGTAAATCAGGCCTTAGTCAGAGAGGATTATTTCTGGCAGCAAAGGCCAGGAATCAGTGGAGTGGGATGTCATGAAATTAAATTCATGAGAAGGATTTACGATCAGAGTCTCTGCCCTACTCACCAAAAATACCAAAACCTGTCTCTCAAGTAGTGCCTGTTTCTCAGTTTGAGTCAGTCTGAACAGGAAATATACACAGCTGTGAACAAAGGAGCACACAGCTTTACTGAGCTCAAGTTTTAGATTTTTTTCACTTTAAAAATGAGCCTGTTAAGATTAGTTTGCTGTGATATGGTGCAAAATTAAAAAAATTAATCATAACTACAGCTGATTTTTAAAAGGGGCATTCCAAGGTTCCCTTTGTCATTAACTATATTTTTTCCCATTGGAATAACCTCCAACATAAAGAAGCTATAGTAAAAGCTAAAAGGAAAGTGAGAGGAAAAAACAACTCCATAGGTTTTGACATATGAACCCAATAGGCTAGAATGAGAAACACCAATATGATTTTCATTTCCAAGAAAACTCTTGGCCAAATGTTTTGGCAGAGCCCAGAAGGGGATCATCAGATACTGCAGAAGGTTCTACCACCAAGGAACATGAGAGCAGCAAGGTATGCTGCAAATTTGACAAAAAGAAGGTTCAGAGGTTTGGATTTTTTTTTTAACATAAAATAATAATAATAATGTTTAAGTCTGTGTCATGGGCAAGCCCACATACATTAAAAACAGAATTTGTTTTAAATGAGGATGTAAGAGACCTCCTGTTTAAGTTTAATGTTTCATCAATAACATCATACGTTTCTGTAAATCACATTCTGCCTTGGTTTCAATCAAGGAACAGGAAAACAAATATTGCTGTCACTGACCTGTTTTGGTATCTGTCTGTGGTGTCAGAACAAACAGAGAAAACGAAACCCTAAGGTGGCTGAACAACACCTTCACAATTTCCTGATACACCAAACATGTTTTGTTTGAAACAAACCTTCCCTTCTCACCTGTGCTGCATATTCAGCTTCTTTATCTTTTTCCAAATTGGAGTCACAGCTACATTTTTGCTTCATCACTTGGTCCAGTTTCTTCTCCAAGTCTCTCTGCTCAAAATAAAATTCTTCCATCCTTTGTGCATGCTCTGCTTGCAAACATTCGAGTTCTTTTTGTAAATTCTGCTGCTCTTCAGTCAGTTCCTTCATAGCTTTAGAGTTGCTTAACATTTCCACTTCCTGTAAAGAAAGATCAAGATCACATACTCCTTCCTTCTGACACCAGAAAAGTAAAAAAACCTCAATTTAAAAGTGTTTCTGGAACCAATGAGGCCAAAAAGACCATTTGTGACTACCAATAACAACAGCCTGATGATGGTATTTATCTACTTATCAATGACAGCATGGAATTCTCTAACATGCATTCTAATTTTTAAGAAATTACTTTTATGTTCAAGTACATGGAGCTTTCAGAAACAAATTTACATTTCCAGCAGTGAACTTCAGGAAGCAGAAGCACTGATTCACTAGAATATACTTTGAAGATGCAAGAAGTGTAGCACCAGAAAACAAAATCAAGTGTTTGATTTCTTTGTCCACTGACATTTTGATATTTTTAAACTTGCATTTTTTTAAACTTATCTACAAGCTTTACCTGCAACAGCAGAACAACTTTGAAGTAGCAGCTCTAGGGCCCTACCTGAGCTCCTAGATTCTGAGATTAACATTTAAATTAAAATAAAATAAATTAAAATATTAGGTCTGTTCCATGGATGCAAGAAGCAAAGACAGTATTTCACTGAATTCAGAAAAGAGAAATGTCACAAATGAACACCAGCTTTTAAAATAATCCATTATTAAAGAAAAGACTAAAAATAAAATCCCTAAAAGCATGGCTTAGCAAATGGGAATAGGAAAATGGTATTCTTTTTTGTACAGGGCAGTGATAAGACCATTCCTATAGTACTGATATCTGCATCTTCAAAAACCTGACAACTGAGAAATTTTAGAGGACACAGCAAAAGCAGGAGCTGCTTGGACCCAGCAACTGCAAACTGAAGGGACACCACTTATTAGTGGGCTCAAAACTCATGAGCATAAGGGATATTGAAGACTTGGTGTCTGGATTTAAGCTGAGGGAAAGATGACCAGTGTGCTCTGGTGTTTCTAAATGATGCAATGTGTGATGCTGACAGAGGAGCCAGCCAGCCCACAGCAGCTCCCTGCTGCCCAGGGGGAAATGCAGCCAGACTGCCACGGTACCATTTGGAGCTGCTGCTTCCTCCGCAAAATCGTGTTCAGCTTCTCCTGCTGCTTGATGTAGGTCTTCATGACTTCTTCCATGATCCTGCCCTTGTCATCCTCACAGCTGATGTCCTTCATGAGCGTGGGGGACAGGGTTCGTGCATCAGCACCTCCCTCAGCACGGCCAGGGTCCCTGGGGGGCTTGGAAGAAACGCGCTCGGACTTTGCGCCTCTCGCAGGACGAGCTGACACGGGAGGATCTACACAGGAGAAAACAGAGAACAATAATCACAGACAGCTCAAACTCCAGAGTGAAACAAATGCAAAGAAAACTTAGATTACAAAAAGGTGGAGGGAATTTTTGGAAACCTGAAGTGACGTCACAAAATTCTAGCTCGGTGTAAAGCTTTCCAAAATTCCGTGGTATAAAAATCAAAGCCCTCAATATAATTCTCACTACTCACCTAAACGTTTACTTGGCTGCTCCACCCCAGTTTTCAAGTCCATTTTTTCCTGTTCTTCAAGAGAAACCTCTGGATAGGAGGCAGCTTTTTTGTGCTTTCCACTACTGAGCTTCTTCTCTGAGTGCCCAGGTGAGGATTTATTAACTTCTGAAGCTTTTACTGATGTTTTTGCAACATCCTTGTATTGAGATGCAAGAGACACATTTGGGGCAACCACTTTGTCACACATATAAAGGTAGCAACTGAAAAAACAGCAGAAGAGCAAAATTCATGGTGAAAGGTAAGACATAATAAAAGATGGTTGGTTGAGAGCAGGAAGTTTAATTTACCATGAGTTCAAACTGTGAAAGCATCAATGAAAAAAAGCATGTCCTTTTTAAATTCTTCCTATGCAAATGGAAAGCCTAATGACCCACTTAATCTTTACTGAGTAGATTATCTAGATAAGGTTTTGAGGCTACCAAAAAGTAGATTTTTCAAAATGGCTTATTTTAAAAAAATTACAGTAAATCATATGAAGGCTTCATTTAAATGCAAGGAGTGAAATTAGAATGCCACTGAATCCAGACTCTCCAGCATTTTCATAATCCTTACATTATGAGGATGGGAGGTGATCAGTGAAGTGGGAATGAGAACCTCACTTAAGTAACAAAGCTGTGTTCTGACAGTCCTGGGGCACATCTGATCCCAATGCTGGACCTTCCTTCCCAGGTACACTGAGCTGCCCAGTTGGATTTTCACAGCTCCTGGGAGCAGCCCTGTGTCCCACCTTCACCTCAGCCTAGTGCAGAGGGAAGGGAGCCCCAGGTGTGCTCAGGGCAGGGCCAAGATCACCAGTGTCACTGGAGTTCCAGTTGATGTCTTCAACACTTCCCTTTGTTCTGGTTCTGGAGGAAGGCACTGCAGAAACAGAACATGAGGGCCCAGCACAGCATCTCCTCCACTCCCCTCTCTGTGTGGGAACCAGTGTGATGTGTGTGCACCAAAAAGGGTCTGCCCTGACCCAAACCAGTGTGATGTGTGTGCACCAAAAAGGGTCTGCCCTGACCCAAACCAGTGTGATGTGTGTGCACCAAAAAGGGTCTGCCCTGACCCAAACCAGTGTGATGTGTGTGCACCAAAAAGGGTCTGCCCTGACCCAAATTCAGGACCTGTGCAACCACAGGGGTGAGGGCAAGAGGAGTATCAAGAAAAACCATTTCCCTCACTGCTGCAGGTCACAAATTGGGTAAGGAGTCAAGGAAATGCACTTGGTTTCTAAAACCAGGAAAGCAGCCCACAAACAATTTAGCTGCAGCCCTTGTTCCACTGTGGGAGAAAGCCTTCAAACACCTCTTGGAAGTCTTTTCTGGAAGGAAATTAAGTGGTCCTCATGGTAAATAGGCCCTGTGCAGCTTTCCACATGCATGCATTGTATTACCATATGAAAGATCAAAAGTTACCTCTCTCATTTCTAGTAAGAAAGGGGAAATTTTAATTACATTTCAATTGTATTGCCTGCTGAAGAACACCCACAGGTCACAGCTTGAGTCTTATACCAAAAACCACTCATAAGCAGTTCATTAGTATTTATATTAAGAAGTGCATAAAAATTTAGGGTTAAATTATTCCTGTGTGATACCTGAAGAGTTTTCCTCACAGTTCAGATTGCAAATACATTTTTTTCAGTTTGAATTATACCTAAATAGCCAAAAGTATTTGAACACTTGACAGTGCTTACAGCTCTACATAGAAACTCAGTTACCTGGGGTGGAAAAAGGAAGGTGGTTGAGGATCAGTTTCTGCTTCTTGCTTTATAACTGGATACCACTGTGATAATTCCAGGTTCTGCTGTGGCTCTGCCTAAAGGAATGAAAATAAACTGGTAATTGAAACATGGATACAAGTTATTTACATGTTCATAAGCACTCCTCAGAGAAATGGCATTTACACCATTAATACAGGTACACCAGAGAAAGTGGGGCACTGGGAAATGGGGTGTCTTTGGCAAAGGTGCAGGGTGATGCAAGCCACAGAATTCTTTGATCTCCAATTTACCACTGTGGGTGGTAAATTTACCATTGCAAAAGAGCAATGAAATTAAAGAAAAACGTTTTTACAGACCTGTCTAAAAGCTCTGCTGAGTTTCTAAAACTCTACTAAACAAGCCTGGGAGAAACAGAAAGCAGAAACTTGGATTCCCAAAAGGTTGTAGGAGCCTTTTGTAATAATGTGTGTATATAAAGTAAGCAACTGCCAGATACTTTATTTCAAAATTAAATGGAACAGTGTGCTGGTGTACCAGGGACAGAACTCCCTTCAGTCATCACAAATTTTTATTGCACAAGTAGGCAAAGCTGCTCCCAGTAGCATGAAAATGCCATTCCCTTTGCAGTAGCAAACAAAATTTACTCAGGTGCCTCAGAATACATAATCTTAAAAACTTCTGTGTATTTTGCATTTGAAGAGCAATTCTTGTTCTGTGTCTCAAGAAATGTTTTTGGAACTACTCTTTACTAGAAATTCCTGGTGATACTGGTGCTCCCCTGCAAAGTTGCTCTTAATTTCAAGTGAAAGGTGTCTCACCATATATTTACAATATTCTCAGAGCTAAGAAATGGATGGATAATTTCACTGCACTAGAACAGCCTTGGGCCATGGGGTTTTGGGTAGGGTGTGGTTGGCTGAGCCCAGGCAGCTGCCAGGCACCCACAGAGCTGCTCCCTCAGCACCATCCCCAGGGCATGGAAGGGAAAAAGAGCAAGAAAGCTCCTGGATGAAGATAAAGCTGGTTTATGAGGTGAAGGAAAGAGAAAAACACAAGTGCAGCAAAGGGCATGGCTCAGTCCCTCCTCAGACAACAGCCCTGCCACCCTCAAACAGCCTCCACCCTGGATGCCAAACCCTCTTTCTCCTCCTTCTATCCCAGGTTTTATTGCAGTAGCCAGGACATTGGCATGTTAGCCACAGTTTTAGCCACAAATCCAAAGCCCAGCACCACACAGGCTGCTACAAAATAAGTCAACACCATTCCAGCCAGACCCAATACCTTCCACAAGCTGCTCAATTAAAAAACAACCCATAAAGCTAAAAAAAGCTAAATAATCCTGTATTGAAACCTTTATGTAGTGTTCTAATATCTCCACAACTTCTTATGTGCTCTATAATCAGAGAAGTTTGTATTTTCACACCCTGGAATAAACCTTTAGAGAACTTCATCCTGGCAGTGCCACAGGTGTGAGCTGAGCCATGCTCTGCACAATCCAACAGCCCCAACCCTGGCAGGGACCAAACCCCACCTGCCCCATCCCGGCCAGAACTCCCACCCCAGGAAACTCAGCTCCCACAATGAAACCGAAATTCAACCCCTGCAGTTCCTCAAATCACTTCCATAGACAGAAAGGAGGGAGGGAACAAGGAAGAGAAGCTCTGGAGTTGTAAAGTCATAAAAAGGCTTTAAATAAAAAAGATTTGAATAATCTCTAGAAAAACGGCCTCACCCTGACACTTGCCAAGTTTTTTCTACTTACTCAGATCATTCCAATAATTTGAATAATCACATCTAATCTACTTATACTGCAGCTAGTATGCAGTGATCTGATTTTAGCTTCAGATCACATTTGTCCATATTTCAGGACTCACATTTTAACATGCTTATATATTTACATCTGAAATTATCAGGTCATCTCTATTTTCAAATTACTAGGTCAGATTTTTGCTTTTCTTTTTTTACCTATTTCAAGTGGAAACTGAATTTATTGTCTACTCATTAGTGTGAATCTTGCAAATGAATTTCATAGCATGCAACCAAATTTTTTACTTAGGAAAGAAAATGAAATGTTACCATAAATAAACGAAGTCTTTTTCTAACAGGATTCTTCCCTCACCATTCAGGTAAATTAAATAAGGCATCTATTTATAAATACATATATTTTATGTGTATATACATATATATTTTATATATATATATATATATATATATATGTCTATTTTATTACCCAACAATTTGTTTATTTTAGATGCTCTTAAATAATTCTATAAACACAATAAGTTGAATTGAATTTCTTCCACTCAAACTGTTAAAAAGGGTTACATGAAAAATTACTTATTTTTCTTAAAGGTTAATTGGACAATGCCATTCTTTAAGGCAAAAAAATCATATAGGTAATGGTTTCAGTGTAATCATTAAGCCAGTAATTTTAGCAGAGATTTGATTTATAAAACTGTGACCAGCTCAAGGAATCAGCCTGAGAAGGAAAGCAAAGTTTTAGCGCAGAGATGATGAGAAACTGTCGCAAAGTCAAAGGGAACAAGGATCTGTCAGAGCAGGAATCAGCAGAGACTCGGTGACAGCTGTTCCATGAAGAGCAGGTGGATGTTGCACTGCAGCCTAGAACTCCACAGAAAATTGTGACAATCAAGCACACAGCTTACAGCTTCCTTGTTAGCACGAAGAACAGAAAGGAATTAATCTCAAGAGTGCTTTG
Source organism: Melozone crissalis (assembly GCF_028551555.1). Classification (NCBI taxonomy): domain Eukaryota; kingdom Metazoa; phylum Chordata; class Aves; order Passeriformes; family Passerellidae; genus Melozone; species Melozone crissalis. The sequence continues at coordinate 22,051,323 of NW_026535812.1, forward strand.
CTCTTAAAATATTGAAACAAAAGTGTATTTGCACTGTGAGGTGAATAAACTCAGAGTGAGATGCTAAGGAGAAAGGCAAAGCATGGCATCCAGGATGCTCCAAGGACTATGGGATTTAATGAATTCATTATTACTAGATGGGGAAAGACCTAGCCAAGGGCAACTGCTCTTCCTGGGTCCTCCAAGACAAGCACAAAGGATGTGTCAGCACTTCTGAGGTCTGACTCAGCCAAGGTGGCGAGGAGGTGACAGAGCAGCAAACAGAACAGCCTGCAATAAACTCCCCTAGGAGTGCAAGGAAAGGGAATGGCTACGTGTTGTACCTGATACCTGAAATGAGGAAAAGAAGTGGCGGCTGCTCCATGCCTGGAGCTGCTCAGGGCCGGGCTGGATGGAGCTGTGAGCAATCTGCTCTGTGGAAGGTGTCCCTGTGCAGGCCAGGGGGTGCAATGAGATGATCTTTAAGGTCCCTTCTAACCTAAACCACTCTGTGATCCTCTGAAGCAGCCTAAGCTCTCCCAGGACAAGGAAAGGGAAACTGTACTCGAGCACTGCCTTCTTAAACGTTTTTACTCTTTTCTACTTCCCAGATGAATACCCACAGGATGAAAAAAACCCCAAAACCTCCCTCACCACTGCACTGTGCTCAGGTTTTCACAGCTTCTGACTCTGTTTTCACACGTCTGCAACAGAAGACTGCAGAAAGTTTCATAATTTAATTTGCACCAGTCCAGTCCAAATTACTGCCACTGCTCATTTCAGCTGGCTTTTTTTCATCTTTGCAGTGAAACTGAAAGATCTCATTGTCTGAAATCTGCAGCTGTGGGAAGGAAAGCAGCATTTACAGGTGTGAACATGGAAGAATATTTCCACTGATGCATCCACCATGCTGCAGTTCCTTTCTTACACTGGCACTGCAAGAATAAAGACTGACATGTCTTTATCAGTTGAAAAGCAAAGTCTCTTTGCTAGGAGACTGCATCTTCAAATAATTCAGCATGTGGAAGCCTGCCATACTGCAGACTTCCATGGGAATCTGCTGGTAAAATCTCTTCCTGCAGACTGGCACCACTGTAACAATACCTGTTACTACAGTCAGCCTTCCTGCAACACCAACTTTTCAGAGATTTGTGCAGAAAGGTGTCAGCTCACAGCACCCCTTTTTGGGCTCAACCATCTGTGCTGCTCTTGCTGCTATTTTGAAATCCACCACAAAACATCCAACAGGCAACATGGATTTATCAAACCAGCAGCCATCAAACAGACATAGAAACACTGAATACACTGAAAAGAACTGTCATGGGGCAGAAACCATTAAAAGCCTATTAAAGTTTATACCCCAAAATTGTGTTTTCCATGAATGGGAACATTTATGATACTAATGTTTCCCTGCTGCTTGTCCTATTATTTAAAGTAGAAGCTCTCCAAGGGACAAATAAGCTCTGTATTTTGGAACCACAGCACAGACTTGCAGCAGTATTTTAGGAAAAAATAAGATATCTATTATTAACTATTGTCAAGATACCGGCCCACAGCTCATTACTTGGGCTGCTTAAAACCCCCTCTTTTTGGCATATTTCACTGCACAAGTGGTTTAAACAGAAAGCTCTTGCTGAACAAGCAGGCTTTGGGCTTCTAAACAGCCATTTAGCAAAGCACCAATACCCTGCACACCAGTCATGAGATGGGTGGCCAGCAAGCCAGGTTGCCATCCAACCCACGTGTGCATGCTGGAGCACAAACAACAAATGAAGAACTGCTTTGTAACACTTGATTTTCAAGCTCCTTTCTGCTTTGCTCAGCTGCTGCAGCACACACTGCATAAAACCTACTCAAAGGTCAAATGGGAGAACAAGAATTTTCACAATAGCCTGAATTTTCCAGAGTCTGTACACCTTAGGACAGAACAAGAACCAACCAAGCCAAGCCAGCTCGAATGGTTACTTGCAGCCCAAAGAGGAAAGAAATTACCACCCCTCTTAATGAGAAATGTTATTTCCATGGTGAAGCTCTCACAAATTTAACTTAGGCTTGATGTGACAAGTATTCCCACTTAGAAAAGCCAAGTGATGCGCTTCTAAAACAAGTGCTTATGTGTGAGCAGAGAGAGATTTGGGAGTTTTACACCAGGTGAACTTACTTTGGACCGAGTCCTTTTCTGATTTTTCTCGCTGAATTTCTCCTTCATTTCCTCCAGGAGATGCTTCAGCTCTCTCTCCTCCGACGTGCCCAGGTATTTTTGGTTAATGTGCAGGTAGCAGTGCCACTTGGCCGACTCAAAGCCCCAGTGGCAGGTCCTCTTGTCCGGGGATCTGTGTGAATGCATCACGAAGGTCTGGGGCGAGAACATCCCGTAGCACTCCAAGCACTGGATACACGGGTCATCGGGAGCAAGGTAGAACTGAGGTGCAAAGAGCCCCTGGCACTTGCCCAGGCATTCGTGCTCCACCTCGAAGGCACTGCCAGTCTCTTTCAGCTGGGCCAAGGTGTTCTTGCCAGGGAGGAAGCTGCCGCTTTGGGGGAAAGTGCGAGGGCGCAGTAAAGCGTTGCATAGTCTCTGGGCGTCCGTCAGCGTGATGAGCCCGCAGGACGGAGCGTTGAACGGAAGAATTCCCAAAACCTTCAGGATGTGAAGCTGGTCAGAAGTGCACCTGGAGCAGTAGATGTAGAGCTCGTCACACACCGTGTTGATCTGCTGCAAGGAGAAGTCTCGGAGAACCGAATTCAACACTTGAGGCAGGCAAAGTCTTTTTTCTCCTCCGACTTTGAAGCAAGAGATGGATTCCCCCTCCAGCAGGGTCTGTGTGAGTTCTGTGGAGCTGTCTGGGGGGATGAGCAGCGGCCCAGAGAGGACTTGTGGTGATGGGAGAGGCAGGAAGACAGTGGGTGACATACTTTCCTGGGAATACCGAGCTGAAAAAGCTGCAGGTCCACCCAGCGAGCTCTGGCTGCTCAGATGGAACTGTGCCAATGTGTGCTTCAAACCCGGATTTAAACTCAAAGGCTCAGATAGTGAAGCACTGCTTGGCTTGGTGGTTTCCCCATCAGCCTCCACCGGAGTTTCATCATAGTCATCCAGGTTTTCCTTCTTTATTGTTGGCAATTTATTTATTACTACCTGTACTTTGTTATTTACATGCATTTCTGTCATTGCTTTTTTCAGTGGAGGACTCCCATCCTCTTGGATCCTGCTCCTTTTTTGGTCTGAGACCAGACCTAGAGGGAAGTTTATCTGTGGGCTTTCCATTGCTTAACACTGGGCTTTAATTAAGCCAGTCCTGAATGTGCATTTTCTTGCTTTTTCATATAAAAAATAGCTTCATGTGATCTTGGATTACCTCAGGTGCACCAAGCTGCACACTCCTTTCATTAAAACATTACGTCTTCAGCATCCAACAGTAAAAACTGTAACCCATTTTGCATGTAATACCATAAAATTACTAATGGAGAGGTTACACTATCTTCTTAGTTATTTGTTCAATTTTATAATATAAAAACCCCAATGTAATATGTATACAAAAGGCTTTCTTCATAGCCCAGCCACTACTTTACACAGTAGTCTTGTCCAGCAATTTAGTAAAAAACGATGCACTGATGCGTGCTCATCCTCAATCGCTTTTTTTCCTTTAAAAAATATACTGTCTTTTCAAATAAGTCTCTATTTAAATATTAAAATAGAAAAATGGGCTCAGTTAGAAGAACGTCAATCTTAACGAAACTGATCCAAAACGTAGTTTAAGTTGTGTGAAAATTTTATTCAGCACTTTCAGCTCCCAGAGATCAAACAGAATCTTGAGGGCTTGCTTTATTGTGCTGCCAGCTTTATGATTTCACCACCACCACCGTGACAGCTACTATGGCAGTTCACAAATAAATCCTGAAATTAAAGGCTGATCCAGAGCGATGGCAAAAACGAAACGTCCCTAGAGAGTCACCTTTCGCACAGATGTCACTGGCGTGTGTCAGAATTTTCCCAGCCCAAGTTATTAGTAATAGAGGTGAGATCCAGGCCATGGGCTGAATGCATGCCGTGTGCTAGCACAGAGTTCTGCCCGTCCTTCCTGATAACCTGTGAAAGACAGAGAGGCCATCGCAAGCGATCCCAGAGTCTGCTCTGTGCCTAAAGGGGCGTCAGGAGAGCTGGAGAGGGACTTTTGACAAGGGCACAAGTGTGACAGGAGTCACAGGACAAGAGGGAATGGCTTTAAACGGAGAGAGGGAAGGTTTTGATTTGATATAAGGAAGAAATTGTTCTCTGTGACAGCAGTGAGGTACTGGCACAGGCTGCCCAGGGAAGCTGCGGCTGCCCCATCCCTGGAAGTGCCCAAGGCCAGGTTGGACAGGGCTGGGAGCAGCCTGGGACAGTGGAAGGCGTCCCTGCCCATGGCGGGGGGGGTCGGAAGCAGATGAGCTTTAAAGGTCCCCCTGCACCCATCGGGGATTCCCTACCAGAGGCAGGGTGCGCTCCCCGGTAACTCGCGGAACACCGGGACGAGCCCCGACCGACACCGGCGGGGGAGGGGGCGGTCCGGAGCGCCTCTCCCGGCGCGCACGCCCGAAAGGACGGGCGCTCTGGCGAGCCGCGGGCCGGGCACCGGCCCCCGCATCCCGGGCACCGACCCCTGGCCCCGCAGCCCCTCCCGGGACGCCGCATGCCGCCGCTCCCTCCCGCGCCGTGACTCACCCCGGCCCCGCCGGCACCGCTCCGGGCACGGCTCAGCCCTTCCCCCTCCCGCCGCCGGGCTCGCCCCTCCGCCCTGCCCGGCTCCCCGCTGTCCCCGGCCGTACCGCGCCGCTCCGCCGCCCCCGTGTCCCTGCCCCCCTCCCATCCCCGGTACCCCGCTCCCCTTCTGCCCGCCGCCCCCGCGCCGCCTCTCCGCAGCCGCCGCTCCCTCCCATCCCATCCCATCCCAACCCATCCCCCGGCGGGCGCTCCCGCCCTTCCCCCCCGGCTCCGCCGCCCCGCTCCCCGCCGTTCGCAGTAAGTTCCCCGGCTGCTCACCCGGCGCCGCGGGGGCTCCGGCGGCCGCGGGGAGCGGAACAGGCGCCGCGCTCGCGCCGCCCACCCGTGACCTCACTGCGGAGACCGAGACGGCGGCGGCGGCGGCGCGCGGGCACGAACCCGCCGGCGGCGCGCGCCGGCCCCGCCCACTGTCTGGGGCAGCGGCGGGAGCGCCCGCCCGCCCCTCCCCCGCCCGCCGCCGCCGCCGCCGCCGCCGCCGCCTCAGCGCCGGGAAACCCGGCCCGGCCTCCCCCCTCGCCACTCCGCCGCCCGCGGGGAAAGAGCAGGAAGATAAATTAAAAATAAGTAAATAGATATGTGTAATATCCATTAAAAAGTGAATGTACATGGAAAAGTGTTGTTTCTGCCCCGGTTCCCCTCAGCCCGCCCGGTCAGAGCCTGCCCCGCGCCGCCCTGTCGCCGCTCCCCCGTCAGCTGCCGAGAGGGGCCGGCTGAGGGACGGAGACGGAGCGGCAGCTGGGGCGGGGGAGGGAGAACGGCCATGGCAGAAGGGGAAAAGCCGGGCTGGAGGAGGGCCAGGCGCTGTCGGGCGTGTCGCTCGCCTGAGGCGCGACGGCGGCGGCGGGCAGAGGCCGCCAGCCAGGGGCTCTCCGTGACTGTCCCTCAGTGACTGTCCCGCAGCGGGGCTCCCTCAAAGAGGATCCCTCGCTGACTGTCCCTCAAAGAAGGTCCCTCAGTGAGAGTCCTTGAGTGACTGTCCCTCAAAGAGCGTCCCTCGGCAAGGGTCTCACGGTGACTGTCCCCGCTGGGGCAGGCTGTGCTCTGGCACCCCACTGCTGGGGACAGGGAGACGCGGGGAAGGCGGGACAGTGTGAGGGCGCCTGTCCCTGCAGCACTGTCACAGACCGCTCCCTCCAGCCACGGAGATGCTGAAGCGCAGGAGATGTTTTGGGAAGCGAAATGATCAAACCGCGGAGAGGCGGGGAAGATGCTCTTCAGGGACAGCTTAGTCGCTGTACAACTCGTTCATGTATTACAAGTTTCTTCTGCCTGCAACAAGCCCAAAGCTTCTCAGTTTACATCTTCGTGAAGACAGCGCTTCAGCTGGGATTACGGCGCAATCCAATTTGCCGTTTCCTTTCATCCCACACAGTTACATATTTTGATGGGAGCACAAAAGCACAGCGCATGAAAATGGGGCGGTTGTACAAGCACCAGGCACCGCTTAGCACCGGCCAGCGCTGCCCTAAAGCCGTCCCAGGAGGATTATGGCACAGCCACAGAACCCGCCTCGCTGCTGAGCTGCTGAGAGGCGTTTGGTGCTCTTTAATCCTTGATTTCGCACCTTTGATATGCTCAGGTTTCCTCCGGGCTGCCTCGCTGATGGAGAGGCCCTTGAGCGTCGCTGCAAAGCTGCTTCACGAGTCACCTCTTACCTCGCCACATCAGTTGTACTGTCTGCAGCAGTATCTACAATTTCTTTGGATCCGAGTGATCTTTAAGGCCTCTGCCAACCTCTTCCAAACCACCAAGGTTTTAGAAAAAAGCAAGCATTTTTGCAAAGAATACTAACACCCACTACTTATTTATTAAGCAGATATAAGGGCTGCTTAAAAGCCACAATAATATGGCAGAATTAAACAAGATTTCTGAATCCACCAGCTTTTGGAGCAGATTGTGAAAGATATGAACCTATGAGGGAATCGTCTAGACATTACAGACATTCCTGTCTGCTTCACCCTCTTGGACTTTATGACCTGATTTAAAAAAAAAAAAAAGTCTTCAAATACCAATCAATGAAATGCACTATGTCATAATCCCTTTCAAATTTACTGAAGAAAACGTAACATCTAACATTGGAGCTGGACTGATCAATGTCTGTGAGGAAGGCAACATATGTAGGCAGATATTCCATCTTTTATTAGACCTCCTGTGTCATGGAAGCTTAGGATTCAGTGGCATTGTTTAATTTGTTGGTTTTTTTTTTTTCAGGTTCTGCAGCAGAAATGTTCCATTTCAGGTTACAGATCCTGGTAACTATTGTGCTGTAATGATAGTGTTGCTATAGAGCTACAATAATCAGGCGATGGAAGACAAAGTTTGTAGGTAGAGAATTGTCTAAAAAAAGGTGTTAGCTCTGCCTACAACTTCTACTGTGGACTGTGAAAAGCAGTTCTGAAGACACTGCACAATTAAAACCTGAGTTACAGACCTTTGCAAGAGGTAATAAAGTGCACTAATAGCACAAGAGGAATGTTGCTTTGATTAATAAAGTGTCTGAATTTTCAAGAAGTGCTGAGGCTCAGGGGAAGCTCACAAACTTCCCTGATACACAGTCCCTGAAGATACACAATTTAACTATAAACTATGCCCTGGAGAGCACAATTTAACTGTGAACAAAGATGTGCATTTTCTTCTCTGTTGAGATTATATTGTGCTTTTTAAAGAAAAAAAAAATCACTGTGGAAGTCATGTTTAATAGTAGGTTGTAACAGTTCAGACTCTTAGCTAATCTGTCATAGGAGGTTTCACTCTTGTAAAATAGATATCCCTATTACAGGTTGTGTTTTAAGCACAAAAAGTTGATAGATTTTGGCAGACACCACATCCTGCAGGACAAGTCACAGTGGGGACAGTGCACAAAACACTTCAGCTCCTGAAGGACTTGAAATATTCCTCTGGTGTAAGGGGAGTATAAGCCCAGACACTTTACTCATCCTTAGAAGTCCAATGTGGACACAAGAGATTCCTGGTTTTATGCCTGAAAAAAAACCACCTCTCACAAAAGCTGCACAGACCTGGGATGTAGATGCTGCTCTGTCTTCAAATATTGGTGGCTAAATGGTAAGAGTCCATCTTTCAAGCATTCAGTCCAGATCCCTTTATTATAAGCAGAAAAAAAAATTAAAATAAAGCCATGGGGGATCTCTCTGCGAAAAAATGCAAGATATGGTAAAATCTGTTTTTCCTCCAAGGGGCTCCAATGCCTACCTTCTCTCTTCCCAGGAAAACATCATTATTCTGTGGTCAGTTGCAGATCCCTCTGTTGCTACAACGCCTCACACCATCCCTGCTGAAGCGAGGACGCCTGCTTAGCACTTCCCAAGTGTATGTATAGATTATCCAAGCTATTAGCTTCCTCCATAGAGTGCCTCAGCATAAACAATTGCTCAGACTGAGGCAGGAGCAGCTGGGCACCCAAGTGAACAGAAGCAGGGAGCGTGCGTGGGGGGAGGTTAGCGTGTAAGATGTGCAGCCATCTGCAGCGCTCGCCAGCACTGCCGACGCACAGCCGCGCTAACAGGCAGGACAAGATCTCTTTGAAAAGAGACTGAAATGCAGAAATTAAACCACTGCATCTGTGGCAGGGTATGAGCTAAGTGCCGTCACCCTCTGTGTCAGAAATGTGAGAATGCAGGGGAGGAACTGAAGAAACAAAGAAATAAATCATGCAGAAGTAAGCGCAGCAGACGAGAGCGTTGCCCTGAACTCCAAATCCCAGCTTTGGCAGCTGAGATGACGTTGCACAAGTTCCAGCTGAAAGAGCCCTTGGATGAGCAGGCCAGAGTAGCATTTTGTGTTTTTCTTTAAGATTTCTGTCTCTGTGCAGAGGACTGGATGCCTCCCTGCTTTTGTCTCATCACTGGTGTTGGAAGGAAAGACAGAACCTACAAGGATGGTATTTTTCCAAAGGACAAGATGAGCATGAGGCTGGGGAATGATGCTGGAGCAGAACCTGCATTCTCAGACACGTTTGGTAAATGCAGGGGGAGAAAGGCATTTCTTGGGTTGCTGTGGCTCATCCCAGTGCAATTTTCTACAAGAAATGAAAAGATTAGAACAAGGCTCCCATGGGATATGGACAGTTTAAAAGGGCCAGATGATGATCCCAAGAAAAGACCAGCATTTCACAGTATTTCTCTGAGATTTTAACACACAGAGGTCTAATATAAATGTTTTATTTAAAGTAAAAAGTGTGCACAAATAAAGGAAATGATTACACAACAACGTTCAAGACCATATTCCACATAAAACAGGAAAATAGTAGTGACAATATTAACTAGCAGAGCACCCATAGGAATCCAACTCGTGTACAAAAAAGAGGTTACTCCACATAAATACATCATGCTTCTGATGCAGACACGTTCTCCAAAAAACAAAACCTACTGCACTGGAATGTTTACACCCAATGTCCCTTCTGAATGTTTATGATAGTTGCTGTATGCTTAACAATGAAAAATAACAGTTAATATCATGGCACTTTGGAGAAAATTAAAGTGTAAAAATGGATTTACTGTAATTTAAGATATTTGTCACTTTGCAATGTTCTTAATGGTTAGATATGTAAATAGTAAAAGGGTTTTTTTGTGACATTTTAAAAAAAGTTAACTTTTGCTTTACTCTTCTGTGATGAATGGCAGAAATGTCCTTCCTTACATGAAGCCATTTCCCTTAATACCTTGTAGGAAATTATGCCACTGTAGAGACAAGGCTTTTCTTGTTTGCCTTAAATGATTCCCAGGTTTGATATCAGTTATGCCCTGATGTCTAAACTGATCATGTGGGTACAGGAGTCAGAGGCTAAACAATCACCATTTTCAAACTGCATGTAAAGCATTTCACTTGACCTCATTAGCTGCTCTTTAAAGGAAGGTTCACTCTGATATTTTACATTTGAAAAGATGCAACTTGAATTTAAGGAAACCTGATTTTTGCAGCGAGGAGGTTCAATGCTTCCCTGAAACTGAAGCCCCTCAAATAATTTCTCAGTTTTGGAAACTCAGCCCAATATTAAAGAGTTTCCTATTCACATTGCAAATAAAAACATGAACTAAATCTCATACCATGACACCAGTGTGGATTTGTGCAATCTCTCTGCTTGCAGCTGACATGGAAGTGAACAGACATACACCAGAAAACTTGTGCTATGAAATTAGTGTTGCCATACAAGGATTTTCACAGAAAGACACTGGCCAAGCAAAAGTCTACTAAAAGCTTCAGGTAACATTTGCCAACTTGTGCTTACAGATTCTCAGATCTGCTTTCAGTGACACTTATCTTCTCTTACAGCTCTTACAGAACACAGATTCCTTCCCTCAGTGTCTCTTAATCCCTTTTCCCCAAAATAATAATAAAAAAAAAAGTGATGCATTTGGCATTTCTTCAGCCCAACACATTCATAACTATTGCTTTAGCATTAAAAATAAGAATTATCTGTGCTGTATATTACACTGCTTACCAGCATGAAATGTAAGAAACACACTTCTTAGTCCTAGTTCCACCCATGCTTTCAATTGCTTTCCTTGAGCCTGCCAAACATTTCAGCTTTGTGAGTACAGATCACCATCTCTAAGGGCAGAAGTAAGGGAGTCATTGTGGACAGCACCTGTTTTATTCTAGATATGCTTTTTCCACTGGCAAAGTGGAGCTCATTCTCAGCAGTGTGGCAGTAGGATAAAAAAGGAACCAATGCCCTTTTCCAGGCTGTGGCTGTACCGTGTGCACTTCTGATGCAGTTAAGACAGCAAGTATAAAAGCAATAAATAGGATGAGGTTCAGTATTAGCTGCCCATTACTGCTGAATTACTCTGTACAGCTTTTACCTTCTCAAAGAGTTAACAGAATTCTTTCATTAAACTGACACTTGATGCCCTGTCCAACCCTTGCTGGAAGGGCCAGGCTAGGAAGGCACTCTCTGTATCAGTGTACAATTCCTAGTGTGAGTGCTGGAGCAAAATCTGCCAATTCTGATATGGAGTTAATAGTCTCCTTCAGGGTAGGATCAATATTCCCCACCAAAGCAGCCAGTCTTGACCTATTCAGTGTAAATATCTGCTCTCTTTGCTGTCATTTCAGTCTGAAGGGCACAAATAAAGCTCTAATTTCTATGTCTAGAACAGGAAAATCAGATGTTCAGAGACAAGAGATTTGGAACTACAGAAGTGATAAGTTCTTACTTATCTTGCTAAAAAATCTGAAATCCTTGAAGGATAATTTATTACATCACCTGATGCAATTTGTTTTCATTAAGCACTGAAAACCTTTCCTTGCTCAGAACACTGTACTGGCAAACTATACAGTCAGACCCTTTGTTCAGTCAGGAGCCCCAGAGACCAACTCCTGTACTACAATTCAAATTTGGCAAAATTGTTAGAAAGTTCTAACATTTTAAATGTGGTAGCTGAAGGTTCAGCATAACAACTGTCCTGGACAATAATCAATACAAAAAGAAAATTCACACTAGGTGGTGGCAAGGGCAGGATGTTGAGTTACTCATTTTATGCAAGTGCATCCAAATGGAGAGATGTTTATCCATGCAGAAATAAATGGAGTAACAATTGGCACAGTTCAGAAATGGAGAATTCAGACACATTCCTCAGCTGACATCAAAAGAGGATTTATGTATTCAAAGCCTTCAAATTCAGACTGGTCAATCTTCTTCACAATATCACTATTAGGATTAGAAAACAATCATTAGTTGAGCAAAATTAAAGAGATAACATTAACTGATAGTTTGACTTTAAATTTAAACTGTTCAGTAGACTGCAATTGAGAAAATTTCCCTCTCTACCTTTATAGTCACCACTGGGTTCTTTTAACCCCAATAATGGTACCAAAACACAAAACCCCTCAAAAGCAGTGACTGGGCTTCACTCACTAACTCACAAAGCAGTCTGCAAGGTTTGCAGTTTCAAAACTTGCCCTAAACAGTCAGTTTTGTAAGGACCTGAAAACATTAGGATGTGACAGAAACTGCACCTGCATCAGCAACTTTTCTAAACATAATTTGTACAGTCTGCATTTAGAAAGGGATGAGGAAGGAAGTTGGATTGCATTTAATATACACTATTTATGTTTATTAACATAAATGTTGGTAACATTTAATATACACTGTTTATATTTACATACTATGTGAATGTTATATAAAACCCTATAAAAATTCCTAAAATGTGAACAGGAGCAGCTCAATCAAACTAGAAAGGTCCTTCCCTCCCCATCCCAAATCAGGCCCTCTCAAGAGTAAGGAACCACAAATCCACTACCAAAATCAAGCACATTATCATGCATTTTATAAAGGCTTTTCAGCCAGGATAATCTCACCTGACTACTATCAATATAAAACACCCAAACAAGTTTTTAAAAAAAGCCTCTTCTCTTCTCTCAACTTCTTAAATTCTACATTACTTACTCATCATCTGGAGTGAGCTGCACAGGTTCATTGGTGAATTGGGAATCAAAGTTATCCAGACCAAATTCTCCAGATATATTTGGTTTAAATGGAGGCACCACTTGCTTTTGCTCCATCTAAGAATAAATGCACTTAGTCACACTGAGAATGAGTTACAACATATTGAATTATTTTTAAACAAGGCTGGAAATTATATTAAGTTTATTTTTTATACTTTCTACAATCATTCTAATAATCTACTGCATTTACCGTGTGTAAAAGGGAAAAAAGATTGTGTATGGTAATTTTGGTACAATATAAATTAAGAGCTTAATGTTTTTGAGCTTAAGGTCCTCTCTTGGGCTCAAAACAACTTTGTCACTGTATGCAGAGATCCTCAGGCAAGGAGGGGCATTCACTTACCAGATCCCAGTCCACGTTGCGGAAGAAGGGATGGCCCTGGATATCTGCAAACCCTGTCTGAGGATGGCAGCCCAAGCGTTCCTTTGGATCCTGTGCAAGGAGAAAATAGTTCTAAATGAATGCCACAGCCTACACATGAATAAAATGCCAATGTTACAAATCTCATGAGAAATGAAACACCAGAGTTACAAGGAATGCTGAAGAACTAAATTAGCATTATTTATTTTGGAAACTGCTCAAATTTACCCTTTGAAATAGGGAGGAATATATGGAAGCCCTTAACTGAATTTTATAAAACTGACTATGCTGATTTTCTTCATTTTCATTCAGACATGTTAAACATTCCACAGGTTTTAGAGCAGGCTTGGTTAGAGTACTATTGAATTTCATTCTTTCCCCCCACCTTCCCTTGCTCTTCCCTGAACAGGTTATGCCAGGAGATCACACTGGGGCAGTAACTGCAGCTCCTGGTAAATACTGTGGAAAGAAGTTTATTTTAACAAGACAATTCCATTTCCAGGCACAAACATGCACACACTACCAGGGAGCTGTAACAGTGTGCAGTGAATGGTGTGACTTCCTTAGAATAATTTATCCAAAACTGGTTTCTCCTGTATCTCTTTCTTCCCACTCACATAACACTCACTAAAAGCCAGCAAGTGCTCAGACTCATCATCCACTACCACACGTGCACCTTCTGGCTCTGAGAGATTCCCCAGCAAGCAGTGAGCACATCTTGCCTCTGCATCTCCCTCCAGGAAGTCATCAGAAGCTGTCCAAATGATTTGCTAAGCTGCTTCTCTCAGAACCAAACTAAATCTGGTAAATTTGTTCAATCCTCCAGGTTAAAAAAAAATCACTTGGAGCATTTCTATGCCTTTCACTTTGGAATTTACTCATAATTCCAGTCTGAGAACCAGGAGCTTCAGATTTTAAGAGAAGTATCGAGAATAGGGCCCCCAGCCCCATTGAAATTCTGCTTTAGGCTCTCACCTTTTCTACCCTGTTTCTGTATAAGGCAGATAAAGCACATCAGCCCTTACCTTGTTAAGGAAACTCTTTAGAACACCCGCTGCTTTCACAGAGAGGGATCGCGGAATTCGGATCTGTTTTTCCAAAATTACTGCAAGAAAACAAGATTTCATCAGCCTTTGCATCTTTGAAGTTAGTTTAAAGGCTAAGCAGAAGCAAAGCACTGAAGTGTAGGAACACTGATGGCACTTACCTTGGAAGAGATAATCCTCTGTGTTCTGGTCAGGGTTGTCAGAACTCCCGACGATGTCGAACGGCGACCGGCCTGCCATCATCTCAAACATCAGCACACCAAGGGCCCACCAGTCCACGCTGAAGCCTGGAATTCAAGAGAGAAAACACCACTGGAGATATTGCACAGCAAAAATACCAACACCTTTGGGGGTAAAAACAGAGAAGAATAAGTTAAAAATGTAAGTATTGCCAGTCTTTCCAATTAGCTGAATAAAGGAGATAAGGACTACAGCAGACATTACGTGGATCATTATGTACACAACAGGAGGAGATGCTCTGCAGAGGAAATGCAAAGAGGTTAAAGGTTGGTGTTAAGCCCTTAACCAAGGTTTAGATAATATTTAAGCCTAGTCATTACTAACCAACAGTGCATTATCCAGGGTGGGAGATAAGGCCAAGGAAGAACTGTGTGAGTCGTAATAGCAGCAAGTCAGTCATTGATGGAGCAAAGCATATCTCCCCTACTATTCACTGCTAAAGAAATCCCAGTAGCCAGGCTGGGGCTGATACAGTCTGGCTGGCCTAGAAAGCTTGTGATAAGCAGCCAGCATGAAAGAAGTATTTGATTGAAATAAGATGGTAAATTAAAAAAAATACATAAAGGGACATCTACTATCTAGCCCTTTTTGCAATGAATTTGTATCTAATCTATCATTGCTGCCAAATGTAAAGCTCCAAAACCAAATACAATTCCAGACTGCAAGTGTATCATTAGTAGAATCTAAAATAGTTATAAACAATAATAAATTTGGAAGACTCAAGCTATTCTTCAAGACTGTTCAAAAGAATTTAAAATGTGCAATTCAGAGTATCTCATTTGCTTTGTGTGATGTTTTGAAGGCTTTATTACTTTTTCAGACAGGATGTGGAAACAAGAATGATCATGTGTCTAATGGAGATTTTTACTTTCTACTGCTTAAACAGCTCAAATAAGAAGAGATAAGGTGAAAGTTAGAAAGTAGCAACAAGAATTCCATTTACCGTAATCCTCTCCCCGGAGAATTTCAGGTGCAATATAGTTTGGAGTCCCACAGAACGTGCTGGTTGTGTCACCAGGCCTCAGACCCTCCTTTAGGAAAAGATGGGGAGAAAATACTTTACAATTAACTGAAGATCCAACATTCCTCTGCTAAGAGCTTCACTTTGAATTAATAAAGTCTTGAATAACCAACATTACGGCAATTCCACGGCAAAGTCAAAGCCATGCTCCAGTGTCTTTGCAGTGACAAAAGTTTTCCCAGGGAATATGGGCAGTGCCACAGAATCCAAACAAGAGCAAGTGACTGATCATTTCAACCTCTTTTGAAATCACCTTATCCTGACTATTTCAGCCAACCCCTCCCAGACGAGTTGATCCAGGAGCTTTATGTAAGTGTAGCCTGTGCACTCTGGCATTTGCCTTTTCTCCACACGTGGAAGTGAAATGAATATACAGCCTGTGTGCACTGTGTACAAAGAGAGACCTTGACATTTCACTTTTCAAGGCTCCACATTGTTTAATTTACAACAATTTCTTAATTGTTGATTTTTCTGGTTAGCAAGAAACTAGATCTTACCTTGCACATGCCATAATCTGTGAGTTTAATATGCCCTTCAGAATCTAGGAGCACATTATCCAGTTTTAAATCCCTGTAGATTATCCCTCGCTCATGTAAATAGTTCAGTGCTAGACTGATTTCAGCAGAATAAAACCTAGTGTAGAAAGATATACTGATTAAGTAATCAAAACCCAAAAGCACAATAACACAGTCTTGGGAGTATGATATTTTCTATACATAACCTCAATTTTTACGCAGAGAAGTGGCAAATTGTTTATAATCATACAAATGTTTCTATGCACTTCAAAAGTTGCCTTTAGTTAATAGTAATGTCTCCTGCAATCATCCCTTTCATCTCACCATCTGAGATTAAGCATATGCACCAAGAACTCAGCATTTGCCTGGACAGCTGGTAGTGGTTGTTGTACAAGAAACACATTGATATCATTAGATATGAAAAAAAAAACCAAAAAACTGTTCTTCTAGAAAAAAATAGCAGACTGAAGTCATACAGAATAATGCCAATGCAAACAGCATCTAAATGCTTCCTATTACAGTTCCTTCTTGAAACAAAAACACGGTGGCTTGCAGCAGCAAAAGGAGGATGCAGTTTCACATTTCTTAAATCCTTAACATCTGGAGAGGATTTGCTGGCTCATCCCTTATAATCTCTGCACTGCTGCACTGTGTCAGAAACCACTGTTTTGATGCAAGAAATCTGGAATGAGACACACCTGGCATGTTCCTCTGGCAGCTTCCTCTGCCTCTGCATATGGAACATCAGATCTCCTCCATTGACATACTCTATAACAAAGAATAACCTGGAACACACAGGATTGTTACCAATGATTGTGTGCACAGCTGAAACAGGTGGGAGATGTTACAGGTCTGCCCTTTCTACTCCTCCCATCTCTGGCACCACAACTGGTTTTACCATTTTCCCCTCCTTTGAATAAATTCCCAAAATTAAAAATCAAGTATACAAAGTTTCTCTAGATAATTCCTTCATTGCCAAAGGAATGTAATGTTCCCATATTCCTCATCCATTACAGGTACTGCTTGTCATTACTACACATGTGACTGACTGTATGGAGCCACATCAGTTTCTATTACTGTACAGAATAGAAAAATAATAATTTTCATCTCTATTACCTGGTTTTTCTTTTGAAAACTCACATTCTATTTTCTGAGTCTTGCTCACAGATTTGTCTTCAAAGAATCCAGGCAAGTTTGAGACAATTATTCCTTGCTTTTTGTATTTTTGATTTTCATCTTCTCAAGCCTTTTTATCCTTCCATTCTACATTCTCTTCTATCACATATTCTCAATCCCTCTTTTCCTACTAGGTGCACTTCTCTTCCTGCCCAGAATCCTTCCCAGCACATCTACCAGTACTTTACATTGTCCCCATCTGAAACCTTAGATGCACATGGCATTTGGATCACAAAATATTACAAAGATTTACAAAACATTGACTTTGCTACCTAACACTTTATGCTGTAAATTTAGGCCTTTGAGGTGCCTGATAGGATCAAATGTTTTTAATAAGACTGTTTTATTATTAATTTATGACCTTTACCTGCTTTCTGTCTGGAAGCAAGAGTGCAGTCCGACCAGAAAGGGATGATTTGAGGCCTGTTCAAAGACGTGTTTCTCTGTCTGAACCCAATCAATATCCTATTTTTTTGAAGAAAAGTGACATTTAGATAAGAATTGTTGCACTTCTTAGGTCAAGTATTAATGACAATTAGCACAAAGACATTCAAGAGCTTTGCTGCCTTGGTTTTACTTGCAAGAAATGAAATATTCTACAGGTCTGAAATGTGAGGCAATAGCTGATAACATACTTTTTATTTCCTGGATGTCCTCTACTCTTAGCCTCACTGTGTAAGCATCTTGGGAATGAAAACACACTGATCTATAAAAGATAAACTGGTGCAGGGAAATATAAAATAGCACTAAGAAATGCAGAAGGAATCAATGGTAGACTGAGAAATAAATGCAGAAGCTCTTGGACAGCAAGCCACAGTCACTCCAATGTTTTCAGAGTAGTCCTAAGAAACCCAAGGGAAATCCTCAGTAACAAGAACTTTTTAGCAGTTTAATAGTGCAATTTCTGACAAGTTTGCACTAATCACTGTGCAAAAATTGCTAAGATGGAGGTCTGATTTAACAAGTAATAAAATAACATGGTGAGATTTCTTTGTGCCAAAAACCCAGACTTGAACTCATGAAAATCAGACTCCACCTGGTGACCTGCCTCGTGAACCTCCTACAGAGCAGTACCAGAAGCCACATGCAGAATTCTCACTGAGTGCTGCAGCCCAGACCTGGCTCCCTCCTCCTGGGGGACACTGGAGCTGTCTGGAAGAGCTGCCCAACCGACTGGGAACACCTTGCCCACCTCATCATCGTTGACGAGCTCTTTCTTCACCACCTTCATGGCGTAAATGCGCTCGGTTTTCTTCAGCCGCACCAGCAGCACTTTGGCATAGCTGCCCCTTCCAATGACCCGCAGCAAATCAAAATCCTGCAGGCCCAGACTGGAGGAAGCTTTGCCACTTTCCCTAATGCTCATTGCCTGTGGATAAAGATGCATTGAAATGAGGAAACAGCCTTGCCAGCGTCAGCAACTGCAAAAGTCAGCATTTCAAGCAACATTTCAAAATTAAAATAAACAAGTAATTCAATTAACACTTGTTATCTTAAGACTGTACTGTCCTGGAAAGGAATGTGCTGGGAAACAAAGGAGGCAAAGGAGTCTTGGCAGATAAGAAATTAACCAAACTGGGAGAATTCAGAACACTTTCTCAATCAAAACACATCTCAACTCAACCTTATTTTATTTCAAAATAAAGCAGCATGCAAGCCACACATGCACACATCTCAGGAGCAACCCAAATGTGGCCTCTGTGCTAATTTTCAGCTTGTGGCAAATTAAACTACTAATTTCTTGAAATTGAGACACACAGGCTTTAAGATCTCTGAAGATCCTCATGGGTTCCTTCCAACTTCAGATACTCTGCGATTCTATGAACAGTTATCCTGGATAAGATTTCTTACCTCTTTTTCTTCACCAACATGGTCCAGGCTCTCATGACTTGAGGGATTGTATGGTATCACTGGAGGGGCAAGAAAAATTTATTAGACTGATGCAACACAACAAGATTTTCTTCTTCCTTAAGATTTCCAGTCAGAGAAAGAGTTTAAAAGCTTCCATTAGTCACAGAAACACAGTTTAAATGCTTCACTGCAAGTATTCAAAATGAATAGGTTGGCATCAGGACCATCACTGTGATTGCCACAAGAATAAACATGTTTGGTTTTGAGTTTTTTTGTCTGATCATGGCATTTGAAGTACTCAGCTTACTAAATGTAACTGACTGAATAAATTTTTCTTTGTTTGGTCAAGTTTCTGAAACTGGTAAGATAACGAAAACTGAAATTATTATATTTCTATCCTCCTTAGCATTAAGAAACAGTCTTATTTTTCTTATTCTATTAAAAAGTAAAGAAGGGTTTTAAAAATAATTTTACTTCTAAGTCTACTTTTCAGCAATTTATAGTAATTTAAAGAAAAACATTATTGATCTTACCTGTTTCTACATTATCTGAATGCACTGATGATGGATCCATAGGCATTATTGGCTCCTGCAAACATAAACAGGATTTTTGTAATACACTGTCCAAGTGTCAGACACATTATTTTAGAATCAATAAATGAAATTAATGAGCCCTGAGGAATATAATCTAGCTACATTTTAACTTGATTAGCCAACATAGTTACTAAAACACACAATTAAATAAAAAACTGCATTCTTTATTTTCCTTCTTTTCTGGAGGTCATGACATAGAAAAACTCAAGTCCTTCAGCAGTGCATATATTAAAGAAGAATTATATCAAAAGAATTCCCAAAATATAGACTTGAAGCTGTCTGCTTTATTAAACCAGGAGCAGTAATAACCTCAATTTTTCTTGGGACTTAAGAACTGAAATGATTTAATTTCTTGGGAGAAAAGTCAAAATTTCTGCTCTTCATATTCCTTTGCTGTAAATGGGAAATAATCCAATAATTTATCAGATATTTAGAGAATTTACTCCACCTATCCATTTTGAAGATGTAAAACAGTGTGTACATATATACAGGCTATGCAACGTCCCTGTGAAGGATGGGATAATTGCCCCTTATATGTGACAAGGGAAATAATGTCAGATGTGCAGATTAGGATCCTGTCTTGCTAGAAGTTGCAATTTTGCTTGGTGAATCCCAACTTTCTTGCAAAAGTCATGGTAACCATAAAAATTATGTTTCAACTACTGTGATTATTTGCAGGCTGCAGTTTGCAAACCAAGAGCATAAAATGAGGGGAGGGGGTTATTTGTTGGATTGGCTGGTTGCTGCTTTTTTCAGACAATTGATCAGGTCAGTTTTACTTACTGGCTGTAGTGTGTGTCGACCACATTCAATGTTGACAAGTTTGTGACACTTCTTGTGCACGAGGAGTTTGCAGTTGATGCACTTGTAGCCCTGGCGCCCCAGGCCCCATATCCGGTCAGTGCAGATGGCACAGTGAGCTCTCTGCAAGCAGAAACCAACCAAGCTCAGCACAGAGCAAAATGAGCAATAAAACTGGCCAGCCACACGTGCATTAACCAAGCTCATCTCCTGTTTTCCCTGTAGTGAGTCCTTACAGAGGAAAGCAGGAGAGCAGAAGCTTCAGCACCTTAAACAACCAGACAATGCAAATGGGAAGGTCACCACTCGCTGAAGGACATTCACAAAACAACTCCAAAGGTCCATGAAACAGGGTGCCTATGGAGGCAAGAGTGATTTAACTGATTTAACTGGTGCCTTGACAGCCTTTAACCCAGATGAGGTCAAAAAACAACAAAAAAGCTGAAGTTAGACATGAGGATGCTCAAGATGAAGTTTAGTGGAGACGATCTCAAGCTTTAAGCACACAATACACTAAGCTTAGAGAAGAAGAAAAGATTATTGAAGCTGTCAAGGGACCTGACTTCCTCAAATATTTTGGGTTTGGTTTTTGCTGTTGATGTTTTTAAATACAGCAGAGCCTTCTTGGTCCTCAGCTAATTATATTTGACCCTTGCTTCCTGAAAACATTCCGAATGGTTTGTTATTTTCAGTTGATTACATGGCACCAAAAACAGGCTGCCTGGAGAAACATCTCAGCTTTCTCCTTTAAAAGTCATGAAAGACAAGTCTGTGCATCATAAGCAAGCTCAGACTATTTTACTCCCAGAAGCTGAAAAACTGAATATCTACTTTTAGCCATCTAATACATTCCAGTTTGCCCTCTGGGAAGGTTTTAATGGAAGACAGGAGCTTTGACATGATGCTTTCAGAGTATATGTAAAGTGAATTGCAACCAATTTATTTCATTTTTTTCTATTTCAATCCTGATGATTTCATAATGCCTAAATTTCCTAAAGATACAGGATTACCAGAAGTGTATAGACAAACAACAAAAATGAGAATAAAGCTACCTGATAACTTTTCAAGGCAGTGGCATCACCATTATGAAAATAAGACATCCCTGTATCATGGCTTTAAGTACCCAACAAGAGTCTCACCCTGTTAAATCGTTTGGCTTGGAAAGTGTGACCATTTGCACAATAGAGCTTTCGCCACCGGCGGGCGCCTCGGCGATAAATGGACTCTAAGAGGAAAAACACAGGATTATATCCAGATAAACACAAACACAGAGCTACAGCATCTTCTCCTGGAGGTTTCTTGCACAGTAACTTGTAAAGTTTCACTCCTGCTCCTTACAGAAACAGAGGAATGCTCCAAGTATCTTTTTTCCTTTTTGTTTTTACTTTTTGGAGAACATTTGAAGTAAAACATCCTGATCAACTCAAAATTAACTCTGATTTTTCTGAAGTTAAAAGGAACAGTGAGTCAAAAGAAGGTAAATTGTCCAAACAATACAAGCACTTGTGTGCAAAGAATACACATACCTCAGCTCAACTTGGGGAGAAGCTGTGGGGAAGGGAAAGGAGGAAGGGAGGTGAATTGGGAGCATGTCCTGATTTATAAGATTACTTGACAAATCCTTCAGTGTTTTAAATCCACAGCTGCCACTAATAATTTTTATTTTTCTTTTTTTTAACTATTACTTTATTTTTCATTACTTGAGGCATGTCAGAAACCAAAACTGAAAACAGAGATATGAAAAACTACACTGAGCTGTAAGTATCTTTCTGATTTAGTCTGCAACCTCATTTTTCAGATAACCAGCATTACCCATTCTGCTCAAGTTAACTTTTAATCATGCACATGTAGATTGGATTGGTCAGAGATTTGGACACCAAGCTGGCAGATGCTTGTGTGCATAACAGATAACAGACACACCCTTTTTTATCAAACTTTAAGACTGGGGGGAAATAAGCTCTTTAATGTCTAGAACAGTTAACTCACTAGAGGTTTTTGGAGAATCCTCCTGATAGCACCCAAACATCAATTTCAAATTATTTAACCACAGATGTGTAAATAGTGACATGACAAATCATTATCATTGGTTGCAAGCCTCTGCTCACAATTGTCAGCCAGCAATCTGGCAAATTCCCAAAAGACAGGAATAGGATAAAAAACTGTCATGAATGAAGAGGCAAAAGCAAGGAAAGCAGAGTGACATGGATAGTTAACAGGAATGTGAAATGCTTATTAACAATGATTCAGAAGTGAAAAACATTAAGTTTAGCAAGATTTCCTATTCCTTTTAAATATTTGATTTTTACAGATTTGCATTATTAATATTCATAAGTGCAGGATGCCAAACCAAAGAACATCAAAATCTGCTAAGACAGGAAATCTGAACTGATTTTCTGTGTTTCTTAGCTGAAATGTCTACTTACTATCTTCTCCTGGACAAGGCATGCCAGGCCTCTCTGGGACACAAGGAAACACTGCAAGAAAGACAGTAACTTCTGATTAACTTCTGATTAGCTTTCATTTCAGACAGAAAATAAATCTTTTGGGTTCAATACAACACTCCTGAAGTGCATTCAACCATCTAGAGAATAAAACTGACTGCACTTCAACAAAACCTTCTTTAAGAACAGATGAGCTGCAAACCACCACAAACCCCTTTTGCTGGGCATAGCAGTGACATACATGTGAAATACACTCAAAAAGCAGAATAAATGATGCTATTTCTTAATGACAGTAACTAGAAAAATAATGATTTTGGTTTTTCATGTGGCCAATCTTCACAGTTAGTCAAGATTTCTAAATACTATCAATGTTTTATATGACAGTGTCCTAACAGTTTCAGAGGATGCTGAATATGTAAGAATTTTTTTCCCCCACTATTTATTTAGCTTCAGTAACACTATCCATCTTCTACAATTTATTCAGCTTCAGTAGCCATCAGAGAGAAGTATAAATGTGGACAGACAGCCCTGGTGCCAGTTTAATCAGAAGCTTATCAAACACAAAAATTAATGGGGAAAGGGCAGATGAAAAATTTGATCTGCACAGAAGCAGTGCAATCTATCTACAAATTATACTCTTCCCCTTTTAAAAACTCTCTGTGGGAAGCTGGAAAACTGTCTTTTCCTTTCAAATGGGCTGATGATAAACTAGATATTTGGTATCTTTTTAAGAAAAGGAGCCTGTTGAGACTCTGTAGTAACACACCAACACTTCATAATGACTTTTCTGCTCTCATTTCTGAGAAACCAAGATCGACCTTCTACTGATAAAAAGTTGCAAATAGCTAGAAAAATATTCTGGAGAAGCTGCCAAAATAGGCAATAACCCTGAACAACAAAAATTGAGCAACTACACATTAAACAGGGGCGTGATATTATTAAGTTTAAAACTGAAGTACTTAATTTTTGAAAAGTCGAACTTTTCATTAATCTGCCATCACAAATTCAGCTCATTAATTTTCTTCCCTAATAGAGATGCTGCTCTAAAGCACTTATTCATAATCAACTTCAGGATAATGTATAACTCTAATAAATAAATAAATTGTACTTTATCACTTCTACCATTTGATGCCAGTAAGGCTGAATGAATGAAGAAACAGAGGCTGGATTTCATGAATAAACTAACAGCAAAATACTTTTTTCTTCCTTAATTAAAAAAAGAAGAGCTAAAAGCACAGTGAATGGTCATCAGCATCCCTTGCCAGGATGGCCACAGGCCTGAGGGGAGAAGGGTGTGAAAGGCACAGGAATGGAAGGTAAGAATTCCACTCATTCACAGGTACAAACACGAGCAGGAGGAAATTTCAGTAAATTTCACCTACCATGGATCAGAAGCTCTGAGTCCTTGTTTAGTTCATACAACCTAAAGGCCTCTTCTAACTCCAGCTGGGAGGAAACAGTACATGGATCTCCTGTGGAAAGAAAGTAGCACAAAACTCAACCCAGGCAGTTCCATACCATTCAGTAGTTCACTCACAGTTGGTTCCAGGACAATTATTGTAGAAAAAAAATCCAATATTCTCAAATGTGGTAGTATTTATTCTTAACACTGTTCAAAGAGTACATCTGAAAATAGTCATATGAATTCTTTCAGGGAAAATAAAAATATGGGATATTCCCAAGAGGCAAGCAGATCATAACAACAAAACATCATTGCTACAAGCATGGTCACACATTATTTCAGTACAGGAGGTGCAGGCTGCATTCCAGCACCTAAGATTACCTTTTATTTCATGGAGTTTTAATTAAAACTGAGTCAATTCTATTTTCACAGCTGCTTCAGCACTGCCAAGCCTTGCACCAGGAGCTGCAAAAGCAGCTAGAGCTCCAGTCTCTCCTCAAACCTCAATGGAAACTTTGGACAAATAAAATGTTCTAAGTGCAACACCCTGTTTTTCTGATTTGTAACTACTACTTTCACACTCGCACAACTATTTGAAATAAAATTCCTTAAAGAAAGGACTCCAAGGCAAAAGAAAGGTGGGAGTTGGCTGGTTTTGTTTCTTATTTTTTTAATAAAACAACTGCAGTTTTGTTGACCATTTGTGATGGTGCAGACTAAATTACATACCAAATCCTTGATGATATAGTTTCTCAAACTTTTCTGTTTTCTTTGGTGCCAGATGCAGATTAGTAACATTATTAAAAAATTAGCCCCCTAAAAGAATAAGCCTTTTTCAAAATAATACTGTAACTGAAACATTTTAAAAACAATGTTGAGTCTCAATCATCACTGCCCCAAAGACAGAAAATACTTCTAGTTACTAGCTCAACTTTTTCCCCCCTCTTCATCTATACAAGATGTTCTGTGCAAGAACAAGGGATTTATCTCTGCTTGTCCTCCAGCATGAGCAGTTCATTTTTAGCCCAAATACCATACAGCAGGTCTGCCCTTCCATATTCCTAATTTTTAACAGAAATAGCACTTTCCATGTCTTTAAGTGGCAAACTGGCTATGGGTAACCAAACTGGAGGAAGGCAGAATCATTTCCATCCCAGCTAAACTGGATCCAGTCTGGAAGTTTTACTGCTTTGAGTCCTCAGTCAATGCCACAGTCAGAAACAGACCATTAACTATTCTCTTTGTGTTTTACATTGCAAGGCATCCAAATTAATACAGCCACTGCTACAGCTTTTCAGTGCCACCACACACCCAGCAGCAGGAGGTATTTCCACTCACCCCACAGAAGCTTTTCCAGAGAATTTGTTTTGTTTCTAATGTATCACAATGCATTTGTTCCAATGTATCTTCCCCAGAACAGGAAGGACATGGACCTGCTGGAGCCAGCCCAGAGGAGGTCACCGAGCTGATTACAGGGATGGGGACTCAGCTATGAGGAAAGGCTGGGACAGCTCAGCCTGGAGCAGCTTTGGGGTGACCTAATTGTGGCCTTCCAGGACCTGAAGGAGCCAATAAGGAATGTGAAGAGAGAGACTGTCTACAAGGGACGGAGTGACAGGACAGGGGGAAGGGCTTCACACCGACAGAGAGTGGGTTTAGATCCAATATGGGGAAAAATTGTTCCCTGTGAGGGTGGGGAGGCCCTGACACAAGGTGCCCACCAAAGCTGTGGCTGTCCCATCTCTGAAGTGTCCAAGGCCAGACAGGATGGGGCTCTGGGCAGCCTGGGATTGTGGAAGGGATCCCTGCTCATGGCAGGGGGTGGAATGAGATGATCTGTAACATCCTTCCAACCCAAACCATTCTGTGGTCCTGTGCATTCTATGCTATTGCAAAAAATATAAATAAGAAATGTAAATGGTCCATTTTCAGAGTTCTGTCTTTATTGTTTCCTACACATCAAAATCATCCAGATGTGTCCTTGAAGCCACCAGTCATTTTCCACCAAACCACTTCCCCCTAGAGCTGGACACCACAGTGCCCACCCACAGCACAAACTGACACTGTGCAGTGGGAGGAGAAGGAACAATTGTATTTACTCAGACTCACTATGAGAATCAACAAACCAGTTTTTCCTCATTTGTTTCCGACACCTGTGCAAACAGTTCTGTGTTTCCTTTTGGCAGAAGCAAAAGAGGGTCTCAAGAACAAGCAAACTCAGAACAGAAGGTTTACAGACATCTCTCTCAACAGGCTTGAGTAGCACAAATTTTGCAGCTAAAGACAGCTGGGACACATAGGAAAAGATTTACTTTTGAGTTATATAGTGAGAAACAGACTGAAGACACACAAGGCCAGTGTCCAACCCACAGGATGTTTCAGAAGGCAGAGTGAAGCTGAACTGACCATATATGGAAAAAATAGAAATTTGTCTAAAATTAAATCAAGTTCATTCTATTTTCCAGTTGTATCTGAAGATTTTGGAAATGACTGCACTCAAATTAAATCTTTGTGTGCCATTGCCTCTATGAAATCAGAGTAGCTACACATGAAGCCCTTACCTTGCAAACGCTTTTACTACATGACAAATCAAAACCTCAGTGTCCGGGTAAATCCAGTTTGGTCAGGAAGGAGTGATGCCCCAGACCCCTTATCTTCTCTCAGACTATAAAAACCATGAGTAACAGTGTAACAGTACCAGCCCACAGCACACATTTCCTCATGCTAACAGTGAACCTCAGGTTGGTGGAGAGGATGTGATACAGGCATTTTCCAGTAAAGCAAACCAGGTTTCTAGAAAGAATATTAACTGAAAACACTACAGAGTGGTGCTGAGAGAAGAGGCAGGGAGCTTGGCAAGAAGCCATGTATTGTCCATGCAGGAATTATTCACAATAAAGACAGGAGGATTTGCTTTAAATACATTCCTCATTGGCAGATTAACTTTTTCTCCACTGACATTAAACTTTAAGTCAATGATTAAGCAAACATGGATTGCTTGTGAAAATCAAATCCTACTCATGAAAATAGTTCAGGCAAACCACAACCTTCCTTTCTTAAGTAAATCTATCTCTAATTAAGGAGCTGAAATTGAGAGAGAACAAACTGTGGCTTCAAGTAGATTATTGAATCAGTACAAAATATTTATTAAAAAAATATATGTATTTCCAGCTATGAGTGACTCTTCCACTGCAGTGAGGAGTCCATTATCTTACTGATGATAAAACAACACAGCCAGTATATTATAAAGTAAATGTTCAACTCCCAGTAGCTCTGCTGCACAGTTCAGTCATAAACACTGTTATTTTACTGTACTGCATCTGCCTGGCATAAATAACTTTGGAATGACGAGGAGAAGAAAAAACCCCACCTGCTCAGACTCCCAAGACCACTTAATCTTCAACACACCTGCCTATATGGCACCTCCAAAAATCAGCTTTGTTCCACGTTCAGCTTTAGGCTGAATAAACTGGCAGCAGCCCAATTTGGAATGGAAGGAAACAGTTCCACAAGCACCATTTGTGCTGATGGCTGCATGCAAACACCAACCACAGCCAACAAATCACTGCACACTGCAGCCTTTTATGTACTGCATCAGCTAAAACAACTCCACAGCCATCTCATCATTCAGAGGGCTCTTCCTTGTAGCTGTAGCTCAAAACCTATGTGTGGGATGAACTAATTCCACTGAGAAAACAGAACCTACAAATAACCTTCAAAAAAATTACTACTGTACACACACAGCTCAATGGATGATATCTGCTAACAGGGAGAACAGACTCTGGACTTTTTTCATCCAAGGTAAACTTTAAGATCCATTATGTAAGCACTAAAGATGAGTTCTCAGTCAACTGCACTTTGATGAAAAGTTACCACACATCATTAGTAGTTGGAAGAAGTTTTATTATTAGCTATATGTTAATAGACTTTAGGTTGCTAAAGTAACAGGTGATAAAAACACTTGAGATATAATGGTTTTGGTTACACATACAACTCAACTATACATTAAATGATATCAATATTTTAGAAAAGGACTGCAATTTGTATAACTTAATTTCTGTTTAACTTTCAAAAATATAAGATATAAAGGGAATTTTCATCATTATAAAGGAGTCCTTTCTGCTGTCTTCATAAGAAATCCTAACACTGAATTAACATTTTTGTAGTCACTGAGGTCTTGTTTGGTTTATAAAGACAGAGAGCAAGCTACACACTAAGTGAAACAAATACCTCTTCATTAAGCTCTACTTAAGAAGGCATTGGATAACTTATTTTTGGAGTCAATTCTATGTTTTATTAGCTTATCCTATGAAGGCAGAGGGAAAGGAAAAGATGAAAGGGACAGAAAAGCTGGCAAGCTGAGCAATGCATTAATGAGCACTGACTTACCTTCCTCATCAATCCACTTCATGGTGAAAAGCTGCTCGTTGTCGAAGGAGCACATGTCCCGAACTTCACTGCACAGGCCCTCGAAGGAGATGGAAGGCTCAAAATAGGTTATCATGATGTCCCTGGGAAAGAGAAAAATGAACTTCAGAAACTGTTCCACAAAACATAACACTGACCATCATCTCTAACACCTTCCATACACCACTAATACTAATCTCATCTCTGATGCAGCTTCATCCAAAATGTTAAAGTAAAATAAAGTATCGAAGTTCCCTTCTTATAGCAAAGTCAGGCTCCAAGTGATTTTTATTACTTGACATTTAATCCTCCAGGTATCTGCTTCAGAAAAACTCAGATTTCATGCCCACAAGTAACTATGAAGTGAGTTGCAGCAGACATTAACCACACAGAGAAATTAGATCTCTTACACCAGTGGAAACTCAAGAATTAAATGCTGCAAAAGTTTGAATAATGTTCAAAAGATATTTCTGGTTTTACTTCCTCTTTAACAGTTATTTAGTTATTAGTAGCAAAATGTAAAAACACATACATCAACTCCAACTAAATTTTGATTGTGTAGATGTTATGAAAAATTAATGACAAATACTAAACAGATTTCCTAGCAGATCTGGGGGCATGTACAAATATTCAAAGTGCCTTTAAAGAAGAGTGGGGCTTCACACAATGAAGGGGAAGGCTGACAGAGAGCCATACCCTTAGAATTGAAATGTACTGCTTTACTGTTTGCAGAATGGGTACTTCTGTGATAAATAAAAGTGAGTTAACCTGGTTTTAATATGTTAGCAAAAAATGCTGGCCCATTGTATTGGCTGGGCCTTAAAGGGGTACAGGTGACAGGGCTCAGACCCTTAAGCAAAGGAGTTGGGACACAGTTAGAGGAGGGAGGAAGGCTGTTTACAACACACTCCTCAAACACAGCATAAAAGCTCCATGTTTGAGCCACCAGATGAATCTTCCCATAAAAACCTCCCCCAGCTGGATTTGCTCTGGTGGGTGCCAGTGCCCAGGACTGCTTGGGGGAGCTAAAAAAATAATGAAACAACAGAGTTTTTACCTGGTCAGAAATCCCACCAAGGTTCCTACCAGACTGAAGTGTAGTATGCAGCAAGTTAAATATCTTTAAATCATCGTGTGCATGGGCAGATTGAGATCAAGAAGGTGACTTAACATAAAGTGCTGTGGTTATGGAACCGGAACGCTGCTCAGGAGGGGCAGAGAGCACACAAAAACCAAACTGCCTGCCTGAGGCTCCTCTGAGAGCAGCAGCAGGAATAAAATCAACTGGCAATTTCTAAGCACTGTGGAAGAACAGAGAGGCAGCTTCTGGATTTATGAGCATCATCAGTTGGGTTAGGTTTAGTTAGGGGACAGGCTCCAGGATGTACAGCAGATGTGTGCCCAGGATAAACACAACATCTCTTCAATAATCTGAATAAAGCAGTCAAAAAGCTGCTACATGATTTGGGAGAGGAATCCCTCCTGTTCTTTCCACGTGAGACAAAATGCAAAACAAACAACAACTGGACCCTAGTATTTAGACACAGCACAGTCATTTACAGCAAATGGGGCTTTATTTGAAAGCCCCAGTCACATCCATCCAACCCAGCAAACTCTTTTCTCAGACCCAAAGGTCTCCCTTTACATCTTTTACCAAAACACCAGCTGGGAGCCCAGTGCCAAGCAGGTGGATCCGACAGGATCTGACAGTGTGTCACTGTCACAGACACAGCAGCCACCACACAGCAAGCCTGGATTAGCAGGCAAAGCCTTAACCTGTATTTCCTGTTTTTCTGGGAAGGAAATCAGGCACTGCTTAGTTGCAGCTCCACTAAGTTCACCATTCCTTCCTGGATTCATATTTTAGCACAGATATATTCACTGCAGAATATCTTCTTAAATAAAAAAATTAGTTCTGAAGAGTGCTGAGAAGCCAAAGTATTTATGTTTATATTCATATATATTTACATTGCAGGGCTTTCTGGTATTGAACTAGCCAGTAGAGTTTGTTAAATGACTACTACTACCAGAAAAGCAGAAAGTTACAGACCACACTTTTTGAGATAATTCACTGATGCTTCAGCAAAAACTGAAGATTAAATTATATATATATTAGGAAAATCTGTTCAGCACATTTTCAGATGTGATGATTCAAGCTCACTTAAAATAGACTTATTTGTACTGCAGCAAAAAGGAAAAATCACAATGTTAAGATGTACTGAACAGCCTTGGAATCTCTTCACATCTCTGAAGTAAAAGCTAGTACCAAATTAAAAAAAAAAATCAATCTCTTACTCCTTGTTGGTATCTTTAAGTAGCACACCAGTTTTCCTTTAGAAAAAAAGAAGAGTTTAATTATTTCAGAATTTAAGTGTGTTCTCCAAATTTCTACTCTAATATCTCTAGCAGGATATGTATCAAAGAGTTACCAAATAATTTGGAATATCTCTTCTGCTATAGCAGACAGTAATGAGTCTTTCAGAGAACTGTAGCCAACAGCAACATTAAAAGAGAAAGATGATGTCAAGTACAAACAAGGTTCCACAAGCAATATCTACATAACACAGGAACTGAAAGGTTACAGGTCTCCCCACTGCTTTATTGTGCCATTTGAACTGCCCTGATGGCCCTGACACTGCTGCTGGCACAGGTCTCACTCCCACAATGGTTCTGCTGTCACACCTTGGTGTCTCCTCACTTCTTGCCCCCAGCACAGCAGTGCTGATGCCTTCCTTAGGAAAAAGCTGCATGCACTCAAGCCAGGAAGAAGCTATACTGTACTGAGAAAAAATTTTGCATTTTAAATTAAAGTTAGTTGGCCAAATGAAGGGACAAAGGAAAGTGAATATGGACTATAGCCTGCTGACCTAAATTAAAGATAAAAAATGTTTTCTTTTACTGAGATGTGGGGAAAATGTTCTTATCAATAGGTCTTTCCTTGTGATGAAGATAAGGTTAGACACTGTTTGGAATAAGCATGTTTGTCACAAAGCTATTCCAAGGTGAAATAAGTTTTTTTGTTTGTCCCCTCTTGGCACACATAGGAAATCAGAAGAAAATCTGATTCAAGCACACCTTTTGCACCACCACACCTGGAGGTGCCAATTAACTCTTACTATGGAAGCACCAGACTTTTTACAATTTGTTTTAGCACCACTGTAATTGGTATTAATCAGGGACCTGTGAGTAGGAAACATGCAAATATACAAGACAGAACTTGTCCTGAATTACTTTCACTGAATATGCTATCACTTCTATCTTTCATAAATATTAATAAAGATCATTTATTCATACCACTAGAAGGCCTGTCTGAGTCAATATCCTGCAAATATCAGAATCAGTAAAACATAAATCTTAAATTTCATAAAACATAGGAAGACTGAGAAAAGGCAAATGGTAAATCTAAACACACTAGAGAACGTATTTTAAATACATATAGAAGACCATATTTTCCACCTTTCCTGAGATCAAACAGCTTTCCTCAGTTTCTTTTACAAATCATCCAAGAGTTGTAATGTCCTTCAACAAAAAAAAAAAAAAAAAAAAGAACCATCCAAACCAGAACCAACAAAAACCCCAAAACCAGTGGAAACAATTAAACACAATTCAATATCTGTTCCTCATTTTTCACTCTGATCTTGAACTCCCCTGAGAGAACAACCCTGTAAGAACAGACTCTACTGCTTTAGACTTTTCCACCTGCAGCCTCATATATCCCATATTATTTAGGTATGGGGAAATGTACAGACACATTATACATGCTACCTACATATCCACACATGCATCACACACCTGGGCCAGTCATTATGGCTTTCAAAAGGTCTAATTAAAGCTCCCCACAGGATTCCTGGGGAATTCTGCTGCGTCAGGGTCATTTCTGTACCATGAGGTGCAGCCACTGCCATTCACAGCCATTTAAAGTATTGCTTTTCCCTGTGCAAGTCTGCTTTTCTAGGAAAAAATATATTGTCAGAAAGCTAAATAAATCAATATGGAAACAGCAAGAGGGGAAAATGTATTCACAGGCTTAATTCAAAGTTTTCTTAAAATGAATGCTCTTCTAAAAACAACTTTATCATCAACAGACAAGAGAAGATGCTGTACTGAAGACCTGATCAAAAAAGTGCCCAAGAAAAATAAAGACAAAAATAAATTATGCAAGAATTCAAGAATCCTTAAGAAATTAATACTCTGGAAATCTTCATGAAGGTACATTTTGATTTTACAATTAAAATGTATTTTTTCCTCACACTTTTTCCACTCATGCAACAAAAGTAATTAAGTAATTAAAATTAAAAAAGAAGCAGGTTTACCATGTATCATGAGAGGACTGTCAGGTGTGTTGTTCATTTGACCCAAATCAAGCTGAAGGCGAACAAAGCATTGGTATCTACCCCTTTTTATTAAAAATCTAACCTACATTACAGCCCACACAGCTAGAACCAGCATAAAATCTATGTCAGGCACTGAAAGAATACATGCTAGCAGATCTAATCGTGACAGGAAAATGGTTATTTCAGTTGTTTGGTTTTTTAAATCAGCATGAATTCTGCAGGATTCTTTGAGCACGAGCAGTGAATTATTCCTACCTGTTCCCTACTCCTACAAATACGTATGAATGATGAAACAACTTCTTGTACAGACCTGACCAAAAGCATCTCCAGCAAACGAGGTAAGACAAAAGGCAAACTTTGAATATCATCAGAGTGCTAAATTGTTGTAATTACAGATGCTAATTAGTGCCACACACTCGGAGCTGCTATATTTTGGTATTGTATCAACAAAAATCCACCTCTGGAGTAACAAAGTGAATTCCTAAAACCCCCCTCAGGAATCTCTGTTACACACACCGCACAGATCACAGTAACTCTCTAAAATATGTAACACTATTTTAAGAATTTTAAACAACCAATCCTATGTGGAAGATAAGCACAGTTGAACTGAGAGAAGGAAATACCTGGAAAAGCTCAGCTTAATGCCCTAATTCCCAAGTCTCTGGGAATTCCCCATCCTCTTATTCTCATGATCTGTGCTCTTTTTTAGGAAAATTTCTCGTCCTATTTTAACATATTTCATGAATTTAAGATAAAGAATTAGCACTGCAAGGTTCAATGAAACAAAGACTCTTCAAAGGGTCCTGTGTGAAGTCTTTGTCTTGGCTGAGCAAAGCAATTGGGCTCCTGGCCAGACCCAGCCGGGTTTTGGGGATTCAGGCTCGGCTCTTTGCCCCAGGCAAGTATCCCGACTATCAGATTCCCAAACAAGAACAAATCTGTGCTTCTAAGTGGCTGGGTTGGGTAGGCTTGGTGGTTTTTTGTTTCTTTTTCTTTTTAACCAGAAACTCTTTTTGGAAGATGAAAAGACCTTCACAGCCAGACTTTCCCAATAACTTCTACAACCCACTTAAATGCTTCCATTAAAAGGAAATTAGGAGAGATTAACGCTTCCTGATTAACACTGTTTCCCATTAATTCCTCGATCCAGCTCTGAGACAGTTTATTTGAAGAACGGGGGAAAAGCTGCCTTTGGTATCAGCATTCAGTTCTCAGTCTCAGAGTCATTTCAGGGTAAGTGCAGGTAAAATGTTTGGCTTTGATATCCACTTGATAGTGCAAGTCTGAGAAGGGGCTTGAGACTTTCTGTTGTAAGAAAGTGGAGAGAATAATTTGCCTGCATCTCAAAATAAATCATGACTAAGGCATTCAGCTTGTTAGTTTGTTGGTATTCACAATGGTTAACCAACACCCTCTGTGACTCAATGCCATTATTAAACTGATAACTGCATTAACAGATAGAAAGGCAATGGACAGACTCAAAGGAAACATTCCAGTGCCTGTGAAATTATTACCAGTGTCATGAGCCAGCATTCCTGCCCAATGGAGCAGATTCTTTTCCTCACTCCCACAACCCTGGGCTGCTTCCTCCCTGTGCTAAAGCAAGAATCCATGTGATTGCATGTGGAAATGATCAAGATTAAAACTGACCCAGCAGAAGAAAAATAAATGGTTTCCACCCAGAGGAGTTCCCGTTTTAGTTCACTGACCAAATGAACACCTCTACCAGCTGATAGCCAGGGGCATCTTTGCTTCCTTAAGAAAAAGTGGATGAAAGGGACTGTGAAACAAAGAGCTCCGAATTTCACATACTTTGACAGTGTCTCACATGTCCTTTAAAGCCACAGACTGGGCCAGTCTCTACAGACTTCTGTCAAGAAAAGCCCCAAAGCAGACACAAGCCAGAAACCAAACACAGCAGCAAATACCAAATGCTCAGCATAGTTTCTATACCTCTCCTTAAAGTTACACAGCCAGAGATAGCAGAGAGTAAATATTGAAAATTATTACACCTCTTCTTGTGCTGTGCTTAACACACATAACTGGAAGGAAGCTATCAAGAGCGTCCTGTTCACACTTAATCCAAAAATGCAACCTACATTGTTTTCCACTTAGATCACCTCCCCTCAAACTTAATGGCCCAATGAACTACTGGCAACCCTTGCACTGAAACTTATTAAGTCCCGTAACTGTTACTATTTAATAACAGGCTGTGAATCCAAGCCAGAACGTTTCTTTAGCTCTGTGTGTTATTGCTGGAGAACCACTGAATTAGGTACAAAAAATTCAGATTTCCATTTCACAGCCATCTAGTATTTTGGGGGGTGTTTTAACAGCAGAAGCATAATTGACAGTAGATGCATCTGAGCTACCATTCATAGACTCCCCTGGAAATCGCTCGGTCCCTGGCAAACAGCCTAAGAACCCATGAAACAGGTTTTCATACAAACATCCTCTTCCTTTAGTCCTGAGCATCACTTAACATAGAAAGACCAGGATGAAAGCTGGATCCCAAACATCCTGGCGTGGGTTATGAAGGGATATGTACTTATTACTGGCAGCCAAGACCTGGGGGCGAAGGGAAGCAGGGTGAGCAGGGCAGAGGCTGCTCCAGCAGCACATCCTCGCTCACCGGGACGGCCACCCCAGAGAAGGGTGGCTCCGACTTCCCCCCGAACCCTGACACCAGCCCTGCGCTTGACACCCATTTCAGCACGGCCGGTTGGTCGTGGAGTGTTTTTCCTCCGCTCTTTCCCTCCTCCCCTACAAGTCAGGGCATAGCCAGGGCTTGAGCCAGGAGCACTCCCGGGTGCCCCGAACCGCGGCGCCGCTTCGGACGCCGCTCTCCGCCCGGCTGTCCCCGGGGCTCGGCGCCCGCACTCACCCCTTGTAGTAAGCTTTCACCCGGACCTGGTGGGCGCTGTCCCCGCCGAGGCTGCCCCCGAGGCCGCCCGGAGCCGACATGGTGCTCCCGGCGGCGCCGTCCCGCTGTGTCGGCATCGCCGCCCAGGCGGGCCGGGGCAGCCGCAGGCTCGGAGCGGGGGAGCCGCAGGCTCGGAGCGGGCCGGGGCGGCGGCTGCGCGACCCCCGCGCCTCCAGCGCGCCCCGCCCGCGCCGGGCGGCACCACGCGCGGGGGCGGGAGGGGACCGCGCAGGAGCGAGAGGGAGCGCGGAGCGGTGCGAGGCGGCGCGGGAGGGCAGCGCAGGATTTCCCCCGGCGGGGCGGAGCAGGCGCCCGGAGAGCGGCCGGGCGGCAGCTCCGCCACCCCGGGATGCGGCTGTCCGTCCCGTGCGTGTCCCCCTGCGCTCTAGATGGGCTCTCTCCGACGGGACTCCACACCTGTGGAGCGGGATGCTCCACGCCGCAGCGGAGGGGGGGCAGCGGCGGCACCCGGGAGAAGGTAACCGGCAGCCCCGTAGCGGAGCCGCCGCAGCGGCCGCTCCCGGTCAGGCGGGTGCGAAGGCTCACGCAGGTCCCTCCGCTCCCGCCGCAGCGTCCGGAACCGGGGCAACACCGCGGTGTGTGTCACTCCCCCACCCACAGTTGGTACGGCCCAACGCGAAGCATGGCGGGGCTGCGGGCGGCCGCGGCGCCGGCGCGGCGGGAGCGGAGCGGGATGCGGATCGTGCGGTGCCTCTGCCGCGGGTGGCTGCCGTGATAGGGAGCCAAGGAGGAAAACTTGTTCTACCCAAGTACCGATGGAGCTGATCCCCAGCAGCGCGGGCAGCAGGGGATTCTCCACCTCATACCGAGCACCTGCAGTGCTGGGGTCCTGCTCTGCGGTCTGTCCATCCACAGAAGAACGTGTTGCTGCTGGAGTGAGCCCAGAGGAGGCGAAGGAGAAGGTCCAAGAATCGAAGCTCCTCTGCTCTGGAGACAGCCTGAGAGGTTGTTCAGCCTAGAGACAGAAAGGCTCCAGAGAAACCTTAGAGCCCCCTCCAGTGCCTAAAGTTGTCTCCCAAGAGAGCCGGCGAGGGACTTGGACAAGTGCATGGAGTGACAGAACAAGAAAGAATGGCTTTAAATTTAAAGAGAGAACTGTTAGATTAGATATTAGGAACTAGGGGGTGAAGCAGGGTGGTTAACAAAAGGTATTTTATTAAAGCTGCAAATCATAAGCCACCTTATCACTGCAAGCAATCCTGGAGGACTTCCAGGAGTAATTCAGAATGGGTCATCATTCTTCCCACACCTTTATTTTTAACCTATGAAAATTCTCATTTTCTCCTGCTGAATTAGAGAAAGAATATAGAAAGAAGACATCCTCATTAGACCTGTGGGGTTGTCACTACTTGTCATGGGCATCTCACCTGTGCTCAGAGCAACTGTTTCGCCTGTCAATAGTTTAAGCTCATCTCTAATGCCTTGGCAGGTATTTGAGTTTTGTTAGACACTTGCTGAGTCTCTCTTCTTTGCAAAGAACTTGTGTATCCCAACTAGCTGTTAAGTATCTGTCAATTTTCCCCCCTTCCCTTCTTAGAACCAAAGAATCATTTAGGCTGGAAAAGACCTCCAAGATCCCGGAGTTCCAACTTTTGATCAATCCCCACCTTGTCAACCAGAACGGAGCACTGAATGTCATGTCCAGTTGTTCCTTGAACACCTTCAGGGATGGGGACTCCACCACATCTCTGTGTAGTCTGCATCAAATGGACTTCCATTCCAAATGGAATTCCAAAACTCCATTCTGGGATCCCCCAGTGTGGCCCCCACATCCGACCTTTCCATGGGGATCCCTCAGGCTGGCTCCTGTGGTGATGGCCTAAGAAATATCAGGATCATCATGTCCAACTTTTAACCCTCCACAGAACATCTGCAAGAGCCACACCATGTGCATGCGTGCATTGCCCAGACACTTCTTGAACTCTCTCAGGCATGGCAGGCACAGAGGATTTAGCCTGAAGGCACCTCCCAAAGTCATCCAAATACAGGCTTTCTGTACTTACAGTACAGTAAAGAGTTTAGGTGTGTATGTATCAGGTGCTAAAAAAAGGAGGTATGATGCGAAAGAGACGAGGGATAATTAACTCATATTCACACAGTGCCTTGAGCTGGTGAGTGGCAGGAAGGATGGAAGGAAGCAAGCAAAGCCTCAGAAAGGAAAGAGATGCTCACACAGTGATTAGGATGGATGCACTGCTACCAGTGTCTGAGCAACAGCTGCTAAGTGTAGGAGGCACTTGAAAGAGGTTCCCTGTTTTGTTACGCAGGGAGGTCGATAGGTTATTTGGGCTGAAAACACCGCATACTTCAATTCCCCGGCCCCTCCGCGGGTCTCCCTCAGCCCCGGCCCCTCACGGGCGCCGCCAACATGGCGGCGGGTCCCGTCACGTGCGCGGCGGCGGCCGCGCCCCGCGCGCGCGCGGCACCTCCCCCGTGAGGGAGGCGAGAAAATGGCGGCGGCGGCGGCGCCTTGAGCGGCGCGTCCCAGGCGAGTGTCCCGGCGGGGCGCGCGGAGCGCGGGCAGCGGCAGCCGCGGGGCCCCGGCCGGGCCGCGGGGGCGGGGAACCTGCGCCCTGACCGCGCCCCGGCGCCGGGCCGGGCCGGCCCCTCCCGCCCGCCTGCCTTTGCTGTCCTGAGGGGGCGGTGGCGGGGCCGGGCTGGGCGAGGCGGGGGCTCAGGGTGGGTCAGCCCGGCCTGGGCGGGGGGCGGCCGGCCGCGGGGCACCGGGGCCCCTCGGCGCGGGGCCGCTGCTCCGCATGCCGTGGGGTGTATTCCCACAGAGCATACCTTCGTTATTATTATGATTTTATTATTATTTCGGAGCTCTCTGTCAAATACCGGAATACCTGTAAGGGTTAGGCTTGGTGGAAATTTTTATTTAATTTGGGGTTTTTTGTGGTTTGTTCTCTCGGAGTTGCAGGGAGAGGTTGTGAATTGAAAAAAAAAAAAAAAAGAATAAACCATGTGGTTGTGGATGGTTGTGGTTGTGGATGTGGGTTGTCAGCGGGGTTTGTTATTACCATGGCATTTACCGAAACTTTCCAAAACATGAGTAATGACGTTCGTGTGTCCACTGTGAGGATAGTTTGTTAATTGGTATAGGACAGCAGGTTTTTGTTGTTTTTTTTTTTTTTTTACTTCAGGTGGTTGCTTTGACTAAGAAAAATATAAAGAAACAAAACTTTGGAGTATCTACCTTATGCACAATGTAACTTGAAGTTATGTAGTATCTTGTATTGTTACTGCTTGAATAAATACGTATTTTCAATAGAGTTTTCTGTTGTGCTTTATATTTTGGGCTCACTTGAATGTGTAGTGATTGTTTCAAGTCAGTGTGTTTTCTAAAACTTACTTGGGATTATGGAGATTGTTTTGAGTTAACATTGCTCAGGGAGCATCATTGCAAGATCTTCATCATTAAGCAAAATTAATTTTCTTACAAGTTAGCATCTGATGCCTGCATGAGGTGAGGTGTCAGGGAAAGATGGAGATGCTGAGCAAAAATTTAGGAGCTCCTTACTATGCATCCTTTTTTCATTGTACATCCTTTGTGAGAACAACCTGAGCAATGACAATACTATTTTCTAAATAATTTTGAGCAAAAGGATTAACAGCTCTCACGGAATAAACTTGTGATGGATTAGTTATAAGTGGGATATGTTACATGTCTTGCTTATAAGACACCAAAAATGTGGCTGAGAATGAAGGAAATGAGACATCGAATGTTGTTTTAAGCTAATTTAACTGGTTGTATAACTCTGCAAAAACTAGCTAGACAAGTTGTAGGTGTAAGTATTTTGAGGTGCTTTTAATGTCCACTGAAGGAGACAGGATTTTTTTTTAATATACTTTTCATTATGTGAAATTAATGTAAA
This sequence comes from Melozone crissalis, assembly GCF_028551555.1. Lineage (NCBI taxonomy): Eukaryota > Metazoa > Chordata > Aves > Passeriformes > Passerellidae > Melozone > Melozone crissalis. The sequence goes on from NW_026535812.1 coordinate 22,090,541, forward strand.
GTGGTTTTAGAAGTGATGCTGTGTTTTTTGCAGTTGGAGTGGGAACCCAAATGTGTTAACTTCTGCCCTGCTGTAGGTGCACAAGTGGCATCAGTAATGCACAACAGACCTGCATTTTAACAACAAATCATATTTTTTCTTCAGTTCTAATAGCAAGCATCTCTGTGTTTAAAGCATCCTTGATTGCCGCAAATTTTCCTTCATGGCAAAGTCCATGCAAGTGTCCAACACAGGGGCAGGCAGGAGGTGTTCAGGTGGCCGTGTGTGTGTTACAGTTTAGCTGTTGCAGGTCCCCAGGAGCTGCAGCACCGTGTGCAGCCCTCTGCAGAGCAGTTGTGTTTTGGGAGGTGAGGGTGGCAGCCTGGCAGTGCCCTGTTCCTCTTCCAGCTGTGTCAGTTCAAACTCCTGATTATATTCCCGTTTGATGCAGCGCCCAATGGGTGGTTTGTTAAGAACTTGGCAAAGCTGCTTTTTTTTTTTTTTTCTAGTACATTGCAGCTTTCTCTGGTTATTTCTCTGAGCCCCTCTTCATGGTGAGAAGGAAACATCATCTCAACCCTCCCTCTTTTTGGCATCCTTTGGGAAGCAATAAACAGCTACTCTGTGATTTCCTGTTAATTGTAATACAAAGACTGAAAAAGAAACTGCAGTAAACACCCCCATAACATATATTGAGGTTTGTGATTCATTTCAGTTATAAAGATGACATTTTGTGCTCTGCAACAGAGGGAAGCCGCATAAGGCTGGGGAGGATCATTTGAGGCGCCTAAATAGGTGGTTTCTTCTTTAGTTCTTGCTGTATTGTGTGAGGTATTGCTGTTAAAAGGATTTTTTCCTGTTTCCTTTCCCTCTCTCCCCAAACAGAGCATTTCAGTGGGGATTTTTGCCAAGAGCAGGTTTTGCTCAGTGTTCAGGTCAGCCAGCACATCCATTCCTGGGCTGTGGGGGTGAGGGAGGTGCTACTGGTTCTGTGCAGCTGGCTGGAAATCTTGGATGTATTCCTAAATTGGTTCTTTATTGCTACTTTTGATGGATCTTAGATTATAACTACATCTCTCAAGAGATTGCATCAAGTAATAGCAAATGCTACAAACTAAGATTAGTTATTAAGAAATTCTTTACTATAGGATTGGTGAGGCCCTGTGGATGTTGTGGCTGCCCCTTCTCTGCAAGTGTTCAAGGCCAGGCTGGATGGGGCTTGGAGCAGCCTGGTTTATTGAAAGGTGACCCTGCCATGGCAGGGGGTGGGACGAGATGGTCTGTGATTCTGTGAAACTTACCTTTTGGAAATAGTCCATGTTTCTGTCTCAGCAAAACATGTTTTTGCCCTAAAATCAGCACGTTGTGGCCTTGCTTGTGAACCACTTGTGTGTCACCCCTGGCAGGCTGGACAAACGCTGCTCAGCTATGGAGAATGAACCCAGCACAACGACGTGTTCTGCACCCACCACGACCGTCACCACCAGCGCCACCTCCCGCCCGCCGCTGCCGCAGATCTCCGTGTACAGCGGCTCCGACAGACATGCTGTGCAGGTACTGGGCCTGGGGCTGCCTCCTGTCCTGCACACAGCTCTGAGCACAGGCTCTTCGCTGGGTTAACTTGTCATTCCTTATTGCTGGCTTGCTGGTTTGCAGGAGATGTTTACTAGATCACTTAGGGATAGTGCAGGGTAGGCCTGTCTCCCAGATAAGGGAAGGGGAAATGCTGTGATAGAAAGTTTGGTTTGTTCACCATTTGCTGAGGGTGCAAATTACATAAACCTTTGCAAAATAAAGGTTTTTGTTTGACCAACTTTGATCCAAGGTATCTGTGTGGGTAAGTCCTGCTTGGGATCCAGCTCCCTCTTGCTGTTCTTTAAATTAGGTCTCCTTGAACTCTGTGCAGTCCATTCTGTTGTGTTTGATAATTGGGTTTCTCACCCACTAGTCTGATCTCTCAGAAAGCAGAACATGATGTAGGATGTGTTGACAAGCAGCTGAGAGGCTGGGAGGATGTGTTGGGGATGATGCTGTATTGTCAGGCTGTCCTTGAGAATGTGAATATGTTGATGTTGACAATACTCTGTGACTTGGTCAAGGACAGTGAGGGAGCAAGTTCAGTATGACATAATTGGTGTGAAAAAATTATTGGCTTTATTTCCTTGTAAGGATAAACTTAAATATCATGTCAGCATGGTGAGTGCTTTGTAATTGTAATTAATTACCTACTGATTCATCACAGGTTATTCAGCAGGCCTTGCATCGTCCTCCTAGCTCAGCTGCTCAGTACCTCCAGCAGATGTATGCAGCCCAGCAGCAGCACCTAATGCTGCAGACTGCTGCTCTGCAGCAGCAGCACTTAAGCAGTACCCAATTTCAGAGTCTGGCAACTGTTCCACAGGTGAGAGTGAAGATTGCTGAAAAAGAATTGGGAATTGTCTAGAGCAGAGCTACAGTCGTTGTCAAACTTTATAACAGCTTAAGTGCCTGAGCTTAATGCCTCATGATAATTCACTGTTATATTGTAATGATGTTGTTATTTTAAATTGTATCATCCTCCAAACTGTTTGGAGGATTTTGTCCAATGGTATAGATGCTCCAGTAGGCAACCATTCCATGCTTTATTGCATACATTATAATGCATCATGTAAATCATCAAGCAGTAATAAAATAAATATTAAAAATAGACTACTTCAATCTTCATCCCATGATTTTCTCTAAAAGTTGATGGGGGAAGCAATGAATGGCATTGTATCTTAGTGAAATAAAAAATAATGAACATCTGGCATCTTAGTGTGTTTTGCCTCACATCTGGCTGCATTATAAGTAATGGCAAAATTAAATTTCAACCCTGAGTGTGAAAATGTAGGAGGTAGATGACATTTCATATCTGAAACACAGATTTTAACATCAGTGATCACTGGAGGAGACCCATTTGGAATTAAATCACTGGCAAGGTTTCCTTTGACCTCAGTTTGCCTTGGATTGAGAGTATGATCTTGCAGAGAGGTGATTGTTAATGATCTTACACAGGGAAATGCTAAATGGAGTTATGGACCTCAGGGATGTGGCTGCTTGGTGTCAGAGCTGGACTGACTCATTTTTGCTCCTGGCTTTTTCTTCTATACCTTTTTCATTCAATTGTGGTAATATGTTGATTTGTCTTTTTTTGTTGTGATTGATTTCTGTGTGGAGATACAGTTACTGAGCAAAGAAAATCGGGTCGGGAAAGGCTGAGAAGTTTGGATTCTGTTCATACAGAAACCTAAATCACTGTCCCTGTAACTCATCTGAAGGGCTGGAACAGCATCCTGTGGCAGACACTTCATGTGCATACAAAAATTACCATTCCAGAATATGAGGCTGTTCTGTACAGCATTTGTATATTTTAGAAGATTCTAATCACAATAAAATTATGATGTGAGTTTTAATAATGATAGTTTTTTTTTATATTGCATTTTAAGTTCTGAGCACCATAGGTAGTGAAGTGATCACTTAGCTCCATCATTAGCAGTTTGGCAGACTTTACCTCTGATCATTTTTCTTCAGGTCTTGGTCTGAAAGATTTATATGTCTGAAATTTGGTAGGACTTCAAGGAACTTAGCACCTTGCAGGTAGCATCCCATAGTGCAGAGTGCACTCTATTCCCACTGAGTAAAGCATCACTGTTCACTCAGAGAAAGGTAAAGGTAGACAGGGCTGTTTCTGATGGTTTATGCAATAAAATGAACATCACTTAAGCACTTTCTGATTTCACTATTTGACACATATTCTTGCTATTTAGGCAAGCCTGTCAGGTGGGAGGCAATGTACTTCCCCCACTGGGAGTGTCACTCAGCAGTCAAGCGTGTCGCAGACCTCGGTACGTAACTGCACCAAGCCCTCCCTCCCTCCCAACCCTGCTTGGTTGTTATATGGCTACAGGGAAAAGCAGAAAAAACTAATAGCATTTCAGTTTGTATTGTTCAAGTTAATACTACAGACACAGGGAGCAGGGTGATGACTGTAGTCAGTGCTGGGTGCTGTGTGTGATTGTTCATGGCCAGTGTTGGCTTCCCAAGTGCCAGACCCCTCTTGATGCTCTGAGGGGCAGCTGCTCACTCCACAAGCACCAGTGGCTGTTCAAACTCCTGCAGAAATCACACCCTGAGCTCTCATCTCTTACATGATTTCTTACTGGATTTTCTACATTAATTTCTTTATTCAGGGCACTACTGTAGGTGAAAATCATAACTATGTATCAGGGATTAAATAGCACTAAATCTAAAGAATCCAAATCAATGCTCACATATATTTATGATACCGATTAAATGTTTATGAATATAGTATATTCATTCTTTTATTGATTATCATCTTTTATCATTCATCTTTTTTGCAGTTTCACTTCCCATATTCTAGGCATGTGCTCAGGTTTCAGTTGTGAGCAGCTCTGTGTTCAGGTCATGCTGTATTTCTTTAAGTTCCATTGTCAGACATGCACAGTATCTTCTGTACAGTTTTACAGCTGTCTGAAGTAGGATTTGTTAGTCCTGCAGACATCCTGCTTATTAATCACGCCCTCAAGCTGTTCATGACTCCAGTGCATAGCTTCAGTGATTTAACTGTGTATTTTTTTAAGCTCTCATAGCTTGGCTTGGCTTACAGTTGTTAAAAGTAAAACCATTTATTCATTAAACTTTGGAGGTAAATTCTATTAAGATGTCTGATGTTAAACTAAAAAACTAATTGGGCTGGGGTTTTTCAAGGAAATCTTTTAAGTAAGTGATGAAAAAGAGCTGGGCACTTAACTCTGTTAGACTGGTTAGAGAAAAAAAGAAAAATCAAAGACACAACAGCTTCTTTTTTAAGAAGATGCTAAGGAGTGGTTCTTGAGCATTTAATATGAAATTGGAGAAGGTTTTAGTCTTCTGTCATTTTTTAGTGTGCATATGTGAAATGAGGATTGAAAGTCCATATGTCGTGGCACAAGGAGGTGTCCTGATCAGGTTGCATAATAGAAGATACCAGTCCAAGCAGTTAATATATACATTTAAAGATCTTAAATATTAAAGTTCAGGTGTTTTTCTTAAAATATTGAAATCTCATTCTACATATTCAGTAAATGTGTATTTCTAGGTGACATATTTTTCAGACTTCCCATCATTGTTTATACTCATAACTGCTTATTATTAGTTACTGCAAAGTGGTTGCTTGCAGTTTAGGAATAAAAACATACAATCTTGCCAGAATCCAATTTGGTGATGATTAGCTCATATATTTTTGATATCTTCACAGTTCAGAGACTCCAACTGCCCCTGCCATTTTTATCAAGGGCTTTCTGGCTTTAGCCCATAGGGTGATGGAATTTCCATGACAGCAGCAATATTTTTGTTTCCTTAGATTAACCTCTCCACCTCTCCTACACCTGCACAGATAATCAGCCGCTCTCAGACCTCCAACACCACCAGCAGCAGCATCACCCAACAGACGATGTTGCTGGGCAGCACCTCTCCCACCCTGAGTGCCAGCCAGGCTCAGATGTACCTACGAGCTCAGATGGTAAGTTCTGATTACAGTCCTTGCAAAGTTTGTCTTTGCTCTGTCCCTATTGGAAGATCTAAGCTCTCTCTCTTAAATATGGGAGATATTGGGCAGCTCTTTTGTCTTTTTTTTTTCCCCCACTAATTTGTAGTATTGAAGGGAAAGTCCTCTTGTGTGCTTGTATGAAGGTTCATAGATGTGTTTATCTACCTCAAAGATTATTCTCAATATGAATAAATATATTATTATATTTGGTTTACATTATTCTCCTTTGTTTCTATTCTCTATTATTTTCTTGGTTTACTAAAATTACCATGATAAATAGTTCTTTAAATAAATTAATCTAAAAGTAAAAAAGTAAATCTTAGAAGCTGTACATCAGTATGTGGAAGTATGAATCTCTTTAAGATCCTGCATTTCTTTCACAGATTTTTAAAATTTCAGTCTGTTACCATGTATTTTTTTCTTGCTTAACAGCTTATTTTTACTCCTGCAACCACTGTGGCTGCTGTCCAGTCTGACATTCCTGTTGTCTCCTCATCCTCCTCATCTTCCTGTCAGTCTGCAGCTACTCAGGTGAGCTTGTCTAAACTGATTAAAGGTCTGCCCCATCAAGAGGGACAAAACTGAAAAGTAAGGAAGTGTTGTGCTTTAGTTTTTCTTGCTTTGCTTTCACCCCAGACCAGAGAGCAGATGAGCTGCTGGGGTGGCTCTGCCAAACTCCAGCTGAGTGACCTTCCCTGTGAAGGTGTGCTGAAGGATTTGTCCTCACTGGGGCAGGATGGCAGTAAATGCCTCCTGAATGGCAGTGAGGAAGAAAGCACAGTTGTCTTGGGTTTGAATGTGCCCTGTGGTGACACAGAGCAGTGAGAATGAAATGTAAACTGGCTGTTCATTACACAGGTTCCAGCTGTTGTGTGCAGCAGGGATTGTGTAATCTAAATAAGGAGAGGTGATAATAATTAGTCCTCTTTTTCTTGTAAAAGATGATGTAAATTAGTGCTACAGGGGTAGGCATTACCCTTGAAAATGAAATTTTAGCTCAGCACATAGGATTGGAGATCTGGGATCATTACATGCAGAATCTGGGTGTGGTAACAGCCTTCAGTGAAAATGATCTCTGACTGATGTACATTCCAGAAAGCAAATCTTTTGTTTCATGTTGCATTGGAGGTGTCTTGATGAGAAGGGAGGTTAATATTGGTTGATTTGGAGGTTAATACAGAAACAGAGGTCTCAGTTTTGTTTAGCACACAGATTAGCAGAGAAGACTCTGGTCCCACTGACCACCCAAGGCTCTGCTTTATGGTGGTGTCTGGAAGCTCACTCACAAACCACTGCACTTCTGCAGTGTCTGTGAAAATAAAATTGCCTTTGCTTAAGATGACTTGTGTCATTTACTTTGAAGGCACAATAAAAGAGAAAAATGAAAGTTTTAATTCAAATTAATTAACAATTTCCATTTCTTTTAAAAATCCAATAAGAGAAAAAAGACTTCTGTATTTATCACTAAAGTAATAAAGATCCCTATCCTCTAAATTTTATGGCTTTAAAGATACTTTGATATGCAGATTTTTAGCTTCTTGTGATCACATGGGATGAGAAGCATTACAAAATGTAACTTTTTTTTGCTGTTTTTGCCTGATATTTATCACAGCTATTTATAGAGTTTGGCTCTTGTCATGCTTTGCTCCTTTCCCAGGTTCAGAACTTGACGCTGCGCAGTCAGAAGCTGGGCGTGTTGTCAAGTTCCCAGAATGGGCCACCAAAGAGCAGCAGCCAAACCCAGTCTGTGTGCCCCAGCAAGGCTGGCAGCAGCTCCAAGGGCAGCTCAGACCCCCCAGAAAGCAGCAGGAAAGGAGAGAGCCCCGCCCCAGAGTGCCGCAGCACGGCCGTCACACGCACCTCCAGCATCCACCACCTCATTGCACCAGGTGGGGGCCGTGTGGGGCTGTGGGGAGCCATGCTTCTGTCACACTTCAGTGTTCTCTGACATCTTGTTATAGATATTCCACAGGAACAGAGTTCAGATTTTACTAGTAAATTCACTTTGATGTTGCACAGGATTTTGATTAAGCAGAAGCAATAACATTCTTAAATCACAATTCAAGCACAATATAGCAGCTGCAATACCCCGTTGAGTCACAGCACAAACGTGATTCTCATTCTCTCTCTGTATGTTCATTGTCAGGACATGCCATCCCATCTCTGGGCAGCAAAATGTGGGCTGAAACCACCTCAAGCCTCTTGCTCCCATCTAAATCCATTTTATTATTACAGCGACCTGAGGAGGTCACTTGGTGGTGAGAGAAAGGACGAGAATTTTGTTTCTTGATCAGAAGGCTGGATTTATTGATATATGGTATATAATACATTATAACTATACCAATAGGAATAAAGAGAGAAGTTGCAGAGGCTTGCTAAGTTAAGCTAAGAATAGAAAGAATCTAAAACAAGAGAATTCTCTGTCCCTGTGTTCCAGAGAGCGTGCCCTGTGATTGGCTCCTATACTATACACATAGAACATGAACCAATCACAGGTGCATCCTATTGCATCTCACAGCAGCTGATAACAATTGTTTACATTCTCTTTCTGGGGCCTTAGCTTCCCAGAAGATGAACAAATCTGAAAGAAAAGATTTCTATGAAAAAATGTCTGCGACATTTTATTAGTGGTTTTTTTCTTTTTTCTGTGTTGTCTGTGTCATGTGAATGTTCTTATATCAAGTATTTTTATAAGCACATAGGTAACAATGCTAAAATTTCAGTATTTTGTATCAAGATAAATCAAAATAACCTGTACTTGGTTAGAGAGGCACTTACACTGCATGCAGCATATTTGCATCTCAGCTTTCTTATTTTGGACAAGTGATGGTAGTCTAGACAATTGGTCTGAATTCTGTGGAATGTAGCTTGGCTTAATGACAGCTTTTAGAGAAAGAGTGGGACTTGGAGGCAGACATTTTAGAGGTATTGAGCTCTATTGCACTCAGAACTCACATTGGTAAGAAAAAATCCCATAATTAATAGCAGAACAAATCAAAAAACCTACATAAATGAGTTGTTTCCCAAGTGGATAAAACAAAGAAGAGGTTTGCATGTGGAGGAAAATGTGTGTGTGCTGTAAGAAATGGCTGGTGAGTCACTGGTTTGCTTAAAGGTGATGATTTCTCTGCAAGCTGCACTATTTTTAGGTTTGTGCCTCTCAGTTGCTGTGTTCAAGTTCAGGCAAATGCTTTCAACGGTTTAAATTTATACTAAACTCTTGGAATTTTATTTAGTCTCTTAGCATGGTATTATCTGAGGTTTCACTTAACAGTTATCAGCAAATCCTGTTGTGCTTATCATTTCTCTTCCAGTCTGTTTCAAAGCAAAGGTTAAATCCATTTAAAGTTGTGTGAAATTCTTAAATAAGGCTGGATCAGCAATAATCTTAGACCTAGCAGCAAAAAGATAAATTTAGATACTTCTTTATAGAAAGTGTCTTTCTATATGTAAAAAGCATGGCCGTATTCATTTGTTCATTGCTGCATTTTGCTTTAGAAATTGAAATACTACCCTAATAAATTGTTATTGTGTTCTGTGTGCTGTCAAAGAAGATATTTTTAAACAAATATTGGAAGTATTAAAAATATTTTAAAGTGAGAGTTTTGGAGGTATTTTACAATATTTTCAGAACTTTAAGAAATAGATACTAATTTTAATAAATACTTTTTTCCCTTCCCTCACAGCTTCATATTCTCCATTGCAACCTCACTCTCTAGTAAAACATCAGCAGATCCCACTTCATTCACCACCTCCAAAGATCTCGCATCACCAGCTGATCCTGCAGCAGCAGCAGCAGCAGCAAGTGCAGCCGATTGCGCTGCAGACTCCTCCGGGCCCGGAGCCGCCTCCATCCCAGCACTGCCTGCCCCTGCCCAGCCCCGCGCCCAGCAGCGCCCCGTCCCACTGCTCCCCCATCCACATCCACCCTCCGCCGCTCACGCTGTCCCCCACCCCGTCCCAGTCAGCTCAGCAGTCGGTGGTGGTCTCCCCTCCGCCGTCGCACTCCCCGAGTCAGTCGCCCACCATAATTATTCACCCTCAAGCCCTTATCCAGTCCCAGGCCAGCTCCCTGGTGCCCGCGGCTCTGCAGGCCGAGCCGGCCGCTCCCCCGGCGGCCGCCGCCAACCCCGCGCGGCCCTCGCAGCCGCTCGGCCTCCCGCAGCCGCTGCCGCTGCCGCCCTCGCCCGCCGTGCACATCGGGGCCGTGGAGCCGCCAGCCTTGGTGTCCCCGGGCCAGCAGCTCGTGTCCTCCGCGCCACACCAGCAGTATCCAGCCCTGCAATCCGCTCCCATCCCTCTGGCGGCTCCGCCTCAGCTCTCGGCATCCTCAACTCAGATTCAACCGCTGCCCCTGCAGTCTGTGCAGTCTTTACAAGTGCAGCCTGAAATTCTGTCCCAGGGCCAGGTTTTGGTTCAAAACACTTTGGTTTCTGAGGAGGAACTTCCCGCTGCAGAGGCTTTGGTCCAGCTGCCGTTTCAAGCTCTTCCTCCGCCACAGACCGTCGCAGTAAATCTGCAGGTGCAGCCGTCGGTTCCGATTGAAACTCCGGTGGTGAGTGATAACATTGCATCCTTTATTCTTTCCCTGAGTCAGGCCCGTTGACTTCAAAGCGACCTGAATCAGGTGCTAGACAGTGGACAAGACACCTATTGATTATAGAACTGAGTTTTGAGAAAATCCTAGACATTTTCCTTCTGTTTCATGTTTTGGTTTGGGGTTTTTTTGTTGGCTTTTTTGTAATGGATCATCAGTCAAGAATATCAACCAGGAATCGTGAAAATGTAAATTTAAGATCTAAAATCTTGTTGCTTAATGAAATTACAATGTCTTTGAAGTTTAAAAAAGTAAACATATGACAATGCTTACATAAAGAATTTTGGTAAATGGGACATGAGGACTGTAAACTTTTACCTCAATACAAACAGATTTTGATTAGGAGAACAATCTATACTAGGTGGGAGGTGCATATCAGGTTATTAAGATGATAGGTTTCTCGATTATTTATTTTGTACTAACATTAAAAATATCCCCTTCATAAAAGAATAGGGGAATTTTGATGCTGTTTTGGCAATTCCCATCACCACCATTTAATTTGGTCCAGTGTTTGTCTCAGATGTCTACAATTTGTAATTGAGGGTTTTGCCTTCAATCACTAGATTAAAATGATGTACAGGAAAATGAAATGTTATGCAAATAAGGCTGACATTTAAGATGGCATTGCTGAGCTTTAGTGGTAAAATGCTAAATGAGATTAAGATGAGCAAAAGAATCAGCAGCTCTTGTAGGCTTTTTTGAGGCTATCAGCAGGTTAAGGAAGGAGGTGTGCTGTTCATTTTCAATTTATTTTAAGAGGGTAATAATCTCAACTCTGTTATTTCATGGAGAAATTGGACAAAAGAGTAGGAGCCAGGTTTGCTTTTGACAGGGTGGTGTTTTACATTTTAATCTGCTGTCAGGAATTTATGTAAATTTATTTCAATACTTTTGAGGGAAAGACCTTAAAACCTCTTATAACCACTAATGCTTGATAGTCTTGGTGTACTCTTCTGAAATACTCAGCTTGATTACACTGCTGTGTAAGATAGAACAATTTGCAGACTTGTCATTAAACTTGCATTTTGCAGATGTATTTAAATAACATCAAATGTATGTGTAAATAAAAAGAACAGTAAACTATACACATAAGATATTGAAACAGGTTCTCTGCTCTGTTTGATTGGAGCTTCTTTATGTACTGCTGTTTGTAACAAAATACTTCAGTTTTGCTGTCATAGATATTGTGATGTCCTCAGAGTTCATTGTTTGGTATGCATTTTGGGAACTAGTATTTTATTAGAAGACTAACATATTTGACCTGGTAATTGATTTTTAAAACTGTATTTATGCAACTCTTTTAAGGTGTTAAGATAGAATGGAAATCTCTCTAAAGCAATAGTTTGTTGGATGCAGATTTACCAAGTGGAGAATGTGTGTGAAGAGGAGATGCCCGAGGACTCAGATTGTGTGCACATGGCGAGAACACCCACACCACCCACCTTGTCCCCACCAGCCATCACCTTGGGCAATGGAGAGGCTCTCAATTCAGAAGATCCTTTGTCAGGTGATGACAAATGCCAGGCTAAGATAGCTTTTGGTTTTGTGATTTGTGTGAGTAATTAATGGCTAACTATGTTTGTAGCTAGCAGGTACTGAGTAAAAGAAGATGTTTGCATGAGGAGGGTGTGTTTGTGGAAGAGTCTGTTGAGATAAACCATCTTGTTTTAAAAGTGGAATCTGTGAAGCCTAGGGAAGAGCCTGTGTTAGGGGTTGATGGGTGCAGAGATGGGTCTTGGGGATTTATCACCTCTTATTTCCTGATTCTGAGCCAATGGTTGGACATGAGTGATAAAACATAACATATTTTGTTGTTTTTTGCAGAACATGGGGGACTGCCTTCAGTGACATCATCAGTCAGTGCCTCAGTAATTAAATCTCCATCTGATCCTTCCCATGCCTCTATTCCACCACCCCCTCTTTTGCTTCCAGCAGCAACGACAAGGAGCAACAGCACCTCCCTGCCCAATAGCATTCCCAGCCTAGAAAACAAACCTCCCCAGGCTATTGTTAAACCCCAGATCCTGACCCACGTCATCGAGGGCTTTGTCATTCAGGAGGGGTTGGAGCCATTCCCTGTAAGTCTGAATTTGCTAGGAATTTTTTACTACTAATCTTTGAAATTTACTCTTTGTAAGAATGATATTATTTGTGGCTAGTTGATATTTAGATCTGGAATTATGTTTCAGATGTTGGTTTTGCCTTCTCTCCACTGATTGGTGACTTGAGTAGTAGTAGGCTATGTCTGGAGATAAGTACAGAGAGTGGGTTTAGGTTACTACTTGGAAAACTTTTTTACATTTGTCTGCCTCCTAGATCCCTCTATTTAAGTGATACCTTAATTTGAACCTCAGAGCTGAGTCTGTTAAAATTTTAAAATGCTACAATTTGTTGTTTTAAGCACTGGCAAGCTCTTAACTGGGCTAGGTGTAATTAGTGCAGTGTCTGGTAAGAAGCACTGTTGAAAATTTTAAATCACAAACTGACAATTCAAAGCCTGTCTTTCTAATTTAATGTGTGTCTCATTTTCCCATTCCTTCATTTCTGTAGATATAATGCGTTTCTCCCTTTGTTAAATATAATTGCAAACTCTGCAGAGCAGGAGTGAGTCTTAATTTCTTTGAGAAATGAGCTTTGTTCCGATATAATTACACTTCATTGATATGAGGTAGAAACTGATCATCTTCTACTGAGAAAACTGCAAACAAATATTGTTTGTAATAATTCACTCTTGTGAATCATGTTAATTACCCACAGTTGCTTTGCTTTTGTTGCACTAGGTCAGTCGTTCATCTTTGCTGGTGGAACAGCCTGCAGAGAAGAGATTGCTGGTGGAGGGTCAGATCATGAGTGTGGTGTGTGTTGAATCAGACTTGCAGAACACAAAACATGCAGACAACTCCTCAGACACAGAGATAGAGGATATGATTGCAGAAGGTTTGTAGTTTTTGTTTAAATGCCCTTTCCCCCCTCCAGTTCTGTGTGCTATGAAATGGGAATCAAATTGTGGCCTGGCCCAGAAAAACCAAGTTATTCTGTGAACACACATTTTTGTATAAATTCATCTAAGATTTGAAAGTTCAGAATTTTTTTAGCCACCCCTGGGTTTTCTTTCCCACAGCTTGTATCCTTATACTATCAGAGCTGGTTTGGGTGATCTGCTTAAATTTAGTCTCAATGAAAGTCTTTCTTTCATTCTTCTAAAAGATTTCTATTCCTTCTTCCAAATCAAAACTCTTTGCAGCAGTCATTTTGTCCATAATTTGTTTCATTAGATATTAATTCAAATTTCTTTTCAGTATGAGCACTATGCTGAGTCTCGGATTTCAGGCAGCTTGTCTGTTTTGTGCAATTATCCAAACACTCATAGTTTTAGGTTGAGTTTTTGTTTAGCTTCTTGCAGCTGGTGTTAGGTTTATGTAGAGAATTTGTAACTACTCATTAGATGAGCTGGTAGGTGACATCCAACATAGAGACATATCCATGTACACACCACGTGAGTAGAGGAGATTTGCTGATAGTAAATCAGGGTATGATTGTGTGTGTGGCAGAAATACCTTCTCAGTATTTCCAGCTCTTTGCTGCACTAGTGCTTTTTGTAGAGTAAGAAAAGGGCCATCTCATCAATAAGAGAAAATACTCTGTAACAATAAGCTGTAAATTAGCAGATGCAATAATCCTTTTCTTTGTTGCATGCATCTTATCTTTTTCATAGATTGAATGTTACATATATACAAGATTCAATGTGTTCTTTGCTTTCACAAATCCCTTTGGTTGTAGCAGCTGCTTCTTCAAAGAAAGTACTTTAAAAGGTTAATTCATTATGCTGTTACAGAGTTTGCATTTATACTGTGGAAGGCCTGATTCTTGTAATGAACTCTTTATGAAGCAATTCATGAGGAATGCTACCCTTCTTTTTTAATTGCTTGCTATGTTTGAGGGCAGACCTGCTCATGGGTGGCTTGAAATTCAACAAAAAACTGATTAAGTTCATTGAATAACTTAATTGAAGGTTCATTAAGGTTTGGTTTGCTCAAGATCTTTTCTAGACAGAATGAAATCTATGACTTGCTTAGCTTTGCATAATTGTCTGTTAATCAAAGTATTTAATTGAATGCGTTAAATATTTGAAGATCTTTTGCCTGCTTGAGGTGAGAGATGTGAACATAATTTTGTGTCATTGAAACTGACTTTATTCCTCATTCCTTCTTTAGAGGGACTGGATGAAATTGAAAATGATCTTCTGAAGTGTGAATTTTGTGGAAAAATGGGATATCCCAATAAGTTTCTGCGGTCAAAAAGATTCTGCTCCACATCCTGTGCCAAAAGGTAACTCTATGCAGTTATTGTTTATAATTATCTGGCTAATGGATTAATCCCTCCTGGTTAAGAGAGCAAGAATTCACAGTCAACATCTGAATGCAAAATCTTCTATTGTAACAACTGGAAAGTTGATGTTTAATACAATAAGTTTTAGAAATGAGGAATAATTTCCCATTTCTAGTCACCACTTAGCTCTTCTTTGGTGTGTCTGGACATGACCTTTCTCATGTGTCTGCTCTGTTCCCATTTAGGTAGTGGGAATATATATATATGTTTGATTTGGTATTTCTTGGGACACCACCAGCAAAATAATCTTAAAGAGATTTAGTCCTTTAATCTTAGCATGGGATTTTTGCTTCTATCCTGCTTTGCCTGGGTATCAGCTAGGTAGAGAAAATGGAACCAGAAAATACAATGTGATTTTAGGTTTTTAGTGGACATTTCTGAGCAGAACTGTACTATGTGATAAAATGCAAAGGTATTTCTAAGAATGGGAAGGACAGACATCTTCCAGGGGTAATCTGGGTCTACTTGATCCCACAAGGAGATGAGGGTTTTGATGAAATGGCCTTTGAGATACCTTTCTCTTGTATTTCTGTGACAGCTGTTGTTGTAATTAAGCAGCATTTCTACAACACTGTGATTTTATGGTTACTTGATTGAATTCAGTCCAAAAAACCACTAGTGCATTATTGAATATATCTTACTTCTTTAGGCACAGCCTTAGTTGCACTAAGAAATTTGGGCTATTTCCATCAGACAAGACCAGTCGTTGGAATCGGAAGTCAGATAGCCAAAGTCTTGGGCGGCGCGGGCGTCGGCCGAGCGGCCCTGAGGGGGCGTCACGAGATCATTTTCTTAGACAGGTCTGTGGAACATTTGCTTAAAACTATGGCACTGCTTTGGGAATTGCAAATAAAGCCTAATACTGGAGTTGCTGCGTTTTCCAGCTTCCAATTACTTATCCATCTGCAGAAGAAGATCTGGCTCCTCACGAGGACGCTGTTCCGACGGCCATGACCACGCGCCTGCGGAGGCAGAGCGAGAGGGAGCGGGAGCTGCGGGAGCTGAGGATGAGGAAAGTGCCAGAGAGCATCGACCTCTTACCTGTGGTGCAGACTGACCCCTCAGTGTGGACTGTCGATGAAGTCTGGGCCTTTATACATTCTCTGCCTGGTATGGAAGGGGCAATAACTTGTTCTCTTGTTTTAACAATGAAGTTCCTTGCTTTATAGCAGCGCTGTGATGAGGAGGTGCTGTGGTAACAGCAGCAGTGTTAGCTGGTGATAGAGACTGGAATGTGATTTGTTTCCTCTTGCTTGTTCCTTCAGCACAAATCCCATGTTGATAGAACTAGTCCCACTTCTGCTGTTGCATCCCAGCTGATGGAGATTAGAGCTGTTCCTTCCTTCAGTCTGACTTCTCTCAAGAGGTCAGTAGAGAGATCAGACACGCTCCCTCTCTGTTACACTGCTTTCTTCTCTTCCTTTCTCACTTCCTCCTTCTCTTTCTTCCTTCCTTGCTGCTTATTCAGTAGAAAAAGCAAGAGCAGTGTTCCTTCCCTTGATACAACTGAAAAGTTTGAAACACCTGGCATGATACAAGTCATTAAAAAAGAATAAGCAAGTTTCTGCTATAAAGTTAAAATTTGTTTTGCAGCTTTGCTCAGAGGTCTTCTGCCTAGAAACTCAGCATACTGCTAGTCTCAGTTTGTTCTCAGAAAAAAAGAATATGGTTTTTTGCCTGTTCACAAACCTTTCCTTTAGATCACTATTCACCGTTACCTTTATGTCATCTTCAGGTTATTTGACATTTATAATTTCCTAACTCTCATAACCTTTAAAGCTTCACTTCCAACCTTTTCCCAAGGATGCCATTTTATCTGATCAGACACTGTAATCCCTACAGATAACAAGGCAGATCTCCACAGTAGCAGTCATACCAGAACTTTTCTTGCTTACCCATTAAAACCCAGGCTATGTTTGTTTCTAGTTTTCTACTTTTTTTGGAATGCTATCCCATTTTTTGTGTATCCCATTAGACTATTAACCTGTAAGGAATATATCTTCACTGCTAAGTCATACACATGCATTATGACAGTCTTTGTAGTAGGTCAGGCAAAGAATTGTGTAAGAGGTGTTTAGAATTGGCAAAAGTCATCCTTGAAGTACCTTTCTGCTGATAGTTTATTGCAATTCAGTAACAATTCAGCTTCTGGGAACCTGCAGTGGTGGCTGTAGAAAGAAGCAAAGCTCCTTAGGTTTGGGATGTGGTCATTCCTGTTTCTGTACTTGAGCTGTGTTATGGAGTGTAGCTCTGTCACTGCTGTTTTCAGTTACTGTTTTTATGGATTCAAGACTCTGGTTAATTCAATAACTAATCCTAGGCTCTCAATAAATGGCAGTTCCTGTGCTAGAATAACTGAAGTGCCACATAAACACCATTCACTTGCAAGTATGAAACCAAAAATTTTATTCTTAAAATGTGTTTTCTGTTTTGAAACCATTACTTTTACAATATTTCAGCAGCTGCTGGATCTGGTTTCATTTTTTGGATTCTATAAACAAGGTGATCTTTGATTTTAAACAAACTTATATTTATTTGTATGTAATGAAAGTTTATTGTAATTATTCATTCCTCTCCATATGAAGGCCTAGTTTCTCAAATACTTTTTTTAGAAAGAAGTTCAATAGATATTTAAAGTTATATTCACAACCTGCCAGAATTTTTGTTGCTATGTTGCTGCATTTGGGTTTTTGGGTAATTTTGGGGTTTATTCTTTTCAGTATATTCTCAAGTCGCTCTCTTGAAAAAATATTTTATCATATACTTCCAAAATTGATTAATGCAGGAAATAATACAGATGATTTCCATTATGGCACTTTATATTCTTTATCTACTCGATGCAGTCTGTGCAGACCATCTGCCATGCTGTAGGAGATGGTGATTTGTCACTTTTCCATAAACATTAGGAACATCTGTTTTCATTTACAGCTTTCTGCACAGTCTGTAGCTGAAATGAACTTGTGTCCTTGTCAGGCTTTTCTGAGTTCCTCTGGAGCCTTTTGGAGGAGTCAATGTCCAGGACACTTTTTTGCCCTGTTAGCTGCTTCTTCTGGGGGAGGAGACAGAACAACTTAAGCTGACAGAATTGTTCTCCTTTCTGTCTTCAGCTGCAAGATAAATGACCTTTCACCAGCTCTCCACCCTTTTCTTTTGGCCAAGTTATTGCACAACAAGCAATTGCAAAAGTGCTTAAGAATATACCCAGATGTGCTTGGACGTGGGAACTGCAGTACCTTCAGCTTCCATGCTCTGCTTTTCCAAAAGTGACTTTGATAAAAAGTATTTAAGAAGTTGCACAGAAATTGCTTAAAGGAAAAAAGCTGGCAACAACAAACATCCAGTTTCCTATTCCAGTAGCACCAGTTTTGTTCCTAAATGTTTTGTTCCTAAACTTCTCCTGATCTCTCAGACTCTTTGTAAATGGTGTGGTCTGACAGTCACAATGTTCAGGTCTCAAATCAGACATGCCATGATACTTTCCCAGAAATACTCAATACTTGACTTACAGATCTTTTATCTGTTGTCAGCCCTTCAATGAGAAAACCTTTATGATGATGCCAGAGCTGATGTTACATGAGGTCTGTTTAACAGATCATTAAGGAAAAAAATGTGCTTTATTCTTTGTGAAAAGCTAACTTTTTCCAGCCTTGAATGTTACAACCTTCACACAGTAATAATCCAAATGAATTCATTTTTGGATGTTGATACATCCTTCCACATTTCCTTTCCATTTGCCTTGTACACATTTGTAAATCCTTCAGGAAATTAGGCTGTCTGTTCTTTATGGAATTTAAATCTGAACACACAAGAGAATATTAAATTAGTTGCTGTGATCTAGGTACAAAAGTTCTTCACAGTGATTTCATATCTCCATAATAGTGTACTTTTTAAAAGGGAAAATGTAAAAATGCTGAAAAATAAGCTTTCTTGAGAAATTATTGACATCAGGAATGGAAGGTGGAGCACAAATTCAAGTGTGTCTGAAAGGCTCTGAGACAGATGGAGAGACTGCTGGGTTGAGAACACAAATGTATTAAAAAACCCATTAAAAACATGGCTGGGGGAAAGAAGCTTCAAATAAACAACTGACAATGAGTGCTCTCATGGACATTAGAAAACATTCATCCATCTAACAGAGCTGCCATAGAGCCAGGCATAACTGGCTGATCCTGCTCAGCACACATCCAGAAGATCTTTGGAGGAACCTTTATTTCCACAGTGTTCCTCAGTGGAAAGGGGCCCTCAGTTACTTGGGACAGTCCAACCTATGTAGAATCTTTTTTTTAATGTTGTGATCTTCAGTAACCTGAGACTGGTATTTCATGTTGAGAAAAGAAGTTTAAATTGGGAAAAAAGATCCAACCAGTTTCAGGTTGCCCTTGTGAAGTGAGTTACTGCTGTGTGTAGAATATTCACTCTGATAACTAATGATAAATATCTTCATGAGATGGTTGTGCCAAATCCCATACATCAAAACTTTGTTTCCTTAGCTCTGTGGTGTAACACACAGATGGAATTAACTCCTTTTGGAAATTGTAGCTATTTGGATGTTCTCACTGTGCAGAGCAGTATAATATAGTTCTCATTTATAGAATTAGATAATAGTATCTTTTTATTGCTGGAAAGAACCCACTTGAATTATGTTCCTGATTGCTATTTCAGTGCTGTTTTCCCAATCTCTTCCAATGATGAGAGGTTGTTCCTCTTAATGAAATGAAAATTCTGTCTTTGCTGGGACTTGAAATTCCCAATGAGTAGTTCTCCAGTAAATACAGTGTAATTAGAGGCTGTAGTAAAAATTATTTTCATGTTATTTCAGAATTCCCATCATAATACTGAACTCTTGCATGTAATTTAGGTTCAACAAGCTAAAGGGATGTGCACTGGAAAATGTGTTGCTGAAAAGCTCTGGTGTGGACATTGGATCTAAGAATGGGCATTTCTAAACCAGTAATCATATTTTTTATTGCCTTTAGGTTGTCAAGATATTGCAGATGAATTTAGAGCACAAGAAATTGATGGACAAGCTCTCCTTTTGTTGAAGGAGGATCACCTTATGAGTGCAATGAATATTAAGCTTGGACCTGCATTGAAAATCTGTGCACGTATCAATTCCTTGAAAGAATCCTAGGAGGTGAACATGAAGGTTTAAACAAGAGTTTCTCAGTGACAGAACCAACAGTAATATGCCAACATCTTCACTGTGGCATGAGTGTTACTGTGATGTTTTGTTAAGTAGGTGGGACTCTCCCCACATAAAGACTTTAAAATGTTCCTTTGATTATACCAGGAGTCCTCTGTAGTTTTCAACAACTAATAAGTTTATAGTAAAGCCTGAGTAATGCTTTGAGTTGAACTTTTTCATGGAAAAACATGAAGTGAAATATGCTGTGCTAGGTTAGATATTCCCCAACATGTACTTCATTTTATGAGTTATGATTAACCCCCCAGTCCCCACCCCAGTCTAGACACCATTTAAATCGTGTTGCTGTATTCTGAAAGATTTTTCCCACATACAGCAGTGTTTGGACTGAACTAACAGAAGTGTCCACAGGCCCTGTGGAAGCACTAGTACCAGTAAAATGCTATGCATTTAGTTGTGCTCTCTGAGTTTGTTTTAGTCTTGAGCAAATTGTTTGTAAGGGGTAGGTTGGCAGCTGGTTTTCCTCATGTAGGCTTACCCTCATCTCTGCCACTATAGTATTTTCTTGAAGTCTGTAAAATACTATAAACCATGTAGATGTCTCATCAAAGTCCTCGTGATCAGGCTACTGACACTCCTGCCAGAGGTAACTGAAGCACATGTTACTTTACTCTTTGAATGCTGCTATGCACTAAGGGGGCATTAAGTGTTAGATTTGTAGTTTCACATGCTGCTAGTTAAGCTAGACCAGCAGTTCTCAAATGGGGGTTCAGAGTGGACCTTGAGGAAGAGTGTGAGCTCTTGGGGTTCAGGTTCCCAAATGCCTGGGTGTGAGGGGCTGAAAACTGCAGCCAGGACCAGCTCATGTTGAGACAAGTTGCTTTAGACACTGGGGGTAGAGAAGGGACAGCATAACTCAGATGTTCTTTTTCTTGATACCTCTTCTAACATCTTTTTCTGTAGTGCATTCCCATTGCCTCACTGGAAGCTTCCAAGCACCTTTTCCTTGTCCAGTGGCCACTGTGAGCTGTGCTTGCAGTGCTCTGAGGAAGGAGCAGTGAGGTCCCCTCAGAGCTTGTGCAGGAGCAGCTGCTGCTGCCATGAGGGAGCCTGGAGCTGCAGCTCAGCAGGAGGAATGCCAGTGTTGGCAGCTCTGGGAGAATGTCCTGGTTTAGTGCAAATTTGGGAGGACCAGGACAGAGAAATATCCTGCTTTGTCCCTCTGGCAGGAGATTTTGCCTTGGATGCTGCAGACCCAGGGGGTGGGATTTTAGTGTCCCCCTCCATCTGCCCTCTCTCCCGCTCTGTGGGACAAATACATTTCCCCAGTTACTGATGCTCGTGGAAGCTGCCTGGGCTCTGAGGCAGCAGCACCTTCTTGGCCTTTGCCTCCCCCACCTGTGCACGGATGTTCATGGATGTATTTTGTCCTTCTGTTCCCTCCCTTTTGCAGCTCCACTCCCCTTATGTACAGACCTGGATCCTTAAGCTCTTGTTTAGGGAAAGAAGGGTACGTGTGCTGATAGTCATTGTGTATATTTGAATTAAATATGTGTATGTGTCTGCAAATAATGTATTTTTTGTATTTTATGCAAATTAATGCATAATATATGATTGTGTAGGGAGGTATTCAGGGGGCTGTACAGTATTCCTGAAGAGAAGAGGAACTGACCTAAAGTTTGAGAACTGCTGCCCTAGATCAAAAGGAGTCAATGCACATACACTGGCTAAAAGGCAGGTTTGTGACAGACAGATTAATATGTATATTAACTGATGACCTTAAAGAGTAAATTTGAAATACAGAAAAATCTGTGCTTCATTTTCCTTTAATTAGACTATTGCTTTGTTTCCACTAACAGATTTTCTACCATTACCTTCTGGAGATCAACATTAGAATCATTGTTTTAATTACGGCTGTTTGAGGTTGCTAATAGCAGATGTTATTAATGTTTTTATTAACCACTGAAGCTGCAAGTTAGGACAACACTTTGCAGTTGCACGCTGGTTTGTGGTGAGAACCCCTACCCAAATGGCACCAAAGCTTTAGAGGATGAATTGATGCCTGGGTTTATTTTGGAGGGAAGTTGCTAAGCACTTTCTAATTTGTTTTTATTTTTTCCTATTTTCGGTTACTGTTGTAAAATAAACTTCTTAGTTGAAGTTCCAATGTTTGCTAATGTTCATTTGAAAGACATTCAAATGATGGAGACAGTGGGTTCCCATTTGTAGCATTTCTGTAAGATACACAGTGTAGCATATCTGTAACATATGTTCTAAAGGATATGTTCTGTTTTGATGAGCTAACTGAAGACTAAAGATATCTTAGATATTTATCCTTTGGCTTTTGTCTTAAAGTTTTATTATTTTTATACAGAAATCTCACTGGCTAATTTTTAATCTGTCTTCTGATTGTACTGTTCTTAGGCAATGTAAAAAGTAGGGATACATAAATGTGGTTTGATAATGGCTTAAGGTGTACTAGAAAATGTGGACTTAGGGCTCTTGTTTAGACCTGTAGTTAATCAGTGTTACATGCATGAGAATTTCATGGCTGCTTTAATTTTGCTTTATTAGACAGCTTTCAGGAGAGCTTCTGCAGCTAGTGTTTGTGTCCAGCTCAGCCAGAATCACTGCCAGGTGCCAGGAGCCCAGAGCAGACCCAGCAAGGCACATCTGGTCCTGTTCATCTGGTATGTAACATTCCCTGTGGCTTTGGGAGAGCCACAGATAATGAGTTATGCTTCAAATATTCATAAGTGCAACAGCTTAGAGTGTGGGCCTTATGCATATTGAAAGTTTTTTTCCTCCTTCAGTGATTTTGGCAATTAACTGGAACTTAAAAGCAGACATAGCTATACCATCCTCTCCTGATAGAAGTGCACTTGTACAGGAGTGTTTGCCAGTGTAGCTGTGTCAATAAAATATTTTTTTTAAAAAATCACGCTTGTATGTGAAAGTAGGCTGGAAAATTTCCAAGTGCAACTGAAGTCTACTTGGGAAGCTTATGAATTTTCTCCAAAAAGCAATATAATACTTAGAGTAACAGTCCTCCAGAACCATTTTATGTACTGGCCATTTGCTGTTCAGATAGGTGAGGTTTTCCCAGGCTTACACTGCCATTTCCCATGGCTTTCTCACATGTTAGTATCCTGTACCCTCTTGCAAAAGAAGAAGTATTAAAGATTTTAATTGTATTTTAACACTTGTTCCCACAGGATATGTCTACAAGAAATCTTTCTTATTCTCTTTATTTCCTGGGATTTTGCTTTCTGTATTCAGACTTGTGGTGTTGCAGGCTACCCCTCACAGTAATGTTTGCAATATTTCAGCTTCTGTAGGAATAGGTCAGAAGGGAGATACATTCCATGGCTTTTCCCCTTCCTTTTTTTCCACCTCTCCATCCTGCCCTACTCCTTAATGCAAACTGCAGCATTAGCTCAGGGCAAGGCCCTTTTGCAGAGCACTGGGCTTGCAGGTGTGTGTCAAGGTTTCATCCAATAGAACAGAACTGTAACACTTGTCTCAGCTCCAGGGTTTGTTTGGGGTTTTAAAGAATGATCAGAAGGGGTGTGCAGCCTCCCCTGATCCATCTGGCTTGCATCAGCATCCCTGCTTTGCAGCAGGAGCAGGCACTCCCCTGAGGAGGCTTGGCTGCCTCCACTGACTCAAAGTGCCAGTTTTGGCTCACCAGGGAGTGTCTGAAGGGGTTTTAAACAGGCTGCATTGTAAATCCATTCTTTACCCATTAACCCATCATTTTATTTTCCAGAAATGAAGTTCTTGATGGAGGGTAAGGCCTTTGCTAGATTTTTGTCAATGGGACATTTCAAATAGATTTGTGTCCTGCAAACATCCAATTCCTCATTTTTTCCTGTGAAAGCAAGTATTTACCCCCTGACTTCCACCTGTGCTTTGTCCAAAAAGGAATCCAGCCTTTTGAATAGAACAGATTGAATTCCTTTGTAACTGCAGGTGTGGCAGGTGGAGGCAAGGATTAAAGGGTAAAACCAACTGTTTGGGCAGACCTGTCATAGCTTTTGCATCATTTCTGCATCTTGAAGTGGAAGGAAATATTCAGGTACAAAACCACTGAAGTGTAATTGGGATGGAGGTTCAGTGTGAGACTGGGCTGGGTGTGCTGTGTCCCTGCCTGGCATGGCAGCTCCAACTGATGCCAGTTCCAGGTGGATGTTCTCATTCTAATACCACAATATCCATGCAGAAACTTCCACCTCAAGAGCTCCACACATTTCTTACACAGTGACAAATCTACAGCTCTGAGTGATCAAAGAATTCAGTGACAGCTGTATTGAGTCCTGGTTTTGCAAATAATTAGACATCCCCATAATTTATAACATGAGTAGTTCTGATTGTACTGAGACTGCTCATATTAAATCTCAGCATGTATAAAAGCTTGCAGGGTTATTTTCTCACCAGTTTTGTATAGAGATGTCCTGTTAGCATATCCTTAGAAATATATTTGTCATCATTAACCAGGTATTTCCTCATTGATTGTTCTAGGCTGCAGATAATGACTGTGTAAAATAATCAGTCTAGGGTAGTTTTTTAATATGCACCTGAATTAGTTTATTAGAAGCTAATATTTTAGTATTTTGTTCTAAATACCCTGTTCCTATTCAATGCTGAGTTGAACAGGTATGAGCAGAGCTATCAAGGAATAATTTCACTGTAAGGTGTTAATTGCTCATAGTGAATTAATTTTCAAGTCAGTCTTGCATAGTGAGCTGTAGTTTCAGACAGGAAATGCTGTAAGGAGAAAGAAATTTTAAATTAATTTAATGCTTAGTTCATTTAAGATGAGCCTAAATTAAATTAATTTTAAAAGAATTTGCCTTTAGTCATGAGAGGTTACTTAGACCTGAAAGGTTCTGTGTAGTTACATACCTGGATGGCTTTGCAAATGGTGACATTTGAAAAAGAGCCAGTAGTGATGCTCCAGTGCAGCTGTGTGGGTTTTTCAGGAAGCTGTCCCTGACCTGAGCTGATGGAGTCAGGGCTGGGCCCCAGACTGAGCACCAAGGCAGTGAGCACACAGTTCCTAATCCATAAGAATCAGCCTGGTTTGTTTTTACCATCTTCATCTCCTGGGAAATCTGACATTTCCTTCCCCGCTTCTGAAAGTGGCATTTTGCTCTCCTGGGTGTCAGGAGTTTTGTGTTCTGCCTTCCCCCTGGCTCTCAAATCAGCACTTCCACATGTGCTCCATCCCAAGCTGCTGTGCATGTTTGTGTAACCCCTGCATTAAAACACACACCTGCTCATTCACTTGAAGGTTGCATAGTATTTTCTAATCTCTTGCAGCAAAGTGGAAGGGAAAAAGCAAAGTTCAGAGATATGAATGTGCTGGTAATTGCAGGTATATGGAGTAAGCTCATAGTCCAGCTTTTGTAGCCATGGATTTGACTTTTCTGAAGCACAGTTCTGGGAGCCAGTGTAATGAACACATTTCAAGTTAAATTTTTTTACATTTCTAGCAAGTATTCCTGTTAAATTATCCAAATAACTCTGTAGAGTAAGGAGCTAGAAAAACAAGATTTCAAAGGATTTTTTTTTTTTTTCCATCTAGAAGTCATTGTAACTTGAGCACAGTTGTGCATTTATAGAATTGTGATGATAAACTCTGTTTAAGTGCAATATATAACACTGAAGGAGCATTTAATTGTGTTTATGAAGCACTGCTTGGGTACATGGGGTTGTTGACAGGCTTGTGGTTGGGTAATAATCAGGGTATCTCTGCTGATTATGGGATTAGGCTTGAAGCACAAATGTCTTTGATTTGTGAGGTAGATCTGCTTTGTGAGTGAAGCCTGGGCAGCCTGTGGAAGGCTTGTGGTGTCCTCCACTACCCAGCCAGCATGCTTCCATCCTCTGGCAACTTCTGCAAATTCAATTTTGGAAAGAACAATGAGGGATTCTGCACACCCAGCTTCCTTTCCAAGTAGTCTTTGTGTTCTAGAATGAACAAGCCAGTACTGATGTGTGTAAAGATAAAGGGTTTTAGCATTGAGTGCCAAATACTCTGGTCAGAGTTGAAAACACATAGAATATCTCATTAAAATCAATGTTGACTTGTAAGAGATTCTTTAAATGAGAAAAGTACAGAAGTGTCCCATAAATGTTTAACACTTTAGCTGCTGTTAGCATTAGTATCAATACTGTAAGGTATTTGAATGGTGTAAAGCCATTAGATGCTGGCACAGCACAAAAAGTGATATACAGAGGAGTTGTAGCAGTGGTTATCTGTAGTTCTTTTATTTCAGATATTTCCATGTTCCTGGCACAGCTTCTGTCCTCTCTGGCAGTGAAGCTGTCACCCTGCTCTAGAGAGGGAGGGTTCAGGCACCAGTGTTGGGACTGCCCAGAAGCACCAGGTTAAAAAAATGCAGAGGAAAAGAACAATTGCTGGGAAGGCAGTAGGATGGAGATCACTGCACAGCTGGGGTCTCCCTCCATGTATGCCAAGGGTAAAAGTGGGCTGGCAAAGAGTTTGCCATTATTATATTTTAAATCAGTCCCTTGGCAGGCTCAGGCACCATGGTTGGATGTTGCTGGAGACCTGCAGTGCCACTGTTGCCTCCTCAATGGAGGTGACAGCCTAAAAGTTGATGCTCTTTGGCACTTTTCCAGAAAAAGTAAGAAAGAATAAATTTGACAAGTATTACAGTTAGTAACATCAATCCATTAATATTTGCTTTGGCTGCATGTTGTGGGTTCCCTGTAAAAAATGTTAAAAACTTCAAGTGGCTTGAGGAGCACTGAGCAGCTACAGGAATTCTGGCACATTGGGGCAGATGGGGTTGTGTAAACTTTAATTAGGCCTTGGGAAGCTGAACCACACTGATAAATAAAACATGTCAGCAGCCTCACCCAACTGGTTGCAGTTCCAGTTCTGTGCATATTAGTGATTCAGAAGGGTGAGACTTACCATGCAAAACACACCTGAAATGAACTTGAAAATAGCTTTTCCTTCATCTGGTGTTGAATGAACTTTAAAAGAGGAATTTCCCCCTGCCTGCTGAGTCTGTAGGAATTAATTATTTCATGATTCTGAAATGCCTGGTGCATTCCTATAGTTGATGTATTTGCTGATTTTTAAATGGAATTAGGTTTTGTAAATATTTTGTCAGCCCCATTTCAGTGGGTGTCCAGTTTCTATAAAACCTGAAGAAATGCTGTGTCAAACCCTGTGTTTAGCCATGGTTTATCCTGTAGCATCTCCAGCACTAACTAACAGCAATTACAGATTGAGGGAGCAGGGAGAGACTGCTTAGGGCTGTTTTTCCAGGTAACATTGCATGTGTTTTCCTACTTCTAACATGGAAATAGAATTTCCTCCAAGTACATTTTCCAGCATAAAAAATGAAATAATTTGTGGTGCCAAACACTTCAAACTGTATTGCTAAGCATTGCCTCCTCTTATTGCACTAGTTTTAAAATTCAGTTTTTGATCATTTACTGTCCTTTTGATGGCCTTTTAACCAGGATTTCCCCCAAAACCATTTTCTACTGCTGAAAAATGCTTGTCCCCGTTTGATTACATCACAGAAACCTCAAAGATATTTACCACAGCTTGTGGGTGAAAGAAGCACTATGTGGGGTGAAAAAATAAATCAAAATAATCAGATTTGGTATGTTTCAGAAATCAAAGATTAATTTATGATCAAGATGTTATTGTGTATTCTTATGGAGTGAAATACTGGAATATTCTTTTATAAGAAAATTTAACCCATGTAGTATTAAATTCTGCAATTAAATCTATCTCTATAATTGATATATAATAAAATAAATTATTACCCAAATTTTAAATTTAATTGAAGAGCACACAATGAGCTATGTAAAAGTATGATCTTCACTTTGTGAATCATTTTTTAAGAAGCACTTTCCTATTACCAACTAGCATGTGAATGAATTTTAGATTCTCTCATTTATGGTCTGTAAAAGTGACATTTCTTCAATCTGTCTGTTAATGGGTGAATCCATCCTACAAATGCTGAAACAAAGCACCTTATACTATGCTGCTTAAATTTGCTTGTAATTGCACCTTTTGTTATCTGCAGAGTTTTCTTAATGAGTATTCTTGTGTGAAATCATTGTTCCCTGTGGGTCTGGGGGACAGTTAACCAACCTACAGCATCATTTCCTTAGTTTCTCTTTCAATACAACATTGTATTGTGAGTTTAGTGCTTCAGAAATAAATGCTAATTTCATTTGTCTGCTTTGGTTGTGTATCATTTATTTATCTTATCCAAAATCAAATCAAGTCCATTGTAAAACTCTAAGAATTTGAAAATTGAGAGTATTTTTTCTAGAAGCCTAATTCTTTCCCGGCTGAAGTAGTCCCACTTCATATTTAGCTATTTTACAGTAATTTTGGCTTCAAAATAAGCTATGTTTTAATTTGAAACATTCTTTAACCTTGGGAATGCATTTATGTATAGCAGCTAACCTTGATGCTTGTTGCTTTAATTATTTAATTATTAATATGTTCATGTATCTTGGAGGAGCAGCAGCAAAGAAACAATGAAACAGCACCTCTTCTGAGGTGTTGGAAGTTACACATCTTGCACTGGTTTTGTACTATAAAAATTTCTATTCCTGTAGGAGTCATTGTCGGTCGGAGGAAGGGGACCAGGACACCAGCTGGTTCATCCCAGGTCCGGTTTATTGAAGAAAGCATCAAACACTTATACAGCAAATAATAAGCTCATGAATATTCTGTAATTTACACCACCCATTGGCCACACCACAACATCAGCTCTTCCCCATTCCTTAGGGGTTACATCTGTCTTTTCTCATGTCTCTTTCACTATTTGTTATCATACCCAGCTAGACCCAAGGACACGCTATCTTGCAGGTGCAGGACTTAGAATTAGCCACGGCTTTGTACTTTTCCAGTCTCTAGTCAGCTAAATTCCCAACAGTCATAACTTTAACTAAAACAAGTTATTTCTTGTTAAACAGACAGCAACCCTTACCTTCCATCCAGCTGACAAAAATCCACATTTTAACAACAAAATACACTTCAAAAAGTCATTTGAACCTTAGGTCAGCATCTGTATGTAACTCCAGCCTTCATGACATTATTGCATTTTGTACTGTAAAACCTGAGATAATTCCATTTAAAGGAAGTGTAGAATTCTAGTCAGAAAAATGACTGAAAACTTGTCCTGTATAAGCAGTGTTTTTTTAAACATGTAATTTGAAGTTGAATTCCCTGGCCTGGCAGTGCTTGTAGTGCAATATTCACTGGAGTATTGCTGGACACTGGGTGGAGTGAAGCTCTGGAGATGTTTCCTCGTGTTGTCTGTAAGGACCTGGCCACCCAACAGCAGAGTTCTGCCTCTTTGCAGCCCTTTCAGCATCGTTAACAGATGACAATTACTGTGCCTGGCTTATCAGCTGCCTTTGTGCTTTCATTGTTGAACGGCATAAAGCAGAATTCCCAGCTGACAAAGGGGTCTGTGCTCCAGCCCTCCTCTGTCAGCTCCACGTCGTGGCAGCGGCACCAGTAGGCTGCTGCCAGGAGGAAGCTGTTGATGTAGCACAGCCAGGGCACGTTCATCTCCACGTAGGCTGGGATCTGCACACCCAGGAGCACAACCACCACCTGCAGAGCCACAAACGGTGCCCAAGTGCCAAGGAAACACAGGAGGAGCCTGCTCAGGAGCTGCCACTTACAGCAAGTGCTGTTGTTGCTGTTGTGCGTGTAGGGGAACATGAGCACGGGCTGGCTGGACAAGGAGAGCAGCCTGGCAGACAGCAGCATGGATGTCACCTCCTTCCAGCGAGCCAGGAGCGCCGTGCCCAGCAGCAGCACCATGGCCCACGACACCGAGGAGCTCTGCCAGCTGCCAGAGACAGGGCACTGGGAAGGGGAAACGCTGTTCTGCATCTCCAGCTCTTCAGAGACAGCAGGAACGTGGAGAGTGCAAAAAAACCCAGCAATCCATACAACCACCACGGCAAATCCATAAAGCAACTTCCGAGCTCTTGTAGGGAGCTGGGATGTGTGGGAGACGGTGCTGTAATAATCCAGAGCAGCCAGCAGGTACGCTGGGAAGGGCACACGGCCGTAGGTCAGGGAGCAGATCTGGGTGAGGAGGCAGATGTGGTATTCCGTGACCCGCACGCCCCACAGTGCAAAGTCCTCAAAACAGAAAATGAAACTCAGGCTCAGCAGCAGTGTGAAATCGAGAAGTGCCACCGAAATGCAGAAGTATCCCATAAAACTGACTTTCACAGGTTTTGCCTTAATTTGCAACATGAAGAAATCAAGGAAGACTTTTCCAAGCATAATCAGGACCAGCATGTAGCTGATTTCAAGACGTTGGCTGGTGTGGGTGGAGTGGTACTGACCAGAACAATTTTCACAGAGCCTGGCAGCCATCCTCCAGTGGTGAAAACAGCAAAAATAAATGTCACAGGGCACAGTGCTTCATCTCTGAAAAGAAAAAAAACAACATTTGTAGAAATTTATTTTCTGTGTAGCTCTACCAATCAGTTCCATCATAGCAACCACCCAATTTGTCTGAATTTTTCAGGCTCCTGAATGAAGAGTAAAGAGCTTCACTAACTCATCATTAAATTGTCAACAACTGCCTAAATTTTGTTTTCTTTGAATTACATTATTGAGAGATCAACAAATTTACTTTCTAGCTAATGACCCAAGGAAAGGTTTAGGAAAAAAGGTTGACTATGTTCCTTTCCTTTCAAAGGCATGGAGAGGTCTTTCTGTCCAGCTGGCCAGAGGGATGGAGGTCTCAGAGCTCCTGCATATTCTGAAAAAATAACAGGACAGAAATCACACAAGACACTGCAGGAGGTGCTGCAGCACAACCTCACAGTTCATTGTGCTCATAGAATCTGTAGGAAATCAAGACTGCAGAAATATCTTGAAAAGCATCAAGCATCACCTCCTTTTTGGTGGAAAAATCCTGGAACTCCAAGGCAATCCAAAGCACAAGGGCTTAATTATTGAATTGGGCTTTTTTGTTCATCTCTAAGTACAATGACAGAGACCTCAGAACAGCTGGTTTTCCCTTCAGACCTCCACAAGTTTCTTTTTGATAACTCTTTTCCAAATATTAATTCCTGAGGAAAACGAACACAGGGTGGCTCTGCGTATGTCAGCAAGACAGCATGGACAGTTTTATCTGATTTCTTCTCTCTTTCCTTAAAGAAGCACGGTGTTCCCAGTGAGAGCAAAGAAGACGTGAGAAGCCGAGGCAGCTGTAAAAAGGAACTGACTCTTAGGCTCTGTGTTAACAGCGAATTGTTTCCATTTAAGCAGACACCTTGTGTTAGTGCACGTTTGAGTTCGAGTGTCCTGAGAGCAGAGTTAGAGCAGCTACAGGTCCTTGGCAGCACAACCTGAGAAGCATCCATGGAGTTTGTTTACAAGCCTACCTGGGCTGGCCGCTTCTCTCTTCATCTGCACAAGTGCATCCTCTGAAACCTGATCTGTCTTTACAGCACGGCTTAATTCCGGTGTTTTGTCTTCATGTGCTGGATGCTGCGCTCGGGCACGCGGAAAGGAGGGAGCCTGCACGCAAACAGGGTCCCGTTCAGTAAGATAATAATTAATACTACTACTACTACTACTAATACTAATACTAATAATAGTAAGGCGGCCTCACCTGTCCGGGGCCGTGCGGACACAGCCCCATCCCGCGCACTGAAACCCCGAGGCTGCCGGCGCCTCCCGCTCCCCGTCCCGGCCGCTCCCGGCGGGGCTCCCGGCGGGTTCCTGCTCCTCTCCGGAGCCGCAGGGAGGGAGGGAGGCGGCCCGGGGGGCTCCGAGGGGACTCCCGGGCCGTCCCCGCCCGGCCCCGGCCCCACCTGCGGCCGCCGCTCCGCGCTCCCGCCCGCGGGGCCGCCACCTCCGCCCGCCCCAGCGCGGGCACCGGGCGGGACCGGGCGGGACCGGGGAGCGGCGGTGCGGGCTCGTGTGGGGGGGACGGGGCACAACACGGGTAACATGTATAGCACATACAGCACACGGAACTGTTGGCTGTGTACAGTTAGGACTGTGGCACATACTGGAGTATAGTAAAATGTTTACACCCGACAGAGGTATTGCAACTTCTGAGCACACAGTCCACCCACAGGTACCTGAATAGTGATGCTTTCATAGTTGTTTTCTTCTTAGAGAAGAAAACAGAGCATATATAACATGTAACAGCTATTAAGAAAACATATAATACACATAACATATAACACATATAACATTTAGCATGCATAAATAACACATATAACACACATAGCACATGTAACACATAGCATTTAGCACACATAAACATAAATAACACATACAACACACATAGCACATGTAACATAGCATTTAGCTCACATAAACATAAATAACACATCTAACACACATAGCACATGTAACACATAGCTTTTAGCACACATAAATAACATATCTAACACACATAGCACATATAACACGACACACAGTACAAATAACACTTAACATTTAGCACACATAACTAACACACATAACACACATAGCACATATGACACACAGTACATATAGCACAAAATAACTGCCCTGGGGAGCAGGTTCTGTGTGTTGTGTTTGATCCCCCAGCAATGGGAGCTGAAGCAGCCTCGTGGTGCCCCAGTGCTGAGAGCAGCACGGTGGGATGCCCAGACCCTTATAAAAGATAAATATTTTGGGTTGTAAATGTGCAATGTGTGTGGGAGAAATGGCGATGGTGGGGCATGAGGGTGATTCAGCAGCAGCCCTCAGGTCCCCCAGCATGGCAGGGAACACAGGATGCTCCCTCTGGGAAGCCCTGTGCCCACACGGTGGGGATTGTTTGATGTAGCTGTGTGTACAAAAGAATCAAGTGGCTGGCAGGATTTCCGAAAGCAACTAACTCTCCAGAATTAAATTCAGATGTAAGCTGTGATTTTTTCCCTCCTATATTTTTTCTTGCCCCTCTTCTCTGTGCTTCCATGGTTCATCTTAAGATTTAAAGAACTTGAGGGGGAAAAAAGTTCTGCAGTTTGTTAGTTTTGGGGTTTTTAATGGAAAAATAAGATGTACTCTGTGGAACCTGACAGCTTAAAGTAATCTTCAGCAGCATTCATGCTGACCATAGTTGTTTATCCACACAGTGTTTATTAGGACTGTTGCACAAATTGGAGTTTAATAAGAAAATGTTTACACCTGACAGAGGTATTGCAACTTCTGAACACACAGTCCACCCACAAGTATCTGCACACTGATGCTTTCATAGTTGTTTTCTTCTTAGTGTTATCCCAGGGCAAAGCAATGAAAGTGATTTTCCCAGAGGGAGCAAATGAACCGTTTGAATATCTGGGTTTGGTTCTGTTCGTGTCTCTCTTTCTGACTGCAGAAACTGCTGCACAGGCCTGTGTGAGGAGACGCCTGGTTGTTGGGAAGGGGGAACCAGGAGGGGACAGGGACAGTTTAGACATTTTTTCTGCTGATAAAAATTCTAATGAGTGTGTGATCTCCAGACCGTGTCAGCTCTGTGCCCAGTGAACCTTCTGGGGGAGTTGCTCAGTGGGGACCACAGAGCACAGTTCTGCCCACATTACATCCCCCTTTTGTGTTGTGTCTACTTCTCAGCTTCCCTTGTTCCCTCCACCACCTTGTGCTTGCTAGAAAGTTTGCTTCTAACTCACTGATTACTCTTGTTTTCTGCTCCTGAGTGCTGTATCTCATCTTCCATCCCAGAGAAATGATGGTACAAGATGGGATATCCTGGAAATAAATACAGGGCTTGGTGCTGGCAGGTCCTTGCTAAATCAGGAGCTGCTCACTCCATGCTGGATAATGGCTGCCTCTTCCTTCACAGACAATCTTGCAGGTACTTGGTGAGCACCATGTGCTAAATGATGTCTTGAGCCATCCTGCTTGGTTAAAGAGGCTGCATTTCTCTCCATGAGCAGCAATAGAAAGCTTTAAGGAATTAGCTTATATTTGCATGGAGGCAGCTGTGTGTAAAACCAAGACAGGAGATTCCTCCTCAAGGACAGAGATACATGAAATAATACAGAGAATCTCTTCTAAAAGCTGTTGTGTGTTAAAAGCTCATGCAGTGGTTCTGTGTTGCGTGTTTAAGACATTTGCATCGAGGCTTCCTTCCTTCTTCAGGGCTGTTTCCTGCTGCTGGTTGCTCATATTTTGGGTTCTGTTGTTCAACTCAATGGAAAGAAACTTTCCTGTTTCCTGCTGGTCCTTCCCTTAGCGGAAAGCAACAAGAAAAAAGATCACCTCTAGTTTCAAATCTAACAATAATTTTCTGAAAGAAGCAGTGAGTGAACAAACTGTGCTCACTGAGCAGGTGTTGGGCTCTGCCCTGTCCTCCCTGCCGTGCTGGAGCTCAGCACTGCAGCCCCATGGGTCACTGCAGCCTCTGAAGTGTCTGAAGTCACTGAGGAAGAGCAGCAGGGACCAGCAGAGCCCCCACACGTTGCTGCTGCCTGAAACAGGAGGCTTCCTTCAGACAGGGCAGGTGCAAATAATGAACAAACTCCTTTACAAGGAGGTGTGGGCTGTGCTTCCTGTGCAGTTAAAGCTCTGTCTTTACTTTCCCCCTGCTCTTCCTGTTTGAAATGTGCTGGGCTTTAGAAGTTCATTGTCACCAGCCCCTTTATTGTGTCGGGCAGAGGAGGAAGTTCAAACCTCACCTCTGTGCATTTCAAGCAGTTTATGTTGGCATCTCGGACACCTCAAGCCCTGTGGGCAAAGACAAGGAGATAAATGCATCTTTGTGCATGTTGGTGTCAGTGTGGGGGAAGCTGCACCCTGTGAGCTCCTGCAGAGGTGGTGAGGATGACGATGATGATGATGATGATGATGATGATGAACATTCCCACTCCCAGCGAGGGGCTGGGGTGACTCTCTGGAGGAGCATGGCCCCGCAGCCAGGGGCAGTGGGCACTGGGATGTCCCTGTGGAATGTTCTGGAGCACATTTGTCTGTGGGGTGAGTGCCAGTCCAGCCTTGCCTGCCTGCTCCCCTTTGCCCTGACTGTGCCTTTAACTGGGTGGGGCCCTGCTGAGCCTGTTTGGTGCCCTGGGAGGGTTTGTGCCTTGTCAGCACTGGATTAGCAACCTGGGTTTTGCAGAGGTTGTGGGGCTGCTGGTCCTGAAAGGCTGTGGGGCTCAGAGAGACAGAGTTTATGAAGATTTTATAATTTTAATAGAATATTTAACTAATAGAATATGTAACCAGTAAACTGTTTAATCAACTGTATTTTTAACAAACTTTACTTTTAAAGAGAAAAGTGCTTTACTGATCCCATTTGCAAGATGTTTTATTTTTCAAAACCTTTTAAAAGAACAGACAATATGTAGTGGATCTTCATTGGATCACTTGAGGTGATCATCTTACAAGCAACAAGTTTGTTCTTAGGAAGATCTTGTTAAGGAACAAGAAGAACATTTCCATAGTCATTTTAATTTGGAGGCTTTTTAAAAACAGAATTCTAATTGTGCTTATTCAGAGAAAATCCAGAAAATGCAGTACAGAGCTGGTGTCAGCCCTGCTGATTTTCAGGAGTGGTGTTTCCTTGGTTTGTGTCCCTGCTGTGTGCTGTCACTGCACAAGGTGTCCCCTTTCCTGCTGCTCATGATGTCACTGCAGTGTTGGTGGGTTTTTGTCTTCCTTTGACACAAATGTTTTTTCAAGGAACTGGAAAAAAGGTGCTAAAAACAAGGCCCTAAAAACTACATTACATGAACCAATAATTTTAAAAAACCAGTTTGTGGTTTACTGTTCACTGTAACACAAAACTAAAATTAAGACTGAAGCAAACGTGGAGTGCAGGGCGTCATCAAACTCTCTTTGTGTTGCTCACAAACACCAAAGCAGAGCTAAAAATCTTTTGTAACCTTTTAGTATATTAGTACTTCTTGGTAGACTTCAATTTTAAGCAAATTCTATTGTGGCACTTTCATATAAAAGGAAGCTAAAAAGAGGGGAAATGTAATTTCAATCTCACCTTCAGTGGGAATAATTCAAAACTCCATCTTCTGACTCCCTACAAACAGCCTAAATACTGGTTGAACACTCATAGGTCAGAAAGAGAAAATAAGAATTCACTGTGGAGGCCAGTGAGAGTCACCTGGGGCTCTGCTCTGTGTTTTTATTGATTAGCAAAGATGAACTGCCAGATTCTCCCTCCTAAGCACCTCCATCCCTCACTAGATCCAGGCTCCAGGGGACTTCCAGGGATCACAAGCTGAGCCTTTTCTGTGTTTGCCTGTTGTACATGATGAGGATTAATGGTTGTTACCACCTGCAGAAAATCTTTGATCTTTATCTGAAGCAGGATCAGTGTTTACCCAGGACTGTTCCCTCCTTCCTTCAACTTGCACTGAAACCGTTTGCACAGTGCTGTTGCTAACTCTAAAGTAATTTGTCTCTCAGAAGTCTTTTATCACAAAACATTTCTTTTTTCTGTGATCATTATTTTCCCATACAAAAAAAATTACACATGGCAAAGCAAATGCCTCTGTGTCAGGCAGGCAGTAATGGACTCTTTGTGGACACTATCAGGAAATGTGCCTTTTGTTTTCCTGCACCTGTTGCTGAATTACAAATAAAATAATCCAATGCTTTATTAAATAAAATGAGAAGCCCTAATGAAATTGTACCAGCCATTACCAGGAAGTCAATTGAAAACATTCAGCAGCTGCTTCAGTCTCAGTTCACTCACACTGACAGGATTGTTTGCTCCTTCTCCTTGTGCTCTGAGTGAGGAGGGCACAGTGCCTTGGGCCACCTCACACCACCCTGCCCTCATTCCCTGGGTGGATTTGGTCAGAGTCAGTAATAAATGATGCTCAACAATTCAGTACCTTGGACTTGTAGGAGTTTGTCAGAAACCAGAGTCCCAGACCTTGCATCTGAGTGCTTTGCAAACATCAGCTTGTCCTGACAGTAATAAACCAGCTGAAAATCTCCTGATTTATTCTGATTCTATAGAGAGGGGTTGATCAGAAAGGTTGGGAATCAAATCAGTGAGTCCTTCTCATTAGACAAAATACCTCAGGAGCCTGAGGAACACCTGGAGTGAGCTGGGGTCAGCCTGGTGCAGAGTGAAATGTCACCAACTCCTTCACTAAAGATCTCCAAGAGAATTGATCTGTCTCTGCTGTATTTAAAAGTCAACACATCTATCACAGAGTGCTGGTGAGTAGGTGGAGACTCTTTCCCAGGACAGACTGTAATTCCTAACAAGACCTAAAAGGTGAGTCCAGCACTATTGTCTGTGCTAAGCCTTGCATGAAAAGCACTGAGAAGTTGCATCTCAGCTGCTTTGGATCCTGGGAAATGTTTGATACAGGCTTATACAAAGAGTATAACAAAGAATGGTGTTCAAACATGCACCATTCAAGGTTTGGTTTTAAAAATGTTCAGAAGTAGCTGGATGAAAAGTCAGCCAAGGAGTAAGGGATACAGCCCTCCCTTCCAGCAGCTGGGAAAGGGTAGAAGGAGCAGAGGGAGGACATGCAGGTCCTGACACTGCATGTCAGCAGGAAATTATCTCCAGAATCTGTGTCCTGCTCTGGTTTTGTGGTGGCTCAGATCTGTGATCTACTCTGAATTTATCACAGTACAACTCCTTGAAGAAACTAGACTCAAATATAAGTAAGGCAAACACAACCTTTCTAGAACTCAAGAAAATCCTACAGATGGAACTCCCCTGTTGGAAGGTTTGAGCTAAGTCAGGATAAAGCAAATTTTGGGGATGTGAGGGAGGGGAAGGATCAGTCCCTGTTTCAAACACCTGGGCTTTGTCATCTACAGTCTGGCCTATGGGGACCAAGAGCTCATTGAGGTGTCCCAGAGCCTAAAGGTGCCTTTGTCCTCACCATGGCCTCTCCAGGGAGGGAAACAGGTGTGCACGTACTGACACTTTTTCCACAGGTCTCTTTTTTCCAGGTGTTTTTAGGTGTATTTTATTTTGTAAATTGCTTGTGTTTGGAGTGGGATGTAGAAATTTTGGCAAGGAGACTGCAAAAATTAGAAATTAGAAATTATAGAAATTTTGGCAAGGAGACTGCAAGGGGTGGCAGGCTCAGCAGCTGCCTGAGGGAGGCACAGGAGAGGAAATGGGATTGTTCTGCAAACTGAGTTGACTTGAAATGATTCTGCCAACAGGTCCAGGAGGGATTCTGGCACTTCCAACTGCTGCCAGTCAATCACCTGCAGCTGGAAGAGGATGTTTTTCTGTGGCCCAGGGGCTGTGAGGCTGGAGCATTGCTTTGCTGTCCCTGTGACCCCATTAGGAGAGAGTTCCATCCTCAGAGGAGCTGCAGAGAGCCCTGGCAAGGCTCTGAGGGATCAGTGCCACAGTGAGAACTGCTGGGGGTTGCAGGAAGGAACATAAAAGCTAAGCCTGGCAGGTGTTTTCCATCTCTCCAGTTCATTTTACATTGTTTACATTTAGTGTTTACATGGGGCAGATGCTTCTGCCACCCCTCCTGAGTCCTGGGAAAGTGCAATGAGAGCAAACTGAGGAACTGAGATTCTCCAGTTCTCTTTATCTGCCCTTCTTCCTGCAGCACGATGCTCAGAGCTTCAGCCAGTGTTATTCCAGAGAGAAAAAGGCCTAAATGAACTATTATCTATCTATCTATCCATCTATCCATCCATCTATCTATCCATCTATCTATCTATCTATCCATCCATCCATCCATCCATCCATCCATCTATCTATCCATCCATCTATCCATCTATCTATCCATCCATCTATCCATCTATCTATCCATCCATCTATCCATCTATCTATCCATCTATCTATCTATCTATCTATCTATCTATCTATCTCTCCTATTTTTTCCATGAAACACCAGAAAAATCTGCTGCATGATGCAGTAGAACAGAAATGCTTCCCCTGATCTGCTGCTGTGAACAAACTTTACTGTTTGAGAATTGCTTATCTTCTCCCCACTACTGTAACTTTTCCACAGATAGAGAAATAAGCAGGTTCATCAAATAATAATTTTTACTGGTTTGTTAATTGCTAGAGAAAGATCTGCTGTTTAAGGACCCCAGAACCCAAGAGCTGAGCTGAGGTTACTGTATCTGCACCAGAGCAGAGCACACTTGAGTGTAACATCTCCACTAAATACTGATCTGCATTAATACTAATTTGTGTTTTACCAGTAATTATTTAGTTTTAAAGAATATATAGGAGTAATCATATCCTCTTGCAAAGAAAAAAACCCAGAAAATTATACTGGGAGGAATATCAGTAAGACCACTATTAAATTTTACTGCAGAAAGGACATTTTAGTAGTGTAGTTATTTGAGTAATTTTTCACTAAATATATGTTAATTTGTTCTCATGAGGTCACCATAGACTCTCAAAGTTAAAAATCAAAATTATTAAGAACTTTGAAATGCTTGATACAAAAATCTAAAGGGGCCAAGTTCTTTTGTGATTTCCTCTTTGGACAGGAAGTGTTTGTCATGAATTCACTCACAATTTTACTATTACTGGCATGTTGTTCTGAAATAATGTTCTTTCATAAAGTTATTCCAAATTGCTTCAGAAGTACTGGGGGGATATTTCTAGGAAAACAAGTACAGTAATGAGTCATGAAGTTCTTTCCTTAACCACTGAGCAGATCTTTCTTACCCCAGCTCAGAGATCAGAGCTGTTCACAGCAGATCAAGGGAGGAGTTAAGGCCAGTTCAATTTGCAGGCTGCAGGAGCCCGGGACTCTGTCGAGGTGACAGCACAAGTGTCTGATGGTTAATTCTGAGCCCCAGACACCTCTCTCCAGGTGGCACACACCCCATGAACAGGGAGCAAATGACAATATTAGAGTTTTTATTTGACCACTTCCACTTGATTTGCTCAGCATGGCCCGGTTATTTCACTTGGAGGAGGGAACATACTTGAAATAACTGAAAACCACTGCATTAACTTCTTAAAATCCTGCTGAGGGCTTGGCTGCCCTGTGGTGCCCCCGTGCAGGCTCTGCTCTCCCCATGACATTGTGCACACCCCACTCAGGTCCAACAGGACTTTGTTTGCTCTTCAATCAGTGATAACACACAAGTGGCCAGGAGTCAATCTCTTTAGTTAATGGGTCCTTTAATTTTTTTGCTATATTAATAAAAAAGTGATCCAATTTATCTGTTTCCTTATGGAGTAACTATTCAGGATTTAAGAAGCAAATACACCATATCCATGAATTGTTTGTCAATGCAACCATGATGATGTATATATTTGCACAATCTGAAAAATTGGTATCTTCATCCAAAATGCCGACGCTGGAAGGATGGGAAGCAATTTAGGATAGGAAAAAAAATTCTCTTACCCTCATCTTCTCTGAGTGGGCTGGGAAGACAATCAAATCTATAAAGTCCTTGAGAGGAAAGAGGCTGAGTTGTAACTTCTTCCATGCTCAGTCAGCCAAGAGCTCCAGTCCATCCTGCCCAGAGGCAGCAGCTCCTCTGAGGCTTTACAAACATGAACGGTCATTGCACAGCAGCTCTGCGAGCAGAGCAACTCTCCTGCCTCTTCTGCTTCAAACTACTCCAGTTCCAGAGTACACAGAGGTTTAACATTAAGGCATCCATACAGCTCTGGTGTTTGCTTTCATTTAATAAAGATCAATTTACTCAAATACATGGAATGTTGGCACAAAACTAAAGCTTCTGTGGAACAGCTACCAATCATACACAAATACTCCGTGAGGTCCTCTCGACTTGCATTTCTCTGATAGATACACCACAACATGGCTTCAATAATACAAACTGAATGCTGGATCAAATCTCTAAATAATAAGTAGCAGTTAAAGTAAATGGTTTGCTTTATTTGTAAATTATGTACAGAATACATTTGTTTTTATTTAAATTATGATGGAGCAGGAGAAAGAAAACAGCCATCATTTCCAAACCATGCTGCTTCCTTCACCTGCTAGAGATGACATCTCTCTCTGCACTGGATGCACAAAACCAGTTTGGATTTCCTCAGTTGCTGGCACACAGGCTGGAGAAACAGAGAACACTGCAGCCAAATTCAGCACTACCTGACACCTCTACTGTCAGCAAAATACTTCTGCTAAAACTAGTTTTCTCAGGAAAGTTCTCACAATCTTTTGAAAACAAAGTCAAGAAAAATATCAAGAAGGCTGTGGGCTAAGAAGGGCTTTACCTAACTATCAGATGAGGATAACTAGGAATAATCTGAGATTTGGTCATTCAACTTTTACCTGGTTTACAAAAGCAAGTTTGAGAAGCTAAACTAATTGACCAGTTATGCAAGTACCAGAAAATGATGTTTTTCAGTGTGTTTGAGGACAATCTGGGCAACCTATCAATCAATAAAAAACCTGTCAAATTGATAAAACTTCCGTAAATGGATATTAATGATTAACATAGTACCGAGTAATCAAGTTAATGGTTAAAAAAAATGAAGGAACTAGATATAAAACTGTTTGGTAACACGGATGTTTCAGCAAACAAAGATGCTACTGTATGGTCTATGTTTTGGTGATCAGCCAACAAAGAAAATCCAACCATTTGCACATACTTAGTCCCAAACCACAGTGAGTTATGATTTTCCATGTGAAGGCCCACTTTCGGTATCTTCCTCCTCTTCCTCCTCACAATCCCCTTCATCTGTTTGCTGTTCCAGTTCCTCTTTTGTGATCATTTCAAAGTCGTTTCCATTGCCACTACTGTGCTGGGACCTGTCATCCTCGCGCCTGTCACTGTCAGTGTCTGAATGTCGCTCTCCTCCCGAGCCGTCTGTTCCCGAGTTCCTTGTGCCTTCTGTCTTTCCATCCTCCTCTTCCTTCTTCTCACTGTCTGATTTCTCCTCGCTGTCGTATTTTTGCTGCTTTTTGGATTCTGCTTTTTCCTCTTTCTTTAAGTCTGCTTTTGGTCCTTTGTATTCGTGTGTGTACAGGGGCCTGAAGGAGTCAATGAATCCCACGTCTGCTGTAAGGTTTGGCAGGAACCAGAAGTGATGCCTTCCTCCAGTGATGAGCCAGATGATGAGGAAAAGGATGCAGCGAGCTGTGAAAACAAGGGAAAGTTTGGATTTTGTTACAGACACACACGGTGTACAACCATGCTGTAAGAGATGCTCACTGCTAATGCTCACACCCAGCCAGGGACTGGGGGATGCTGGGGGAAACCCCTCATTCCACAATAGCTCTGTGGAGTAGTTTGTTCTTCCCATGTCTCCTCTACCCCACTAACCATGGATCTTATCTCTCATTTAACTTTTAAACCCTCTGCCACAGAAAGCTTTAAAATCCTGGTGCCACCATTCTCGCCTCTTAATATGTTTCTGTGTGCAGTCCTGGGTGCACACAGAAATAAGTTCCGCACTTATTTGTTTAAACACAGGCAGTAAACGAATCTGCACTACACAGGGAACGCCGGCAGGCGACACGAGCCTGAGCGCTCTCTCTTCCCGCGGCACAACTGTGACACCCGCTGGCCGCAGGGCAGCGCACAGGGACCCGCCCGGCCGCGGCCCAACCCCGCCCCGGGAGGCGGCAGCGCCCGGGCCGAGCTCGGGGAGGAGCCGCCTGCCCGCACTCACCGACGGCCAGGAGCAGAATGCTGGCCACAAAGCAGCCGGCGCCCACGCTGAGGTAATAAACACCCACACGCATCTCGGCCGGCCACAGCGGGAACAGGGTGGCGGCGATAACGGCGATCACTGGGCACGGGGGCAGGACAGAGACACGAGAAGCATCATTAGCACACGTACAGAGATTAAGGCTTACTGCTCATTCAAACTAGTGCTTTAGATTCACTTAACATCTATACTATTTTAGATTTAAAAAAATAAAATTAGCTGATTTGTCTTATTCTACACAAGTTCTAGAGTCCGGAATGTATCACTCATAACATATTTCATATTTTTACATAACCCACATTTGCCCACTGGACAACTCACTGGTTAGTTTAAACTTGTGCATACTTACCAAGTACGAGTCCCATGGCAAAAGTTTTAAAGTGAACAGGGTCATAGATCCACACGTAGACCTACAACAGAAATGATGTGGTTTACACTCAGAACAAGCTCTCTGATAAACATCTCCTGTATTCCCTCCCCAAACACTCACTGCCAGGCTGCAATGCTTGGTGCTGAGCAAAAGGCCTTCTGGTCAGCACCCAGGCAGGACAAGGGGTTGTGATTCCTAGGAAGGGTAACTGACAGGTGATGGAATCCTGAGGAAAACAATCAGACAGCAGAACTGATGGGA
The DNA here is from genome assembly GCF_028551555.1 of Melozone crissalis. Classification (NCBI taxonomy): domain Eukaryota; kingdom Metazoa; phylum Chordata; class Aves; order Passeriformes; family Passerellidae; genus Melozone; species Melozone crissalis. The sequence continues at coordinate 22,133,462 of NW_026535812.1, forward strand.
AAATGAAAGATTCTGAAATCAAGGTTTGGTTGTATCTTTCTTTATTCATTAATGTTGTTCAGCATGAAGCCAAAAAAAAAAAAAAAAAAATCAAAAGTTTCCCAAGACCACTGAGTGGAAACAAAAAGTCTTTTGAGTTTTGAAAGGAAAACACAGAGACTGCACACAAAGGAAGTAGCTGGAATGGTGACTGCAGGCCCTGTGCTGGGCTCAGATCAGTGCCCCAGCACCCTCTGTCCCACAGCACTGTTAGCTCTGCATCTACAGCTGCAACCCTCAGAGCCAATGTTTGTGTGAGAGCTGTGGATCCATTTGAATCTGAGCTGCTCAGCCATAAATGAAAAACTCCTTAGTAAAGTGCAGAATTTCCTGAACTAGAAAAATCTGTTATTTTTTTTCTTAGCAAATTAAAGAGTTTGAATCCAAGCTTCTGTCAATGAAAAGAAGCTGCTGGTTACTAGAAACCAGCAACCCTCACTGCAGGTGTTCAATACCAACTACCAGAAGGGCACCTGGGAAGCAGTGATGATTCTGTGTGGTGCAATAAATATTTAACATTCTGCTTCCCACAGGTGCCAGAGTTAACTGTATTCAGGTGCCAGTCAGCTGTTCTGGGAGCCCAGGCAGGCTGAAGATGGTGACTGGCAGTAAGTGTGTGATATCCAGTGTTTGTAAGTGCAAAATAATGAGGGAAAGGGAAAAACCCAGCTCTAATGCAAATACACAGGAATTTGCTCTTAATCAGCTACTACTTTAAAAAAAGCTTTTGTGAATTACAGTAGTTAAAAAATGTCAGCTCATTAATAAACAGAGAAGTAAGTGATGTTAGGACAAGCAGTAAATACTGTGGTACTGCAGATACTGCAGCCTCATTTGGAATGGGCACTTCATGTAGAGACAACAGGGAGGATCAGAGCTGGGTGTGATTCCACATCAGATGGGATGAAACAGAGCAAAGCAAGTGTAGAATGAGAAAGGTAAAACCAAGATACAAAGGAGAAACACATTTTCAGCACAAGTTATTTATTTGCAGAATTTGCTGCCATGTGTGTTTTATACCCAAAGGAACACAAGAATCCTGGGGGAGATTCCAGTACAGCCACACACAGCATCAACACAGCACAATAAAACTTACCACTTATCCCAAACTTGAGAAGCACAAATGTGACTCTGGACATTACAGAGCTGGTAAATAATTAAATTCTTTGTCTTCCAGAACAGCAAAGCACACGGAAGTATTTAAGGCCACAATGTCAGTGGTAAAGCCAGGATGAGCATTCAGATCACAAAGCCAGGCAGGTATTTTTTATTTCCCCTCCTGTCACTGAACATGGTGCCCTGGAAGGCTGGTTTGGCTTAGAACAATTTTGGCATGGCAGTGGCTGTGGGACAAGCTGGGCTGGAGGGACTTCAGGAGTCTTTGTCCCACCCTCCTGTCCCAGGCAGGGTCAGCCCCACCAGCCCCTGAATTCACTCTGAGGACAAACATTTCCCCTCATGGCCACCAACACCTCACCTACTGGTAAGGAAGTTTTCTTTGGGATTTTTTGGAAGTTACTCTTCTCTATTTACCTGTCTTTAACCTCCTTGAAGTATATGAAAATCTGCTTTCAAGGTCGGCCATCACATTGCCATTATTTTTTCTTTCAACATGTCAAGAAGGAGTTTGCAGAAATCCAATAAATTACAGCATTGTCTGACAACAGCATGGTGACACCCAAAGTTGAAAAGCACCTCTAAATCTTACCTCATTTCCATCCAAGAAAACTTGGTCTTCATGTGGCTCAAGTTTAAATTTCCTCTTAGTTTCCTTTTTCTTAGGTGTTCCTGGGGTGTCATCCTGAGGACAAACATAAATATTTTATCCATATTTTATATTTAAAATACACATACAAACCACTATATATAAAATTACAAAAATCTAATGCTTTAATTTTTATGATGTACATGATCTTTACAATATATTTTAATTTAATTTATAGTATCTGTTAATATATTTAATCTGGTAACTTTTCACAGACTTAAGATCATATTTACACTTTTTGGGTTTTTTTTAAAGTAAAGATACTTTATTTCCTCCTGTTCTTGTTTATTATCAAGGGGGTACCTCAAAAATCAAGGAAGATTTTAGGTAAGGAGAAATCTCATTTTTAGTGTCTAAGGACTGGACTATGACTTCAGGATTCCACTGTGGCATGAAAAGCCTGGCAAAGCTGGGCTGATACAGGAAGTCTGTACAGGGATCAAGAACAGGGAACAACACTTCACCATCACTGACTTTGTTAGAATTATTTGCTATTTTAGTGCCATATTTACCAAATGGACATCCTGGCAGATCAGTTTCTGCCCATTTATTCTTTATCCTCCTCAATCTGTTTTTGGATCTTGTGCTTCCTCTTCTCTGTCTCCTATTTGCTTCTCTTTGCTTACTTCATTGTGAGAAATTAACTTTGTGGTTTTGGTCCTGTGTTTCATTCAAGTTCCCACCCACTGGCTTATATAATCCACTAAATATGTGTTCAATAAATAATGATTAGTTTAAAAATTAACACACATTTAATAATGTGCCTCCCCTGATGACAGTGGAACGGAGGAGTTCGTTACTTTCATAATCAGCATTTTGCAGTACCTCAGGGGCTGGGTAATCTTACACTGGGCTGGGACTGCAGTGGGACTGCCCTGTTTATAACTCTTTTATTCACCATTTGGGTTTCTCTGGACAGCCAAACCTTTGTAGACTGTAACTCCCACTAGATGTGCCATTATTTAACTTAGGAATGTTTGAATGGGAATAACTTTGGCCCACTATCCTACTAACTCTCACTGATTCAGAGCACTGAATGTAGAAGAAACACCAAATTCACTCATCCAGTTTCTCCTCAGCTTGCCAACATTTTAGAGATTCTGTTCTGCTAATAATAAATAAGTAATAAAAGCAATCAGGAGTGAAAACAAACCCAAACCACATTAAAACTTGTACCACAGTTGTAGTTTGAACGTGGAAGCTCAAGTGCAAGGAACAGGATGCAGGCAGGCATGGAGCTGTTACAGGCCCCACATACCAAATGTGACATTCCAAACATTCCAGTTACCAAACACTGCAAAACTGTTTTGTTTCAGTGCTGCAGCTGCACTGGTTTGGGTGTTTGGTCACATGCACATGTGTCATTCTGTGGTAGCTGATGTACACAGGCTCCCTGCCTGCTGCCACTGCACAGGAACAGCTTTGGATTAACTCAGCCCACGTCAAAAGATGACAAGGTACACAAAGAGCTGAAGCCTCTTTTTTGATCTAGACCAAAATAAGACAAATTCAAAAGGTAACAAAAAAAAAGCAGCAGCATGATTTAGAGATGAAAACAGGAAAATAAAGCAAGGCATATTTTAGAATAATCAACTTCTGAGCCAGTGCAATGTTAAAAATCTGTTGATGTATTTGTTACAGGTTTGTGTCTTCTCTTGCACACAGTACTTACCTTCTTACACTCATCTTTTTCACCATCCTTTTTCTTTTCCTTTTCTTTCTCCTTCTTTGATTTTTCATCTTTGCCACTTTCCTTCTTGCTCTTTTTCTCCTCTTCTTTCCCACTCTCAGCCTTTCCTTTTTCCTTTTCTTTCTTGGTATCCTTGTCAGGTTTCATTTTCATCACTTTCAAGGCTCGATGAAAGAACTGTTTTTTCAGGAGTCTTAAAATGAAATAAGTTAAATGATTCATTTAAGTGCAGCTGTGAGAACAACATTTACACTCAATTATGTTATCAGACACCATTCTAGATTATCTCTCTAACATAATCATGACCAGCATGACTGAAAGGCAAGGTCACAATCATCTGCTCTATTTACAGCTACACACACCAGACCTACTTCTCCCATGTCCTGCCTGTTGCTTTGCTTTTTTTGGTTCATCTGGGTAAAAACTGCACTTTTCTGAGGCAGCATTTTGCAGATTTAAATGAACACACAAGATGTAGGATACAGCAAACCACAAGATCCTTTTAATTATCTTTCCCATTAATGCAATTCCTGCACTATTTATTTTTGAGTTCATGTCAATGGATTTCACAGCAAAGATAAGGAAGTGGGCATACAGCTCATCAAGATCTCTGGTAAGTGATGCACAATGAACAGAAGTGCTCTGTTCAACTGTGGTACCTATGCCAAGCCTTCCCTTCCTGCCAGCTACAAACAGACCTTATTGCAAGTGCACGTGTTATCTGTTTAAGTATGGAGATATCAAGATGTAAATATATGGCAAGCAGGGCACCAGGATGTAGTGCTTGGTATTCTTAATGTGGTCACCAACAAGAAACATCCTTGAAAGGAGCCAAATTCCCAACAGGAAGAGCAGCAGGGAATCTGCTCCTCAGACAGCAGGGACAGAGATTTGAGAGCTCTGACCCTACTGACTTCAAATATTGGCAAAATTCAGGAAACTCCTTTGGTTCACCTTGCTGCCCCAAGCAGTGCAGTGAAAGCCTGGGAGAGTTCTAGGAACAAAAATAATGAAACTGCATTGTCACAGACATTTTATCACAGAAATCCTTTCTTTGGGGTTGTGTATCTTCTGGGGAGCAAAGGGCACCAGAAGAAGAATGTAAACAATGATTATCAGCTGCTGTAAAATGCAATAAGATGCACCTGTGATTGATTCATGTTCCCATGTTTATAATTAAAAGCCAATCACAGGAGCAAGCTAGAGACAGAGTCCCTGGACACAACTTTGTTATAGATTCTTTCTTTCTTTCTATTCTTAGCTTAGCAGCCTCTGCAACTTCTCTCTTTATTCTATTTAGTACAGTTATAATGTATTATATATCATATATCAATAAATCCAACCTTCTCATCAAGAAACAAGATTGTCATCTTTCTCTCACCCCAGCGACCCACTCAGGTCGCTGTAATACTGCATCATTTCCACCCTCAAACACAGCAACAGAAATCATTACAATCATTATTTTTGCATACATCCTGAAGTTTTAGGATGCACAAAGCCCAAGTTACATTGGTTCCTAACTAACTGTGACATCTGGACAGCTACAGCCATTCATGACACTGGAGAGGTGGCCTGGGTCATACCTGTTGCAGTAATCAACCACAGACTCTCGGGTTGTAAAGAGAGCCTCCTCTCCTTTCTTTGCCTTCGCCCATTTAGAATCCAGGAGGCAATCCACAGCTTTGGAAGCTAGAGGGAAAAAAAGAATTAAAAATGCATTCAAATTAACATTATTTTTAACATTTAGTCTTGAACCACAATGACCAGTCTGTTCTGGTGATGTTTCACATCCTTTTAATCTTTCAAGTAAGACTAGGCACTATTCTGAAATACATTCCTCTTGACATCACCCACCTATAAACCACAGAGTGAAAGATTATTGCATTTACTCCAGGCTAGTGAGATTCATTTTATGGCTTCCTAATACCTAGATAAGTTTTCAAAACCAAACTGTAGGATCAGTACTATTAATCAAAATAAAACAGCCTCTCCTGTTGGGAATTTAGCTGCTAGAGACTGGAAAATTACAAAGCTGTGGCTAATTCCAAATCCTACACCTGCAAAGATAGTGTGTCTTTGGGCCTGGCTGTAGTATAATAACAATTAGTGAAATAAACATGAGAAAAGAGAGATGTAACCCCTAAGGAATGAGGAAAAGTTGATAGTATAGTTTAACCAATAGATTGCTTGGCTTACAGAATATTCATAAGCTTGTTATTTGCTATATAAGTGTTCGATGCTTTCTTTAATAAGCATCGAACACTTTAATAAATAAATAAATAAATAAATAAATAAATCTTTAATAAATTAGACCTGTGATGAACCATCTGGGTGTCCTAGTCTCCTTCCTACAACACTCTCCCACCCTCCAAGTGCAATGTGAGAAGAAACCAGCATTCTCTGGTTAAAAGCAAGCCTACCAATAAAATAATCCACTCGGTGGCCCATCATGTTGGTGGATTTTGTTGGACAGTTGAAGCGCAAGTATTTAGCAACAGCTTTCTCCTCCTTGAATGGCTCACCAACTTCCTACAGGGGGAAAAGCCAAAAGTTATTAATACAGTTTTAAACACATAAGAAAATCACCCATTTGGGCTTAAAAAATCTGATATTGCAAAGTCCTGTCTTCATTATTTAATGGCACATTAAACAAATAAAATATGAAGGATGTGACAATAGGTCAAGTCATTTTTCCTGAGAACTTTCTGTGTAAATGAAGCAAAAAAGCAGCAAATCTCAAGTTAGATGAACTGAAGGTAAGGAGGACAAACTCCTTCAGCAGATCTGTAGAAAGAGCAAACTAAAGGAAGGCCTAAGAGGAAAGCAGCACGTGGAAGCTGCTCAAGGTACACAGCTGGGATGGAAACAGTTGTGAAGCTGGGAACAAAGAAAAAGCAGAGTGAGGAATGAGTGTGTATGAAATGACAGCAATGTAGGCACTCTGAGAGTGCAGCTCAGATTTCATGTGAGAAGGAGAAAACCATGTTGAAAAGAAGCTGAAAGATTTGGCTAGAAAATTTCTTTGCCTACTTTGACTGCAGAATGAGACTTTGAGGAGATTCTGCCAATCCACAGAGTACAACATCAGGATGAAAGCACAGCAGGATGAAATTTAAACATGAAAAGCAATGCTTTATGAGAAGGGAGCCCTTAGTCTGCACACATTCACAAATTCTGTGCTTTTACCACCTTGCAGAGAGCGAACAGAACTCTGAGATGTATAAGGCAGAAGGATGGAGATGAGCATTTTCATTATGTAAAATTAAGATCTAATATTTGCAAGCAGGGAATGGAAGAACTTCCTAATGTTTCTGCTTCACAAAAACATATCTGAAAAAACCCATAGGCTGGGATATTAAACTGACTTATGCTAACTTCCTCAAAACACTTTTCTGTACATTCTTTTAATCCACAAGGTTTAATTCTCCAACCCCCCTGCTACTTGTGGCTCAGTAGCACAAACACAGGACAGCTTTCCACACCTCAGGGCCTTTTCTGTACCTGCTCCTCTGGGGTTGCCTGAAGAAATAGATTGTATCAACCACAAATCAGACTGGTCATTTCCAGGAATAAAAGTTTCAGAGTCTATTTAAAGACCTAATATTCCTAAAGGTCAATAAACATACACAACCTCCATTACTGCTCTTAAGATGCATAATGATAATATCACAAGCAGCCTGTTCCATGGAAATGCAAGGTGAAATAGCTGTGTTTACACCAGAATAAAAGCTTCAGATGGTAGAGTTGTTAATTTTCAACAGCTAACTTTCAAAACCAACTGGTTAATGAGTATCCTTCGAGAGGAGACTGTTGCTTTTCCTGTCTGAGGAGAATTTTGGAGAGAATAATACAGACACAAGGTATCCAAATGACCAAAAGTCTCCATAGCCCTTAGTTCTGAGACTTTTTAAAAACCCTCCACATGAAGAAGAAATATGCTCACTCACCAGGTAGTTTCAAAAATGTACCCAAATTAGGCCAGATGATCCTAACAGTCCTCAAATGGATATTACATCCTGCTGCATGTTCAATCCATTTTTTAATTTTTACATTTTAAAAATCTGCATTGAACATCAGATAAGAAAACTACTCCCTGACAGTGCCATGTATGGACATAATTTATGTTCTGTGGTTTCAGGTCCTCTTACATGGTACAGTTCTAGCAGTAACTGTAAATCCAACCAAGCCACCAAACTTGGTGCCAATAAATGGAACAGCACCAAAAGGGGCTCCAGTGCTCTGGAATCAAACAAGTGACTGTGTGCCACCATTGCCAACGGGATCAGACACCAGGAGCACGGGGACTGCAGGCAGCAGCTGGGTGTGAAATGCTGTTTGCTGATAATTCCTGTCAGCAATGGGATTTGGAACAATTCACAGGGCAAATGTTCTTCACAGCACGGAGAGTGAGACAGAGAAAGTGCAGATATTCTCATCAGTGTTAACTCCTCTGCTAAGGTGCTTTTTCTCCTTCTTCCTAAAATATTTATGATCCTGCTGGGCCATGTGAGGCACTGCACAGGCAGGGGCTGGCACCAGGAGATTTTTTTACTGCTCCTTTCTCTCTATTGCTTTGCGAGGGGTAGTTTCATAACAGCCCAAACAAAAAAAGCTTCCCAGTGAGAGAGACTGCCACAGTTTAACTGAGCTCATTCTGAGAAAGTGTCCCCTGCAATTTAATCCCCATTTTTCATCCTATTTTCATCCCTTTGTTGGCAGAGCCAGGCTTCCATTAAAATGTGAAAATAAATGACTGACAGAAAATAATATATTCCATCAATAAATTAAATCAACCAAAGCAATGTTAAGTTCATTACCCTAGGCACAACTTTTAAAAGTTGCAGTTCAACCAAATTTTGTGTTTGTTTTTAAAAGCAGCCCATGTTGTCACTAGACAGCATGCAAGATTTAGAGATTTACAATCCCTGGTGACAAACTCTGGCCATTAAAAATAAAATCAAACCAGATTTCTTACTTGTCTAGACAGAACTCCACCTACTGACAGGAAAAGCAGTGCTCAGCCTAGTCACTTGCTAGAAATGCAAAGACATTTTAAATTTTTAAGAATAATTCTCAATCACAATTCTGCCCTGTATGAACAATCAAACCCAGGGACCTTCCAGACTCACTGAAGGGAAGGGAAATTCCTAATCAAACTTCCCATTATCTCCCAAATCAGAGTACAGCACAGTCCCTGCTGCACTTCAGTGCATGGATGCAGCTCGCAGTTAATTCAACCCCCAGCTGGGACTGCAGCCCCACAGAGGCCTGAACACATCAAAATAACATCTGAGCTGAGCCACTGAATTCTCCCCCTCAGCTCTGCCCAAGCATGACTTATTCAGGTTTTCCTGCTCCGATGACAAAAGGGCAGAGCACATTTCTGGTTAGAAAACTGCACTCATTTTATCCCCTCTTTGCTTCACAGTTGCAAGAAGACAGGTGTCGCAGACATTTTTGACAGAAATCCTTTCTTTCAGATTTCTGCATCTTCTGGGAAGCAGAAACCCCAGAAGAGAATGTAAACAATTGTTATCAGCTGCTGCAGAATGCAATAAAATGCACCTGTGATTAGTTCATGTTTCATGTTTTTAGTTAAGGGCCAATCACAGGAGCAAGCTCGAAGAAAGATTCCCGAAATACAGAACTTTGTTATAGATTCTTTTCTATTCTTCTTAGCTTAGCAGCATCTGCAACTTCTCTCTTTATTCTATTTAGTATAGTTATAATGTATTATATATCATATATCAATAAATCCAGCCTCCTGATCAAGAAACAAAATTCTCTTCTTTCTCTCACCCCAGCGACCGCCTCAGGTCGCTGTAATAGACAGGTATGACCCAAGGCAGGCCAATTTCCTTCCACAACCTGGTCACACAAACAGGGAAAATCAGGAGAGAGTAAATGCTGAGTGTCACTAGCAAGACAAGTTATTCCACATGCAGCCAATGCATTACAGGGATTTATACTCCCCTGTTTCAAATGGGTCATCCAAATTCTTTTATTTCAATGAAACAATATCCAGTTGATTTTTTTGCTCTTAGATTTTCAGAACACCACCCCTCAAAGCAGGCTGTTGAAGCCTAATAGTTGATACAGTTTTTAGATAAGGAAAAGAAGAAATTTAAGCACAATTATCATGTGGTGCCTGTTTTTCAAGCTGAGAGGCCACATCAAAAATGCCACTGTGTCAGGCCAGGTTCCATTCCACACACCTCATTCCAAAGACTCTGAAAGTGCTGAGCACATCCCAGCTTGGGCTGAACTGCAGGATTATCTTTTCCCCTTCCCTGTGCACTGTCAGGATCTCTGCATGTTCTGTGCAGGGCACTGGGTGCTGCTGAGATATTTGTACTTTGCCCAAAATAAACCAACGTGCCACAGGCAAAGAAAAAGCACAGAAATTGGCATGGCTGGAGTGGGGAGGGGAAACAAACACACCTGGGTGTTGGGACTTGCTCGTAGGACATCCCAATTTTCTTCAGTGAGTAACAAACACAAACTTGTCTGACTCCTGCACTGGTGACCAGCACAAGGACAGCCCCAGGTCTCTTAAAAGAAACTGCGGCAGAGCCATGTGGAGAAACCAGTTCTTCTGGGTTACCGTGGCCATGTGCTGGCCACAAAACATTAACTTTTCTTTACAGAAAAAGATTAGCAGATGTTTTGCAGTCCATATCCTATGAAAACAGAAGTATCTGTTTTCTTCCCTCTTTCTTTTTAACCACTGCTAATTTTTTTGGGCAAAACATACAGAACTCTGTAAACATACAGAGTTCTAAAACAGATCCAAGGAGCAATGTACAGTGTATTGAAGCCAAAACACACCAGCTTCAGTCCCCTTCCAACCCCAGGCCAGCTCTTCTGACTTTTTCCCTTTCCACCTCCAAAAATGTAACTCAAGATTTCCAAAAGACTGATTCTTGTTTTAGTGACAACTCAGGCTGCTACTTTTCATTCCCATTTTTCTGCTTTGTTTTTCCCCTTTGATGTTTGTTTCTTCCTCCTCTATCAGCTGATACCACTGAGCTTTCAAAGACATAATTTAAGCAGTCTCCTTTGTTATCATCCCACTCATCTTTAGTAGAATTTATGAATAAAATCAAGCCAAATGACCAAGCTGGAGTAAAATACACATTACTGGAAAACCATTGCAATGTCCTTTCTGCAGATCCTTGTCAGAGTCATTCACACAAAACTGCAGCACAGGAGCAGCAGTGCAGCTCTGCAGCTGTGCATTTTCCTTCCAGCAGAACCCAAACCATAACAGGACCCAGCTGCAGGCTACAAGAGTTAATGGTTAGTAGATGTCCTTCATCAGGAGAATCTCAGAACCTGAATCAAAGGAAAAAGCCAACAAGGAAAGTACCTGTCATTAATGGCACCTCAGCCACCTCAGCCATCAATTTGCAGTGGGACACTGACCCCATACTGCCCAGGAGCTGATTTCTCTCTTTGCAGGGGCAGCATTTACGTGCATGAACATTTCTGGAGTGCAGGACACAGCAACAAGGTGCTCGCCAAGCTCTGTTAATCCCAAGGCAAAGATCAGCCCAAAACCTGACACGGGCAGACTCAAACCGTGCCCTGGAATGCAGCCAAGGCAATGAAAACTTAATGCCCATTTAACATCAAACTGCAGAGCTGCCAGCACAGTGCCACGTGTTACCCGGCCCAAAGGAAACAACACCAAACAACAGAGAGGGGGAACGGAGATCACCCCACAGATGAGACTGAGTAAGGCTCTGTATGTTTTTAATTTTCTAAACAGTTCAAGTACAGAACCAGATCCACCAATCTTTAGACACTTTTCAAATAACACACAGGCAAAACTGAAAGAACTGTGGTTAAGGGTCCTGTGGTTAAGGGAATATTTCAGGATACATATGGAAAAAAAAAATAGTTCCAAGACATGAAGTAGCTTTGATCAGGTTGCTGGAGTAGCAGGCATTCAAAGGCATCTCCCATTTTTGTATTTTGTCTAAAATAAAAAGATTAAACTGGCCATTAGACAACAAATGTTGTTTTTCTGTCAGTAAGTCCTTTGTACACAGCAAGCATTCTTGATTTCAGCCATCTGAACCGCGAGGGAGCCACTGGGTAAGCAATGTGCATCCTACAGAGCAGCCTCCCCTCATACTGCAGGTCTGAATTAATCTCCAGGTTGATTACGGCTAAATTACCATCAGGAATGACACTTGGACAATTTTATCTCTGAAATATCTTTGTTCAAACTTCTGAAGTTAAAAAGTTTGTAACTTTTGTAACTTTCAGAGGAAGAGTGCAAGCAATGCAACACACATTGGGCAATGTGCCTTTTGATGAAAGTGCATTCCATGAAACACATCCTTCCTGTGGCTGCTTCCGATGGGAAACGTGGAGCAGCCTACAGAGAACTCTGAACTATTTCTGAGCCTTTTTTCATGTCCAGCTATCTGACATAACTACCATGATTCTAATCTTGATGGCAGGCATAAAACCCTACAAAAAATTCATTCCAAACCCAGGTTCTGTGCCCATGGTTTTTCTAATTGAACTCCACTACATCAGCCTCATCCACAGCTAAAACCACCAATTTTTCCCAAGAACCTCACTCCTGTCGAGAAATACAGGGTATTCTGATGTCAGACTTGTGTGCAGCACAATAAATAATCTCTTTAGGGGGGCAACATCACCTTAAATTAAGTACACACTGCTAAAACATTTGAAGCACCTACGAGGAAAAATCCCACACTTGATTTTAAAAGAAGACACTTGCAGCATGAGCCTGAGAAACGTGATAATCATACTGCAAATACGCCAGTAAAGTTCAAAAAGCTTAAGAAAAATGAAGTCCAAAACCCACTACCAAGAAAAATATGAGTTGCTTTATTCACTGACCAATTAAGAACACCCCTTGGGCATTCACCAGTATTCTTTATGTCTTGTCTTCCCATTGTTGCTGACCTACACTAGGAACCTATGATAATACACATTTATTTGCATAATTATATTACAAATTTAGGCCACAACCTTAAGTTTTAAAACCCAGACATCGATTTCATTACTAACAATCTGGGAAATACTTTTACTGCTAACAGGCTGGAAATTAAGTATGTGCTCAACTGCCTGCAAGACCACAGCTTTGGGTGTTATACAAACATTAAATTATGTTTAATTTTGGTTTGATGGGTGCTTTGTCATTCTTGGAAAGGGACAACCTATAAAAATCTTAAAAGGAGAATAATTATGTGACGTTTTGCAATAATTCATTGAACGCTGTGATGGATAGGGCTCGTTCAACAAGATTTTGATTAATGACTCCTTGCCTTTCTCCCCCTGCCTCGCTAATTGGAATTAAAGGGAAAAAGGAACCTTTACAGGTATAGGCAGATCTCCATCTTCCTGGGGGAAGGGAAAGTGGGCTGGGAGGGGAAGGCTGAGATAGGAGAGGGGGCAGCGAAGCAGAAGGGTGACATACGAAGCTGGTATTGTTGAATGGCTCTGTGATCTCTGCCGTGAATATTATCTGCTCTTACAGCAGAGCAATAAACCCCAAACAAACACTACTTAGCCGAGTGTTGATAACACATAACAGTAACAAGCGTTCTGGTCACTGATACTGTAAGTATGCCCAAAACATGCATTAAAAACTCTGAAAAACTCCATGTAAAAACTACACCTCGACACACCAGGCTCCCAGGTAAGTGAAAACACCAAAGCAGCCCTCAGTTTGTCTGTCAGTGCCACCACACAATTATCACTACATTTTAACACCATCTCAAAGCTGATTAGGTCTATTTATAGGCGTGCCTGTTTGTTTATGTTTTCCAGACACAAATTTCCTTTCCTTCCCGCATCATTTCCTGCTTGGGGCACGTTTGCTTTTAAGATGTTTTTACCATCTGTCCCACGGCTTCTGCTTACGATCCCTGGGCCGGACAGGCTGGGTGAAGGCAGCTCCCGGGTGTTTTGGTGTTACCCTCATTAAGCTATTGTTCGACACTGATAACCGGGGAGATCCTGAGTATAACACGGCGATTAAAAATCAGGAACAGCTCCATATGTAATTTTTTGGCCATGGAGAGACGAAGAACTTCTGAGGGCGCAGAGCCCATGGGGATGGAGCGGGGGCGCCTCTGATGTGCCGGGGGCCCCGCTGGCTGCCCCTCAGCCCCGAAACGCTCCTACTTGAGCTCCACCATTCTGCTTTCACGGTGTTTACCCATCTGCTAGAAAATTCTGAGGAGAACCTGCCGGCCCGGGCTCCGGCCCCGGCCTGAGGGGCTCCCGGCGCCCCGAGACTGGGGCGCTCTCACCGCGGGCCGCCCGCAGCCGCCACCTCGCAACAGCGTCGGGCGGGAAGACCGCGGGGGAAGCCGCTCTGAGCACGGAGAGGGGGAGCCACCGGGCGGGGAGGGAGAGATAGAGAGGAGGGAGAGTCTCGGGTACCTGGACGCGCTTCCTGTGCCTCCGCCGCTCCGCCATGTTGTCCCCGTCCGCTCCGCCGGTGACGCGCGCGGGGGGGGGGGGGGGGGCGGCGGCCTCGCGAGAGGCGGCGGGAGCGAGCGGAGGGGCGGGAAGGGGGCGCGCCCGCGGCGCCTCCGCCCGTCACCGCCCCCCGCCCCTCGGCCACCCGCCTCGGTCCCTCACCGAGCCGTCTGCGTGCCTCAGCGAACCCCTCGGTCTCTCACAGTGTCGCTCCGTCCCTCAGTTCCTCAGCGGTCCCTCCTCGGTCCCTCACTGTGCCCTCTCATTCCCTCAGTTCCTCAGCGACCCGCCTCGGTCCCTCACCTTCCCCACAGTCCCCTCAAAGCCTCATTCCACCCCGGTCCCTCAGCGCCTCAGCGCCTCGGTCCATCACCGCCCAGCAGCGCCCCGACTCGGTCCCTCAGTCCCCTCCATCCTGCCCCCGTCCCTCATTCTCTTCATGCCGCCTCAGCCCTAGTTCCGCCTCAGCCCTCACCACCTCCCTCAGCCCACCGCAGCCCCTCAGCCCTCACCAGTCCGCCTCGGTTCCTCAACCCCTCACCGGCCCCCTTCACACAATCACAAGACTGTCAGAGCCGAAAGGGACCCTGGAGATCATCCAGTCCAACTCCCCTGCCAAGGCACGGCCACCCAGAGCAGGTGACACAAGAACGTGTCCAGGTGAGTTTGGAATGTCTCTACAGAGGGAGACTCACAAACTGCCCGGACAGCCTGCTCGAGTGCTCTGCCACCTTCAGTGTGAAGAAATTGATCCTCATGTTGAGGCGGAACTTCTTGTGTTTTACTTTATGGCCATTGCTCCTTGTCCTGTCACAGGGCACCACCAAGAGTCCCTCAGCTCCTCTCCCCCTCAGCCCTTGACCTTGCTCCAGCTCTGGCTGTAAAAGTCTGTTTAAGTTTTCATACACTGAAATAGGATGTAAATCCTTAAAGATGCTCAATACAGCACCTTTGTTAACTGGTACTTATTTAAACAAACTCATTACTCAGACCCCATATACTTACAGAATTAGATTCAGAAAGCAATCTATATAAAGCAGAAGGGCCTTTTGCCAGAGGTTGTCCCACATACTTGTGCTATGAGGTCACTGGAGTTAGCAAAGCGTATAATCATTTATCCTGGCTCTGTGTTTCCAAACCACACCCTGGCACTTTGGGATGGAAAAGTATGTGCAGTGCTGCATTGTCTTGTCCAGTCCTGTCAAATCTTGTTGCCCCTTTCTGTTCCTATGATTTGGAACTCTCAGATTGAAAACTGGGCAACTAAGAACCTAAAAAAGCTTCCAGCAGCATATTTGCCCCCCAGTTTCAGTGCCAGGTTTTGTGCTCTTTCTGGTACGACATCTTTTTCTGTTGAATGTTTTCCTTTTGCTGTTGCTGGGCAGAAAATCTATACAAGTTACAAATTAAGCTGACTGACTGCAGAGTAAGTGAACTAGAAAAGTGTAATTCAAAAGATGAACTTCTAGGTAGAGGGAATTGAAGTTTTTATGGTTACAATAAAACAATGCCTCGTAAAATGCAGGCAGACTGCATTTATTAAAAAACACATGCTTTAAGTTGGCAATAATTTTAACAGTGATTTCATGTGCTTGACTTACAGTAATATAAAAGCACATCTGACATGGAGGCTTTCTTGCAGAAGAAGTTTCAGCCATCTGTAGCTTACAGATGCTAATCATACACGATGGCTGCAGTAAGGGCTTTGGCATGGTGCAGCTCTGACCCCTCTGCTCTGCCTGCACAGGCACAAGCAGAGCCCAAGCTGTGAAACTCTCCCTGCTCCATGGGAGATGCACTCTGGCCTCCTCCTGAAGGGTGCAATCACCTGATGGGTCACCATCCCTCATATTTCTAGTCTTGAGCTCTTTTAAAGTCTTATGTCTTACTCCTCTATGCCCTCTGCCTCTTTGAATCTATTGCTGATTCACAAACCCACCTTTAATGCTCAGCTCTTCATTTTGCAGGGTTTTTTTTGGCATGGTGTGTTATCTGCAGTACATCAAGATATTTGCTGCCAGAAAAGCACCTTGGATATCTGGCTAATGTCTCCTTTTTTTTTCCCTATAGAAATTTTAATGCATCTTTGTGAAACACTAAATTGCAGGAGCTCTTCCCAAGACAGCTGAGCATGGAGCAGCACAGGGAGCAAACCCATCACTTCAGGCAGATCTCTAAGAAAGGACTGAGGGATGGAAAATGGGCAAGGGAATGTGTAAGGCACTGTATGATGAATTCTCACCACTCTGGAGTACAGAGCAGATCATGACTGAGTCACACATGGAACAAGTTTATTCTCAGTCACCAGAATGGCAGAGCAGGAGAGCAGCAAGTGGCTGAATTCCAAGAAAGCCATGGAGTGGAAGTGAGGGTTCATACAGCGTGTGTTTAAGGTCAGTGTGTCTGTCAGCTGTGGGGCAGGCTGCAAAAAGAAGCATTGCAGAACCAGGCAGTGAAGACACAGCCCATAAAAGGCCAACTGCCATTGTGATGATTGTAGATTCAGAATTACTGTTGGGAAGGATGTTGCATACAAGTGGAGTGGTTTCCTCTTTCAACTGAAGCCAAACCAACAGCATTTCATTAACTTCTCTTCCCTCTTCTTTGCCCCAGCTGGGTGATCTAATACAGCAGTATGGATGCTGGAGGCTTGGCTCAAAAACCAGCTGGATACATTGATGGAACAAAAATACCTAATGAGCAAGCATTAAATATAGACATCACCTCTGTTTGTCTGGGAGATAGAACCCTGGAAATAAAGGAATTATCCTGAATTCATTATTGCTTTGTTCCTGTGCTCTAATTTAGGTATCTTCTCTTGGCCTCTGGGGCAGGACACTGAGTTACTCTTTGTGGTACATATTTTCTTCTACCCTTATATTAATTTCTGTCAATTTTTTGGCCTTTGTGCTATGTCTGATTGCTTTGGGTTCAATCATCCTGGATCCAGAAAATGATGTGGGGTTACCACAGCTACAGCTGCACAGAAGGACAATGCCATGTGCTGGCAATGGAATTACTGGTAAGCATGTCACTGATTACAGGGCCTTCTGCAAAACTGACTGGAGAGACATTCACAGGCAAAGCAAGTTCAGTTCTGAACCAACAAACTTGTAAGAAGTTCTCCTCTGGACACACAGACAATCCTTGAGGATTTGGGGGAGGGAGAGGAGAATGCACATTGGAAGGGAATGGAAGGGAAGGGAAGGGAAGGGAAGGGAAGGGAAGGGAAGGGAAGGGAAGGGAAGGGAAGGGAAGGGAGGGAAGGGAAGGGGAGGGAAGGGGAAGGGGAAGGGGAAGGGGAAGGGGAAGGGGAAGGGGAAGGGGAAGGGGAAGGGGAAGGGGAAGGGGAAGGAAATTCCCCAGCAATCTGTTAGGAGCCATTTCCTCTATTATCTACAGATGGTAGCATGCTGCAGGCTCTGGAGTGACCTCCCTTTTCATCCAGTCAGCTTCAACACTGAATGGGCTCACAATATAAAGAATATGGCTTTGTACTGCACAGCATCACATACTGTCAAGAAAGGTTCAGATAAAATCCACTCACAAATAACATGAGTCATAACTCAGAAACATATTCCAATGTAGACATATCCTGAGTCACTTCCATCTCAAAAGCTTATAAATATTTAGTTAGCCCCTTTGTTTTTAATTTAGCAGAGCAACAAAGGTTTATTAGACAAATGTCCATAATTATCTTTCACTAAGAAAGTTCTTAAATATGTCCACTCTTGCAAGTTCCTTTTCCTTTCTATACAACCCAGAATTATTAGGTACATATAACTGACAAAAATTCTAATTGAACTAAAAACTAATTTCTCTGGTTCTTCTGTAGTTTGCACCTATTTCTAATATCAGTTTGTTCACTGTAAGAATTTCATTTTTCATTTTCATAATTTCATTTAAGCAGTAAGTGGTGAGTAACTGGATATGTCTCTCCTGAT
This sequence comes from Melozone crissalis, assembly GCF_028551555.1. Taxonomy (NCBI): domain Eukaryota; kingdom Metazoa; phylum Chordata; class Aves; order Passeriformes; family Passerellidae; genus Melozone; species Melozone crissalis. The sequence continues at coordinate 22,151,370 of NW_026535812.1, forward strand.
ATGGGCTGGCACATCAGCTCTTTCTAAAGACCACTGTCAGTCAGACCCTGCTGGAGTCAGTGAGGATGTACATGGACACATAAATGAAAAATACATCAATACATTTTCTGGAAGAACCAGCTGAGATTTTGCTCATATCTCTGTTTTTATCAGTGGCAGGAGGAGATGATAAAAATTACAATATTTAAGGTATAGCCTTAAAAACACTACCTGTTATTGTTTTATAAAATCATAAATTCATTGTTATGATTACAAGTGTTTGAGTTAAAAATATTTTTTATGTAAGGATGCAAGTCTTGAGTTTACATCCCTCCATTTAACAGGTTGAACTGGAAGCCAGGGAGTGTTTTACACACCACCTTCCACTGCAGAGTGCCCAGGGACTGCTGGAGTCCCAGGAATCCCAGCTGCACAGTGCTCCTCCAGCAGAGCTGTTGGAACCTTGCAGCAGAAAGATAATCAGCAAAGATTGGCTGATGAGCCAAGGCTGCAGCAAAGAACCAGGTTGGTTTGGTGCTTTCTTTTTTTTTTTCCATGGTCAGCAGTGCTTTTTCTGTTTTGCCATTTTGGTTGGTTGATCTGTATGTCAGTAATTCACACACACTGCTGCTGTGTCTTTAAATTTTGATAAATCAAAATGTCTATTCAAGCCTTTGCTGTGCTAGAGGAAAAAATACTGCATGATTTTCCATATAACATAGACAACAGGTTCTTCTTTACTCTGGGCTGAATTAAAGATTTGCATCCTTATCCACAGGGAAATTAGTGGTTCAGGAAGAGTCTGGGAATGGTAGCAGAACTAACGTCTGTCTGGAAAAAACCAGACTTGGGTAAACTTGGGAATGGACAAAGGAAAGAACAGCATAAGGGCCAAATCAACAGAGCTGTTCTTGTGGCCTCAGTACAGGTGATGAGAGGAGCAAAGGCTTCCCAAAGAAAGAGGAGCCTGGCAACTGCAATCACCCCCCAAAGCCTAAACAAATGAGAAAGGAGAGGTGAGCTTTTCTCTCAATGTAGCATTTATTATTATACTGAAATTGCCATAGCAATAAAGCTACAGCTATTTATTATAGCATGAAGAGCTAATCAGAACCAACCATCAGAGGCAGCTGAACCCTGATGAACACTGGAGTTTGGAACTGGATGATCTTTAAGGTCCCTTTCAACTCAAACCATTCTGTAATTCTATGAACACTCAGCCTCATAAAGGAGACTTGTTATTTTCCAGTGAATAATAAAGGGCTTAGGTAGAACATTACAATGGCAAGGTACCAAAACAAGAGCTGTATCTAGTTTTGGATGATTTCCTGTAAAATTTCTGATGTTGAAGGTGACCCAAAACACTGCACAACCAATCAACATTGTATGAGGGTAATTGGAAAGTAGAAAAGATGGGAAATTTCTAGAGAGTTTAAAAACTAGAGGTAGTTTTAAAAAACAGAGTGGGTTCTTTTTTCTGTTTCACACTCAAAGGATAATTTAACATTCTGAAAACTTTTCTGTGGCAGAGTCACAATTGGATAAAGTCTTAGAATATAAAACTTTATAAAGTAGTTGGTGGCATGGGTATGGGTCAATTTGAAATACCATCACCTTGTGAAACTATGTGCCTGTTCTTTTGTTTGTGTGCTGGATTAAAGTGACTGTCTGACTTGGACCTGGTGAGAATTCTGCACGACTTTTGTAATATTATAGAATTTTTTAGAGATTCTTCACCTGGAAAATTGATCAGAGAATTATCTTGTATTCCACATCATCATCATCTGCAGCCTACATGAGACCAGAAACTCAGGTTGTTGTAGGAAAGACAATCCATTTCTTCCTCTTCAGGACTTTCCTAAATCTGTTATTTATGACACAGGACCATTTGGCAATATGTTTGTTATGCCTTTTTATTAATCTTGTCTTTAACGTTGGCACTATTAAAAAAAATAAACTTAAATGGAAGTCTCTATCCTTAGGAGTCCAGACATTTACTGTAGATAGAGATAAAAGCAGGAACTTCTACAACACCCCTTAAAAACCTTCTCTTCTTTGTTAACTGCATCACTGCTATGGACTAAAACAGCAATAGGTGTTAAATGAAACATTTCTAATGATGCAACATTAAAACACATCATCTGCATCCCATTGTGATTTTAGTTGCATTGCAGAAAACAATAATGCAGTGGTGGCACAGACACCAGAAAGTTATTAGGAAGCAGAGTTCTGCTAGCATTTTTAGGTACTTGTGATTGCTACCTGAACCCTCTTGCAGCTGGAATAAACAATACATGTCCAAAAAGAACATGAGAATCAGCAAGGCCTCAGTCTTTACATATAAACACAATTCCTGAAAAGACATCAGCCTCTGGAAATATTGGTCTGTCTACTGATTCTGTGTACTTTTTAATTATTTTTAGCTTTTATTTTGATTTTCTCTGAAGTGTTTGTAGGGGACGAGACATTCATTACCAGTGGTATTTCCTCCATTAGAAATAGAATTATGCATGTTTAGGTAAATCCCTTTCCTTCCTATTTCACTTCACAGCTGTTTACCCTTCAGGGCTTGTTGCATTTTGGCTGCTGCAGCACATCTCCCCCAGTACAGGAAGCTATGAAGTAATTCCTTTTGTCATTTTGGGCAGTATGTGCAAAGGATCGTATGTTTGGTGTTGTTTTTTGGTTTTTTTTAATTGCAGAAGTAATGCAAGACTGCCAACTTTGCATCCATCCCAACTTGCTCAGCTTTTGGCATTGTTCATGTCTGACCCATTTACAAAAATAATCACACCCTCCAGAACCACATTTCAATCCTTCCTCCCTGGCATATGGGACTTGAAGTCAAGTTTTTCTGCTGTTACTTTAGAAAAACAAGTAAAGTTTCTTCATAATGTTGCCCTTAACATGTCCGCGGTGTTTCAGGTGCGCTGCGTTTTCCCTCGGAGGGACAGCGGGTGACCGAGTGGCTTTGCAGCGACATCTCCTGGCCTGATTCCCCTGAGCAGTGTCAGAGATTCCTCTGCCAGGGTGGAGATCTCATGTGGATTGAGTCGAATATTTCACACAGAGAGGAGGTAGGATGCCATTAGAAAACCAAGTAATTACTTCTGTTTAATCAGGTAAGTGACATTGTCAACATGATCGTCAATTGTACAAAAGATAAGTTAAAAATTGTTTTCATATGCTAAAAAGACTATAGATAATTGCCATTTCTCCAAAGGCTGCAAAGTTTGGACAGCATGGTAAGATGGACATCTAAGGTTGCTGTTTCAAACATCTAATCACACTTTATCTACTGCACAAATATTACAAAGACATAAAACAAATTATCTCTGGCTAAAGTAAAAAAATAGAATATGGAAATAATTCCCCTCCTTGTGTTTAGCCACTCACCATCTAAACAGCTTCATACCTCTGGAGTTTCAGTACTTGAGGCCACACAAACTAAACTAAGGGGAGGGAATCTAAAGTAGCAACACACAGCAGGTCCACAATATACCCACCCTCAATTTCAGAACTAGATTTTGTCAAAGATATTTGTGTGTCCTCTGCAGTAAAGAAGAGTTCTTGAGGGAGGAGAGTGGAAGTGTACCAACTTCTAAAGTCTGTGTGGAAAACCAGCGTGGGACCAAACCCCTAAAAAGGGAGCAAGGATAGTTCACACAGGAATCACAATAAAAGCTGGGGATTCGTCCTTAGCTAAAAGCTCTATTTCATGTCCTTGTTTGCTGTGAGATAATGACTCATCAGTAGCAGATGTGAGGGGAAGCCATATTCTTCCAGAGAACAGGGAGCTCTCAGGATGGCCTCTCTCAAAGTGAAGAACACTGAAGGTGCTGCAGAGGGAAGGGCTCTCCATGCTCACCCAGGTGAGCCCATGGGAAGGTGGCAGAGGCTGGCAGGAGCCAGGTGGCTTTGAGGCTGCTGCCAGCAGGCAGTGTCACTGTCCCAGTGACTGGCCTTAGTGGCTGAGGTTGGTGACTCATCTCAGCTTGCAGTCACGAAAAGCAAATTCCACCCCTGGTGACAAGAGTGCTTAGGAATAACTAAAATTGCTGTCACACATGGTATTTTCATGTTCAATCTGTGTATATTTATAAGCTGTATACCCTTGCCAGGCACTTCAAAAGGCTTGGTTCTGGAGCAGCAATGGATTAACTCAAACTGCTGAGTCTGGGTTATATTTGTCTGTATTCTGTAGGCAGTTCCATACTGTCCCAATGAATTCCATATGAATGTTCTGTACAAATTTTGTTCAACAGAAGCAGAAGTCAGCTATGTTTGGAAGCTGTGACCTTTCTCAGCAGTTTCTCAGTTGCCCACTGGAACACACATACAGTGCACTCTGAGTCTCTGACAGCTCTCAGTGATAACCCTGGACTTCAATCAAAAATTCAATTTACCTGTTAACTCTACTGGTATTCTTTTCAATGAATTGCACTTGAAAGTAATTGCACTAACCTGTAGCTGCACTTCTGAATGCCTTTCAGATACAACACTTGCATGCTGCATTGGCAACTTATTTCCTTCAGCCCCAGCCTTACAGAGGTTTCAGGCTGTAGCTTCTTCTCAAACACTTTGTAACTAGAGGTTCCTGGATTCTTAAAAACACATTATGTCCTGGATTTAGCTCAACTTTTCTGGAAAGCAATCATCTGGAAGTCAGCCTGGGATCCAGCTGTGTCACATGGATTTTCCCTGCTTTCTGAAACCATCTGTTCCACTGCTTGGGAGGTTTCTGGGTCCTGGGAGCAGGGGCTGTCCAGGGTGTCACCGCTGCTGTTGCAGTGCAGAGGGGAGGCCATGTCAGAGGGCTGCTCTGAGGGTTTCCCTGCAGCAGGAGGCAGGGGCACGGACAGAGGGACATTCATCATGTAGAACACATTGCCCAGACGTCGGGACACCTTTAAAGACAAAGGCACAATTGCAGCAATTACTTCTTGCTGTTAAAGCCATTAAACATCAGGCCTGACTCATCCCAGGCATCCCAAAGGGTCATCAAATTCTTGTGAAAACAATTTTTTTTCATTTTATATTTTTCTAGGCCCAGGTTGTGGAAGGAGCTTGTCAATACCCAGCTTAGGACCTTGGCATTGACAGCAGGATCCTCCTGCTCCCAAGGTGCTGCAGCACCCAGGGACAGAAGGGAGGCAAGCTGCCAGCCAGGAGTGGGGCAGGTGGTTGGAATGAGAGAAGAATGAGAGAGTACAAGGGGTCAAAGAAAAGAAAAAGAACTGGCAACAACAGAAACACAGAGAGAGTTGATATTAGTGGATGAAATTAAGGGCAGAAAACTGCAAACAGAGAGGGAGAATCTGTTACTGAAAAATGTCATGTTCCTTACTGTCTCCCTGTGTGCCATGGTAACGTGCAGGGAAGCAAAAGAAAACTTTGCTGGAGTGATTTATTTTCTCCCAATATTGTGGCAGTTACCAGTGAAAAAAAAAGTGCTTTAGTTTGGAAAAATTCCCTCCTGTCATCTTCTGGCACTTCCATGCCTCTGTGACTCACCATCTTGGCATACATTTAGTGATCATACCTGAGAGCGGATTTTTAATGCTGGTCCCAGTTTTAATCCCATTGTATCCAGGAGATGCTCCTCTGTTAACAGTGGAAGGGTTTCTCCATCAATAGCATGGTCTTTAAATATCTGATGAAAGGATAAAACACATCATAGTGTGCTAAAATAGACATTGGTTGTTATTTTTCATGCTTAACCCTGATGCATAAACAATAAAAAAAAGAAATAATAATTTTCCTGGTTTATCTTTATATTTGTCTTCTAACTGCACAAAGAAAATTATTATTATACTTGTAATTTTGGGACAATTAACTACCTTCCCACATTTTTATTTGCTTGCTGACATTTAAATCTTAGATGGTCCTAAAGACCTGAAAAAGTGGTGAATGTTTATAATCACCTGGGCATAATCTGAGCAGCCTGGGAGGCTGACAATGAAGTTGTGCACATCATCAACTGTCCACTTGCGAATGTCTTCGACAGAAGAAATGTCTTCTCCATTCAGGATCAGGCCATGGGCTCCTTTGAGGAGGAAACACAGAAGTTATCTTGAATTTTGCTGGCAAATCAGAGGAAATGATTGTTATCATGAGAATTTTTACACCTTTTCAGAACCTAATGTATTAACAGCAGGGTGTAGCCACTTGCAGATACAGGAGTCCTAGACACAAAATCACCAGGCAATGAGCAGAATCTGGTTCTGAAGGGGTTTTTTTAATGTGGCTTCTTTTGTTTACTGCTGGCACTGTACCTACCAGTCACTACACATGCCAGTCATGCTGCAGGACTTCTCTAATGAGTGCATTACCCAGTGCTTTTTCTTCTTTGGACTTTACTGTTACTTTAATTTGACTAATATTTCAGTAGAACAGATCCAAGTCTTTGGATGACTAGTCCATCCATGGATCTCCTAGTCCATGGTGCCTACTGTGAGTCAGGACATAGAGAATAGTTGTAGGCTGAAGAGACAGGCTAACTCACAACTTCATTCAGCAATTTTGGTTTTTTAAACCAAAACTACAGCCTGAAACCTAAATTCCTTTTAAAGACATGAACTGAATACAGATATTACTGTTTGCAGCATCAGAATTCTACTTTTAGTTGCAATGACTCTACCAAAAATTCACTTAAAACAGAGGGAAGAATTGAGAAACCAAATCAATAAAACCAGGTTATATCAACATATCACTCTAATCTGGAGATATGACAAACCTGAGGGTAGCAATGGGTTGTTGGGCACTGGAAATCCATATGGTAATGCTGAGAATGGGATTGCTGAAGGATACAGGTACTTGTCATCAAAAGCAGCACAGGAGCTGTTGGCTTCCTTCTCGTTTGTGTTGCTGCAGCTGGTGGTTTCTGTTGGAATTTCATGAGCAGCACAGTTTTTTCTCAAGCCTGGTTCAAACTCTTTGCAGTTCTTGGCAACCACAGCCGGCTCGGTCTGGTTTTTGCTCTGCTCGTGTTTGTTTGGTGTCTCCACCTCTACTTCCTTCTTGTCCTCTTTCTCCTCATCCGCTGCAGCTGAGGCAGAGTCTGTGGATTTGTCATCTGCCTGGTTCTTGGTGCCGTTGGCGCTGCCCTCGGCGCTTTTGTGATTTGCAGCTCTCCTCCCTGGGCGGCGCCCCCTCTCCCTCTGCAGGGTGGTGACAGGCGGGTAGGGGCTGCCTGCCACGAGCACGCTGCTGCCATGGATCTCGTCCAGGCTGGTCCTGTGGACGTACAGGTCGTTGGCAAGGTGCCCTTCAGGCAGTCTGTGCCTGCCGCGGAAAGCGATGGGACTCGCTGGCATCCCGTGGTAAAGGAAAGGGGCTTCCAGGCCCAGGAGTCCTTTCCGATGGGCTTTCTCCATTTCCTTTTGCTGGAAAATAGCACTCATCTCCATTTCCATTCTAAGAGACACACAGAGCATGAGCAGTTAGGGCAGCTCGGTTCCTTCATCACCTTTTGTTATTCAGCAGCAGAATAAAACTCAGATAAATGAATAGGCAAAAGTACTGCTTGTTCTGTCTCTCCCTTATATTGCTGTGTGTGACAGGGTACAAACTGCAGATGGAATGGCAAACCTGGCTGTATTTAACGTGCTGCCATTACAGATAGTAAGCTAAAAGAAATGGAAAACACATCTTCCATGTCATGGCCCTGGAAAACACTTCAGACAAAAATTGTTATTTGCATATTGGCAATCCAGACATGAGGATTATATTCACATTTGGAAAATAGTCTCCAGAGTCTAGGGGTTGAAGACTAAAGAAAATAATTGATTTATATTGTCACTCAGAAATTTGTACCGAAAACTGCAGAATTCCAGTGATTTTGTAAATTATAAAGAACAACAATGACATTATCTGTGGAACCTATGCATCTATTCAGAGTAAGCTAATGCTAAGTCTCTTGAGTAACCCTTCACAGTGCCTGGCACCGGGCCATGATCCTGAGAGTGTGAAAGGGTGAGATCCTGGTGGGAAGTGTTCAACTGATCTCCTTCCTTCTGGATGAATGCTCCAGAGTCTGTGCCAGCTTCCTGCTCCTGTCATAGTGGATGGGAGGGTTTGCCAGTGGGATACAGAGAATACAAGTATTTGTATTGTATTTGTAATAGTAGTATTTATCTCTGCTGTAGCAACCTTTGCTGGCAGCACCTTTCTCTGGAGCCAGGCCAGTGATCAAACAGAAAGGTAAAGCTCCTAGAGGAGCTTTGAGGAGCTTTCAGTGGGATTTCTGCATCTTTGGAAAAGAGCCTGTGAGGTAAAGCACTTTAAAGTGCATCAAAATAGCTTTCTTAGCACTGCAATGAGTATAACAGGTCACAGAGAGTCTGATCTTCAGGAGAGTGTAAAATTATCAGGAAAACAATTTGGGCAAAAGCTATCTATACAGAGTTTTGGTATGAGGAGGAATTATTTGATCACAAAATTCGGGGCTTTTTCTCTGCCTTCTTTTAATCTTTGAGACAACCTCCAACTTGTTGACTTTCTGTTTTCAGAGATACAAAGGAAGTGTTTTGTCTGTGTACTGTGTCCTTGTACGTTTTGCCTGATTGTCATTACTCCCACCCAGCTCTTGAGGTGACAATAAACAGCAGAAAGCATTGCATTCCTGCCTCCTCCTCCAGCTGAGATAGTGTGTTCCTGTCAGGAGCAGCAAACAGAGCTTTGGCATGAGGCAGAGACCCTTGGAGAGCAAGGATTTGAAGCCAGGTGCTCAGCAGCACAGTGCAGGAGATTGCAACCAAGTGCAGGAGGTTGTCAGCACCTGGTTTCTGGAACAGCTGAAAGGAGCAAGGGCAGCCCTAAAGGGGACCTGTGCTGCAGAGAGCTGTGTGAACACAGTGGAAATTGTCAGGGTGGCAGAAAGCTGGGGTAAAATGTTTCTAAGGTGTTGGTGAGCTGTTTCATGTTGGAGTTTTGCTGTTTGGGGGGCTGAGGGAAGAGCCTGAGCAGGTAGGACCAGCTCTGATGTGGCTGTGGGTGTATGACATGGCCATGTTTGCTGCTTGTTGTTTCACTTGTTTTTCTCAGGGTTTTTGCCATGTGGCAAGAGCTACAGGAAAGGCATTGCTGATGCAAATCTTGTGCTTGGAGAAGTTTAGCAATCAAGCTTTGCTGACTTAAGAGCTCAAAACACTTCCATCACAATTTTTTTCAGATGACTGTACAGAACTTGACTGTTCTTTGCTCTTACTCTCACTGTGCGAGGGGTACTCCCACTGAGTAGTGTAACTCAGAGCAGGAGTGGCTGAGGTTAGAGTTCCTCTGTGGAAATGCTGTGGCCATGAGGGAGGGCACTGCTGGTCTTTTAGCCAGCTGCTGACTACACTGAAACTGCTACAAATAACTGGATTTCCTACAGTCACTCTGCTATTCCAACTCCTTGGTCAAACTAGGAAAGCTGCCCACCCTGCTGGGGTGGAGGCACAGCTGCCTGTCCCAAGGGCCCAGCTACAGGCCTGAAGTGTTGTGTGTGATATCACACAGCTGCAAAGTTGGAATTTGTTTCTGAACTTTTGTAACTTCAGGGTGTTTGGATCTGCATTCAAGGGCTGTGGCTGTAGCTTGTTCTTTTCCTTAACCAAGCTAAGGGGTTTGTTTATTTTTGTTACATCATTTTAGGAATAAAAGCAAAATAAGGCAAGCAGAAAGTAGTAGCTTCAGGCCTTAATTGATAAGGGCCCTCTGCTTCTTTGTGTGACTTGAAAAACAATCTCAATCACTTTGCTGCTTTAATCCTGGCATGAACCTCAGAGCAAAGCTTGCTATTGATTACCTGGCAATATTTTGCTTTTGAACCAGTTCTTGTCTTCTGGCCACAGCTTCCATGGATTCTGGTTGTAGAAAGCTGTATCCTTAGAGGGAAGGAGAATAAAAAAATCTTTAAAATTCTCTGGTTTCCTCATGCAAATGCAAAACCCCCAAAGCAGTGCAGAGACACTTTTAAAAACTTCATAAATCTTCAGCTGTGGGCTTCACTAGGAAAGTGATAGGATTTCAAGCTAAATCCTATTTGTTGTCATTGTTTTGGTGGCAATATGTAGAAAGAACATGAAGTCCATGATCAGGTGTTTTCAGGATCAGATCTGTAGTTAGGAATACCTGCCATTAACCACAAAGGGTGGTTTTATTTGGTGACATATGCCTTTAACTACTCAGAAAATAATAGCCCTCAGTTGAGCAAAGCAAACCTGCTCCTTCAAGACTGCTTTCAGCCTGGAGGCTGTGTAATTTTAAATTACATTTCCTCTTGAGATCCATGTTAAGGCAGGGAAAGAAGCCAAAATCAGAAATTTTTCTTGATGTATTGATGTGACATTGAAAATACATTCATTCATCTCAAAGAAAAACTCTTGAGCTCATTTTGTATAAAGTAATATGTAACTTTTTGTACAGCATGACATGAATGCCATAGTTGTGATGTCCAGCCTTCCCCTTGGAGCTGTGCCCTCTAATTTTGAGCCTTTATTAAAAAGGACTTGTATTTGCCCTACATGAATTAAGTGGCATGTGGTATTATCATTAGAGAATATGATCTGTGTAAAGCAGCCAATACTCATATAAGAGCAAGAGTAAACTGTAGTGTAAAAGTGTTGATGAGGAGCTATTTTTTTAGCTATAGCCTTTTGTTTTGGTGTTAAAGTGCTCAGAAAATACAAAAAGAAAAGGAGGGAACAAAAACATGCAAAAGACTGAGAACTGCATTTAACAAAGGATAAAAGGGACTTGCTTAGATCTAAACTGGCACAAGCTGCCTGCTTTTAGTGAGACTGTTTTTCTAAATAAAATAAACTGTTACTGACAGTACCTATAAACCTATGGAAAACTAGCAGGTGCAGCTGGCTTTCTGATCCACCTGGTCCCACTTTTCAGGATGCAGAGGGTGCTTTGTTACCTGGGCCTGGGTAGACACGGTTGGACAGCAGGTTGGGCATGTTGGGGTGCTGTGGGACTGTGGGTCCCAGGTGGGATGCTATGTGGATTTGCCTGGGGTCAGCTGAGGCCATCATTTCAGTTGAAGGCAGCAGATCTCTGGGAGGAAAAAAACCCATTCAGATATGCAGAGGATATTTATTAGTTAAGAATAACCAAAGGTCTTTATAACCTCGGGGACTGCACACACAGTGATGAACTGCAGTGCTGGAACAGAAATTGGTGCCTGGTACCTCTCCACCAGTCGCGGCTCGAACTGGGCCGGGATCGCCTGCATCCTCTGCTGGCCCGGCCCCATCAGCTGCGGGTTTACTGCCATCAGCTGGTTCCTCATCAGCATCTCCTGCCGCTGCCGCAGCTCTGCAAGGCACACACAGTTCTGCTCTCAGAGGGGTAAGTTAGGAAGTGATTCTGGCTGCGGTATAACCTTAGCAGAAAAAAATGTTTTGTTTTGTTTTGTTTCCTCTAGTGCAATTCACACCTTTTTTTTAATAGCAGCAACTGAAAACATGTTTTCACTGACACCTGAACTACTTTGTTTAAATAATGTAGATTTATTTAATCAAACTGCAGTAAAAATAAATAGGATGTGCTCAGTCAAGTGTATCAAAGGACAAATTACAATGAATAATAATTTATATAATACTGTGAAAGAGAAGATAGCTATGGATGTTCAGTTCTCTGCTTGAGAGGGTTTTAATTTCTAATACAGGTTCATTTTAAGAAAAATCATACTAGGTGGAACCTACATTGTCATGAGAAAGCAGGTCTAGAAAAAAAAGCCCACAATGGTGAACCAGAACATCATAATGTCTAGCTGTGGCTTTTGTTCTGAGTTCTTGCATGCCATTTACTTGTCTTCCAGATGCTCAGCATCTCTTAATCACATCCTGAATTCCAAGAGCCCTCTGTGTTAATTTTTAATTACTTTAAGCAAAATACTTCTGCAGTTACTCCTAAGATAAATCTGAAATAACCTTTTAAAGACATCAAACCTGCTACTGGCTATTTCTTGTAAGTGGTAGAAAAACCACAAAAGCACAGTGCAGGGGGTTCCTTGCTGCTCACCTCCTGCTGCCATGCCGCCTGCCAGCCGGTACAGATGCTTTTCCTCCAGGGCTCCCTGTTCCCCCAGGATGGACATCTTCCTCATGTGCTCCCGGGGAGTCATGCTGCAGGGGGACAGCAACAGCTCTGCTGCTCTAAACAACCAAAGCAGCAGCACCAAAGAGAGCAATGAGACATTCAGCAATGAGAAACAGAGAAGGTTATGCAGGTTGTTCCCCGGATAAGCAGGTCATGGCTGGACCCTTCCATGCCTGTGTGTTGTAGTGTTTTCCATGTAGACAGTTCCAGTTTTCAGGACAATGCAAATATTGTCCTTGCTTACACTGACTTGTTGGGTCCTACAATGCAAGAAAAATCAAGGTGCTGGAAAATCACACCTGCTCAAAAGGAGGTAATTAAGCCCAAGCCTTTTCCTCAGCCCCTGGTGTGTCTGAGAGCAGTGATGTCCTCCTACTTAGGAAGGCAGGTGTCTTTGGTTTAATTTCAGAATTGTAGCAGTTTGGAGCCCTGCCTACTGTAAACTTAGTGAAGCAGATGGAAATAAATAGTAGAAATTGTCTATTCCAAATGACATCAGCCCCTTAAGGCTGCCAAATTGAAGTAAAAAAGGTAAAAGAACATGCTTTGTAGTGATGAAAACAGTGATAAAACTGGTAACACTCAGATGAATTATATATTTATATTAATTAATATATGTAATTAATATATACATAATTAATAATTTTAAAGGAAGCAAGTCCTGTAACCCAGAGCCAAGATGTTAAAGAGTTATCCTGTATGGAATGCTTTGAGTTGAGGAGTTGGCAGAAGGAGCAATCTGGCTCCCAAGGCAGCATCAGGAGCATCCGTACATTCATCTCACACTAGACTTGCACAACAAATGATTAGATTTAAAATTTTTCTTTAAGTAAGGAGTTGAATTTCCATCCCCACTTAGCTCTGATGAAGTGGATTCTTTCTGTCCTCTGAAAGAAGGAAAACGTACTGCTGAAGTGTTCTCATCCTGCAGATAGAGAGTTACAGCTCCAGGAGTTCAGCCAGCATTTGGTAGAGGTAACAGTGAGGGAAATGCAAAGACAGGAACAATGTTCCTTATCCAAAAATGAGATAAAAGTGAAGTCCTGTGTTTCATTACCCAAGCCATTTATAAATTAGATGTATCATTATAACTTTATTGCTTTTGACCTATTGATGAGTTTAAAATAATCTAAGTGATAGATATCAATCTAATTCTTGTGCCTAAGAAATTTACCATTTCTGTGGTATGAGGGAGATATTTGGTCTCAAAATGAGTCTACCAAAAGGTAAACAAGTGAGTTTACCTTTTTTCAGCCATTTACACTGAAGGTAGAGGGTGAACTTAGACCATACCTCTGGTGCTCCCTCTAAATAAAGAATGCTTTACATTTGTAAGAGTAGATGTTGGATTCTGTGTTGGCCAAGACTCAGATCTTCCTGGCACCAGACAAGTCTGTCAAATCCCAGACCAGCACCACGGCCTTTGTTCTGGATATTTGTATCTGAACCTGTTTCCATTGGCTTTTTTTTTAGGATACTTTAGACTTAAAGCGATTTAGGCTGCTGGGTGCCTCATGAAGAGCATTTGAGCTGCCAAAGTGCTTCTGAGCTGCTAAAGCATTTTAAAGCTCAGGACTAAAGCGATTTAGTGCTGGACTAAACTTTTCAACAGCTCAAAAAAAAAATAGGTGGTAACTGGGACGGTGGTTATTTGCCATACCATATTGTTCAGTGAGCCATTTAAGGGTTTTTCTTTTTTGGATAGAGACTCTGTATTGAATACTCTGCAAAACAAACTGCAATGTTAAACTTCATGCTGCCCTTCTTGCAGCCTGGCCTTTGGCCTTTATCTAGGTCTTTTTTTTCTGGAGAAACCTGCTCTTACCAAAGATGTCAATGCTTATTGTAGAGGCATTGGACTGGATGGCCTCAAAGGTCCCTTCCATTCCAAACTGTTCTGTGATTCTGTGATGGTGCATTAGAGGTTCAGATAGCATAATGGAAAAAAGACTCAGGAAATTTTAACCTTTTTATTCTAGTAAATCAGGGAAAAAATAAAATTAATAATGAGTTTTAATACTGACACATTTGTCTCTCAGATGACTGGCACGTTGTACCACTTTTGCATTTTAGAAACTGCTAGAATGTGTCAGTCTCCTGTTTAAATCAAAGTTGTGAATGTGTTTAGTTTTTTTTTTTCTGGAGAAATGTCCCTTTGTGGGAACAAGACACACAATTAAAAGACATTATCTTCCTCAGGCCTTCCTAGAACTTCTATGCTTCTCCCTAAAATCCCACCAGTGACTGAAATTATATGATGCAACTTTAAATTGTAGAATCGTGGAAAACCTGGTGGGAAAAGAGCCATCTGTTCTGGCCCAAATCCCTCCTGTGGGATCCCATATATCCTGCCTGTTCTGACAGACATCCATCCAAAAGCAAGCAGCAGTGAGTGGTTAGAAACCAGTAGCACCAGTATCAGTGTGGTGTGCTCTGTGTAGTCTGTTGTTCCCAAAATAAGTCTGGATTTTGTGTTGGATGTGAAGGATGATACAGTGGCTGTTGACAGGCAGTCTCACTGCCTCCTTTCAGGGATTAAGCAGAAACTATGTAAGAACTTTCTTTAAAACTGTTGCCATTTTTCCCAGAATGTAGGGTACTGATGACAGCAGCATCCACAACAAAGTGATCCATATTTACTGATAATTATTGTCCACCAGATGATCAAGATTCACAGACCACCATTTCAGACAATGAGCATCTGAAAAAAAAACTTATCCTTCAAAGGTAGACAATGTGGTCTTTTGGTTTCACATGGAAAAGTTCTTGCATTGAAAAAGTCATGGAATAATATGATTTAAAAGTTCTTTGGTATCTTCTTCCACTAAAGCTGTGGCTTGCTCCTTCCACTGACCCACTTTTTGAATCATCATAAGCCAAAAGGAAGGTTTGATTCCTTTGTGAGGTTTTCACTGGAGTTGCATCATGAAATCATTCTGGTTTTTTCATTAGTGTGCAAACAGTCCTATTTAACATATCCTGAGTTTCTTCTCAGATACATAAAAATAACTGTGGTATTTGTGATATAAATTTGAGCTGCTATTTCTACCATAATTCTAATCTCTTGCTGCAAGTTGAATGGCAAAATATCCATATGGTTCAAACTTAAAGGACATGTTTTGTACGTGTGTGTGTTATCTGTATTAAATTACTTCTTTATTTCCCTGAATGTCCTGTTAGTGAAGTATTGAAATGATCAGGTGGGATAAATAGCTTAATAACCTAATATAAAGATTTGTTTGTAACTCTGTGTCAGCAGGAAGTGCTGAACCTGACTAATCCATGTTAGTCCATTTAGAAAAACATCTTTTTCAGTTACTTAGCTGGGGTTCTGACCTGCAGGTCAAATTTAGGGTAGTTTAGGTTCATACTATTTTCATAACAAGTCACATATTAGAAACCACAGCAGCTGAGGAGGATCTGTGAGGGAACAGGGAAAGTACACTTCTGATACATTTATTAGCTGGGATTTGAGAGGAGCTCAAAATCTGGCATCAGGGTTCATATAAATTCATACACACCAGCTGTCCAGCGTTAGATTCATATATGGCTCTGCTCTGATCCTATTGCACAAATCCTGGCTGTACAGCACATTACAGGGATGAAGACAAGTTAATCTCTGCCTTTAGAGTCTTACCCTTAGCAAACCCTTCTTGGCAGCAGGCAGAACCACTCACCCAGGACTAATTCTGTCTCAATTTATTAGATGAGAAGCGGCAAGACACGAACTTTATGAACCAGGAGCATTTGCAAATCTAATAATGCAACAATTTAAAAATATCTATAGCAGTCTATGTGTTGATGTTATCAATTGGCAAAATATGGTTTAATCGTATGTAATATAGATTTGTTGGATGACTTGTTTTATTAGTTAAATGCATTGAGATTTCATTTACAAATATGCTTTTCTTTACACAAACACATGGAATTAGCATTCTTTAAAGCCCATATTTAGTGAACTACAACAGTGTCTCCACAGACTGGAAGCTGAGTATTGTTTAAAATGCTCAGGTAAATTTGTGTCAGCTGAATCAGTCAAATACACAATAGGAACATGTATTCATGCTTATGAGAGAAACCTGTGAATGAAGACATACATAATCCTATTTGCATTTCCTTTGGCTTCCCTTTTAGAAAAAGCTGACCTGATTGCTTGAGAAATCAGGTACTGTTTTAAAAAATAGCTAAATATTCCAATATTATTAATAGTCTTAATGTTATTAGTTATTGGATCAAGGGTTCTTGATCTGAATCTATGCTGAGGGTCATAAAAGTAGAGTTGTAATTGTTCCAAAATCCACAGTCAGCAAAATAAATAACTTTTGGAAAGGAAAAAAGCAATTATGCCAGCATTACATCATACAGGAGCATGAAATATGTCTTCTTAATTGGAGCAAGGTGCCACTGGAGAGGCTGTGGGGCTAAATTCTAATCCTAGATATGTGGGCACAGACTGCTCAGAGACTGAGATTAGAGTGTAATCCTAAAACTGGATTGAGAACGATACATTCCCTAAAGAAAGGAAAATAACTCTATTTATACAGTGTGTGTCAGCCAGCAGAGTTTGTGTTGAATGCCTTCACACTGGCTGGGAGACGCAGACCTGCCCGTTCTTGAGCCAGCTGATTGGTACAATTGTGAGCAGCAAGTCACTCTTTTTTTTAAACATGCTGTTCTCAGGCAGTAGTCAAGGCTTAGTGCTGGCAAACTCAATCCTTCAGGAACTAAGCTGGGTTCATAACAAAAGCTCATCTTGTTCCCCTTGGAATGGCTGTGGGCAAGGGGAGACTTATTCCTGTCTAAGGCAGCACTCAGGCTGAGCATGGGCTGAAGCCAGAGGTGGAGATGCTTTGTGCTGAGCACAAACACACAGAGAGGGCCTGTGAGGGGACAGAGACAGATGGTGGAGGAAAAGGGAGCTGAATTCCTGCTGTTTGATGTGGCACTGGACAGTCCACAGCTGAGGTGGGAACTACTCCATGCGCTTCTCCCTCTCAGCTCGGCGCAGTGACCACGGGACTGGTCACTGCACAGCACAGGGCTGAGATTTGTTTGTGTTTGTGGCAGCACCCAAAGGCTCCTCTGGGATCACTCTGAGGGCTTTAACAACTCCTGTTTAAAAACTAAGTACAATAGCTAAGCAAGAACTAATGAAAATAGAGGAGAAATTGTGTGCATGCACTCAGAATGCTGTGCACCCACCCTGGATCGTGGCATACTGGCACAGGGAGATGTTTACAAGGGATGGGTCTTCCTATTACATCAGTTATATACACTGAGATAAAAGCATGATGTCATTTGTTTTCCTTGTGGATTTATTTCATAATTAGGGATGACACTTGAAACATTATCCTCTTTCTTAGACTCTTTCAGAAGCCTAGAGATTACAAAATATGGTAAAAGCGGGGTCAGTTAAAAGGAAACTAAACTCTGTGGGTTTTACTTTTTGATAATTATTCATTTTAAAGCATTAAAAAGAAATGTGTTGCTTTTGAATTTTATTTTTGAATACTGGAAATGGAAACTGTGAGACAGAAAGCTTTCTGATCATTGGAGGGCCAGGCTGGTATTTCCAAATGAAATGCAGCTGAATTTTAGTGGGATTTGTGTCTCACTTTTACATGAAATGTCAGTGCAAATGACAACTCTCTCAGTGCCAAAAGTAACCAGGTAGTGGAAAAAGGAATGAGTTTTAGTTAGACTATTTAAAACTATTTTAATTTAGCAATTCTTTAACTTAACTGGCTAACTAAAAGCTTAAATCTAGAAAATTTGTACTGAATCGTTAGTACCTGCCCTTTTCAGTTAGGATATTAAATACTGCAGCAGTATCCCTTGAATTTTCCAAAACCTTACATTTGATGAGTCTCCCACTAAGAGTATGTGGGTTTCCATCATTAATCATTTCAGGTCAGGTTCCTTTATTAAAAAGCAAAATACAGCACATACACATCTTAAAAAATATTTGCGGGTGCGTTAGAATATAAATATGTAACAGGTGTCAGATACTAAACTCACTATTATTATCTAAATTCATGTATGAAGTCACAGGTTTTAATACAAACTTCTGCCCCTTGTGAGATTAGCATGTAAAATTGCACACCTGACCCTGTGAACAGGCTCAGAAATCAGCACCTCAAACAGACTGAACATCTTCAGCTCCAGTCTGAAGTATCAGACCATGAGAGAATTACTTGAGTTGGCATTGCCTCCCTCCCTTACTCTTTCCATGTTCTGCTGTGCTGTGGAGGTCTGGCAATCCACATGTTCTCTAACTAAAGAACTTGAATTTTTCACTCCAAACACAATGCAATAGTGCCCAAGCCTTTCTCTGTCTACAGCTAATTCTGCCCACAAACTCAGATAATAACAAAATCTAAGGAGACATTATTACCTTAAGATATTTTTAAAAATTTGACCAACTGTGTACTGTGTTGGTATTCCACAAACCTGCCAACACTGAAGTTTGTTATGATGTCTACACACATACAACCAAAATTTTCATTGGCTAGATCTAATGTAGTTACATCAGACTAAAGCAGCCAGATATATCTTGTGATGATGGCCTTGATTACTTCTGATTGCATGCTAATTTGGAAAATCCGCTGCACCAGGAAATAGCTATAAAATATTGAGATTTTTCTGTTTCACTTTAAAAGATAAGTTAGCACAAAGATTAAGATAAATATGTTAACAACCACTTAGCTTTTAAGAATTTTATGTTATGGATAGACAAGACAGGGAAACATTTGTACATATATAACAAGCAATGCAATCTGAATCCAAAGTCTTCTAGAAAAATACTGAGTATGGAAGGACAAGCCTTCCCAAAGTAAGATCCTGTTTGCAAAACAAATCTTAAAATATCTCTAAAATGATCAAGTTATGTTGTAAGAAATATGGTATTTGCATCTGAATATGCAGAATTATTTACCCTAAGAATACCTATAGCAGATTGCTGAGAAATCAGAATAGACTCAATCACATACTTCATACTTCTTCTATACCACCCTGCTTATTCCTAAATTTACTCTGTGCGCTCAAGTGCTGCTCTTAAATTAAGTAATCCCAAACAAGTTTGCTTTGATTTGCTTCATTTCTGCTGTGAGAAATCTTTCCTATTTAATCTGAAAAATCATGCACCTTTTAGTATTACTTAACAGGTGTTCCATCCCCATTTATATTAAAAACCCAGCACTTTTTATTTCATGTATACTTACGTCTATCGTGCAGATGTTAGTTTTGGGCACAGTGAAGCCACCATGAACATCCAAGGGTGTCCCCTCTCTATAAGCCTTCCTTCCAGCTGCCTCACTAAAGTGTTTGGCAGCTTTTAAAACACATCAAGATTAACATGTCAAAAACTGCCTTAACTAACGCTGACTTTACTTTAAATACAAACTGAACTTGTCTTGATTAGCTCTCATCCCTGCTCCTAAGCCCTCCCCACTCTGACATCACAAGCTCTTCTCCAATACCATCCCCTAACCAGGCTGTAAAAACATAATTACACGAAGAGCACTACACTGAGCTGATAAACCTATTTCACATTTAACCTGCTAAGCCGTTGTTAGCTTTTAAGATGCTTGATGCATTCACTTAAAATCTCCCTGTTCCAACAAGAAATACAAGACAAGGTTTGGAATTGCTTGGCTCTCCCCTGTTGTGTTACCTTTTTATGCTGATTTTTAGAAAGAGTGCACTTCTGACTTGGCAAGGAGTCATCCCAGAAGCGTGATACCCCAGAGCTGTGTGCCTGATGGGATTGGGGGGAGCTGCAAGGTGGAAATCCTGTTAAGCATATTGTGAGGCTAACACAGGGATCAGTTGGTTATACTGCTCAAGCCGGCAATTTACTCTTTAATTCTCACTGGCCACCAGTTGGCCCTCAGAACCAATGCCTGGAAATGGCAAGTTTGCAAATGTCAGGGAGTGCTTAATTTCTTCCAATATCTGTGTCAATTGGTGGGGTGTTTGTTCATTTTTAATCACCTGCCTAAAATTCATCAGGTGCTCACTGCAACAACGAAATATTGCCCCTTGTTCTCTCTAAAACACTAACACAGTGTCTGAACTTGGGGCAAATGGGGCATTCCTATTGGAAATCACTCTCAGGGAGGTGTTAGCATTAGCAAAGAGGTGTAATTCTGCTCCACCTCTGCACGACCTCACAGAAAACAAATTCTTTTTTATAACACAAAATATATTGGTTTTAATGTGGGATTAGTTAATTTTTTTAAGTGACTGTGACACTAAATATTTTTGTTGTAAATCCCTTTGTGACTATTTTGTCGCTGCCTGGATTTTATACAGAAGAAAATCACACCCAGAAATATTGCTTTAAAAATCCACTACTGGGTTTTAAAAAAGAACTTTAGGTCTTCCTTTAAAAAATAAATTATTAGAGACCAGTTAAAATAAATGGAGAATAGGTTTTATGTGCTTGTCTAAACCTTTGCATGTACAGGCAGACAAGGAAGCAAAGGAGGATTCTAGGTTTAAAGATAATTTTCATCTTGTGTTCAGTCCTCTCATTTTGTAGCTGCCTGTGACTTGAAATGTAATGAGCAGATAGTCTTGAAAAAAGTTTTTTTACTGGAATTTTTTCAAGATTGTCTGAGTGAGGCTGAAGCAAATTCTGTGTAAGACGTGGGGTTGGCCAAATAAATAAAAATAAAAACTTGCATCAGCACCCATTTTTCATCAGATGTTTTAGTCCACGTGAATCCCATTTCAGGAAAACCGCAAAAAGTTCATTATCAGAAAAAATTACTTCCTGAGGTAGAAACAAACTCAGCAAAATAATAAGATTATATATTTATTTTTCCTGTTTTACCTAGTGAGGGAATTTGGAGAGAGAAACACTGCTTCACAAGAACTCTGGCACTTAGCCCTTGGGTTCTGGCACAGAAGCAGGATTGCTGCGTGCTGCAGTGAACTGTGACAAACACAGTTCATGCAGATGCTTCGGTGGTTCCTCTCCAGGGAAGAGCAGGTTGTTCTTGCCTGGATGTTGCAGGCATCAGGCAGGAGAGCATTTCTGTATCACACTGGTCTGTGTGTCCCTCAGCATTCCTGTTCCTGTCCTCACCTGAGGAAAAATGGCACAGCACCAAAGGAGGGACAGAGAGACCTGTAGGAAATTAGTTATGAACAGAAATTAATGAGTTTTGGGCAGTTTGGGTATTACTCTAAACCTGAATGAAGAACTAGGAGATTCTCTCAATTAATTTCCAAAGAAATGTCAACTGCTACCCATCTTCCTCAATTCCTGAAGTACCAGGATGTGCCCTTTTGTTCCCTTTTGACAAAATCTATGGCAGACATAGGTCAGCTGATGGGATTTATGGTCTTCAAAAATTGAAGGTAAAAATTGTATTAGACAATTTTATTGTCTAATAATAATTGTCTAATAATTAATAGTTCAAGAATTATGTTGGTTACCAAAATGCAGTGCTGGAATGGATTTGTAGAAGTAGAGAACCTGCTAAACTACAGCCTAAGAAGGTTTTAATCCATTCTTTCTAAATGCTGTCTGTCCTAAGTGAGGAATCTGTGGAAGAATGATAATCCCTGTTTCTTCTTATCAAGTTTACTGGAGCAAGATAAAAATCTGCTTATCTCCACTTTAATGGAGATATACCATGAAATGGACAGAGACAGAACTTGATAAATAGCTTATTTATCACAGGTCAGTCTCTCTTTTTCCAATGTGAAATCCATGTTCAAACACATCAGATTCTTTAGCTAAACCTCACTTCCTTCCACGTTTCCTGCAGAAAGGTCTAATCTAGAAGAGCACAGTTACCAGAAGAAAAGTAAAGAGGGGGTGGTCTGATGGATGGGTTAGGACGTCTGGGACCAGTTCAAGAATGAACTTGAACAAAAGCTGTGTCCTAGGATTAGAAACAAATGCCAGACTTCACAGTGACACACTGCCTTACAAATAGGGTCTTGGTCCACAAGAAATTGAAAAACAACCAGAGAAGAGAACAGGCAAAGCTGTGTGAGTGTCACTGTAATGGTCTGGCTGTGCAGAATGTCCTTCAAGCTGGAACACTCCTTGGGAGTTAATTTTTTCCCCCAACCCCTTGTTTGCAGGATAGATGATTTTGCTCCTTCCTGAGTTGCAGGACACTGGAAAGTGCCCACCTTTGGTGTTGTCCTGTACTGAATTCACACTGACAAGGTCAGCAGACACTGCAAAGGGACCAGGTTGCAACATGATTGGTTGTTTAGTGGAAAAGCATTATATTTACTGCTGTTCTTGAGAGAATTTGGAGAGACTAGGTGGATTACATAGCACTCTGATTCCCAAGGGAAATCTGGGAATTTATCAGGGAGAACTGGAGGCAAACTTTGGGCAAAACGACTCAATTTTACTTAGTGTGACTAATCTCAATTCCAATGAGTGAACCTCAGGGGTGATATATAGCTAACTCTTGAAAATTCCTTTGAATTCCTTTGAAAAGTCAATTGACCAAACATTGTTTGTGGAAAGAATATTGGATTTTATGTGACCTTGGATCCAAATGGTTTAGAAAGTGTGAATGTAAAACCATGCAAATTGAGATTTCAAAGACCTGAATTTTTGTATGGTTACATGGTATAAAATGAGACTGATAGGTTTTGTCAAAACTTTCAAACTGACCATTTGCTGAAAGAGAAAGTATATTGGTAAAATTCCATTTTAATGGAAACTGCACTGTGCCATGTTCCTGTCATTTTTGGAATTTCTGGACATAGCTTTTAAATTGGAGTAATAATTAGTGAAGCAAATCACAGTACACATAATACCTTTAATGAAGCTTTTTATGGTAGACATGTTTTCATATTTGCTTGTCTAGTGATTTCTTTCATTACCTTTTGTATGAAATTTGGGTATTTTTGGATGTGGAAAGGCAAGTTATGACAGCATTGGTATCACATTCAAAAAGGAAAGTGTTGAACAAATACGTTTTTGGAAGTAACTTTTGAAACAGCAACCAGAATACAGGGATTGGATGCTGTCATTAAGGATGGCCCTAAAAATGCTTTATAACCAGCCCTTATATCTGTATAAATTTGCTGTCTCTGGCAACACACACTCAGGTTGAGTTCCACAGAATGGAATGGGGAGTTTTGCTGAACTATCCAGCTCCATTGTACCAGATGGTACCGTATGGAGGTAACACTGATCCTACAACTCTGTTGATTTGTAATTAGGTTTCTAGTAATTAATATAGTTTGCAGGCCTTGCATGAACTCTGCAGATTGTCCATTCATGTAAATGATTAACTGAAAGGGGATTAATCCTGGCAGAAGTTCAACCAAAAAGAATTTTCCAGACGGAAAATCTTCTCTATCAGTCTAGTATCTTATAATAGAGACTGAAAGTTAAGTTTGCATTTGTGTAGCTCCATTTTAAAAGGAGTAACTTGATATCTGAGTGTTAAAAGTATCTGCACTGTGTGTATAAATGTACATTTCATGCAATAGATCTACAAGTCTTGCTTTTCATGGAATTCAAAATGCATATCCAATATGACTTAGTAGTTGGAAAAATCTACTTGTTGTCACTGCTATTTAATAGGAGGTAATGTAAATTCTGGCTTTGAAAAAAAGAATATGGTTTAGAATTCTACAGTTCGTGTTTAGCTGCTCATGCTGGAATATGCAAAGGTTGGAATTCTTCTATAATAAATCAGTGACAACAGGGGCTGTCACGCAGCTCTGCACACAACCAGCTCATCCAGCACTAGCCCTTGCAAGGCTATCACAGAATCCCAGAGTGATTTGGGTTCAAAGGGACCTTAAAGCTCATCCAATTCTAACCCCCTGCCATGGACAGGGACACCTTCCCCTCTCCCAGGTTGCTCCAAGCCCTGTCCAACCTGGCCTTGAACCTGGCCTTGTCCTGCCAAGTGTGCAGCCCCTCCAGATCAGGCAGGCATTCGCTGAGGAATGGTCCTTCCAGCCCATTGTGTGTGCAGTCTCTTCTGAAGGAATTTGTCTGGCCCTAAAGCCAATCCCTGTGGCTCTGGGGATCACCTGGCTATAAAGAAAGTCAACATCAAATTAGTGGGTGACAGAGATGTTTGGCACAGCATCAGTGCCAGCTGAGGCATTCCCAGCTGTGTGGGCAAGGCTGAATTCCCCTGCCTCAGTTATGAGGGGTCAGGGTCAGAGAATGAATGGAAGGGACAAAGCAGGAGAGAGAGGATGGAGAGAGCTGTGGAGAGCATGGTATGATGCATGTGCCTGGGAAAGATGAGGGCAGCAAACCTGGTGCTGGACCAGGCCACTCTTCCCTTACCTTCCCTTGGCAGCAGCTACTGGCCCATGTGTCCAAGAGTGTGACACCTGGCACTGCCAAAGTCAGCCATGGGGCAATGAACACTTTTCCAGCCCCACCAATTCCTTGCTCCATGCAATTTCCCCCAACAAATCAGGCCAAGCAAGAGAATCCTGCAGAGAGGCAAAGCTGGGGAAGGGAACTGCCATGGAAGCAAACAAGGCTCACAGTGTTGTTAAGTGCTGCAGCGCTCAGACTATCAAAGATATCCCAAATCATTACATTCTATATAAATATTGGGCTGAGTGCCTCCCTGATGTAACTGTGATTGTATGACAGCAAGGATGGGTTTAGTTCAGTGTGTTTAGACTCTCTATTATTTTAACCAGATGCTTGGGGCTTTGTTTTCCTTTAGTGGATAATAAGGGCCATCCAAAACAGAGTTGCTGATTTGCTTGGGTTTCATTGAAAGAGACACTACTAAAGGGAGAGGAAATCCCCAAAATGATACTCACTGATTAAGCACATAGAATATAGGATTTCAGTGTTTGCAAATCCTTTTTTTCAAATGAACTTGTGGCACTAATCCTCTAATGGCATTATTTCTTTGGAATATATGCCGGATTAAGGAGTCACAATGAGGCAAAGTACAAAAATCCACATTAATCTCTCCCCGATGGA
Source organism: Melozone crissalis (assembly GCF_028551555.1). Classification (NCBI taxonomy): domain Eukaryota; kingdom Metazoa; phylum Chordata; class Aves; order Passeriformes; family Passerellidae; genus Melozone; species Melozone crissalis. The sequence goes on from NW_026535812.1 coordinate 22,176,397, forward strand.
TGCTGTGTGGGATGCAACTTAAACTATTTTGTTCCAAAATTGGTTCTGTTCCTAACCTTGCCCCAGGTCTAGACAGAGGGAAGAGTAGATATAAACAAGTGTGACACTGAGCACTTGGCAGATGGTCACAGGCCATTTAACTGGATAGAAAGGGGAAGGCATCTATTATTTTTAAACTCCAAAAGCTAAGCCTGCCCTGTGCTGTCCGTGGCATGCTGCAGGAAGCAGACACAGGGCTCTGACAGGAGCAGGACACCTGCTCAGAAGTGTGGCAGGAAGGAGAGGGACAGAGCAGCAAATGGGGCATGGCTGGGCCTGGCTGTTATGATATTCACATTCCCAGCACAGCCTGGGCCCATTGCAAAGTGCTGCTCATGTTTGCAGCCTAGTGCAGCCACCTCACTCTCCTTAGCCTGATTTTTTGGGGGGATAATCCTGTTAGCACATCTTCTCTCATAGCTGATGTAAAAAAAGATAAGGATTTGCTATTTAGGAAGAGGACACCAGTTCAGCATGTTTCCCTTCTGACCAAATTATGGGGATGCTGTCATAGTGCCATGGGGTATTGTCACTGTCACTCAACAGCCTCAATGGTGAAAGAACCTCTGAATTGGCAGCACATCACCTGAAATACTGATGTCAGAGCATGTGAGCTAGCCCAGCCTAACCACTGTAATCTGTGCTTAACATGCTTAAAGGTTTCCCCAGTTTCACAGGACAGAGATTATCAAATATTCCCATTCCTTGTTCTCATTGAACTGCAGTGGGCATTGAGAAGTCTTGGGCCAGGAAAGCCCAGGACATGCTCACCAACACAGGTTGCTTGGTCTCTGCTTCATTCCCAGTCACTCTGCTCTTAAGCACAAGCAAAGAACTTCAAATTCAGTTCTTCACCAACAGAAATGCTGGGATTTTCCATTGTCTGCATAGCTGAGATGCCTGGATACCTGAATTAGCACAAATTCCTCATGTGGATAGAGCTCTGTAGTGAGATGCTGATTTCAGAAACAGAGACAGGACAGCCACTCCTGGTGTCAGAAAACCCTAAAGCAAACTTGGAGATCCTTTCTATTTGGGAATAGAAGTGTGCCCTCCTTTTCTACAGAGAAAGATGGTTGATCACAATTGTTTTGTGCATTTCTAGCTGCTGTAAATGTTCCCAGCATGGTACCTCTCATGGGCAAGAGGATTTTCCTGATGTTCACTTTTTCTTCTCATCTTACCCTGTTGACTCCTTGCAGCACCCTGTGCCTCATTGCACCCTCATTGTCTAGTTTCACCCTGAGTCAAGCTTTTCCTCAGGCTGGTGTCTGCTCAGCTGCTGGCAAAGGAATTGCTGGTTTGGTTTACCAGCTTTATCATTCCCCACCAAAATAACTCCAGTTTGCATCTGTCTTTAGTGTACACAGACAGTGGATGGTCCCTTGTGTTTAAGGAAGTAGAAATCATATTGCACCAGGTGAGCAGGAAATGATAAGGGAAATGGAGAGTTTGCCACAGGAGGGGAGAAAGGTTTGGCTGGTTTAGCCTGCAAAGGCAAGACCTCATAGACTGAAAAAGATTATCAAGGCTAAAGAGATTCAGCATAAATGGCCACGAGTAGGGTTAAGACAGAAATTGTGATGTTCACCACTGAGGAAATCAGACTTTGGGACAGACAGACAGACAAAAAAATAGGTGTACTGGAGTTTGAAGTGTACATAAGGTGTGTCTAATGATTGCATTGTAATGTTGTACCATGGTGTTGCCCAGAAGATGGTCGTGACTTGTGTCTCCTAAAATAATCCTGAGTGTCAGTCCTCCCTTTTCTGACTGAGCTGTGCCTCCAGCACTATTGCTGAGCAGTATGGACAAAAGGGGTGGGAAAACAAAGAGCTTTTCTCCAGCTACTCCTGTAATCTGATCTCTGCGGTGACTCAGCCTCTCCCAACAACAGCTGGCTCGGGGCATGCAGTGGTTTGTGAGCAGTAGCGAAGATTTTGCTGCCACTTCCTGATTTCTGCCTTCAGAGCGATCGAAGCTGGGACATGATCGGAGCATTTAAATGGACTTCTCAGCCCCAGGACCGGCAGACTTTGGGACACAGTACAGAGGAATAGTGGCATCAGGAAAGAGCCCACAAACCACTTGTGCAGAGCTGCTGCTGTCAAACTGATGAAGACAGAAACTTGTGAGAGAAAACTGCATGGAAAGTTTCTATTAAGGAAAGGAGTGAGGTTTTGTTTGCATTCCATGGCTCACCCATCCCACAAAGCCTGAAAGTGCTGTAAAAACTGAAAAGTGTGAAAGGGAACTTCAGGTGTACCCATGGAAAAGACAGGTATGTTCTTGGTTTAAAATAATGCCTCTCTACAGCAGGAAATCACAGCCAGGGAAAGCAGCACTGCTCTAGAGCTCAGTAACTGTGCATGTACATCAAGGTACATTGGTTTGTACCATTTTTGTATTTCTAAGGAATACAACTGTGACAACACATTAATGCCAGATTTTAAACATTGGCTCAGCTTTTTGTGATTGTAAATGCTCTGCTCTTGAACTCTTGTATCATGGCTATGATACATGGTTGGGTGGAGGCAACGGTGGCAAATTCTCAGTGCATCTGCCATTATGGAAACAGGTAAGCAAGAGTAAACATTACTAAATTCTAATTCTAATTCACACTTATTCTGTCTGCTGATGCCCTAAAAGATGACCAGAACTGCCAGGATAAACATGAAGAGGACAACCCAAAGAGTTCCCCATTTGACTTTGTTATAAAACAATTCCAAGGAAAGAAGTGTGCTCCTGAAAAAAGGAAAGAGCAGCCTTCAGCCATCAAACAGTTCTTCAAAGGCTTTGACTTTGGGAAATCTGAAGGCAAGGACAGAAGGGAAATTGAAGAAACAGAAATAAGCCATGATGGAGCTGATGATCAGAGTGAAAGGCAAGATCCCTCTGAAGAAGGTAATGCTGGTACAATAATGAAACACATGTGTATGTGTAAATATTTTAATTTCATAGAAATCCTGTATTTGCTGCCTACAGTTTATCCTCTAGCCAGGATTTACTTCTGATTGGAACATTATCAAGGATGTACCCTCTGATTTGATAGGTGCTAAGCAAGGAGTTAAATCCACATTGCTGAGGAAGGGTAAAGCTTTTGGGTGACTTCTCTCTTGGTCTGCAATGTGAGAGTCAGTGCTGAGGTCAGCTCATTAGTTCCAGAGCTTATTTGGTTTCAGAGCCAAGCTCTGAGCAGTAGCTTGGCCTGTTGTATTTAAGATGGGTCTCTGTCCTGCTAAGGCAGATGTTTCCTATCTCTGGCACTGGGCAGGAGGACAGGAAGGAAATGGGAATCCCTCATGGATGTTATTTTGCACGCACAAGGATACTCTTTACATCCACTCCAGAGAAAATGGAACTATTTTTCAAAAGGAGGTGGACGGTGAAGCTTAGAACCCTGTCCTTTGTCCTAAGGGGTCTGGGTGTATTTTTTTTTTTTGCTTTGCAAAGCTCAGAAAAGCAGGAACTACCTTGCACAGATGTTGTATGAAAATGCAGGAGGACTTTTGTATTAATTTGATCTATAGTGATCCTATCAGTCAGGTTGTTGGTCCGCATAGATGAAAAATAGAGCCTGCTTCATTGTCAGATTTAATTCATTTCCTAAAGTCTTCACCTGGCAGCCTCAGGCAGGTTTTACACCTTGTGTTTATTAGCAGAGGTAACCAGGGCCCTATTTCTTTGTTGCTCAGATGGACTTTCACATCTCACTTCTGAAGCAGAGTCACCATCTGGTGAGCAGAGATTTAACCAGTTCATGGAGAAACTGGGAAAGAAACCCAGCAGCAAGAATCTGGATCTAAATAATTGTGCACTGAGTGCAGAAGATATAACAGAGTTGGGTAAATGCACATTTTGTTCAACTAATCACTTCATGTATTTCTTTAATTTTTATTTACCTGTTCTATTATTGCCTCTCCTCTTTTCCGTTCCCTTTCTTTTATACAGGCCATTTTAACATTTCATCTAATGGTCCCAGGTCCCTGAGAAATATCAATTAATGAATTATATAAATTATGTAATATGTATAAATATAGAAATCACCCAGGTCTATGAAGCAGATTATTGTCCTTACACTCGAGCCACAGATAAGAAAAGTGAGGTACAAATTGGCATGGCTTTATAATTCTGTATTGGTTGTAGAAAACATCTCAACACTAAGACATAGTGTGTGCAGAAGCATGAAGACAGAAAAGGTTTTTCTTTTCTTTCCTTACAGCTTCTTTACTGCCATTTCTCCCAGAGCTGGAAGAGCTCAGCCTGTCCTGGAATGGTTGTGTTGGAGGCACTTTGAAAGCTCTCACTGTCCATCTTCACCACGTGAGCCTGTTAAAAGTCCTCCGACTTAACAACTGCCGGCTGACAGCTGAGGATGTCATCTCCTTAGGTACAGGATTGCATTTACATTTACTTCCAGACAGCTTGGGGCTGATGTAATCCATCTCATCTCTTCCTACATCCTACTCCTGCTGCTTCCACACTGGACAAAGTAAACTCCTGCTGTGAAACAGTAGAAACTTGGGCTTATGGGTGACCTTACACCTTTAGGTAGCTCTGCAGAGTTCATTCCTCAGGGTGTGAAGCTTTCATACTCAGAAGGGAAGAGAATCCAGTCCTATTTGCAAGAAAGAATATTTTAAATTTGGATTGCCTTTTTTTTGCCTAGAAGCAGAGTAAATCTCAATAGGGTCAGCTTAGGCCTTGGAGCTGCAGGACAGGTGAGTTCTCATCATGAAAACCCCAATGGTCTTTTGGGAGAAGACTTAAAACCAGAAGTGCTGCCTCAGAGCTGTATGATTTGGTGTTTTTTCAAGTCTGGGAGAAGTTTATTCCTCTGCTTACTTCTTTGCTTGGAGTGCCTGCGCCCTTCTTTCTGCAAAGTGAGAGATGGAAAAGTTTTTATGGTGGTGTTGCACACTCAGGTTCTGGCATGGAGTCACCTCTGGGCCTGGAATTTACTCCGGAGTGGATCTGTGGTTTGTATTTAAAAGAAGGGCAAACACAATCAATTAGAAATTATAAAAGTTATTGCTTATTTTGAAAGTTCTAAAATGGGTCTGAGTTATAAAGCTGGGCTTTTTTTATGTCATTCATATCCAAGCCTTTTCAGGAAAGGTTCAGAAATAAAATGATGTATATGGTGGTAGATCAAAAGTGAGTCATGCAATCTCCTGGAAGGGAAATAAGCATCTCTACAAAAGCTAGTGAAAATAACTGCTCTGTTTCTGATGGGTGTGAAATCTGTATTTAATTTTCTATTTTTTTTTCAAATTTATTTCATTCTTTTCCAAACCCTTCTCATAGATTTGGTTTTTGTTCGTTGGTGTTCTTTTTCTCCTTCTGAATTTTATTGGTTATTTTTGCAATTGATTCTTTCTGCCAGGTTCTTCAATGCTGTTTCCTTCCCAGTTCAGTTTGACTTCTGCTGGGACAGACAAAATTGATCACAGAACTTGAATTTCCAGACAAAATGTGATGCCCTTGACACGTGGAATAGCAACAGTCAGTTTGCATCGATTTTGCCTGTGATTTTGAAAACAATTTGTGTATTTAGGCCAGTCCTGGCTGTGTGACCTTGTCCACATCTCTCTGCAGAAATGTGGCCTCTTGTGGACTCAGCACATCCTGCTTAGAAATCAATGTCTGAAATATAACCATAATATCAACCTATTCTATGTAGTTGCTCAGAGCTTGACTGTGAAAGGTGATTGGAAACAATTCCTGGAGTTATATTCCTTTATTTATCTTCTGGGAGGAAAATGTGCTTGGAAATCTATAGTCCTCATGTCAAACAGAAACAGGCTATGCTGCACTTCTCAACTGTAGAGCATTGCTCAGTATTCAACACCCAGGCAATAATTTAAAATAAGTGCAAAAATAAGAATTAAAATGTGGCCTTTGCTCTCAAACCCGGATATTCACTTATGGAAATAATTATTTTTCTATTATAAATTTTTTGTGAAAAATTAATTATGAAAACCACACAGACATGAAAGGATGTTACTATTAAAATACAATTCTCAATTATTAGACTTTAGATCAAAAAAATGTGTATGACACTTTGAAATTGCATTTGCATATGGTCTGATTAATTGATCTTTCTTGGGAATGAGTTTATGCAAATATGCTCTGCCTCCCTCCTCTACAAAGGAAATTAGGAAGATGGATTTTACAGTGGGATGTCAGTATTTCAAATAAGCACTAACACAGTTCACGTTGACAGGTGTGTCAAGCCTTGAAAATGCTGATTTTTCTGAATGTAGTAAAAGTCAGTTCTGTCTGCCTTGAAATCATGGGAAAGTTAGTTTGAGTCAAAGCAGTGCTCATCTTGGTTTCTTATGAAATGATTCAGAGATTCCTGTCAGAAATGAAACTTTCATGTTTCAGAAATAGTTGTGAGAGGAATTCTTTCATTCCCTCCAAAATGACCTGTGGATGCAGTACAGAGGATGCTGGAAATTTTCCAAATAAAACAGAGCAGAACTCTACAGGACAGTAAATTCAGACTTGTCACTTGTATTGATTTCCCTCTAGGCTGGACTTTCTGGTCCCAGCACAGGCCTAACATCCTGATGAGAGCTTGGGAACCTGAATAATTTTCAGGTTTGTGTGCACTGTGACAATGACTTGTGATCTATGTTGCTCCTTAGACAATGTGAGATTTTATACAACATTGCTGCATAAGCAATAATTCATTTATTTAACTATTTTCCTGGCAAGATATTCATCATAAAGTAATTTGAGTATTAAGTAGCTAACCTTCCTCTTTAATATATTCCAAACCTGTCTTTTGTTTGCACTGAAATTGATACATGGAATGACTCATTCTAGACTTCTCTTGCAGGAGAGGCATTTGAAATTGTTTCTCAGCTTGAAGAACTGGATTTATCATGGAACAGTAACATTGGTGGTAAACTATCACTGCTGACAAAAAAACTTCAGGAAGGATGCAAATTGAAATGTCTGAAAATGACAGACTGTAACCTGACAGCAAAGGATGGAGAATCCCTTGGTATGTGTGGCCATGGAGCTGGGCTGAGGCTGGCTTCACAAAAATGAACTTATTTGGCTTAGATAATGGCTGTATTGAGCTCAATGTCAATGAAAAATTTAATTTGTTTCAAGCTCTGCATTGTAACAGTATTTATGATGTGGGGATTTAGTGCACTTCCTTCCAAAGAAGAAAGTTGTTCTCTCTAATCATATGAGAGAGGGTTGAGAAGACCTAAACCACAGTCTGGCTGCCTCAGTAGTACAGGGTTTCTGGATCTTTTGAGAGAATTTCCAACACTAATTGCTCAAAATTAAGCAGCTGAATTACATATTAGCCATGGGATTGGAAAGAAGGTCTGAGGATTGGGAATTTAGGCTGAGTTGGCAACCACTGACCATCCTTCCCTTCTGTCCTCTCACCATAGCAGCTTAATCCTGTCTGGTCATTTTATCTCATTGTATGTTTTAAAAGGTGTTTGCTCAGTAAAGAGAAGCCCCATGGCTCTCATCTCCACTGCAGGAGGAGCCCCATATGTAAGAGACATTCCTATGTATTTTCATTAGAAAATTTTATTTCTGTTTGTATTTCTGCTTTTTATTCCTCTGTATTTTTCTAACAGTCCCTGTATTTTTTCTACTTTTATTTTTAGAAATGTTTTTCGCAGATTTTTATGATTCCTACCCAGTCTTTATTTACTGTGTTGTTTAGGTAGAACAGGAACTTAGCAAGTCTAAACCACACTGACAGGCAAACCCTGGCCACGTCTTCCTGTTTATCATGGTGCTGTATTTTTCTAGGGTTCATCTTGTATGTATTCTAGACAATTACTAATTCTGGTTTTCTTTTCTTTTCTCTTTTTTTTTTCCCCAGCTGAACTTCTAAATGTGATCCCAGACCTCGAAGTATTAGATATCTCTATCAACAAAAACATTGGCTGCAGCATGAAGGTTATTGCTCAGGATCTGAAAAATGTGCCAGGCTTGAAAGAGTTAAACTTGCACATGTGTGGATTAAAGCAAGACAGCCTCCAGGGCTTAGGTTAGACTTTATGTTCAGAAAACTTTCATTCTGAATATATTGTACATCTGAAAGCCATTTAAGAAAGGCAATGAGGTGGGATTTTGCTGATGGTTTGGCAGTATTAATGGGCAATCATGATTTGCTGTTTGAGGATTGGTAAAAGACTCCAGGGCCTTTCAGCAGGAGCTGAATTTATCTCCCCTGAGCTCGAGCTTGTGAAAGTCAGTGGGGAGAGTCACCCTCCACACCATTTATCTGAGACACATCTCAGAGCTGTGGCAGGCCAGCTAACTTCTAACAAGGTAATCTTGCTTTCCAAAGGAAATCCAAATTCACCAATACCACTTAAAGTGTCCAGTGAAGCCACATGAAATGGTCTTGCTATCTGTGTCTCTCCCTAGTGGATGTGGCAAAACACCTGGCATTAATGAGCACATCCAGCAGTAATTTCTGCAAAAGGCTGAGGATTGACAGGAAGTGGGGGATGAGCTGGCCTCACCTTCACCTGCTCTGCCAGAGAAGAATGGAGCTGCATGGACAGGGAGGCTTTGCTGCATTACTGAGTGTCTGCTGTGATTATGCACTGCAGCTTAGCCCAGGAGCTTTGCCTGCACTACCTTGTGCAAACTTTGACGTTGAAGTAAATAAATGGCAAAGCCCTGACCTGGGCTGTTGTGGCAGCCAGTGACCAGCCTGTTCCCTTTTGCATTTCAGACACTGCTTTACAGCACCTTGCAGAGCTAAGGAAATTAGATATCTCATGTAACAGAGAGATTGGTGGTGGCTTTAAAGCCTCAACAGCTCATTTGGCCAGCTTGAAAAATCTGGAAGTCCTTGATCTTCACCAGTGCTGTATCACAGAAGAGGACATGACTGTTTTGTGTAAGGACATGTTGAGGAAATTTTTTAAGAATATTGGTTTTGTCTTCTGAAAATATCTCAAAGACATAAAAGATTCTGCCTGGTAGAAGAGCTGAACTCAGTACTTTTTTTCATCAGGCAGCTCTGAAAATGCAGTGTGGGGGAGGGCTTTCTTGATCAATATGGAATGGGTTTTTGCTGAACAAAAGGAAATCTCAGAGTGTCTGATCCCATGTGGAACTAAGGAGCTGAATCTGCCATGATTCAGGCCCACAATGGGAATGTGGGAACTGCCACCAAACACTATTATTTTTTGATAATCAGTAATTTAGGAAATATCCAGGGGCAGATCCCCCAGGGGTATAAGTTGGATGGATCCATGGGGGGTACGAGCATGGAAATAAAACAGCCTAAAACCCACTGGGGAGCTGCACACCAAGAAGAGGGTGATTTTAGGAGATCTTGCATTGCTGCTGCTGTGGGCTTTCTCCAGGTTGAATTGATGCAACTATAAACACTACTATGAAGAAAAAGGCATTTCCCAATGAATTTGTGAGAGTTTATTTCTCTCTCTCCATCATCATAACTTTATTTCTACTCTTAACAACAAAAAATCCCATGACTCAAAGCCTATATTGCCCACATCCTCTTTTCCATGACAAAGAAGATAATTTGAAGATTTGATGATGATGATGAAGCTTTAGGAAATAATCAGTATTAGTAATACCAACCCTGATTTATTTTTAATTTATTTTATAATACAGAAAAATAACATTAAAACAAAGAAGTTTCACTTAGCAATGAAGACATTTGGAAATTCCCTACTTCACCCAGAAAATTTCCAGGAAGCCATGCTCTGACAAACTTCCACATAGTATGGAATACTTAACTGCTGAAACAGTGTTACTGAAAATGACAAGGCTATTTATGGTCTAAAACATTACTCACCAAGAACTTGGGTGTAAAAACTTCGCTGGTCTTGACTTTTGGATTGATTTATAAGGAAAAGGAATTATGTCAGGCTATACAACAATTATGTCAGGTTATGCAACTGCACATTTGTTATGGATCAGTGACATTCTAATAAATATTTCATGTTTTTGTAGCTCAGGTGATACCTTTACTCTCCAATCTTCAAGAGCTGAATTTATCCTCGAATAAAAATGTAGGACTCTCATCAGATCCTCTTCTGGGCAGGCTCAGGTTTTTACCAAAGCTGAGATCTGTGACCATCAGCAATTGTGGCTTAGGTGAAGAGTCCCTTTCATCACTAGGTAGGAATGTTTCTTTAAAGTGTGCCCATTCTCTGTGTATCCCTGTAGGACAAAGCATTCCCTTCTCCTCTGGCTGAACTCCAAAGATCATGGTTACCTTATACCTCAGGTCCTGAGTGAAAAGCCTGTGATGAAACCACTGCTTTGTGGGACCAGGTTGCAAGGGAAGAGAATTGTATGACTTCCTCTACTGTACCTGAGGGGATGGAGTTCTCTTAGTGCTTTGTCTGATAGAGAGCTTTTATATACCCCTTAATTTTGGGGGAAAAGAGAAAAACATTATTTTAATTAAGCTGAAATCATAGTCTGGATGTAACACTTCACTCAGTGGGGTAAAGCTTTGACTGAGGGTATTTAACCTCACTGCAGGTGAAAATTTCAGTAGAAACTTTCTGGGGCAGAGTTCAGCATGGGGCAGTGGAGGAAATGACTGCAGGGGTGGAAAAGATATTGCACAGCTGTGAAGAAAAGTCCAATCTAACACAGGATATGTAAATTCAGCCTCTTTTACCTACTTATTGCAAATCTCTGGATTAGTGGCCTTTGATAGGTGTTCCATATGGCACACGAAATCCTAGTACAGAGGGATCTCTCAGTTACTGGGTCTTGTGCACTCGTATTTCATACTGTGTACTCATGACATTAAACCTGGAGTAAGACTTGACTGCCTCCAGCAGAAGCAGTAGCAAGTTAAGCTGGTCAGAGGTCCCTGCAGAAAGAGTATTATGTTTATATCACTACAGTTATGTAAGAGTGACACCATGGAAATCAGAGCTGTCAAAAGACACAAAGCATCTCACCTTAATTAGTGAGTTCACAGCAAAAAAAAAAATTGTCTTTAAATTGATATAAAATTGTTTAAAACCAAGCTGTTAAATTAAATTAATTCAGTGCGACAAGGCCAAGGCAATAATGTGAATAGAAAGACAAAAACCCCCTCTCCATAGAGTCCTGATAGATTCTATAGGCAGAGCCTTCTTATTTTCTTTTGTCTGACTTTTTTTGGGATAAAACAATTCATTTTAAGCACAATCAGTCTGTTAGTATCTTACTTACGGGTGAATTGCAGGTGAGGTGTCTGTTGAGGCCATGTTGTTTTCTCTTAGTAAGCAGAAGTTGCTGGTCTTAATCTTTTCAGCTGAGGCTGCCCTTCACCTTCCTGAACTGCAGATATTAGACCTTTCTTGGAATAAGTGCGTTGGTGGCAACCTAAAGCTGCTTTTGGGAGCACTAAAGCTTGCAACGGAGATTCAAGTGTTAAGACTGAGCAGCTGTAACCTGGTGGCTGAAGATTTGGCACTTCTAAGTAAGTATAACATGGTATTTACTAGCACTAAAGGAACTGGGGTGTTTAGACCACAATTCAGAAGGGGCTTGTTCCATGGGCTGAGCACGTTTTTGCATAAATCAAATGAAAACATGGAAAATTTTTCCCACAAAGGGCTTTCATTTTTTTGTGTGTCCTGGGCATGCCCAGTGGAAAAGCTGAAAAGGCTACAATGCAAAGAATACTTAAGCACTTTTATCTATTAAAAAAAGCAGCATAATTTAGAAAATGTAGAGTTTGCATCTGTTTTTTATATCAAATATTTAAAGCTGCATCTGAGGAGTTTATTTTGTTCAGATGCTGTTTTATGGCTCAGTACTTTAGAGAAAATGTCTGTGCTGACAGCCAGGAATACAGGCACTACCAGCTCCCAGTCATTAGGTGGGTTTCTGCAATCAGACTACTGGGGGAGAATTAAGCCAGAAGTGTTTTCACCCACCTCTTAGCAGCTGCTAAGAAATACTGGAAAATGGGAACCTATAAAGGAATAAATTCTAGGATCCTTTTAAACACTTGCTAATTTTATACTCATCCTTCTGAGTCTGTGGACCTGACTCAGGGGTTTGTGTCTGACATTGGCAATAGCTGTAAGGCCCTGGAATATAAAATCTGGTGAGGTGAACCCCAAATACTTTTGACTTCAAAAACCATCACCCTTGATGGGTGTCTCCTTTGCCAATCATATGTTAAGGATCCCTTTAGGGAATATTTGGCCCTCCCACAGTGAGAGGTGGCTGTTGTAGTCAGTCATGCAGCCTCACCTAGTTTTGCTTTCCTCTTTCTAAATCTCCCTGAAAAGCCTGTCTGCCTCTTACAATTGGCACTTGATGTGACCTCCTTCCAACTGACTCCAAGATTTTCAGGTTGCCACACACTTTTAACTCAGTACTTTGTTCCTTTTGAACTGTCTGTGCTTTAAATGTTGTAAACTCCTTCAGCTGTTATAAAACTGTCTTTCTGAGATCAGCAGCAAGTGGTTTTATGTTGCTGAGGAGTTAAATCTTGCTGTTTGACTGCTGGAATGAGGTATTAAAATACCATTCCCTTTTCTGAGAGGCTTTTAAAGCAGTTACCAGGATTTATTAATTGTGTTTGTGTCTGTCATCTCTCACAGCATCCCTGAGGCAAGATGGCCACTTGGCCAGATTGCAGAAGCTGGATTTGAGTTATAACAACACCATCCCTGATGAAGGCTGGGCTGTTTTCTGCCAAGGTTTAGGAGCATTCAAGGACCTCTCAGAGCTGGATGTGAGCCTTAGTCCATCGTCCTGCAGGGACTGTGGGCAGTGGTTTGGGGAGCTGTTGGCAGCACTGACACAGCTGCCAGCCTTGGCAGAGCTGGCCATGCAAAGATGGGCCCTTTCAGAGTCCCAGAGGAAGCAAATGGAAGGCTCTAATCAAGACAACAAAAGAAACATTCGTTTTGACTGTTGAAGAAGGTTGGAGGTGTGTGGAAAGCCTTTTGGGAGCAGCACATGAACCATTATGTGTCTCAGAAGAATGCAGTTTTTAATAATCTCTTGAAATAGTTTCACAGTTACAGAAAACTGTTATTTGACCTTCTGCAACATAGATAATTCAATTTCATAACATCCTTTCAGACTCTCTGGGCCATGCTTACACTACTCAATCTTCATGTTGTGAAAATTGCCAAGGCCACAGAGCAGTGCTAGGTCAGAGGGACCTGCTGCAGGTTTGGCCATGGAGGGAAGGGCTGGGGTTTGTGTTGATGCAGGTGGGTGGGCAGTGTCAATGTGGCCTCAGAAAATACCTCTAATGTGAAAATACTTGAAACCTCCATGTTTTATTTGTTAGTTTCTTCTCCCCTCAAACTTTTGCCTCTTTGTGAATTAACTAAATTGTAAGTGGGAGATTTGCTATCCATCCCAACAACTCAACATTATAGATTAGCCCAGGAAGGAGAATACAGAAGGAGCTGGTTTGCCTCTGCTCTGGCCCTTGATGCCATCTCATAGTGTAGATGAGTCCTGTGTAGAGAATCAGCATAAAATCAAGGTAAGAAACCCTTATTTGGTGTCTGTGCAAGTCTCAGGGACAAGGAAAAACCTATGGTACATTAAATCAGTGATATGCCCTGCTATTTTAACAAGAATTTTGGATACAGAGCAATCAATAAGTGCCAAATTCTGGCACAGTCCCTTGTGTCATGGAGCATGTTAGCCCACACGTGAGCTCCAGGACTGCAGTGGGATTATTCATTGGTAAGGTATTTTGGGAAGTAAAGATATTAGATCTGCCCACTGAGTGAGGAGTCTTAGAGAAATCCTGAGGCAGCTTGAGGGATAAAGTACTGCTCAATTAGCTCTGAGCATCTCTACATGCTGCAGCAATCTCCTGGAGGAGAGGCACAACAGGATCATTCAGTGGCACCTTCCTAACTTGCTAAAGGCCCCCTCAGCAAGTTCTCCCCTGCAGATGCTGATCAATATTCAGCTTTCAGTCCATGCAACCCTTCCAACATCAGCTTTTTCCTGTTCAGGGCTATAACCTGCAGCTGAATGCTGATACCTATTGATCATTTAATCCATAATTTCATGTCAGAGTCACCCTGGACTTCCTGGTTCCACTTTCAGTTCCACTTGAAAAGTGCACTTGGCTCCCCCAGCTTTGAGAAATGTGAGTTGAACTGGAGCCTCTTGGCCAGGGGCAGCAGGGAATTGCTGTGTGGGATCCTAAACCTCTGAAATAAAGCAAAGAGCCCCTGCTTCATTTAGGGCTAAGAAGAGAGATTTTCAAGCAGTGAGTTAAACAAGGACAGTTGTTCTAATGAGGAAAAACCATCGTGTCTGTTCAATAGCATCTCACCAACCTGTTCTAATCCACCTTTGATCCAACTGGGAAATTGATCTTTAATCTGTTCTGTGAGAATTTCTCTGAATTAATCCTTTCCCTCTTGAACGTCTCTCTCCAGTTTACCTTTACTGTCCATTTTCCGTTGAAATCTTCCTAACTGAACTCAAGTTCAGTGTTGGGGTTTCTTGTTCTTTCATAGCTGGATTCCTCATTCTCAGCTCCAGAGCCCAGGACAGACCCACTGCTGGCAAACTCTCCCCTGCCCCCGATCCCCCTGCTCAGTCTTTGCCCTCTTATTATTCTGTCATGCCAATTGTGCCACTAAAAAGCTTTTGTTCCTTTTATCACCACTACTAAAAATCTTGTTAATCTGCCAATCTGCCCAGAAATCTCTCTTCCAGTGATTTCCTCCTTGGCAGTTTCTGATTCATCCTTCTCTCTGTTCCTCTTTGCCTTCGCTTAGAGTGAAAAAATTTCATGAGACATTTCCAAACAATCAAAACAGCCTCAGTTACCCAGTGAAATGGAAAAATCAGAACAGAGCCGTCCCACTTTGCTGCAGTCCCAGCTCTCTCCTGCCAGTGAGCGTATTAATGAGATTTCAGTATCAATCAAGAGCCAAACAGAAACGAGCCCCATGCCCTGGATGCAGATTCTGAGAGCACTACCTGCAGATGGAACTCTGCTTCTGATCAACTCCCTCAGGATGCACCACCTTCCCTGAGGCAAGGGGAGGGAGAGCAGCACTGTGGTTCTGACCTGCCAGCTGAACTGAACAAAGGGTTCTGCTCCCACCCACTCTGCATTTTGAACCTGCACAGTCTAGCTCGACGCTCTGTGTGCACTGCAGATGAAACTCAGGGGCTTAAAGGGTAGCTGAGCAGTACAGAATAAAAACTAGACAAGGCCATCTTGTGTCTAGGACAAACAGCTGTCTGCCTGTCAAGTGCTGTGGGGAAGACATGGTTGCACATAGATTTGGCATGCAAGAATTGTAGCAATATATGTTTGTCATGGTTCTTTTTAATAACAAAGGAGTTACGATGTGTCAGGACCAGAATCGTGGCAGAAATTGCATCCTGCAGACCCGCTGCTTTCAAATAATCCTGCCATACACTGACACATCCCAAATGTCACCAAGCCATGTCAGAGATGAGCAGTACCACTAAGGCAGTGACAGCTTGCAGTCACTCAAAGTGCTGTAACTGCAGATTGTCAAAACATCAGTGAACGGTTTTGCCAAAGTGTGGAGATACTTTCAAACAGCTTTATACAGCTCTGTAAGACAGGATGGTAATGCAGGTCCTGGTAGAAGTGTGTGGCCTGTCTGGAATCCTACTCCATATTTCCAAACACATTTCCAAGGTACTGATCCTTTCTGGAGGTAAAGTGCATAAGTGAGGTTTATAAACTGTGATGTTGTTGAGATCATTACTAAACACAGACACAACAGGAGTTTTAAATGCTGAGCTTTGATATTATTCCTGTTCTGACAGTTCTGGCCTGATGCTGCACCAGATACCTGAAGAGATTAAGAGTGCCTTCAGTCCTGCATTTGGGAGCAGCTGAAGTCCATGGAATTTCCATGCAGCAGCTGAACAAGATCTTGCCCCTTCTATTGTTTCTGCCTGCAATTTGCTTATGTCTTCTGGCAGAAATTTAATTCCTTTATCTTGTCCCAGCTATAATCTTTCTGATGATGCCAGGAGAAGGATCTCCTTTGGAGAGATGCTGAATTTATTTTCAGAAAGGTTAAGGCATTTAAAATTTTCAGTTCCTTCACCTCCACAGGTATCTAGACACAGTCATTAAAAAGATATATTATGTCAATTAAATAGTAATCTTTGGAATTTTGTTTTTAGGGAAGAAATCTCCTATGAAAATTCTGTGGAGCTGCATTACTGTTGATAGATGAACACAGAATATTTTGCTCATTAATGTCACATTATACCTCACAGTATGGTGGAAATTTTGGCAAAGACATCTGTGTTGTTTCCTGTGCTGGAAAGATTTCTTATGGGTTTAATTTTATTTCTTAGCAGAAACATTAGTCTGTTTCTTCATTTCCTTTGTATGCACAGTGCAGCAGAGAGCAATTTAAATTAATGAAATCTGAAAGTGAGTCTTTTGCATAAATTGCTACTTCTGTAAATGTAACCTTCAAGAAGAAAACTGCACCAAAAAAAAAAAATTCTTGGAGAAAAGCATTGCATTAAATAAAAAGGAAAGTGTATTCTGAGGCCCAAAATAAGGATGTCTATGAATACTCTTACACTCACCATAGCCCAGGGGTGCATAATTGTTCATTATCAAATGAACAGCAAATGTTCATGGAGTTAAAGATGTTAACAATATCACATCCATTTTTAAATTGCCCTGTGCTCACTCTGTGACATATTGATTCTGTGCAAATGCAGCTCTTATTTTCCCAGTGTACACAGAAAAAAAAGATGCAAAAAACTGCGGCAGTCCCTCCAGTCAGGATTCCATCTTTACGATTCAACACAAAGGTCAGTGCTTCCACGTTCTTGCTTTTTTCTGCCTGAATTCTGAGATGCCAGCAATAATGAGGAACCCAGGCTTGGGGTGTACCAGTGCAATGTCCCTTCTCACTGTGGTGGGGAAAAGTGACACTTGGTTGTAATGGAGAACTTGGATTGAGCAAAAGGGAGGTATCAATAAAATATAAAGTAAAACAAAGGAACGAATACATTTTTCATAGTGCACATTCCTTTAGGAATAGCATCAAAGCGTTTTTCATTCAGATCTAGCATCCTGACACTGATTAACCTGGTGGAGGATGCAGGTGCAGTGTGTAAGGTGGTGCAATGTGTAACGTGGTGTTCTCCACATAAACATTGGAAAGGGAGGCCCAGCAGCAGGGCTGGTGTTGGATCTTCTCCAGGCTGTCCAGACAGTCTGAGCGCCCTATGTCTGGGAGATTCTTCAAACCTGGGGGAAGTTTGTGCAGGAGATTACGAGACAGACCCAGCACAGCAGCTCCTGGCGGTGCTGCAGTGCAGAAAAATGGAGCCCATCCCCTCCTGCCCAGGAGGGCAGCGCTGAAATCACCAGAGGGATTTATTTGCTGGAAAGGGCCAGCACAGGAATCTTTGAAGGAGCAGCCGATCCGTGTAACCATGGACAGCTTTGCAAAGGCTCCTCGGAGACCAGCTCCGTGCCCAGGGTCTGAGCTCAGCCCCACACAGGGGAGGGACCCCGGAGGGCTCCTGGCAACCCCTGCCCGCTGCCTCCAGCTGCCGAGCTGGAGACACCCGCCCTGGGGACAGGCTGGGGACATCCTGCCTGGGGACAGGCTGGGGACACCCGCCCTGGGAACGGGCTCGGGACACCCTCCCTGAGAACGGGCTCCGTTACCGAGCCCAGCTCGGAGCAGCCCCGGTTACCGAACTCACCGCGGGCTGAGCTGGGGACAGGGGAGAGGTGGGCATAGCTCAGGTAAGGCCTGAGGGGCTCAGCTGCCACAGGGATCTCTTCTCTATCATCTCAGATACTTTTATCTCTGAGTTTATTACAGAATATGCTGAGCTGGAAGGAGAATAATCAAGTTAAACTCTGAAGTGAATGGCCCGCCTTGGTAGAATTAGCACGGTGCTCTAACCAACTACAGCGCATCGAAAACACACCCAGCGTTTTCCTCATGCTTTTCCTGTGTCTGTTACTCGAAACCACAAGCTGTAACCCTTTCCAGACCGAGCCCACTTGTATTGCTACGCAGATCTCTTCTGGTTGCTAGGCTGCCAAAACGATACAATAACACTTGGTTTTGTTTTCCAGCAGGTCATGGCGGTTGCTCCAGATCTTCACCTGCATTATATGGAGGCCTGTCAAAATTTGAGCCAGCCTGAAAACCCCTTCATTGCTCGTGTGCTTCAAGAAGCTGATAAAAATGATGAAATGTAAGAAAATAACAAACGGGGTGTTTCAGATGCTTCTGAAAGCCTTAAACGGGGTAGCAGGATGAGGAATTGAAATATGACAAAGTTCATGCAGTTTCAGGCTTAAACACAAATCAAATTTAACATTTACTGCTGAAGTTCTGGTTTGACTCATCTTGACATCATCTTGGCAGAAGTTTGTAGCTATATATCCTTTCTGGGCAGCTTTACAAGCAGTGAAATCAAAAAAAGTGAAAAATGTACAGGAAGGTGCCTTTCTGTCCCCTAAAGAAGCCAAACCCTGTGTTTAGTCATCCTAACTCCCTTTTTTGTGTCTCACTCCTGTTTTAAAAGCCTCAGCTGCATTCAGTTACCTTCCAGCTGGTCATGCTTCCCTGAGTTGTCTCTGAATTCTGCCAAGTTATTAACCACCTAAATTCTCTCTCTTTAAGGGCCTGGGTACTGCTTCTTCTCATGGATGGTGCTGGGATCAAAGTTAATTGTCCTTTTTGGGGAAAAAGCTGAGAAAATTAAATTGTTTGTGTCACATTTTGATCCTGAGGGCAGGATAAAGTAAATAAAGGAAAGAGGGCAAGTAAAAAGAAGATGATGAGGTAACCTCTGAGATAATCTTTATTTCCATCTCCTTCCCCTCATCTTGGTTATTCCTGCTTTCAGTGCTGAGCAGTGCCTTCAGCAAGGGCAGTGCTGAGGCACTGCCTGGATCACATCACCTGAGGTGGTGTTCCCACAGCAGAGGCAGCAGATAACCCTGTGCAAGAGTTCCAGGGAGGGCAGGCATGGGCACACCTCTGATCTGGAGAGAGAATTCATTTCTCTCTATCATTTTACTTCTCCTCATATTCTTGCATTTTTGTGTTATTGCAGAAGTACAAAAGGAATCACATTAAAATTAGCTGGAAATAATCATCTGGTGCCTGTGCCAAGAGTTACAGATAATGATCTTGCAGTTCTTGTCTCTGTCCTAGGCCAAGCTCCCTTTGTCACAGGTAAGGTTCTTCCCTGTGTGTTTGACATTGCTGTGCTAATACAAGAAAACAAGATCAGTCTTGATTTCAGCCTTAGTTCATCTTTGTTTCTTTTTGTTCAGAGATCAGTTCAATGCAGATATGGATCTGTGACGTTCCTTATTCTTCATCTTTTTCAGGTTTGGATCTTGCCTATAATTTATTGACTGATGTTGGAGCAGAGATCATGGCAATATTCCTCCAGGTGCCAAGAGATGTTTATCTTTCAGCAACTTGTAATTTATTTGTCTATAGTAATATTTATAGTGGGGACAAGAATTAGCTGGTTTGGCAAAATTCTAATAACTTTGACTATCACTAGAACCTCAGATTGTATTCTCTGTGGAGATTTTTAATTTCTGGTAGAAGGCTCACAGTTCAGTTCAACAAAGAGGGTAATGGTTGTGCCAGTGCCCTTGTTTCAGCTATTTTATAATCTCTCTTAGCCTTTTTATAGACCTAAACTTAGGGAATTTTAATGCAGCCTTTTTGTCACAGTAAACACTGGGATACAGGTGGAAAACAGTGAGTTGTCATCTGTGCCTGTGTTCCTAGAATTTGAGGGGCACTGTTAGGTTCACAAAATGCCTGAATTTGTGCATCTGAGCTTGGCCGCCTGCTTCATGCACAGGGTTCCTGGGTGGCTCCTCAGGCCCCATGACAGGTTTTATGCCTTGCCCTCATCACCTGACATAATTTGGGATTCTTTAACTACTTCTCCAACTCATGAACAGCCTGAAATGCTGCAAAGGGCAGAGTTTTGTATGTGTATCTCCTTTTTGGAAAATACAGCTGTGTTTTGGGAAAAACACCCTCTCATTCCTTCCTGCTTTCTTTGCTCCCAAGGAAAACACCACTCTGCAGTATCTGAACCTGATGTTCAATGACATTGGCACAAGTGGGGCAGAGCTGATAGCAGGAGCACTCCATGTGAGTATTTGCCTGGGAGATTTAGGCAATGGCATCTCCTTTAATCTTTTTGCTTTTGATGACCAGTACTGGCTGTGCTGCCAACATCAGAGCTGGCTGAAAGGAGCCTCTGTCTTTGCTCCATTCAGCATGTTGCTGTGTCACAGGGATTGCCTGGTTTCCCAAGGCACACTACAGAAATCAGATTTCACACAAGAGAAAGTTGCACTGTGCTGCCATTAACAATTCATTATCTAGAAAAAGACATAATTGTCTATAAAAAGCACAACTATTGCAGCTGGGTTTTTCTGTGTGAAAAATGCTATGCTACAGGATATATAATGCCATCATTTTTCCTTTTTTCCTCCAAAAATTAAATTAAATTAGCCTGTACTTTGACATCAATATTTGTCTTGATTCAAGATGTCTGAGACATGTTTTCAAAACTTTGCCTTACAGCAGTACCACAAACCCGAGTTTGTTATTTTTAATGTGGTTTCCCAAGGAAATGAGGCTTGTGTGGAAGATTTGTTGTGTTTGTGAAAGGAGGCTCACATGAGCTCTTTCTTCCTCCTTCACAGTCTTTGAACCCTGAACTGATTTCAACTCAATTTGACAGGCTTCCAAAACACTGAGGCTGTGCAGTAGATGTACAATGCTGGGCTCATAAAAGGCTTACCAGATTTAAATTAGTATTAAGGCAATTTGCATTTCAGATGCCAATTTAGGAAGAAATATTTGCCTGGATTATTTTCATGAGTGTGATGAAATTCATGAATTTGGGAGAAACAGAAGTTTTCAAATAGAAGGGTTTTGCTTGCAGGCTCTCATATTTGGTGCTCCTGAGGGGAGCCTAAGCCAAGAGCTGAGCCAGGGTTATCACTTGGACACAATTCTTCTGGAAGTTTGTTTTGTCTCTGTGTGATAACCAGCAGAATTCACATTAAAAAACAGGACAGAGTGGTTTTGCAGGCCATCTTAAAGGAATATATATATTTTTTTAATTTTGTCTAGAACAATCAAAGTCTTGTGCACCTGAGAATGACAGGAAACAAAATAGGAAACCAAGGTGGGATGTTTTTTGCTTCAATGCTAGAAATTAACTCAACCTTAAAAAAGTTGGATATTGGAGACTGTGATGTGGTGAGTAACCCAGTAAAATTATCAGCAATAAGACATAAATCTTTCAAGGGTATTACAAGGGTCCTGCAGTGCTTAATTAGGGGGAAATGCCATCTGTTGTCATTGATTTTGTGACAGCCAGAGGTAACAGAATATACAATATTGCAATGTGTGCTGGGAAAGGCACATTGCATAAAGCACCTGTGAAGTCAGAACTGGGGATGTTTTAGAGCCACTGTGTCTCTCTAGGAATTCAAGTGCTTGGCTTGCACATTTTCTGAGGTTTTTTTCTGCTGCTACTTTCTGTTGAGCTAAGTCCTGTATAATTCATTTTGAAGAATGGACTTCTCATTCCCTGGAGAATCTCTTCCTTCCAAAGTGAGCAGTGCTGCAACCCCTGAAAGTCACTCATCCCATAGCTCTGCTGCTCCTCTCAGAGCTTGCCCATAAAGGACATAAGCACAGCAGAGCGGAATTGTGTAGAAAAGCACCCAATTTACTCTTGGACAATGTGGTTCCTCCTGGAGCTGGGCACTGACACTTCCTATACTGTGCGCAGGGAGACTGAGGAGGTTGTGGATTGCTTTTAAAAGCCTGCATTTGTCTCCTGGAAATTCAGGATTTGCTTCTGAGCCAGAAGGGGGAATAGCCCTCAGAAAGTGTGAAGGTGTTATGAATACAGGAAAAAGGGAAGTGTAGGCAGTGTAGGATTTATTCAAAAGCTTGGTAGGGAATTGATAGAGCTGGTTTGAAATGAGAGTACAGCCCAGCCTACTTGAAAAGTAGCATAAACATAAAATGGAGGGCAAAGTAGAAGGACATTAAAAACAAAATCTAAATTTGCCCAATTCATACTAAATATGAATTTACCTGGTGGATAAATATTAGGGTAACACACATAAGCTGATTTTGCTTCATAAGTCAGGGAAATCAAAATATGGGATCAATTGAATGGACAAGTATTTTTCAGATCCCTTATTCTTGGTTTTCATTCTCTGAGTTGCTGAGTCATTTGTGCTGCTTAGTCTAATTTCAGTCTGCTATTCCATAGGCAGTTGGCATTGGTATTATCAGAAAATCTGTTATATGTCTGTAAGCAGTTGCCTGCAGTAGTCCCATCTCTCTACCTCCAGAGTAGATGAAGGCAGATATAATAGCAATGGCAATTTGGTAGCTTGATCTATACACTGAAAATATTTCTCTAAAGAATTTATTTTCATTTCCAGGGCCTGCGGTGTCTGATAGCAACAGCCATAGCCCTGACTCAGAACAAATCACTCAAAGCCATAAACCTCAATCGTCCTTTGCTGTCCACCCAACAGGTGTGTGAGTGACTGTGGAGTCAGCTCAGACAGAGGGGCATTAGTCAAGTCAGTACTGATGTATTTATGGACATTTTTTCTGAACTAAACAGGACAATTTTGAACAAACTTCCTTTGACTTAGACTGACAGGACATATTTTTTTCCATAGAAGTCCTGTTTCTTTTGCATACAATCAACAGAACCTTGAAGGTTGGAAAAGATCTCCAAGATCAAGTAAAAACTGTGACCAATTCATTCTTGTATTAAATAATTACCATCATTACAAAATAATTTTACATGTTAGCAAAGATTGACTCAGTCTTTTAAGAGGAATAGCAGAGAGGGAAACTGATTAGACATAATTAAATGTTGATGCTTCACTGATATTTGCAGGGATGTAGACAGTAAAACTGCAAATATCTCTATAGTATTTTTCTTTTTTTAAAATTTTATTTTTTAACTTTATCATAATGTGTTGTTTTGTGGTTATTTTTATACAATATACAGAATAGAATGATCAACACTGCTGATGACCAGATCTTGCAGTTAGTTGCATAACTCCCTGTTACTGAGGCACAACTGTATCTTTCCCTAAAGTCCAGATTAATAAAATTGGGTGTGTGTTTCTAGGAAGAGACCACAGTTCATATAGCTCTGATGCTGAGGAGTAATTCTTCTCTTGTGGAACTACATTTGGGCAAGCATGAAATGAAAAACTTTGGTGTGGAGCGACTGTGTGATGCCCTGTATGAAAACTCCACCCTGAGATACCTTGACCTTAGCTGGTGAGAGTGATTAAATGTAGCACATTAGAAACTCATTTTCTTAGCAACTTGGAAAAAAAAAATTAAAACATGCATCTCACTTTCAGTAATAACATCATCTGTGATGGTGCTAAATTTTTGGGAGAGCTACTAAAAAAGAACCATACCCTGGAGATCCTGGATCTTGATGCAAACCGAATAGAGGATGCTGGAATCATTTACCTGAGTGAGACCTTGGCCATGCGGAACAGGACTCTGAAGGCGTAAGTACTGGCACAGCTCCCCCAGAGACTGCAGGTGAGAAACCTGCACTCTGCACTGCCTGAAATGCATCACAGCTCTGCGTCTTCATCTTGATCAAAATAGGAAAGTCAGGAAGTTCCAAATGTTTTAGACAATTTTTCCTTCTTGGGGAAAAAAAGCCTGTGAGTGACTGGGTGGGATTTCTTTACTAAGCATTGTCTCTGCTGCCGTTTGAGCTGCTCCAAGAGCTGTGAGACAGCCTGGGGTGCTGGAGGTGAGCCCCAGGTGTGCTCAGAGCTCTCACAGCTTTCACAGTCACTCTGAGCGGGTGAGGCCATTGATCTGCTCATTCTTTCTGCGTCTTTGAAGCACAGGTCCCTGTGGTGCGCAAACGAAAACAAGAGCTGCAGGCCTTCAGAATTTTGAGATAATCAGATCCCACGCTGGGATAAGGCACTATATTTGTTGGTTCTGATCTTCCAACACTTAAGAAAATCCTCTGTTTAAGTTCGCTTCCGGGTGAACCCAGAAGAGCTGTAATCTCTCCATCAGGGTGTCTTTTGCAGCCGCGTTAAACCCCTGCCCGCAGGACATAAAAGCTGATCAAAGGTGTTACCTGAAGCCATTAGTTTTAAGTAGCAGACTGAGGAGGTGGCGGCTGCGAGGTGCCTCTGAAAGCCTCGCAGGTTCGCTAATATAAAAATAACTGCCACTCCACAAAGATCAAAGCTTAGCCTGGATAAATGCCAAGGTCTGGGCTTCAAAGCAGACTAGAGATGAGACCTGGCCACCATGCAGCAAAGTCACTGACACTGAAGAACTCAGTAGTGAACAACCTGGCTGCAAGAGTCAGGAAAGTGCTTTGAGAAAGTCTAGAGGCCAGCTGCCTTTGGCAACCTGAAAAGGATATTCGAGTAGGACTGGCTTTTACATAAATAAATTATTATATTATAAATAAAATTTCTCTATATATATTATATATAACAATAAGACTAATTCATGGTTAAATTCTTATTTTTAACCCAGATATGGGAATTCTATGGTTTGGCACACATTTTCTCTGTTTTCTAGGTTGTCCGTTGTAAGCAACAATATAACTGGCAGAGGACTTGTAGCTCTTGCACAGGCAATGCATTCCAACATGACACTTTCCCATATTTACATCTGGGGGAACAAAATTGACAGAAGCACCTGTGCAGTAAGTGTTTGGCTCTGAACTCACCTGAGAAGGCTGGGGTTCAATTGTTCTAATTTGTCCTTCTATTGTTGGGAAGAGTCCAGCAATTAGTGAACAAGACACTTGATTTATCTGGGCCTTTTAATGTGGTTACAATATGGTGGTGCTGGGACGAGCCTCCCCGGAGATCAGCACTCTGGAAGGACGAAGCGCCATGTGAGAGCCTTCACCGCAGTCCAAAGGGAGCACCGCTTGTTAAATCCCCGCTTTCCTTCCCTCCAGGCATTCGCGGAGCTGCTGGCGGTGGAGCGCCTGCACCCGGACTGCACGGACGTGGCTCCCTACAAGGTGGACGGGGAGATTTTCCTGGCAGAGCTGTCCCACGGGCTGGCCAAGCACCGCTACTGGAGCCCGCGCTGCGCCGCCGTGGCCCCCGGCGCCGCCAACGCCAGCCTGGAAATCGTCCCTGTCTCGGAGTATTTGTGAGGATCCTGCACCCCAGAACCCTCCCCGAGCCTGAGCTTTCCCTACCTGGTTTCTAGTAAAATAGGTTGTTATATCAGTATCACACTTGCTGCACGTTGTTTCTTTGCGGGTTGAGTCTTGGAGGAATCTACACCTGCTTGAAATGGCAACAGAGAGAAAGTATCCAAGAAATGACCTCAAAATTTGTTACTAAGTCATGCTCAATCTATTAAACGTCTGTAACTATGAAAAGGTTCGTACCCAGGCAGAGCAGACTGACAAAAGCAACACCCAGGACTGCTGCTGGGCAGCAGATCAGGTATCCTGCAGAGTCAGAGTCCTGCTGAAGCTGAGAGCTTTGGGTAAATCCATTTGTTAGCACTGCTCTCCATGAACTCTTCCTAAGCAATTGCATCCTTTTGGTCTTCCAGTAGTGACTTTTTTTAAACCAAGGTAAGTGAACTTAAGCATTAAGCCACAGCCATGCTAGAACTTAAAGCTGGGGAATCCAGTTTGCTGGGATATACATGGAATTTTGATTAAATTGGAGCACGTACTTGTTTCTTATACAACAAATAGAAACCACCACCAAATCTGATGCCATAATTTCTTCTCATCTCATGAAAACTGCCTAAACAGTTGTATCATTATAGCCCTGTGACAATTCCTACACATGAGTAAGACAACACATGCATGTAATGGTAAACATTGTGTAATGGCTTGGACAGACTTCATGCAAGCTTGGGAATCACTCTGCTGGTTTCCTTTTTCCATTCACTCTGCTCATTCCTGTAGAAGTGACTTAATTTATGTTCCTAAACAGAAAAATTCACCAAACACGACAGCAGAGGTTTGCTCCAAGCCTTTCATGAATGCAATTCTCTGCCCCTCTAAATGTGCCTGTTAAATATTGGCATAAAGTACCAGAATGATCTGTGAGTGTAGGTACAAGAGCAAAGCAAGAGGGGAAAAATGTAAGAAAGTAATTTCAGTAGAAATAGCTGGGAAGCAGCAGTGTAACTGCTGCTGTGTTTTCTCTGCATTATCACTGTGGTAGTGTAGGAACAGGAGACATTTGGACACCTCTTCCCCAGCTGAAATGACCAGGGCAGTTGTGAGAGCTGGTGTAGGTGGAGGTTTGTTGTTGTTTGGTTGGTTTGTTGGTTGTTTTTTTTTTTTTTCATTGCCCCTACCCCCAAACACAAACTACTCAGGTTCTTGCTCCAAGAGCCCCTGGTATCCTCAGGGATAAGCCCAGAGCAGGAATGTTTGTTCTGCACACCTGCACAGAGCCCTCCCAGCCTGCAGCACAAAGTCCATACATCACCCAGCTCTAGAGAGGAGCTGGTATTTTAACTCTTGTTCAGCAGGAAGGATGCAGCAACAAGAACTAAAGTTGGGGATACACCAAACATGGTGGTTTGAGAAGAATCTGCTATGAGATTTTTCCTAAATTCCTAAAATAATTCCAAATTCCTGAATTTTGAAATAATTAGATAAGCCTGTGTTGGTTCCTTTCTGTGTGCTGCTGCTCTGGATCATTGCAGGTGACACTCTGATAGTGTCACCACTGACACACTGGTGACAGGATTTCTTGCTAAAAACACCACTACAAGACTCAGGTATTTTTTTCTATGTATCTTTCTTTCCCTTGTCAGGTATATGAAGCTCAGTCCAATTTCACTGCTCAAATTAAGTCTTAATTTACTTGTATAAATGACATCTGTTAATCTGAGGTGGTAACAGGTACCCAACTCAATCAACAGCAGTATTTTGTCTTTAATGATGTGATAAGATGGCAACAATATCACAGTCAAAATACATCAGGTAAAATGGCATCTGAAAGTGCTGGTGTATGTGTTTGAAGTATTTGCACTCTATCTGAACCCTTGTTTAAGAGCAGCTTGTTCAGCCCATAAAGCCCTCTTCATTACTGACAATATCCATGAAAACAGCTCATGTGTTACAGTTTTCTTTGATATTCTTTTGTAAGAAAGGGCTGCAGAGTAATTCCTACCAAATTCTGTATAAACAGCTTCCTACATACTAAAACAATTACTTGTGCAAGACCCTGTATTGCTTAAAGAAGCCCAAGCCAGAGACTTTTATTTCTTCCTTCCTCTGACCTTGAAATTCTTAGAAGATGTATCTTATGTTCTTTGGAATGAGAGAATTTACATGGGCTAGATTCTTTTTGCCATGTTCTTCTGAGTAATTCAAAGGCTAAAGCAAGCATAATCCTGCTCTGAAAACCATTTTTTCAGCTTCTAGACCTCACTGTAACTTGCTGAAAGGCAGCATTTCCCCCCAGTTTTAGAGGGGAGGCAAATGAAGGCAAGTGACTGATCCAGCAGGGCAGGGGTGCAGCAGAGGTCCCCCAAATTCTAATGTGGGCTCCAGGGTCCTCGTGCCAGGGTGGTGACAGGGATTGTGTCTGACTGGTTCCCTCCTGCTTTTGTTGCTACCCTTTGCAGTTATAAACAGGAAACACAAGGTGAGGGAAAATTATAAAACAAGTTTATTAAAGTCTAACATAAAACACTTCAGGCTAAATATGTACAACTCCCTCCCTTCCCAGGGAATTATAAAATTGAGAGTTGAGGTATATACAAATAACAGAGGAAAAATTGTATATACATGGCAGATACTTTAAAAATAATTTAACCAAAAAAATCAGTTATTAGTCCTTGTCTGAACTTAGCTCTGCAAGGTTTATTGAGCCTCTCTGGGATCACAGCCCTGAAATCCTTCATGTGGGACTTGTCTGTACTTGAAAATTGTTTTCTAGCACATGATTTCAAAAAGTTTGTCATTTGTGCCCACTTAGAGGCACTAACTTAGAAGTAGATGTCATATAAGGAGCTATTCTCCCCTAAGTACTTCCAAACAGTCAATTTAGAGACTTAGAGATGCAGATAAGCTATTCAGGCAAAACTTGCACCAACTTCAGTGCAAAATTGACTGAAACAGCAGTGTGACAAAACATGTCATTCTTTGTATTACTCTTCATAGAATTATTGAAGTTCCTTCTTTTCTTTTGCAAGGACACATGCCTAAAAAGATTCCATGCTCTCCCATATTAATCCCTTACAGAAATTACCAATACTGTTATAAGCCTTGTACTTCAAAATGAACCCAGAACCCTTAAGCCTAGGACTTACATGTGCAGCTGATTTCCATGCATCTATTGGCAAAAGGTACAGGTGTAGGTTCAGACCTACAGCCCGAACACACCTACAAATATATATATATATATATTTATATATATTTATTTATTTAAAATCTATATTCTAATAAATGAATACAGTTGGTAGAGATCATACCTCAGCAGCTGAGATATCTTCATGAAAGATGAGGATAAAAATCAAGATTTTCAGATGGGGACTCAAGAGTGCAGGTCACTAAATTATTGCTCCAAGACAAAACTACAAGCCTGTGTATTCTATTAAGAAAGGTTAAAATTGTTGTCTTGTAAAAAATAATGAATATCTTCTTGTCTATAAAGAAAACTAAATGACTAATAAAGTAACTGTTACTGTTTTAAGTATCTAAACAAATCCTGTATAAATCTAAGCACTGTATTTTTTAAAAAAGTCTGAAATCTAAGAATACAGTAATAAGCTATAATTTCAGAAATATAAAACCAGTCCAAACAAACGCTGTTATGGAATGCATTTTCTATGTAGGAATGTAGTTATTGTTTAGGTTTCTCTCCTGAGCTATTCTCTCTCCTGGTCATTTCTCCTGGATGTTTATCCTGAGCTGCTTTTCCTCAGGTACCAGCAGCATATCATTAATTTGTCTTCCAAAGCTGTTTAAATATGCAAGTTATCAGTTGTACAGCATTTACTTTCTCAGTTTTCATGACTAAACCTACATCTATGCCAAGATTTCTGCTCTACTTTCAGAGAGAGACAGCAAGGAGGAAGCTTAGCACAAGTTACACACGGTCAAGATCCCAATTTTGTGGTTCTTCAGTCTTAAAAGGCTGAGGAATCCCTCAGGGGCTACACCAACAACAGAACTGAAAGAGACAAGAGGAGAGACAAAGGGAAATGCCAAAAATAAAACATCAGAGAACTTTATCCTTTGTCTTTTGCCAGCATTATGAACATCAGCTGTTCATAAGCTCTGTGGGACAGACAAGCAGGGAAATTAAAGGCCCTGCAATAACGATCTCCAATGGGGACAGAGTGAGAGACTCCTGCATTAGGGATGTTCCTGTTGAACATGGCTGTACTCCTGCTGCCCATGGTAGGCTTCATCAGCAAATCTACCATCTATTAAAGCATAAAATGTGACCAAGCAGCAGGTTATGGCCATGCCCCATACTAGAATGATCAACACAAAGCAGCAAAAGTTTGTATTTTACAAATACAGACATGGAGGAAGAGAAAAAAAATTACAGTCACACTCAGGAGTCAAGGGACAATTTTCAGACTCTTTAAATGAAATCCTTCAAGAAATTTTTCACAAGTCTGTTTAGTTAAGGTGCAGATTAATTATTACTCCACGTAGAATGGAATCAGTTAAGAGGTATCTTCTACGCTCTTCTATTTCTCAGCATCTGGACAAAGGCATCGGTAGAAATAAATGCTAGCACCAAGTAAAGAGCCAACAAAGGACAGCTTGAAATGCATTGTTGGTACAGTATCATGACTGTTTCATTACTGTTTGATGATTACATAAATAATGCTTACAACTGTTAGTGGCACAAACTGGCAAAATGAAGTAGAAAAGTACTTCTACTGTCACCTAGTCTTTTATGACCCTACCAAGACATTAAAATGTTGCTTTTTAAATATGTCTGTTGCTAGTAATAAAGCCTGTCTTTACCTGGGCCTTTCTAGGTACCAGTTTTGTGCAGTTACTGTGGGCAAGTGACATGAGAGGTAAAGCAATACAAAAACCTTTAATTAAAAAAAATCAGTCAAAGTCTAACAAAATCTTTCCTGGAAGAATATCAGTCTGCTCTGTTGTATTATTCTTCAATGCCTCCTCATGTAGTGTTCACTTATTATTTTCACAGTGAAGGGCGGGATTTATCTCCTCCTTTGTACCTCCTGTCTAGCACAAGAAGCAGCACTACAGCAAAAAAAAAAAGGATTATCAGCCTCTGATTCATGCCTCACTAATGAACTCACTGCATCTTTTCACCTCATCTACATCATGCATGTCCCAGTTCTCCTTTTGTTGCTATTTGTGCCAAACCCACAGTGTTTTAAGGATGTGAAAAATAAATCTGGGACAAGATACAACAATGTTGGATTCACTTCAAACAAACAAACAAACAAAGGCAATTTGTTGGAAAGAAGACCCAGGAGTATCCATGCCATCAGGACCCTCCCACTCGCCACACTTCAGACAAAAATTAACCCTCCTTTATTTTTCTTGTCAGGAAAATAACACCCAAACCTTTCCTTCTGGTCAGGCTCCACCTGAAGATGGCACTTCTGGCAGCCAGCAGCAAATCTTTGCAAGCACTTCAGCAGAGCACTGCCCTGTCTTCACCATGCACCATTCTAGCACCTTGCAGTTCAAGCTTACTAATACATCCAAATTATGATTTCTCCCTACAGCTCTGGGTTAATCTTCCTAAACTATCAACTATGGCTTAAAATATCCGTTCTCAAATGACACTGTGACACATCAAATCAGCAGGAATATGGGAAGAGAACTCCAAAGTACATTAACATATGTAACAGAATTCTTAAGGCAGGTGTGTTGCCAGAATCATCTCCTGGAAATCAGCGTTAATCACAAATAGAAATGTGATTGTAGATTAGCACAATCCAGCACTGCACAATGGAAATGCCTTACAGGTGTCTTTACACAGAGGAAAACAAAGAACATGTCCAATTCAGAGAGCATGACTGGTTGTTTGTGTTCATCTTACCAAACATTTCCAAGTTCACTACCAAACTACCTGGATGGCTCTGCACTGCTCTGTCAGTACAACTGCTGCAGGAAAATGAACTGAGGTTCTGAATATCCTGTCACAGCAGATCTCAGTAAAGTTTCTGATGAAGGGGACTGGCTCCCTGTCACGGGGAGCAGCATCTGATGGTCTTCAGTCCCAATGGGGAGAGGAAGTGCTAAAGACATCTCAGAGGGTTTCACATCTATGGACTCTGATAAAGGACTTTTCTGACTCTGAATGGATTCTTGTTCGTTGAAAGAATTATCAAGTGCAGCAGAATCAGGAGAAGTTTCAGGTCCTGTGGAAACAACAACAACAACAAAAAACCAAACAAAAACAAACAAACAAACAAAAACAGAAAGAAATGTTCAAATGCTTGTGCAGAGATTCTGTGAATTCCCTTTCCAATGTATGTCAGAGCCAACACCTGGTGTGTCACAGGCTGCCTGGGCAGCTGGGACATTGGTGCTTCCATGTGCTGCCAAGCCAGGCCAGCTGTAAGTACAGTGTAAGCACTGGGAATCACATCTGCTGCTGCCTGTAGTGTGACAACTGAAGGATGATGCATTCCAACCTGATCTCTACTTGGCATGATACAGAAGATAACAAATCCTTAACATCACAGTGAACAAAGTATCTTTGGAAAAAATGTAATCGTGGAAGTTTCCTTGAGATTTCCACCACCAAGAAAGTCTCAGAAGCAGAGCCACATCCAAGCATTTTCCTTTAACTGAAACAGCAGTGTACAA
The DNA here is from genome assembly GCF_028551555.1 of Melozone crissalis. Classification (NCBI taxonomy): domain Eukaryota; kingdom Metazoa; phylum Chordata; class Aves; order Passeriformes; family Passerellidae; genus Melozone; species Melozone crissalis. The sequence goes on from NW_026535812.1 coordinate 22,208,308, forward strand.
AGTATCATTTGTCTGTAAGCTTCTTTGGAAGACAACGTTTCTTAACTCCATGCCAGCTGGATACATTACAGATTTTATCCAGTCACTTAAAAAATTACCTTCTACTCCTAATTGAAACCCCTTTAGTAGGTTCCTTGCTGCTTTTCTGCTGGAATGCAGCCAGCCACTGCTCCTGGATGGCTCTGTGACTAAGCCACATCAGATATCTGACCCTTCCTCTGCCAAAGCATGCTCCAAAGTCTGGTATTCCAGGGCTGAGGCACTCCTGGCTGCCTGCTGTCTCTCTACAGGAGCCGGCCTGCCTTGGCAGCTCTCCCAGATCCCCCCTCCAGCTCTGCCAGGCCCTCTCCACACTCAGTGCTGCCCTGCCCTCAGCACTGGCTTCCTGCTGCACTGAGGCTTTCCTAAATTCACGCTGTCTCTGCACATGGATCATTTTCTCACCCTCTCCCTCCCAGTCCAGATGTACACAGACACCATTTATTCCCCCTTCCATATGACACAGACAAGGTATTTATGGTCAAACCACAAGGATGGACAGAGAACAAGGAGTGTGGAGCCAGGGCTGAACAAGGCTGGATGCTTTTGGCCCTAAAAACAACTACTAACCAAAACTCCTTTGTTTTCCAATTTTAGCCCTGGATGAGCAAAAATATTTATTCCACATGGAAGGAAAAAGAGCTGATGTGGTTTTCTTAACCTTTCTTTGCACAAGGAACTCACCTGTGTGAACTTTTGTTTTGTGCTTCTTAAGATTTTTTATGTCTGTGTAGGAATTTCCACACATTTCACAGATAAATGGTCTTTCACCTGAAAAAAATTGGTTTGGCAGTGAGAACAATCTTGATGTTGAAAAAAAATTAAGTTAGAGATACAGGGCAACAGATTTTAATGTTCTACTTTGAAATACAACTTTGTAACTCTTATTTTGTTTGTGTCTCTATTAAATTGAAGTTATTTCCAGAATAATAGTTTAAAACAAAGCAAGAGGACACAAACATTTCAAGTAAAGCCTCGACCATACATCAACACCTACGCTGTGGTACAAATACTACTCTGAAGGCAATTAAAAAATGAATGAATATTTTCTTTACATTATGTTAACCCAGAGATACATAAATTAAGAAGCTGTTCAAGTACAGACCAATACAGTGTATTTTAAAGGCAAAAGTGTAAAAGTGGATTATAATTTATGGTGCAGGAAGCAGCTTGTCTGAAAACTGACCTGTATGGGACCGAAAATGTTTATTGAGCTCTCCAGAGGAAATAAAACTCTTTTCACAAATGCCACAGATATATGGCTTCTCTCCTAAAGGAAACACAAGCACATTGTTATTTCAATGCTGTCATGGTTTGACCCCCCATGTTCTCAGAGGCGTATCCATGTCTTCAGTGGCTACATCAGGTGCCAATATTCAAATCTGAGCACTGATTAGTTTGACCACAACCTCCCAAAAAACTCACTTCCTTATCAACCTAGCACAAACACATAAACCAGAATACACATCAAGAACAAAACGAAACGAAACAGAGATAATATCCAACGGGACAAAAACTGGAATCAGAGGAAAAACAACACGAGGAAGGAGCTGGATGACAACGCCAAGGGGGATTTGTGGCTCGTGCCCCTCCCCAGCAGCCCGTGGTACCTGTGTGTTTGCGGGAGTGGGTGATGAGCGAGCTGGACACGGCGAAGGCTTTGCCGCAGCTGTCGCACACGTAGGGCTTCTCGCCGGTGTGGCGCCGCACGTGGTACGTCAGCGTGCTGGCCTGCGCAAAGCGCTGCCCGCAGCGGTCACACACGTACGGCTTCTCCCCGCTGTGCTTCCTGCAACGACACGGCCCCGAGTCAAAATGTGGCAGTGACAGCGGTGGGTGCTGCTGCCTGTCCCCAGCAAGCCTCTGCTGTGGAAAGGCTGAGTTAACATTCAGGCAATGCAGTCATGTCCCGTTCCTCGGCTGTTTTTAATGGCCTGGAAAGGCTTGGGATGGCCTTGGGGCAGCCCGCGCTCCAAAGGACGAAAGGAGTCTTCAGGTTTTTCAGTTCTTCAGTGTTGTTTATTAATTCTTATCTACAATATTTTCTCCCGGCCCCACAGCGGTCCGCACAGCACGTCAGCCATGAGCACACTGACTGCCCTCGGGGCGGTCACTTATCTTTATACCAAAAACTATGTATAAGATATTTACCTTTTCTCCCCAATACCTTTCACCCTTATTGACAAGTGCACATTCAGTAAGAACCAATCTCAAAGTGCCACCATCACCACTGAAGATGGATGAACAGAAGGACAGGACACGCCCTAATTCCTCCATCTTGTCCCTTTAGAACCCCCCTGTACCGAAATTCTAAAACCTGTGTTTCACACTATAATTAATCTATCCCTTCACCATTTATCCCCGTGTGATCCTCCCATCCTCATACAGGTGTTGTTTCCTGTGCAGGATCAAAGTCCAACCACCAAACACTTCTGGCAACGTTCCAGGACCTCCGAGCCCCGCAAGGGTGGTCTCGGTGACTCTGCACATCAGGACTGCTGTGCTGAGATCCCACACAGTCAAACCTCACTCAACACTCACTGCAGCTGGCTCAGCAACAGAGGCAAGAAAGGCTCTTTTGCAAGGTTTAATTCCAGTAGGGTAACACTGTCACTGAAGGACAAACCCAGAGCAATAGGAAAACCCCATGGAGCAGGCAGCTTATAAGGGGGGAGCAGGGCTAAGGGGTGGGCAGAGGGACCTGATCTCCAGGGGTACCAAGCAGTGACAGCGGAAGGAGAAACCCGAGGAAGTTGCAACACCAAGTCCATGGAGAGACTGTTTTTCCCTTTGGGAGGGATGACTCTATGGTGAGGAGTTAATGTTTCCAGGGCTGAGCGCTTGGGGATTGATCAAGGGGGAAGAGTTCATGGGATGCTACACATGAGCAGCACCCGGGCTGAGGGACAGCCACAGGGAGGGCTCTGTCCCCTGCTCCTCCTGCCACCACTCCAGGGTACAGCAAACAGGCGACATCTGAGCGTGGTGTGAGCGCCAGGTCCTGGGAGCAGAACTCACAGCACATCCATGGTTCCCATGGCAGCTGGACTGAAACCAACGCCCTGCTCAGGTGACATGCACCACGGGAACTCAGCATGCTCTGCACTTTGGGGTGCTGAAATATAAGATGATGATTCCTAATATGGGAATCATTCCTGCTCCTGCCAAAACTGCCAAAAGCCCCATGCAGACAACAGTGAGAACTTCTCTCACTTCCCACCACAGAACTCTCTCCTCTCTGGTGCTACAAGTAGTTTAAAGGAAGGATACCAGACTCAGGCTGTACATTCATCCAGCACAAATCTCCTCCTTAATAGCAAGTACATCCATATAATTATTCCGTTTGGCATTGTGAGAGAAGTCTCACGAGAAAAGAAGCAGAAATCATGTTCATTTGTAACTCTTACTCACACTGCAGTAAATGTTTCTGTTTAAATAAACCCAAGGATAAGCACTGGCAGGATCTCACTTGTGCCTACCTGGCGTGGATCTTCAGGTTGCTCGAGGTTGCAAACTGCAGGTTGCAGACATCACATTTGTAAGGCTTCTCCTCTCCATGGTGCATCCGGCTGTGGAACACCAGCTGGCACTTCTGGGCAAAGCCTTTGTCACACAGTTCACACCTGTATGGCTTCTCCCCTGGTGAAAAACAACACCCTCGTGCTCTCTGTATTTACATAAGAAAGCTTTGCAATCCATGACCTGACCAAAGCTCAGGTGTCTGTTCTAATACTTCTTACAAATAACATCTTGGAAAATCCTGTAATCAGTCCACTGAAGTGGAACGTGCTAGAACACAGAGGATAACAGGACTATTTTTTAACACATTATGTTGGGAGAAAAAGAAAAGGTAATAATGTTTTTAATAGTGCCAGCTTCTCCACATTATTTTAAGAATGCTGCCACTTCAGTTTCAGAGGTTTTGCTGGTTATGTCTGTTCAACATTCTGAATATTTAAAATGAACAAATCATCTGCTTTTTCTTGCTTGACCAACAGCAACAGGTCTTCAACATACAGTCTAGTGCTCCCTAATTTCTCATTAGTGTCTGGTGCAGAATGTTAGAGGAACTTCTTAATTTATGTCCTCTTAGTGGTGAATTGTCTCCTGTAAGGGCTTGTGCAACTCTGCAGTCCTGGAAAGTATAAAAATGCCTTTCTCTGCCACTCTGTGCAGTGCCCAACCAAATCTCATTGAGTAAATACGATACATAAAAACTTCAAAAGTAAAACTGAAAGACATCTAGCATGCCATCGAGCAACTAACAGCATGGAATTCTCTCCCCACTCTTGCAAAAGTTCCCAGGACAATACCCTCGGAGGTACAAAGTACAGCCAGCATTCCTACCAGCACTGCCCCTGAATCCTGCAATCAAGCTCCACCTCGTGTGTGAATCTTTGCTTAGACTCTGGCTGACAGAATTTGAAACTCTCTCCCTAGGTCACAGGAAGAGCAGGATGTTCTCCTGCAGCTGTCCCGCAACATCTCCTACATTTTCACAGCTTCCTGGAAAAACTGTGACCTCTGCTCACAGCTTTCCAAAGTACAGAACATATGGAAAGACAAGCACAGAACTTCCCCCCTGCATCTTCCCTGGCTCCAGCAATTAGTTGTTCATGATCTTTTTAAATCAGACATGCTGGATTAAAATGCTTAAGTGCTCCAAGTGATTTCTCTTGGATGCTTGATATGACACAAGCTCCTGGTAATGTTACTGAATGCAGAGATTATAACACCATCACACATTTCAGCTGCACATCTACGAAATAAAATCCTAAATTTTGCAGTAATTCAGCCAACCTCCTACCTTTTTTGAAGACCTATGGGACAAGTTATAAGACTGAATTTTTTCCCCACTCTTGTTCTCAAACATATATTAAGTTTTTGAAGTTTAAAAAAAAGCAACAGAAATTCTTGTATCAAGTACAGCTCGCTTTTCATGCTCTACTGAAGTGGTTTTTGGCAACTCCACCATTCTACAGAGCTAAAGGACAGCCAACTCTCTTAAGTCTTTCCAGAAATCAAGATGTTCAGACTAATAAAGTCCTCTCTAGCTATTGAAACTATGATTTAGTACTGAAAAATGCTGAAACATTCCATGTTATTTGGGTCTACCCCGGCATGCACAGCGACAGCAGACAAGATTTCAAGAGGAAGAAGTCAGAATCTTTCTAGTCCTGCATTCCCAGGCTGTGTGTGATCCCAGGCGTCCACAGCCCACGAGACACAGCCAGTGGCTTACCTGTGTGAGTTCTTACATGTGTTTTCAACTGGTTGCACTGGGTGAAGGCCTTCCCACAGAGCTGGCACACGTAGGGCTTCACCCCTTTGTGTATCCTCATGTGCCGCCGGAGGCTGCTGGCTTCGGAGAACACCTTCCCACACGTGTTGCACACCGGCTTGGCCTTGGAGAACTTCTGCTCCAGCTCCTCCCCCGAGCTCTCCAGCTGGTAAGTGCCCTTGTCAGTGGCTATGTTGGACATGCAGTGCTCCTTCAGGGCACAGCTCTGCTGAGGCTTGCCCCGTTTCTGTTTGGCTGCCATGCTCTGGGCCAGGATATCCTGTGCCGCCAGCGTTTCGCTCTCCACCACCGCTGCCAGCTGCAGCTCCGAGTTATCGCTGCCCTGGGCAGCCTGCTCTGTTATGTGGGTGGCCAGCTTATTTGCATCTAAAAACATCTCAAAGGATGTGTTCTCAGCCACCTCGTTCTGATAGTGCAGGGATTTATTCTCCGTGCTTTTGGGGGGGCTGAAATTCTTCTTTCGCTTTTTGGCTTGAGGAGATTTCTTTTCTAGAGCTGCTTTCTTTGCCTGGGGTGGAACCAGCTCTGCAGCAGCAGCATCCTCCTTCTCCTCCCGACTGTTGTAGTCTCGGAGAGTCAGGAGGCAGGTCTGCTGGTTCATTTCAACATTCCCAGTGATGCTGGATGTCTCTGTGGAAGAGGGATTAGCAATAAAAGCAAAGTCCTCCATCTTGATCTTGCATTTAGTGACCACTTCTTCTACTTTGAGATAGTCGGCAGCCTGGTGAATCTCCTTCACATTCCAGCTGCAAGGAAACAAAACCAGGGTGAAACATTCTGGACAAAGTAAACATTTGTTCTGCACCAACTTCATCACAAACAGACACAGAGCTGCAGAAGAGTTGTACTGTCAGAAAATGTAACTTTGAGAACACACAGCAACATTTAATTTCTCGGTGCTGTAGTGCCACAAGGCTCTAAAATGTCAATTATTCTTGAACTGCAGGTCTGTGTCTAGTGGGGTCTGCAGGCCCTCAGACTTGGGATTTTATTTCAGTTACATGCCTCTTGTAGAATTTTAAGATAAAAGTCAACTTGTAAGGTGCTGAGGCCAGACATGGGCTTGTTGGTCCAAACAGCTCAGAAATAACAGCACAAAGGGATAAAACACTGGAAAATAAAATACATAAAACACCATTTCATAAACTTCCTGGCCAAGGACTCAGGTAATTCACTGGCAGTGCATTCACCTCAGCACTTCCATGGCAGGTATTAATCTTGTTTTATAAAACGATTTGCAAACAGCCTTAATTCTGTATCAGCTGCACACAAAACCAGTAATACCAAGGAAATCCTCATTTAAACCACCACACTCTATTTTTCAGTTCCTGCCACACACGCCTTGATGGTTCAGGAAAAAATGATCTGGAAAAGGTGGCAACACATACCATGAGTGCATTTATGGATTTACAGCACTTAAAAAGAGACATTTGTGGTAAACAACCTCATTCTAACAATAAACAACTTGCCACGATTACTCCCCATATGAGTACAACTGTTTCAGTATCTTGTACTAAATGAGTGCAAGATGGACAGATGGACATCAAGTACCCTGCATTAGGTCTGCATTTGACATCAGACATTGAGAAAGAAGTAAAAATCCTGGACTGGGTACTTCTAAATATTCACACCTTCCTCATGAGAGATAAACCTCTTGCTGAGAAAAAGGCACTGCAAAGAAAAAATCATCCTCACTGTATGTGAAGCAGCATGACAGGCACAAAGTCAAAGCAATAATGAGGGGAAAGACTTTTTCTGTGACTCCTCTTGGACAATGTAATATAAAATTTTAAGTAATAGATCATGCAAATTTTAACAAATGTGACTCTTAAAACCGTGCCTATCCTCACCCATCCCTCAGACTTAGGTCTCTACCACATTCACAGTTCCTGTGTGTTTTTGGAAAAAAAGGACTACTGCAATTCACTCCCAGACACAAACTTGTCCTTCCCTCTCCTGGTAATCATGCAGAATGTTTAATCTCCCCCAAAGCAGACAGAAACAGCAGGAGACTGAAACTATCAGTCGGTGAAATATCAAACAACACACCTTTATTTTGGCACTCACATGTCATGGGGTATTTTAAAGCATACAAACAGATGAAATTCAAGTTGTCAATATTCATCACATCCACTGCTATTTCTTTCTCCAGACCTTATTACAAAAAATGCAGCTCTGCCTTATCACAAAGTTTATTTTCCTATTCCCCTTTAAGAGCATGTTACCTGTCAAGGTTTAAGTTTCCTGTGTAAATAAATTCCAGGAGCTTTTGGAATCCATCAGCTTTCACTTGAGTCTGATCCAAGACAACGTTGTTGTCAGATGCGTCTCTGTAAAAGGCCCCGAAATACTCGCTGAAGGAGGCAAGGACATTCCTGTGTGCTTTGAACTGGAATTCCCCGATGACCACGGTGCAGTCGCAGAGGAATCCGGCCTCTCGCTGCTTGTTCAGCCTCTCCAGCAGGTGCTCACAGTGATGGGAATACTGCATCTTGACAACGCGCTGCAGACACTTCCTAGCCTGCGAAAGCAAAAGATTAAAAAAAAAATCAATTTATGTGCAAGATTTAACCTTTTTTACCCCGTAACAGAGTCAGTGTCCGGACGTGCCGGTGCTCACTCAGGACAGCCGGGCAGCAGCAGGGACAGCGCGATGGTGGCTGCTGCTCGAGCCGGGGCGCTGCGGTTCCAGCGGGGAGCGCGGGCAGGGCCCGTGTGCTCCCGGCCCCCCGGGATTAGCCCGGCTCAGCCCGGTTCTTGTCACACCGTGTCACACCCGGCCCCGGGGAGCGGCCCGCGGCTCGGACCGGCCGGTGCTCGGTGCGCGGGGCGGCCGCTCCCGGGCAGCGGCACCGGGGCTGCGGAGCGGGCTCCGCTCGGTGCCGGCACGGCCCCGGGACCGCGGTTCGGCCGCCTCGGCAGCGGACAGGGAGCGGGACCCGCAACCCCGCGGCGCCCCCGGCCCGGCCCCGCCGCCGGACGGGACGGAGCCCGCAGCGCCCGCAGCGCCCTCCCCGGGTCGCCCGGCCCGGCCCCGCTGCCCCCCGTCCTCCCGCGCCCCCCGGCCCGGCCCGGCCCGAGGCCGCGGCCCCCGCGCACCTGCGGAGCGGAGAGAGGCTGAGCGCCGCGCTCAGGCCGCCATGTCCCGCTGACGCCGCCGCCGCTTCCGGGACGCGAGTTCCGGCCTCCGCGCCGGGGGCGGCTGGCGAAATTGCGGAATGATCGGGTTTAATATTCCTGCCAGGCCACGGCAGGAATAAAACAACTCTGGCACCGAGGTTGGAAAACCGAGAGCAGTGCTGCGGCCCGGTAGGAAGGGAAAAAAAGAGCCACCCTGGCTGGTGTTTCCGCCCGGTTTCGAACCGGGGACCTTTCGCGTGTTAGGCGAACGTGATAACCACTACACTACGGAAACGCCGCTGTTGGAAGGCTTTCCGGTTACACCTCTAATGCTATCGTACCCCGCCCGTCCCTGCTGTCCCCTTCTGTCTGTCCCCACTGTCCTGTTCTGTCCCGCTGTCCCGTCCCGTCTGTCCCCGCTGTCCCTTCCCCTCCTGCCCCGCGCTCAGCCGGGCCCCGCACTCCACGGACCCCGCCACACGTCCCCGGACCCGCAGCCTCCCCCTGCCTCCTGTCCGTCCCCAGCGCCGGCAGCTCACCCCAGTGCGGGGCTCTCCAGGTGTGCAGGCACTCCCCACGCACACCAGGAGTGACAGCAGCGGTGGGAACCAGACATTTCAAGGGAAACGGAATGTTTGGCATTGCTGGCGGGGCAGGGCGGTGATGAACCAGCGGACGGGAGAGCTGGGAGCTGGGCATGCGGTGTGTGACATCTGGCAGCATCTGCTCTCGCCACAGCTGGATCTGGAGAATGGGAAAGTGACTAATCCTCCTAGATTTTCCAGTGCACCAGGAACTGAAATAACAGCAGAAGCTACAGAAGGGAATGTGGTTTTGCCACTTTTTGCAGAGGTTAACATAAGTCAAACTCCAGCTGGTGAAAAGATACATCCTATAACCTTCTCTGAGGAGCTGAAGTAGTGGACTAGATTGTGAACTGGTCAAATGCATTCCCAGCATTTTTTCAAAACAAAACACATCATTGAAGTGTACACATTCCCAAAGTCATTTACTTGGGACATCCCCAATATGGCTTAACCAAAGATGTTGGTGAGAGGCCAGAGATGCTGATGTTGCCATGGAGACTGGGCTGGAAAAGTGCTTGTCCAGTACCACTGCATTTTGTTTGATTCCTATACTTATCCAGAAAAGCATGGGATTGTCACATCCTGGGGAAATGGGAGGCTGTGGGGAAGCAATGGCAGAGCTCTCCCCTGAGCAGGCTGCTGTGCCAGCTCTGTGTGTCAGCCCAGCTGTGCCCCCACTCTGCCTCCAGTCTCAGCACAGGCTGTGTGACAGACTCCAACCACGGTGTCACTCACTGTGACAATCAGTGATACCAATCCCCCCGGTATTTTCCAGTTTTTGGACTGGAGCTGTGAGCTCTCAGATCCTGTAACATGGATTGTGAAAGTGGCACTTCACGAGTCACAGGAACTGGGGAGCTGCTTGTAAAGACAGTAAAGAAAAATTATGTTATGTGTGCCTCAGGCTTAAGGAAAGGATGACTAAGAATCCCAGCAATGTGGAAAAAACTTTCCACCTTCCATGACATTATGGCCCAGAATCAAAGGTTTAATTGTCCTGAAAGCCTCTTCCACCCTCCTGATTTTGGCACAGAGTTGCCAGGGGTTGGCAAGTTCTGCTCCAAATCTACCATGAATGAATCATCATCATGTTGGCATAAAGACTTCCACTCCTGTCCTTTCTTGTATTTTCTGATGGCCTCTCCCCTGGAATTTAGCTGAATACATGGCCCCAGGTGTTGAGGTGAAAGTAAGAGTTTCTCCTAAGAAGACTTCAGTTTGGACATCAGAAGGATTGGATTTCAGTTTGGATTTCAGAAGGCTCCTTGCTGAGCCTAACACGGTGCACAGAAAATGTTTCTAAAATAGATGTATTTTTATAACAGATTTTCCTTAACACTTCCTGAAAAAGAAACCAAGATTGCAGCTACCTGGGAACAAGCAGGGAGAACCAGTAAAAATCATAACATCTAGCACAATTTATTCATTCTTAGTCAGTGAATACGTCTTTCTGAATAAATATAAAATACTTTTTTTAAGAGGCTCTTTACCAGACCAATCCTGCACAGCATATGTACAAGAGCTCTACACTATTATTTCACACTCCTTTGCACTTGCAAAACTCCTTGCTTTTCCATGGAAATCTCAGGGTGGAAAAGCAAACACACAAAAGCCTGAGAAACAGGAGGCAGCAGAGGGGTCCGAGGTGAATGCTCCAGGGAGCACCGCAGGGAGCATCCGCCCTGCACAAAGAGAGGTCAGGCAGGGATGAATAAAGATGAATAAAAACCATCATCCAACACAGCATGGGACGGGGAGGAGGGGGATGCTGGGGCTGGCACAGCCCTGCTTTGGGGAACGGTGCGAGAGGACTGGCCTGGCTCCTCACTCAGGGATGCTCGTGTGGGACGGGATGAACACGAACGCACGTTCAGGTCCCTGAATTCAGCTCACAAGCGCCAGGCACCAGCCTCCAAATCCTGATACCAGCCCCCAAATAATGATACCAGCCCCCAAATCCTGGTACCAGCCCCCAAATCCTGGCACCTGCCCCCAGATCCTGATTCTAGCCCCCAAATCCCGACACCCGCCCCAGAACTGCAAGCACCGCTTTCCAAACTCCCGCCACCAGCCCCCAAATCCTGCTGCAAGCCCCGGGCCCGGGTCGCCGGTCCTGTCCCAGCCCCGGCCCGCGTCTCCCGGGTCCCGACCCGTGGCAGGGAATGCGCGCTCCCCTCCAGGCGCGCTCCCCTCCAGGCGCGCTCCCCTCCCAGGCGCGCTCCCGCGAGCACGCGGCGCGTTCCAAACTCCCGCCACCCGCCGCGCCCCGCCCCTTTATCCCATCATAGCCAATGGCAGCGGAGGAGGGCACCTCTCTAACCAATGGGAGCGCGGAGGGCGTGGCCGGGCGGTATAAGAGCGCGAGCGCGGCGCTTTACGGCCCGTGCCGGGGTGGGCAGGCCCTATGGCCGACTAACCCTAATGGCGGCCGCGCCCCTCACCCTCGCCCGCTGTTTTACTCGCTGACTTTCAGCGGGCAAAGGAAGCGGCCCAGGGGAAAGGGGGTGGGGGGAAAAGAGTTCCGGCCTCAAAAAAAGCCAGCGAGGGGGATCCACACCCCGGCCCACCCTGGAGTCCCTGTCCCTTCTCCGAAACCGGGGATGCTCCCGCCCTCGCCCCTCGTGGAGGCCGCGGTCGGCGGGCTCAGCGCCGCTGCCGCCGCGAAGAGTTCGGCTCTGTCAGCCTCGGCGGCGGCCGGGAGCAGAGGGCCGGCGCGCCCACCCTGGGCAGCCGGGGGACCCCAGCAGAACAAAACGGGCGCGGCGCCGCTGGGCGCTGAGCAGCCGCCGCCCCCCGAGACGTGGGGTGCGCGGCCGGCGCCGCCCCGACACCCCCAAACCCCTCCGGCCCCCGGGGTCGGGGCATCCGGGCGGCTCCCGGCTCTGCTGGGCCGGCCGGGGATCCAAAGGGAGCCCCCGAAGCGCCGGTGCCCGCCGAGATTTGCCGTGCGCTGCCCTCCGAGTGCGGGCGGCGGGAGGGATGCGCTCACCGCAGCACAGATCTTATCTAGGAGAGCCCCGCGGTGATGGAAGCTCAGGAATGCTGAATTTCATTCAACGAGTTCAAGAAATGTTGGGTTTCGACTTCGGCGGCGAGGAGCTGAATTTGTGAAAACTGAAAGACAGAGGAGCTGGGGACAAATACTTCGCTGCAGTGAGGAGCAAGGATTGTGAGGGGAAGGTGCTGTGGCTTGTCCTGCCTTAGCAATTCCTCTCCCTGCGCCCGGGCTTTGGCACTGCCGTGAGGAAACACTGCAATGTGTGCCAGGGGCGCAGCACCGAACCTGCCTGCTTTGTGCCAGGGGCACAGCACCCGACCTGCCTTTTAATGCCAGGGGCACAGCACCGAACCTGCCTGCTTTGTGCCAGGGGCACAGCACCGAACCTGCCTCTTTAGTGCCAGGGGCACAGCACCAAACTTATCTTTTAAATTCCAGAGACACAGCACCGAATCTGCCTGCTTTGGGCCAGGGGCACAGCACCGACCCTACCTTTTTAGTGCCAGGGGCGCAGCACCAAACTTGCCTTTTTAGTGCCAGGGGGCACAGCACCAGACCTGCCTGCAGAGTGCTGAGCCCCAGCACTGTCCCCATGATGGATGAATGCCCAGAGCCCATCCTGTGCCATCACCATTTCAGGAACCGGCTGCTCAGTTACCTCTGCTGTTAGTTTTGACCATAGCTAAACATTTTTGGTATTTCTGGCATCAAGCACTTAGAGAAGGTTCACCAGACATGCGGGCACACGTGTGGGATGCAGACACAGCCCTACAAACTGGTCATAGGCATCATCAGTGCTCATTTACCAATGCTCCGCTAATATCCTGAGCGTTTGACCAGTGCCATCTTGTGGCCTTCTGGTTTTTTTCTTTGCATAGAGGATGGAAGTGAACTTGAGTACTTAATTTTTTAAATTCTGTTTGAAAGAAACCTTCTGCTGCCAGAAGAAACTGAAACAGGAGAGCCCGACCCCACACACTTGAAGATATGTAGGGCCTTTCTGGTACTGGAATCTGAATTTGCTTAATAAATCTGATCCAGCTAAAACTGGTGTTGGCTCCGCTGATGGTAATGTTCTTTCTTAGTTCAAACAATTGTGTTTTCACTGTTTTATCTTGTTTCCAAGCAACAGCTTTCACTTAGCATCAAATACTTCATTTCAGACTCTCAACTAAACATGCAGAGCCAAAATATTTAGTGTGCTTAGGACAAGGTTTTTCAAATGAAACTCGACTTACAATTGTCTCTCTGAAAAAAAAAAAGTCTTCTAAATATACCTAGTTTAGTGGTATTTTTAAATGATTTTTTTTTTTAGCTGCCCTTTCTGAAAGGGGTGGTAAGCTGAAACTGCCGAATTTCTGTAGTCATAATAAAGTATGCGCTCTGCAGATCCACACGTCGGAGAGGAAATGCTAATGAACTGAGAACGTGGTATACTTTTGTTTCCATTTATTTACGGTAGCAAGGAACACTGCAACATGACATTGTTGCAGAGAAGGCAACAAATGGAGCTGTAGGCACAGCTTGCTACCGCTTCTGAACTACCTGCCCCAGTGAAACAGACAAAAAACCCCAAAAAACAACGTGCTAATGTGGCATTTTAGGAATGCAAACAGAAGCTCTCAGCTCTTTCACTCCTGAAGTGTTTCAAACCATTTGCAAGTGTGTCAAAGGCATTGCATTCAATGTCTCTCCTCAGAGCAGACAGGAACAAAACTCGCCTGGCAGCTGGCAGGAATTACCTGCCCCAGCAGCAGCTCTGTCTTCCATCATCCGGTATTGAGTCAATTTTCTTCCCTCGGGATGCAAGTGCTCATCTTAATACCTCCGGATTTGTTAAATTTCAAAATATTTTTAAAAACCTGTTTATGTTTAGGAGAAGGTGCTCTCTTATGCTCAGTAAAGTTCTGAAAGGGCATTCTTGAGGTTCACATGCTGTCAGTTTGGGGGTTAGGGTGGCACATCCTGGGTGTTTTGTGGAGTGCCCAGGAATTCACACCGAGTGTTCAGGAGGTTCCGTAGCAGGTGTTCAGGCTGAGCTTTGCAGCACAGGTGGCTCAGGTGTGTTTAAGGTGGCATTGTTGCCCTTCGAGGTCAGTCACACATTTGCTCTGTCAGTCTGGTACAGGGACAGTGCTCTGGCCAAATGTGACCAGCCCTGAGTGTCCTCCCAGCAGGATGAAGTGTCCTGGCTGCACTCCTGTGTGCCTGGGGCTGCCTTCCTTTTGCATGGTCATCTTCTGCTGTGCTGTTCCTGAACACCGTAGAGCTTGCTGTCCCTGTGGGAAAACGAATCCTCCTCTGTGGAGAGCCTAGGAAAAAACTCAGCCGAGCATGGATGCAATCCTTTAGGGGGTCCCATAGCAGGAGGGGCAGCATCACAGTGCTGTGCAAGCAGCTCTGGGGGCGTTTGGGGAGCTGACAGACCCGGGGCCCGCGAGGGGACGAGCACAGCTCCCCAATTAGCACATTTGCAGCATTTCCAAGGCTCATTTCCCAGATGAGCTCTCAGCCCGGCTGATCCCAGCTGTGGGGCTGTGGCAGGAGCGGCCCTGAGCTGTGCTCTGCTCCTGCCTCCATCCTGACCTCTGCTTTCAGCCGCTCTCAATGCCTTGCCCTTTTTCACTCCCCGCACATTAAAGCAGCAGGATTTTCATCTTTCCGCTTTCATTCATCTGTTCCCAGCGCAGGTTTTAGCTTTCCTGCATTAGTTTAAAAACAATCATGGTTGTTTGGGCTGGATGCGATGTGTCAGTGCGCAACAAACAAAGCAAGGAAGATTTAAATCGGTGCAAGAGGATTGTAAAGATGGACAAGTATAGATTCACAAGTTGTGGCTTTGTGTGCAAATTTAAACCAGACTTTGAAATGACCTACAGAAAAGCTTTTTCACTTACTGAGAATTCTGCTAAACACCTCTCAAAGTTGTTGGCAGAGTTGACAGCACAGAGTCTGTAAGAACAGCACGAGCAGAGTTAACATTGTACTGAGATATTGAGTATAACAAAACAGTTCAAGTTGACCTTGCTTATGAGGCAACAAAACGTGTCTTAAGGAAAAATAATAATAATTATCAAAGAGTAAAGAATGGTTTAATTCAAAGGCTGTTTAACCTCCGACAGGTCTGGCAAACATTAATAGAACCCTACAGTAATTCTGTTTTTAGATTGCCTCAACAAGGGGTACCTTTAAAACGTGCTTGAATGTGGTATCTAAGGATATTTGTCAGGAAAAGGAATGCATATGTCTCAATTATTTATGCATAAGTAATTTAATGGTAAAGTGAAGACATGCAATCAAATCTTTGTAAATACTAGAAACCATGAACTAAAGATTGTGCAATAAAGGCACTTTTTGTGCCTTTCTTTGCACAGCTCTCTGCATTCAGCTCAACTCACCCAAGCTGGGAAGTTGTTTTATCCAGCAGAAATTTGGAAAAATTTGGAAAAACCAATGCCAGGAAGTGCCAAACCTCTGGCAGGAGAGCCTGGGAGAGCCGCTCTGCTCCTGGTGCTGTGCTGGGTGACTCTGCCCTGCCCGTGGGTCAGGTCAGGTCCGTTTTCCAGGCACAGCTCTGCATTGCATGGCTGTGCTCAGGCACCTGGGGCACGGCTTTTCCCTCCTGAATTTACAGTTTTCCGGCTGCAGAGGCATGATCATAACTTGGGCCAAGGGTATTTTAAAATTAAGTTATATTAGTTAATTTTTTCAAATTTCTGTGTACTCAGCTCTAGCTGCAGTGCTGGGTGAAGCCTCCCAAACCCTCAGATCCGTGCTCAATGAAATTGCCAAAGTTTGGGTTTGTGTTTAGTTCCCAGCTGGATCAGACCAGAAAATGACAGGGGCTTAGGAGCAAAAAGGACTTTTTTCTTCCTCTCTTCGGTCACTCCAGTTTTGTATTTCAAAGATTTCAGTCGGAAGAGCTGATCCTCTGTGGCTGCTGAAGCCTTTGTCCCACATCTGTTATCTGCGCTGTTATCTCTTGCTGCTGATGCCATTTTTCCAACGGTAGATGGCAACAGCCATTCGTTTGTAAAACACAGGAGTGGAACTCGGCGCGTTACGCAGCTTGATGTGCAAAGAGGGGAATTTAAGTGAAACTATGTGCAAATAGTTAGTTGTTTTGGAGTTTTTTTGGTGTTCCCCCCCCCCCCCCCCCTTTTTAAAAGTACAGACAAACTGCTATTAAATGGAAACGTTTGCAAATTAAATAAATTCTGATTATGGACTGCAATTCAAAGGAAAAATTTGAAAAATGTTGCTTAAGATTCACAGGAAGGCACTAGAATGAATTATCATTTCCATGTAAAAAGTATTTAAAAATGCATTTTTCAATGTAAATTCTATAAACTGAAGTGATTAAGAAATAGTGTTGCTTAACACTAGATTTTTATTCCCTTTCAAGTTTGCTCAAAACACTACTAATTTGCAATTTATGTTTGGTTAAGAAAATAATTAAAACATATCTTTGCACAAATTAAAGAATTTTATTTCCTGCCTATCCTGTTTAGGATTCACCTTGGTAAAGTATTTTGACAATTTGACCCCATTGAAAACAATGTCAGAGATCAGCATTTGCAGATATCAAATCTTACTTTTGCCTCTAAAAATGCATTGTATGACTTGAAACTAGATGTGCAAACGTCAGGCTTTCCAGTGCACAGCAATGTGTTGAAGGCTAAATTGCTTTCCAAGTTTCTCATTTATTTAAATAAATTTACTGCTTGCTTTTGTGGAATATACACTTGTTTCCCAGAAACGAACGTGGGAGCTGTGTGAGTGAGGAAGGTAATCATCTAAAACAAAGTTATAACCAAGTCACAGGACTTTTGGGAATTTTACAGCTGCAAACCGAAGTTCTCGTGCATTATCACAGCGTTCTGCTTTGCCACGATAACGAGTTTAAAGGCTGGAATTTCTCTGGTTTTATTGAAAAGATAATCAGACTTTTGTACATTAATGATGGGCTATTGGCAGCTCTGATAATTTCACAGCAAACATTTTAGCGTGGCAATTAGTATTTTAATAAGGTTTTTCCCTATTCTTGTATTTGGCATTATCTGAATTGTACAGTTGGGCTCTTCACTGCGCTCGGTGGGGGACAAAACAAGGGGGGAAGGATGAAAAGGGGCTGAAATGAAGTGCTGAGAGGGGTTTGGTCCCAGGACTGCTGCTGGCTCCAGATGTGCCCTTGTGAGCAGGGCGGTGGGAAGGGTCTGAGGATGGAAATGCTGAGCTTTTCTCCTGCTCTCCTGCCCGGCCCATCGAGCCCTATTGTTTCCGGCCATAAAACTGTCCTCCAACTCGCAAACTTCAGCATCAGCAACATTCACCAAATCACCCCGCTTCAACTTTTTCCTCGCCGGTTCTGAGCCTCCTAAAGAGCAGAATTCCATCACTTCTTTCATCACTCTAATATTCCTTTAAACAACTGTATCATGGGATCTATTGTACTTAGCTGTAGCATGTCTACCGTGCAGCCCATGTTTTTCATCACAGGAAGCAGTTTGAACTGCTTATAACACATGGAGCAGATATTTGTCTTGTTTTAGAACAGCTTTACATCGTTCAGCTGCCTTCGCAGCCTCTTCTGTGTCTGGAGATAAGTACGTTTAAGGATAATCCTGAAGTTTTTATCTCCTGCATCGCCAGCCCACACTTTCGTTACCTCTCCGTATTGCTCTGCTGCAGGCAGCTTTGAACAGCCCTAGCTTGACAATTAAGGGAGGGAACAGGCAAAACTGCTAATTTCTCCCCCTTTCCTTCCCCTCTTATCTCGTATTCTCTAAGGTACACGTCTTTATCTACGTGTTTCCAAGAAGGTGTTCAATTAATAACTCAGACAAGTCAGAGCTGATAGGATCTTTTCATGTATTAATTTAACTCTTCCTTTCAAACGGAGTGCCAGAAAAAAAAAAAATCACTGTTTTCATGTTTTCTCTATTTATTCTGGCTGGATTTTTTTAATTGAAGTTGCATGCTGTAGTGCTTTGATCCTGCTCCCAAGAAATTATCAGGGATTACAGGAATGGCCTTACAGGTAATGGGGGTTCTCACTGATGTCTTGAATAGTGGCTTTCTTCTCTATTAATGTTGATTTTAAACTGTTTTTATTTACAGCAAAAAGATAACCCACAGACACAGCCAGGCAGGATATAGAAGTATTAGGTGGTTTGTTACTCAGTTTGTTGTGTTTGGGGTTTTCTCTGATAATAAAAATGCAACTTAGCTGATGGGTAAAACGAAAATAATTTTCAGTGGACAATCACAAGCCTTGTCTAAAGGCAGAGGTTTGTTGGTGTGTATATATGAATGATTTAGCAGTTTAGAGAATGATGTTTAAAATTCCCTGTTCTTTCATTAGGCATGAAGGACAGTATGTTTAGTTTCCACCTGTGCTGGTCTTGCAGCAGGTTTAAACTTGCAATAAAAGCTAAGCTGATTTGATATTATGAAAAGAAATCCTATTGACTCTTAACTGCAGTTTGAATTGATCTTGTCCTGAGAAGAAACTCCTGTCCTGTGAGCTGTGAGATGCAGAAAAACCGCAGTCCCTGTTGGCTAGAACTGGAGATGAGGATGCCCTGCTCCACAGAGCTGCAGGTTGTTCAGTGAACATGGAAGGAATAAATTTCCCTGAGAAAACAGGCAACTAACTCACTAAAACATGATGTTCTATACTGAAAAAAATCTTTAAAATGTATCTCAGGGAACCTTTTTTTTCTTTTTTTTCCTTCTTTTTCTTTTTTTCTCTTGGAATTGAAGCTAATGATTCTTTATTGGTGCTTTAATACCAAAATATTATTTACAAAGTATTTTATAGCTTTCTATTCCTATGACTTACAAGTCAATTTTTTAATTGCTTTCAGAGAAAGAAGTCACCGTGAATTTGAAACTAAAGAGATGGCAAATTCTGAAAAATGACAGTAGACTCCTGATTTTCCTTGTGAAATCACAGGAACATTTCAGTGAGCAATTTCCCAGAAATAAATGTATGGAATCTATAAGTAGTGTTAGGCAGTACAAAAATTGGTATGTAATACAGAAAAAAGAATTATACATTAATAAGATTTTTGTCATAATTAATTTTTCTACCAAGTTGATTTTTCATTCTCCAAACAGGAGGACTTTCCATAAGGATTTTCTTTTCCTCAGAAATGTCATATTTATTGTAGCAAACTTACAGCACCAGGACAAAAAGGTGGTTTACATCCAGTGAGGATCATAAACACAAATTGCTGACTCTGTGATTAATACAGTGGTTTAGTTGTCAATCTATTTCAAGGAAATATTGTGAGTAGAGAGTTCAAGCTGAAAAGGCTCAGGGCTACAGCAGTTCTGGAATATTTCCAACATTTTGCTTCTGTTTCCAGGTTTATCTTGGTAGTACCACCAAAGCAGGTGACACATGAAGCCACAGGTGACTTGGCAGTGTTACATTCCAAAATTCAGCTCAGTCTTGTAATAAAGCCTGTTCACACCATGCTTTAGGTGTGTTTCTCAACTGCAAGTTCTGGCCAACTGTTTCAGATAGTTCAGGATTTTTCAGCTTAAAGTAAAAAAAAATAGGCAAGAAGGAACAATATTTAAAAAGGTGGAAATCTACTTTATCAAAGCCAAGCCTTGCAACATTTTATTTCCCTTTAAAAATAAAAAAGTGTAGTGAGGGCTTTGAGTGTTTTTCATCTTGAATTTTGTGCAAGGTGAATCGAGCGTTTTAAATGACCCCAAATTAAAAGATTTGTACATCATTGGTTGAAGATTTGGGAACCAAATGTGAAATCCAAAGGAGATTTCATTGAAAGCTCATTGGTGTAAAAGCAGATCATGGGCTGTCCCCAGGCTGCTGCTGACAAGGAGGGATGTGTACTGACAGAATTCCCTAAGGGAATGCTCCAAGGACAAAATGAAAACATTTCCATGGGGTGCAGCCATCAATCAGCAGAGGGATGTTCCTGTACACCAAGTACAGCCCAGCAGAGCTCACCACTGACCTTAGAGCACTGGCCAGCATAGGAGCTGCTCCAGTAATTACAGATTACATTAAGTAGCCAATAAAAGCCAACAGCCAAATACCAGGCAAACCTTTTATACATTATTAAAATCATATCCTTCCCAGAAGATTCAAGCTAATAAAATTGAACTTGATAATGCAATCAGTAAAAAGCAGGTTTAAAAAAAAATCTCCTTTGTTGATAATGTCCCAAGAAATCCTATGTTTTATATGGTGCCTAATATACATAAGTGAGGAAATAATCCCTCAGGTATATTAACAGTTTCAGTTGCACATGCCCTGAGACTGCCTTGAATTTTTTATAATTACATTTTATTAAGATATAATTGTTATATATCGAGTGTGGCTTGCACTTAGATTAAAGATTAAAGGCTGCGGTTACATAATATTTCAGCAATTAAAATACAGAAAAAATTTAAAAGTATGAAATTGGAAGGATTTTTCTCATGTATCAAGAAGCTAGTTCTCCTTCCTGAGCAACTGCCTGGGACAGTTTGTTCCAGGCCCTGAAAAAATCAGAAATATTAGAGGTTTGACATCAAAAAAGGAAGAGGGAAGAAACATTTTGTAGGTAAGAGCACCAATATTTCCTGCTAACATTTTTAATAAATCACTTATGAGTGGGTATATTCTATGGACTCCTTTAAGGAGCCCAGGTGTGCCTGATTCTCCGACCAAAAGTCTTTGAAAACTTGACATTTTTTGACTGAATAAGAAATTTTCTTTTAGTTGGCCAAGACAGTATATTTCATTATATTTCATTATATAATAGAACCAGGGTCACCTGGGTTTCAGAATTTACACAGCAGCAGCAGCAGCTTTTGTGAGGTTATTGGCCAGGCTTTGATTTCATATGACTCTTAAAATGGTAAAACAAGCTATATACTATTCCCTTATATCTTATACAAAGTTTAAGAAAAAGGTTAATATTGAAGAATATTCTATGGCTGGATTAGTTTTCTGTTCCTGTGAGCCTAAAGGGTCTGAGACCGAGCTGTAAAACTGTCAGCAAATGAGTTGAGTGTGCACTGAACATCTAGAACACAGCTGAAATGTGGGCAGATTTTCTCTGTGATTGAAAATAAATATGGCCAGGATAAATCAGTTTCTTTATATATTTTACACACAGAGCACTGTAGCTGCAAAAATCTCTCCCTTCTGTCATTAGCTGGCATGGTAGAACAAGATCCAGCCATGCCAAGTGAGAACCTACATGTTTACTGTTTCTTCAAGTTTCCCAAAGTAATTAGAAATGTTTCAAATCTGTGAATTAGACCACAGCTATTACCTAAAGCAAGAAGTATTGCCCGGTCTGTTCCTGGGGAAGGAAATACTGTTTCCAGCAGGAGTTAACTGTGAGTTTGGCATTCTTAATTTAGGCAGTTTGTTACTCCAGCTCTGGATATAGTCTTAGCTATGGCTTTTGAACAACAATTGCCCCAATTTTTGTTCAAAGTCGATTATTGCTTTTTAAAATAAGATTGCTTATTTCAAAATCAAAGTGTAGGCTCCTATTTTTGCAAAAAACCGCAAAGCAAACCCTCCACTCAAGAAGTCTCAGAAAACTTGTCTTAAGCAGAAAGCAGATCAAGGAGCAGCAGCACAGCAGACCCGTGTGCAGGTCCAGTGCAGCCCTTGGAGCAGTGCCTGCTTAACCAGGGGCTCAATTTCTTCTCTATCTTCACCGTGTGAGTAGAGATTCTGTTTCAGCTCTTCAGAGGTGCCCAAGAAAACTTTGTAATTGATGTTTTCCACTCACTCTCTTTCTCTGCCGGTTCTGTATTTTGGTGGAGTCGTGTTTCCCCAGCTTTCAGATGTGTGTTAGGACACTGGAAAAACTCACTCTCATGCATAATGAAAGAGGAAAAGTTACAGAGGAGAAATTTCTTGGCTGAAGTCTCCATTCCTGCTCTGTATCTTGCTCTGCAAGCTCCCACAGCAAGTGAGTGGTAGAGCCAAGAATAGAACTCCACTTCTCTGACACCCAGCCCAGGCCTTAACCCCTGCCTCCCGTGAGAAATTCTGTTTCGCTTCTCTGTGCACTGCAAAGATAAGATCATATTTTATTTTGGTGCTTAAATTGATCTCTGGGGTGAGGGAATAAAGTTGGGAAATAGCCAGAGAATAACACAATGTAAATAGTGAAACGTAAGGAGGTTATATATATAACACTGCAGCTCCTCAGGCTGCTGCGTGTCTAGATAGAATTAATTAAAAACTGGATGAAGCATTTGAGCTCTTTCAGGGTTGTTTTGAGCACATGAGGACTTCTTCAGTGAGAAAGCAGGATTTATTTTGCTCAGCTGGATTTTGTTTGAGAGCAGCCAGTGGAGAAGTTCTTTGCTCTGTAACACAAAGTGCTTTTCCTCCCTGGTAGCCCTTGCTTTGTTCGGATAACAGCAGGTGTTGTGTTGCCTGTTTGGGGGTAGCAAAGGAAATTTGGGAAAAAGATGGAGTTAGTGTGGGCTGATTGGTTTGTCCTCCAGAAGGAGTTTGAGCTCTGACAGATCAGGGAGGTGTCACCTTGCACTCAATTTCAGGCAAAGTTAGAGCTTCTCCTTCCCAGCCTTTCCCTACGTGTGAGCAAGAGGCAAGTGCTAAGTGCCAGAGGTGAAACCTGGATCCCACCTCTCTTTAAAAAGCATGTAGGTTTAGAGAGCAAATATTTTGGAAAGATTTATTTCCAAAGTCTCTTCATACATCATGAAGGGGAGTGCATGTGTAGATTCAGAGAAGAGAGATTGCTGTAGAAGGGTAGAAAAGAGGCCACTGTAGCTTTCTGCCGGTGTTCTTTGGCCATGTTTGTTGTTTTTATACAGGCATTTGCAACACAAACTGCTGAAATGCACTAGGAAATGGCCCTGCATGATTCCAGGTACTGGAATTGTGGGTGCACACACAAATTGCTGGGGACAAGATGAAGCGTGACCTTACAGCACCACTGGGACAGGGGCTTCCTTCTCCACTGATGGCAAAATAACACATTTCCTTGCTCTCTGGCTAGAAATGATTGGGAATTCTTTGGCAGAGCTTTACACTTGGGAACTCTTTACTTCTCACCACTGAAACGTTTTGTGGGAACACGCCAGTTTCACTGAAACTTCTGCAATAAAATGTTCCTTTTCAGGGTAGGATTTAGAGGGGGTGAGCTCTAACCCTCATCTGCTTCTCTGAGAAGAAGGATTTAACCCCCAAAGTCTTGACATTCCAAGAGAGCCCAAATTCTCAGTTATGATGATGTTGGAGTGCTTTTTTTCCCTCAGCTTCTGTAAAAACAAACAAACCCCCCAAACAACAAGCAAATCTCACTTCTAAGGTCATCTCATTGTGATTGAGAGTGCTTCTGAAATTCAGAAAGGATTTCTGGGATGGGAAAAATTGTTTTCCTTCTCTTTCAACTTTGCACCTCACCACTCTGTCATGAACTTTGCATGTGAGATTTTGCTCTTGATGAATGAGCTCTCAGCCATAAAGGCTGCTGTGAGCTAGGCTTAAGGACTTCCCTGAAAAATGAAAACCAAAAGGCTGAACCACATTTACCTTAGGAAATGTGAAGGAGAAAAATGAAATCTTTGCTCTCCTGCCTCTTCTGTAGGGTTTTGTTGCTTGTTCTTCACAGATTCTGCTGTGCAGGACAGGCTGCACCTGCTCAAACATGAGACGTGGATGGAGCATTGCTGTGTGAGCAGGGAGGGTCTGCTGGGATCTCCAGGGACTGGCAGGGGATGGGATGGATCTGCTGGAGCTGATCCCCTCATCAACACCAGCCCTGATGCTCCTTTGGAGGGAAATCACGAATTGGCTCTTCACCTTCATGGGCTTTTTAGTTTCCTGCAGTTAGGAATGCCAGCTGCAGTGTGAAATAAATGTAAATTCATCATTGTTCTTGCTGGAATCTGATACCTATTGTTATTTACTGCTTGCTGTGGTTGTGGCTATATCGTTTTTTGTCATTATCTGTGTGACAATTGAAAGAAAAGAGCTGAATTTTGACCTCAGATAAGTGTGGATGACCAGTGCTTATACTCTGCTTTTTCCAGGCAGCAGATACCAAGAGGCTTCAGAGCTGTCAGAGTGGTTATGTCTTCACACAGAGTTGTATCAAAGTGAAAAGTTTAAATCTTACAAATCACTTCACATATACCAGTCCTCCTCTGTGGAAAAAAATTGCCTAAGAGCTGTTTAGTGAGCTCTTATTATGGTGATGAGTGCAGAATGAAAGAAACAAACGGAAATATTTTAGAACAACTTGCAAAGACATTTTTAAAAATAATTACTCTGTAGTCAAAGTATCATGACACTTCACTTGATGGGTTTCTAATATACACTGGGTTAAATGCCATGGATTTCTCTGGGGATTCCCCATCCAGCAGAAAGTTCTGAGCAGTGCTGTCTGTACTGATGTCCTAAGCAGAAGCAGCAGCACAAAACATAAAAGGAACAATTCTGATCTGGTGAGGGAGGAGCTGAACAGCCCGGGCTGCTGCCAGCTGCAGGCTCTGTGTGTGTGCATTGAAGGAGGTGTGGGTCCACGTGTGCTCTCACGAAAACCTCCACAAACTGGAGCAGCAGCGCTCTGAGGATGCTTTCCTTCTTCATGTCTCAGAAATCGCTTCCAAATCAACTCTGAATGCAGCTGAATAAAGTCTGGCAGTGAATTCGTGCTTTAATAGTCATGATTCTTATGCACAAAGTGATTTGGAAACATTTTCAAAGAGGACAATCATGGTTTGCCTCAGCCAGTGTGGAAGTGCTATGAAATTCCTAGTGAAGGATTGCAACAGAGTGGAATATTTGCTGGGGGCTGGAGGGCAAAGCAAGTAAAAAAATTTACAATTTTTCTAAGTGATTCTTGGGAGTACCTCAAATTTGCTTCTGACAAACAATTTTATTCACTATTAATTTTAATAAATTGAAAGCATTTTTCATTTCTAGGTAGTTTCTGCTCAGTGTTTAAACCTTGAGGCTGATTGTTTTAATTCCACAGGGTCTGGAGGATGGGGTTCTTTGTTTTGGTACAATCACCACACTATAACCAGCCATGGTTTTCTGTTCCTTGCTCTCTTAACTTTCATCCTTTATGTGACACTATTTGCATTTTAGCTCCAGCAGGCATCAAATGAGATGTTTAATTAAAAATGTTATTGGAGGTCCAATTTAAGATCAAAGATCACAAGCTATCAGAGATCCAGTTCTTTGATACCACAATAATAGGTACCTTAGAAGTCGTCAGATGGGTTAGATTAGATAGTAATTTATTTTAGCTTGTTTCCTTTTCCTTAGTACTCATTCCAGATACCATAACCTGCTAGGAGTTTTAAGAAGCAGTAATTTTTAAAGTGAAAAGCAAAAGGCTTCCAGTTTAAACAACACTGATCAAAAAATTATGGAAGTAGGAAATTGAGACCTTTAGAATATATAGGACCAAAAGCATAATAAACATTGGCTGGCAGCATAATCCTGAATGCTAACAGAAGTCTGTTTGTTGTAACAAACATTTTGTCTAATTTAATCTTCAAATGTGTTGCTGCCAGAAAGAATAGAAATTTCAGGCTTTAATGTATTGGTTACTCTTGAACTTCAGCTTCAACTGCTGGTGCTGGTAGTGTCTCCCACTGAAAAAACCATTTAAATTATCCTTGTCACTCATCTCAGTGAAGTCCGTGCATGTGTGTTACTTACAGATCATTCCTTAAAATGCTAAATAAGTTGTGTACCCAGATGGGAGCAAGAGATAAAACCAGGCTCTGCTGCCATCAGAGCACAACACCCACGTGTGGATTTGAGCTCTGCAAGGAGCACAGAACTCCAAAGAAAGCAGAGGCCAGGTCAGTTCATTCCCTGGCTGTGCATCTGCACAGGTCTCACAGGACATCAGTGCAAGAATCCACTTCTAACACAGCCCAGGCGGTTAATGGAGCTGGCAATGTGCTTTTACCTTTTGTTCTACCTCTGGATTACTTTGATTCGAGATTAAGTAATCTAAATGTCTGTTTGGTGGAGAACAGCACCTTTTTGTTTTGTTTTGTTTTGTTTTATTCTTTCACATTTACAAATTATTCTAACAGCTCTTCCGGCTAATAAATCATAACCAGGTTGTTTCTAATGCATTTGAACTGTCAGCCAGTATGTGCAGAATGTTATCAGTTTTCACGTGTTGCAGATAGCAGAGGTGGAAAAGTGCTTTTTGAATGGTGTTGGGCTACCGCAAAGATTTTCCATTTGCTCCTGAGCCATTGCCTTTGTGCCGTCTCGGGGCTGGGTTGGAAGGAGGGGCTGCAATCTGCCAGGAGGACTCTCCACAAAGCTTCCTTTGGCACCAATGAATCCAAAAATCCCTGAAATAGACAAAATTCTGCGATTCCCCCAGACCGGGAGTGGAGCAGAACTGCAGCTCCTGCTTCCAACCCCAAAAAACTTTAAACAACTTTCCTCCTTTTTTTTTTTCCTTACCCCGAAGTGGCTTTGGAAACACGGCAGGAATGCAAATAAACGTGTAAAAGAGTCAGTGTAATCGGGCACACAGTTCTCAGAACTTCATTACTCTTCGTTATCTAAAACTGCAGATAACAAGGGGAACGCCAGCAGGGCAGAGATGCATTGTCTCATTGCAGACTCGGTGTTAGGAGGGATAGCTCTGAACCCTAACAGAAAGCCTGACAACCAAAATTCGGTGAATGGACACTGTTTTTAGAAATTATTTCAATTGAAAAAAATCCTTATTCTCTATGTAAATGGACAGCTTGTTCAAATTCAGAGGCAAAAAAAACCTGGGGTTAAGTGTAAGCCCCACAATTCGATTTGCATGTTGAGTAATTCAGACCGTAATAGAAGCTTTGTCATGTTAAGGTTAGGTCTTTCCTGTGGCTGTTCGAGTGGGCTCTAAAGACTTTTTTAACGTGTTGCAGGATATTAAGGGGGGAAGGTTTGACCTCCATCCATTTTTTTCAGCCCCACTTCTGCAGGTTTCATCACGCTCCCCGTGTCTCGCACGTGGGACATTGCTGAGGGCAGGATAGGTGCCCAATTGCCTACACACAATTTCATCAGCAAAGGTATATGATTTATTGCCCTGTAAAGGGTTTTGACATGAAGCCTGTGAAAAGCACTATATAAATGCCAATACAATATAAAACGTCACACAAATACTTTGCTCATTAATTCTGACCCTGTGCTTTTGTACTGGAGAGAAATGAGAGTGAAATATGAATGTGTTCCTTATGCTTTGAGGGGAAAAATGGGGCTGTGGATTTTATAAAGGCTGATGTGTTAACCTGCCTTTGTGGTTCCTTTACAGACAAGCAGCAAGAAGCCTGGAAGCTACACCGTGAGTGAAAGCAGATAAACCTTAAAAAAGGGGAGTCCACGTTTGTGATGACAGTCCCTGGTCATGACACAGCTTTCACCACACAATGAGAGGATTTCATTTTTTCATTTCAAAATTCCATTTGTTTCAGCACTACCAGCTCTGAAAGCCTGTCTGCCATCATTCCATTACAATCTTACTCCTTATATTTTGTCATATTTTTAAACAGCTTTAAATATTTTTAAACATATCTTTAAACAGCTTAATATCCAAATCTTTCCAAGCCTTCATGGCCTGTTCCAGAATGTGGCTTCAGCTAAAGAAACTGTGCTTCACCAGAGTGTTTTAGTGACTGGCTAGAGCTGAGCAGCCCCTGCTGTTCATCTTCTTTGCTTTGGCCAAAGGGGACAACAGCCCCTCAAAGCCCAGATCTCACCAGTCCCCAGCTCCTTCCTTCTGGAAAATCACTGGGGAGGCCAGGGAGGAAGGGGAAGGTTATGGGACATACTGGAAAATACACTTTCATCCTCTGCAGGGATTTTCCAGCCTGGCCCAGTTCACTTTGCAGAATGGGAGCCAGCCTGGCCCAATGGGTATCAGTCACTGAACTCTCGTGTCTGACCAGCTGAGGTTTTCTCTCACCTGCTGACACACCTTCATGGTGAGACTTCAGTTTTCTACAATATTCATGCATCAGGTTTCACCATCACTGTATTGAGTAAAATGTGTCCCATTCCTTTATTTTGATTGCAGGTTGCTTTTCAAATTCCTCCTCCCTTCTGTGTTTCACTGTGATTTCGATTGTTTCTATTTTTGCATTAAATAGGACGTTCACTTTCTGTTGATCTTTCCTGACATTTTTCCCTTTTGATTTGTAGTACTATTAATTCCCCTCTGTTCAATGTTTTGTCTACATTCAGAACATGTTTGTTTGTCTCTAGTGGCCTGTAATTACTTTCCCCCTCCTACTCTTTAATTTTTCCAGTTACGTTCTCCACTGACGCTCCTTTAAGAAGTGCTGGGGGTAACCTCCTGAGGATATGAGGATATGACATTTTTGGCCAGAAAATGCTTTTACTCTTGGAAAAGAGCTTGAGTTTGGGATATTGATTGCGCCTCTCTCTGGGGTAAATGACTTTTTTGACATTTAGATAATATGTGAGTCCTGTTGCCTGTTCAGGGATGGTCCTGCATCGCCATCTTCTATTGGGACTGAGGACAGAGGCAAAGAACTCTGCTGTGCACCTTAAAACAGAGACCTCCAGCTTTTGGGTTTGGGGATGCCTCTGTCCATTTCAGTACAGGGATGGGGGAATGCAGCCAAACACCAAAATAACAGGAAATCTGCCAGGCAGCAGAAAATCAGGTTCAGTTCTCCAGTGTCCCCATTTACCACAGTGGCCTCCACGCCACACTTTCAATCTTGCCTCTGGCCTGTTCGCTTTCCCTGTTTTTCTTCCAGTCTCAATGTTGTGGAAATCCAGGTCCTTCCCACAGGCAGAAACAAGACCTTGCTCACAGCGGGCACCCTGCTCCATTTTCACTGGGCAGCGTTTCTCGGGGAGGGCCGTGCGCGCCTCCCCGTTCATCCCTGGCTGCCGCGTGTTTCCAGCGCCGCTTCCACAGGGACAGCCTCGCCTAGGGCTGCTGCAAGCCCCGGGCAGCCGCCGGTACCGGGCCCTGAGCCCGGTTCCACCCAAACCCGGTTTTCGGGAGGCTTTTTTGGGAGGTTTTTTTGGGAGTTTTTTTGGGATGTTTTTCTCTCCTTTCCCCAGCGCGGGGAGCGCACCCGCCCGTGCCCTGCAGTGCGGCGCCGCGGCCGCGAGGGGGCGCCGCAGACCGCGGTGAGGCGCGCAGGGGCGCGCAAGGGCCGGGCGGGAGCGCGCAGGGGCGCGCAGGGGCTGCGGGAGCGCGCAGGGCCGCGCGGGGCCGCGCAAGGAGCGCGCAAGGAGCGCGCAAGGACCGGAAGAGCCCCAGCGGCGGCGGCGGCTGCTCCGCGCTCATCTCTCCGCAGCTCCGCGCTCATCTCCCCGCGGATCTCTCCGCTAGCGCGGCTCCAGCAGCTCTCCCGAGGGGCGGCGGGGGCTCCGCGGGCGCTCCGCGCCTCTAAAGTGGTTTGGAGGCGGCAGCAGCGCAGGGCGCAGACAGCGAGGCTTTTGTGCGTGGAGCACAGGGCAAAGCAGGGAAAAAATAAAGAAAAGGGGGAGAGAAAAGGAAAAAAAAAAAAAAAAGAAAAAAGAAAAAAGTGGTCAGAGTAGGTTTGTTAAGGAATCCGGTAAGTTATAGGAAGCAAAATTAAATGTCTGGTGCTTACACGACGGCATGTTTTACAAGGGAGAAGGAAACTGTGCAGAAAATGCATGGGCTTTTATTGTTGGATTTCATTGCCTGTATTGTGGTGGATGCTTTATGCTACGGAGAGCAAGTTTAATTGAACCAGATCGCTGATTTCATATAGTAGGGGGCATGGGGTGGTGTTTTTTTTTTTTTTGTTTTGTTTTCGGCGTTAACCCTTTCGGGGACTAGAGGCAGGCAGGGCTGAGCTCCACAGCTCCGAGTTTCAAGCCAGCAAATAAAAACACATTACATAAAAACAAACACCGAGCCCAGTTATCAAAGCCTCGATCTCTAGCTATTATTTTCCCTTGTATTTGGAGCCTTTTTTTTTTTTTTTTTTTTTAAATCACATCTGTCGTTCCCAGCCTTTCCCAGGACTGCAAAGCAAAGCGGACAGCTTCCATGTGACCACCTAGTACAGGAGGCGTTTTCTGCTGGGAAACTTTGCAGTGGTTTTCTCCTTCTCTTTCCTTCTGAGAGCTCGGAAAAGAAAATGTGCAATCTTCCCAGTGATTAAAGTCTCCGAATTTGTCTTCAGACTTATCGGGTTTATCCAAACTTTTGTGTGTGTGTGTGTGTATCCCCCTGCCCCCCCCTCCCGTGCATTTGTAAAGTAGCCCCATCTAGCAATGATAAATATCCCTGTTGATCACTTGATTGATTACCTCTCGGAAAGGTCACGCGGGCTTGCAGTAATTTCCTTTTGCCTAAGGCTCCCTTTTCACTTTTACTCCCGCACGACAGCTCCAAGTATACAGGATCTTTATTTTTGATTTTTAACCCCTAAATAGCTCCCCGAAAACAATGCGCTGGTGAAAAGAAGGAGGGAAATCAGCCGGCGGCTCCGCGCTGCCCCAGCCCCGCCGCGCTCTCCCGGGGCGGCTTTGGGGAGGGAGAGCCTCCCTCCCCTGCTCTCCTGTGGACTGAGAATTCGGATTTAAACAACCAGACAAGCTATTAATTTACCCGTGCTACCCAGGGTCCTGAACCCAATTAATTTCTAATAATTACAGCCCAAGGGGGCTGGAGAGATCCCTCTGCCTCTTTCTAGCCTTGCCACTCCGCGGCACCGAGGTCAGCATATAATAATAAAGTGTATATTTTGAAAGTGATCAGCAGAACAGTGAGTTATTGCAATGAATGAAAATTGTTTCCATTTTGGCTAATTGAGCCCGTGGCTGAAAGCTGGAGTTCTGAGACTAAATAAAGAGGACTGTTTTATTTCGACGTGGGCTGGAAATCCCTGCATAGCTTTTCGCTCACCCAGCAAGAAGCTTAATTTCTTACCAGCAAACCTGAAATCAAGCGTTGGGTAAACAGTATTAATAATTGCATTACAATGATTAAATTAATCTTACTGGTAGCTAGGAGAATATAGATTGAGATTGAATAACACGATGTAAAGTTCACTGCACAAAGACAATAGCACAGTAAATACCTCGATAAAGAATTCCAACTTTTCTCCATGCAGACTGCGGGGCTTGCTCAATTATAATGTGAGGAAGATAAAATTTCCTGTTACGGGGAATGCCCTGAAACCTCTGTATGAGGGGGTGACTTTGGTCTCCCAGCCCGTGTTAGAAATAGATTTGATTGGGGAAAAAATATTTCCCCAAATTTTAATCCCTGTTTCTGCGCTGAAAGCGACCCCGCATCCCCGCGGCCGGGGAGGGAGCGGAGGCTGCGGGGCTTCCCCGCACGAACGAAACGGAATTCCCGGGGGGCTGCCCGGCACTGTCCGGGGATGGGGGCGAACCCGGCGGGGCCGAGCGGGCGGTGCCGGTGCCGGGGCCGCGGGCGGGCAGCGGGGGCGGCGGGGGCGGCCGGAGCCCCGGGCGGGCGGCGCGGCACCTGCCGGGCTCCGGGGCCCTGGGGCGGCGGGCAGGGGGCGGTGACAGCCGGGCACGGCCGGGGGCAGCGCTGCCCCCCCGGGAAAGCCGCATCTGTGCCCCCGGCCCCGCACGGGGCTCGGCCGCCCGGCTGGAGCGGGCACGGGGCACGGGGAAGGACGCGCATCTCCGCCCGGGCTGTGCGGGGTCTGCGCTTGAACCGGGGCGCGCTTTGACTTTGCAAGTTCACGGGCGTTCGCGTTTTACCCGAGTGACCCTGCGGCACAGGTCTGGGGTGTGTGAGGGGTGATCTGGGGACAGCTCGGTGCGGCCCCGCGGGTAAAGGCGCTGTTTGCCAGCGAGCTCGGGGTCGGGCAGTGCCGGGACCCCGAGAGCGGCCCCGGCCCCACGCATCCCCCGCGCATCCCCTGCGCATCCCCCGCGCAGCCCGTGGCCGCTCCCGGCTGTCGGGACAGAGTGGCCCAGCTCCTCCCGGGACAGCCCGGACAGGGCACCCCGATGGGTGCAGGGGCTTGGGGGGCCCTGCCCTCCTTTCCCTCCAGCTCCGGGGCGTTAGGTGCTCCCCGCCCGGCTGCGCGGGGATGTGGAGTGGGCAGACAGCAGCTGCGTGTCCTTAAAAAAAATTAAAAAACCTCCAAGTTACAAATTAAAAAGAACGACTGGCATCAAAGACTGCTCCGCAGTGCGGGTTCAAGCGCTTGCGCCGGAGTGCGGGGCAGCAGCGCGGGAGCCGCGGGACCCCCGCCCCAGCGCGGCGCTGGCACCGCTGGGTGCGGAGCGAGGGGGGCTCCGCGGGCGGCCCCATCCGCAGCACCGGCAGCCGGGGGGTGGGAGGTGGGATGGAAGGGGGAAGGGGCGATGCTGAGGATTTTATTAAAACAAAAAGTTGAGCAGCGTGTATGTACTGGCGCAGCCCCGAGTCTGAAAGATTGTAATTTTCTTTTATGGTGTCTGGCAGGATTTGCAACAGATATTAATGGGAACATAAATAGCGCATGGAAGGTATTGAACAAAACTGTTTAATGCAAGGAGGTTGTACCGGGGGAAAATCTATACGTAGTTTGGATTGATTCATACCTCGGACACAGCCATCCCCTAAAGGAGTTCCCAATTTCTGCGCGCTCCCTCTTTGATTGGCAAACCCTGTAATTAAAACAGATTAGAGCGGTCGGCGTTACTGTTTTTAAAACGCTTTTTTTCTGCCCAAGCGGCGGTGGCTGAGCCGAGTTCAAGGTGGCGAAAAAGTGTGCGCGCCGGGAAAGTGTACGATTTCATGGTCCGCATACATAATAAAACATGTAATCAAATTATATCTCTCTGCCTCTATGTGCGGAAAGATCTACGGTAACTGCTGCCGGGTGAGAATAAACTATTTAAACCTCGCAAAGACTCCAGAACAGCATTAACATCCCATTAAAAAAAGGGGAAAAAAGGCAGAAAAAAAGGTGTCACTTCTCCCCCCAGCCCTGTCCCCGCGGGAGCCGGGTCTGCCCCGCTGGAGCCCCTCCCGGTGCGCGGGCGGCGGAGCCGCTGCCCCGCGGCCGCGGTGGCGCAGCCCGGCGGCGGCTGCGCGCCTCGTCCCGGCCCGTCCCGGCCCCGGTGCCGGCTGTCAGGGTCCCCACCGGCCGTGATGGATCGCTGCAAACTTTTTTTTGGCGGCGCTGAAATGTTGAAGAGCGGGGGGGAGCCGCCCGTGCGCATGTGCGAAGGTGTCCAAACTGACAATGCTGGAGAGATAGCGAGCCGGGATTGAGAGAAAGGGAGAGTGTGTGTGCGGGAGAGGGAGAGCAGAGAGGGAGAGGGGGAGCGAAAAAGGAGGAAAAGCTCCGGGAGGAAAAAAAAAAAAGCCCCCCCCTACCCCAAGCCCACGCCAGCATCGGCCGCGGGACTGGCAGCATGCGATCCAAGGGCAGGGCGAGGAAGCTGGCCGCAAGTAGGTGCAATACCCCTTTCTCTTGGCTTTTCACCCTCCCTCTCTGCCATGTTGCATAGACATGTCTGGTGCGGCGCGGAGCTCGCAGGCAACCTGCAGCATCCCCTCCCAGCCTGCCGGCCCGGCTCGGCTCGGCTCGGCGGGCGGCGGCGGGACCGGGGCGGGGGGAGCGGCGGCCGGAGCCGGGCCGGGGGCTGCGGGCGGCCGGCGGGAGGTGGGGAAGGAGTTGAGGAAAAGTTCAGTGGCGAGCGCTGAAGTTGCCGCCGCCGCCGCCGGGGGCTGGAGCGGGGGGGTCGGGGGAGGGGGTGCGGGAGGCCGCGGGCCCTATAGTGGGCGCTGTGCGCTGCCGCAGGCCCGGGGCGCGGGGGGAGCGCGGAGGGGCAGCGGCGGCTCCGCGGGGGGGGGCGGGCGGCGGCTCCCGGCGGGCGCAGGTACCGGAGCGGAGCTGCCGGGGCTGCCCCGCGGGTCCGGGCCCGAGAGCGGCTCCCGGCGGGCGCGGAGCCCCGAGCGGGGCCGGCGGGGCAGCTCCGCGGGGCCGGGATGCCCCGCGCTGTTCCGCGGGGACAGCGCCGAGCGCCTCCCAGCCCGCCGGAGTCACCCGCGAAAAGTTGATGTAAATGTTGTAATTTCAGGCGCTTTTCCAGCACTTTTTTATACAGTTTGGCCGCCCGAAGGTCTGTGTTCCGCGAGGCGAGGGCTCGGCCGTCCACACGCAAAGCCCGACTTACTTAATTATTTGTCTTACGCTCACCCCATCTGTTTCTCCTTTATGATAGGGATCTCTGCTTTTAACTGCTGCAGTGGTTGGGCTCCTTTTTTCTTTTTTTTTCTCTTTTTAAAAAATTTTTTTATTCTTCTCTAAAAACTGAGGGATTCAACAACAAAACTTCGCCAGCTTTCGCGTCCTATTTTAAAAGCAACTGATGTCTTTATTTTCTCTGACACATCTGGGCAAGTTTCATTTGATATCCATGGCGATGGCAACTCACATTCCCGAGTGAAAAAAAAAAAATGGGCAGGAGGAAAAAAAGTCAGATGAAATGTTGCATAAGTTGCGTGACGTAAAAAGCAGATGCTTATTTACACTTTATTTGTGAAGGGGGAAAAAATAGAGAAGCGTGGAAAAGGGGAAGTGAAAGATGTCTCTGGATCATCATCAGCTTTTCTCTGAACCTCAACAACAGCAGCAACCTGCGTTTGATTAGGTGATCTCAAAGCGGACAGTCCAGCGCCCTCAATTTGAAAACAAATACATTTTTAAATCTCAAGGTTGCCATCCGTGCTTTGGAGCTAATTATGGGGGGGGGAAAATCTCCCATCCCCGACAGAATCCGTCAGGTTTCCTCGCCTCTCCCTTGCTTTGCTGGCCGCGCAGCGATGCAGGGCTCCTGCTGCTGCTCCTGCTCCGGCTCCAGCTCCGCGGGCGAGATCCGATCGACTGCAAACTTTGCGCGTCTTGCAGCAGCAGCAGCAGCAGCAGCACTTTCCCCTCCTAGACAGATGTGTTGCATTAAATAATCCTTCGGTTACAATCGACTCATAAAGGAAATCATATTTAAAAAGCCGGGATTTATTTCTTTTTTTTGTGTTCCGAAAAGCTGCTTC
This sequence comes from Melozone crissalis, assembly GCF_028551555.1. Taxonomy (NCBI): domain Eukaryota; kingdom Metazoa; phylum Chordata; class Aves; order Passeriformes; family Passerellidae; genus Melozone; species Melozone crissalis. The sequence continues at coordinate 22,243,399 of NW_026535812.1, forward strand.
TTTCCCCCCCGAAGAGCGTCTCAGTTTCATGGCAAGTGGAAGGAGGGCTGGAGGCGACCTCTTTAATTTAGTCGTTCGAGAGAAAAAGGTTTTAGCTTTTCAGTTCTTTCTGTCTGAGTTAGGGATAGGAAAATACTTTGCAGCCTTCACCCTTTTACGTGGAAAAAGACACAGATCGGGATAAAGCGCATTTCTTGTATTATTTCACTTTTATTGCTTTATGCGTGAAACAAAAAAATCGCCCCGATTGCGTGACTGTCGCCAATACCCAGGCAAGCTTTTCCCTCCTAATTAAAGCAGAATACCTGAAGGGTATTTTCTTGACCTCAGCGCAAAATTGCTAAAAAATAATTTAGAGGCTTTGCCCCCCTCTTAAAAAAAAAAACAAAAACCCACAAATAGAAAAATAATTCAGAAGAAACAAAAAGAGCCACGCGGGGAACAGCCAGTGAATTTTTTAAATGTCCAGCTGTAAAAATAAGGCGAAGCGCACGCCGCAGTCGCTGTGCCCGCAGCGCTCTCGGGGTGCGGGCCCTGCCGGCCGCGGCCGCGCTGCACCTGCGCGGGGATCCGCGCCCCGGGACAGCCCCGGGACAGCCGCATTTACCCCCGGGTGGGTTCGTGCCCGCCCGGTGCGAGCGTATCCCCGAATAACCCCCGGCCCGGGGCAGCCACGCCGCCCAGCAGCCTCATAAAGAGACAGAAGGTGATCAGATTAGGGGAACACAAGTGAATAAGGAGGCACTTGTTACTTTTACACTTTATCACCACTTTTTTACAGGCAATTTAGTGCAGCCAAGGTAGATCCAGATCCCTCTAACCATCTGAGATAGTAAAATAGCACTTTCCCAAGTTTCAGCAGGTTTTCCTGCGCCTGTAATTTGCCTCAGTCTAGTACTTAAAAGGCTTGATTGAAAAACAGAGCCGGCAAGTTTATTTGCCTGTTTAAGACTGTCCGGGAATTTGTTTTCGAGCAGGGAGACGTTTGCCGTGTCCCGGCCGCCGGCCCTCTCGGCAGGGCTGTTTATTTGCCATGGCTTTACCATCGCCTCCGCCTCCGGACGCCGGCACCGCCGCGGGCACCGGCCAACCATGCCCCGGGCCCGGCGCGGGGGCGGCCGGCGGTCCGTCTGTCCCTCTGTCCCTCTGTCCCTCGCACCCCGCCCCGCCCGGCCCGGCCCCGCCGCCGATGCCACGGGTCAGCACTGCCCCGGCACCGGGCCCGGCCCGGCTCGGAACCGCCCGGCTCGGCCGGGCTCGGAACCGCCCGGCTCGGCCCTGCCCGGCCCGGCCCGGCCCGCGGCATCCCCGGCGCGGCGCTGTCCCCGGGCGGCTCCTGCGCGGGCACGGGGGCTGCGGGGACGGGCCAGACAATCCCATTATATGCCGGGCATATTTTCACCAGGCGCTTCATTAACCCTTTTCAGGGCGGAGAGAGCGCGTGTGGCTTTTCGCTCCCTTTCTGCCCTTCCTTCATTCCTTCTTTTCTCTCCTCCTCTGCTCTCTCTTACTTTCTTTCTCTCATTTTTCTTTTCTTTTCTTTTCTTTTCTTTTCTTTTCTTTTCTTTTCTTTTCTTTTCTTTTCTTTTCTTTTCTTTTCTTTTCTTTTCTTTTCTTTTCTTTTCTTTTCTTTTCTTTTCTTCTTTTTTCCTTTTTCCTCCATTTTTCCCCCTCCTCCTCCATTTTTCCCCCTCCTTCTCCCTTTTCTTCCCTCCTTCCCTTTTTTCCCTCTCCCCCCTTTCTATCCTTCTCTCTTACTCGGGGCCATCAGCCATCCCTGAATTTGGGAGCAGCTTTTCCGGCGGGGCTGAGCCCTGCGGTGCCTCCCGGCTGCTCCCGGGCCGGCCGCGGGGCTGGGCAGGGAAAGGACACAAAGGAAAAGGACGGTCCGAAAAGGCGAGCCCGCTATTATTAATACATCCCCGCTTGTAAATGAAAAATGTAACCCTTGTTAATTAACGCTGTTTACATGGGGTACAAGAAACTTAAGAAATGTTTCTACAAAGGGGAAGGAACTGTTTACAAAACTCTTTCAAAAGTGTGACATATTGCTGCAGTTCCAGCGCTAAAAAGCCAAACACACTTACACGCCTTTGAAGTTGGCTGGCTGAGGCAACATTATTTGACTGGGATTCAGATATTGCTTGTGGGTATAACTAATGGCTTTTACCTAGTTAGTGGGCTGGGAGGGGCGAGGGCCTGGGCGCCGTGGCCATTGGGTCCCTCTGGAGAGCCGGGGCTGGCTCGCCGCCAGCTCTGTACAATGTCAACATTGAATATTTGAATTCCCAGACTCTATTTAACAACTTTCTAAATAAATAAACTCATTGTGTGTCTGTGTTTAAAATTATTTCACCTCCTTCATGAAAGCTACAGCATCTTATTACACCGGCCTCTCGGGCTGCTTTTCCCCCTTTTCTTTCCAAACAAACACAAACGGAGCTGAGCACTTTTGGTGGTGTTTTTTGTTTTTCACTGTCTCCTATCTCTCCCCTTCTCACTTTCTGTCTGTCTTCTCACAAAGCACGACTGGCAGCTGCTCGGGCATCCCACCACGTCCTCAGAGGGACAGCTCTGTGTGCCCTGTTATCTAATCATAGCTAAAACCAAAGCCAGGTTCACCAAGCCGGTTAAATATTAATCATTTCTAAAAGGAGGCCCAAGTGAGTGCCATTGCTGCAGCAGTGCCCTGTACATACTCAATCATTTTGGCTGCCCTACCCTAGGCGGGCTCCAGGGACAGCTTTCATTGTTGTTTGCCATAAATGGCTATTAGTGTTCATATTCACCTATTCACCTACTTATTTCAGTAAGTGTGGATGTGGCTGTGCTTATGGAGAGGTGTGCACACACGTGTGTTCAGAACATGCTTTTCTGCTTATGCCATGGAGATATATTTATTTATGTGCATAACAGCTGTGTCTGTGTGTGCACATACAGAGAAAAGCAGGTAAATCCATTTGATATTTGTAATTATAATTAATATATGTACAGTGTATAGTTTAGGGAGAGATTGTGGTATGCACAGGCTGCTGGGGTGCTTGTAGTCCTGACACCAATATCTGTACACCCACAAAGGCTCTGAAATTCTCTGTAGGGAACACAGAACTGATATGCAGGAGCCTGGGTGTTGTTCCCTGGGATGCTTCCCAAATACACACTAATTGTGCGCTTCCGTGGCAGGAATATCCATTGTAAAATATTTATTGCCTTCCCATGGAAGTAAAGGTGGCTGGACAGAGAAGGCATTTCTGCCTGTCCTGGGGAGCACAGCTCCCTGATAAAGCTGTCTGAGTTGGTGAAGAAGAAATAGGAATGAATTTTCTGCCAGGACAGGTATGTGGTGGAAGACAGAAAATGTTGGTGGTTGCTCCTGCCCCAGGTGGATGAGGAAAGGGCAGTGGGGAAGCAGATGGAGTTTTATAAATCTCAGCTAATGAAACCTTGTCCACAGAAATTGCCTTGCTTTGCAGTAAACCACTTTTTAAACAAATGTACTTTAGCTTTGGAAGGGCTTGTTCAGACACTTAGGTTTCCAACCAAGAATTCATAATATTTGTTTATTTAAAATTTAACTAGGTTTGCTGTCATTTTTGGAGCAAGTCGGTGTTCTTTTGCTGTAATTTAATACAATCAGTTTTACATCATTTCAGTTTAGTTAGGCAAGAAGTGGCTTATGAAGAGCAGAAAGAGGTTTAATCCCACATGGTTTTCAAACTAGCAGATGCAAGTGTCATTTTATTCAGCAGACAGAACTAGAACTGGACAAATGCAGATTAGAAATGAGGTTTATATTTTAAGTAGTGAAGGTATTTAACCAGTAAAACTATTTACTGAGAGCTGGGTGGGTTTCAACATCAGTGGAATTCCTTTGTCTTAATTAAGGTTGGCTGTTTTTCTAAAAAGATATGAGCTAATCCAAACAGGAATTAATTTAGGGAATTCCTGTAGCCTGTGTTGTACAGGGGTAGCAGACCAGACCACTCTTCCTGGTTTTATAATCTATGCACCCAGTTAAAGCAGTGCAGTTTCATATGGAGACATAAGCTCAGGGCTGGGATCACAGGAATGCACTTAAAAATGAAATGGTCATTAAAAATCCCAGGTTCAGCTCTGACAACGCAGAGCCAACATCTGGCACAAAGTGTTTTCCGTCCTCAGCACTGCTTACCTGCAGCACAGGCACCCTCACGAGTGCCCAGCTCTGAGGGCAATGCAGTGATGGGTTTGTCAAAGATGGGAAGGAGGAGCAGGGTGTGGGAGCTGAGGTTTGGGTGCGGAGAGCAGGGTCTGGGCTCGGTGGTTTGATCGCTGCTCTGTGATGGATTTTCCAGTGGGTTCCTGCCACGATCCTGTGCAACAGGTTACTGCTGCTGCTGTTCTAAACACCCAGCCAAGAGCAGCAGAGACCATGATATAGACCAGTAAGCATCAGGAAGCACCTCCAGGACCCCTTTGCTGCAGGATCTGCTGGAGGGAGGTGTTTGCTGGCAGAGGAGCAGCGAGGTGGGGAAGGGGATGGAGAACCTAAGGAGAAGTCGGTGTTGTTGTCCCCAGGACTCTGTCTCTTTGCACTGCCATTTTAAATAAAAAAAATCAAAATTCTCAGGGTATAAAGAAGCCCTGTCTGATCACTGATTGACTTTCTGTTCCCTCCCTTTTGTTTGCATTTCCAGGCTGTGCCGAGGCATTGCCTTCTCCAGTGCTGCTGGAAGAAAGGGCAGCCACGGATACGTGTGGGAGGAGGGAAGCTAGCCTGCAATGAATATTGTATTTGGTGCTAAATATGTAACAAAGAGAAAGAAATGTGAGTTAATCCAGCAATAAGAGTTGGGAAGTGAAATACAATTCGTTTTATTTCAGGGTTTAATGCTGTGGTCTGTTTCAGTGAAGCATTATCTTTTAAACTGGGATATACACAACGACATAACCCCCACTACCTTGAGGGAATGTCGGAGTTTGATCTCGGAATAAAGGAAATTCAGAGTTAAGGCTGAAATGTACCACATGGCCTCCAAGTCCCAGGAACAACAGGAGGCAAGGAAGTAGCTAAAGCTATGGGCTGCACTTTAAAATGAGTCCAGCAACTACCAAGCCGCCAGCGCTCGTTGCAGATCCACAGCACGGCTTGAGCTGGGATTTGTATTGGCTGGAAAGAGATCTGGGATGATCTTGAGTCTTTTTGGAAATCTTGCTGGTCTGTGATGAGCATGAGAGTTTTATGGTGGAAGGATTACAGTTCTGAGCTTAATTTATGCAACAGAAGCACTCTTGTCTTCTTTGACACCGATAGCTTTTGTTTAGAAAATCTTATATTGGAGCGAAATTTTGGTTCAGAAAAGAAATATACCCAGGTTACAGCTTTGTTTCTTTTCTGAAGAATTGCTTTTATGTCTGAATGGGTGCACTACATTTTAGCCCTGTTTAAACTCCAAACTAAATTTAAATTGCCTGTAAAATAATCCACAGAATGGAAACTGCCACACAATCGTAGCCCTTGCTCCCTGACCCAAACCCATATTCCATTGCAGAGCAGTTCACTGCTCTATTCCGTGATTACAGTAAGTTAGAAACCAGAAGAGCAAGACTTCTATGAATAGGTTATTTTTGGCAATTGCATCACCAATTATGTATAAAATTTCAAAAAATATGGGTTCTGCCAGTTTGATCTCTGAGAAGGATACAGAAAATGAAAGCTTTGAGACTGCTGTAACATCATACTATTTTGTCTATTAGATATCATTAGATTACCAGAATACTGAGACCTTCATATCAACCAGGCTAACAAAAATTTCCCAGGTGGTTTAAATTAAAAAATTAGCCATAAATATATTTTGTATAATGTAATTTATTATGGATGTTTATTGTGTGCAGTGGGAAAATGTTTGGTTTCGGATGATCTTACCTTATAACATGTGCCTTACTGAAACTGTTTATACTGAGGCAGCCTGGAAAAGCCCCAGTTTAATTCTGAGACCGGTTGGGCTACATGCTCTGAAAGCCACAGGAAGGCAGCGACCTTCCCCTGGAAAGCCAAAGGGGCAACAGCATCTTGTGTGGGACATGTGCAACCTAAAACTCGGCAGTGGGGAAAGTGCTGAGCGGCAGAGAAAGCTGAAGGGTGGCTCAGGGCAGTGCTGTTTTATGGGGAAAATGGGATAAAAATGATACTAGATTGCAGCAGGTCCTGTTATACTGGGATGGGAGGCTCACTGGTGTCCAAGGGATACTTTTCTCCCACATCCCACATTTATCAACCCTCCTTTTGTTTCAGCTGGGTGTGGTGAGCTGGGGTCTGTGCTGATGCCCACCCATGACTCCTGATTTGCCCTTCTGCAGCACAGAGAGGGGGATTAAGCTGGCCTTAGGGACCCAGAGGTTCCTGTGATGGACACATCCACCCTCTGCTGGGATGCTGCAGCGGGAGCTGATGGCTTCAGGAAAAAGATCTCCCGCCTCCTCTCCCGCTCTTTTGCACAAAGTTCCACATGCTGGCAAGGGTGAAATCATTCCTCAGTTAAAGAAAAAACAAACCCTCAAAAACTTCCTCCCCTGCCCCAAGCTCCTTCACACATGTATTAACACCAAACTGGCAAAGCCAATGGAAAAGGATTTTGAGTTTTGGCAGCAGAGCTGGCCCAGAGCTCGCTGCGGGCCTTATCCCAAACCCACTGGAGCTGAAGGAGCTTGTACCGACTTCAGTGGGCCCTGGACTGGCTCTGGCTGGGAGGAATCTGCTTCCCTTCCTCCTTGGGAGAGGGGGGTTATCAGCAGCTTTTGCTCTGCGGTGAGCCCCAACATGTGATGCTGTAACAGATACCTGGATTTACATCAGCCTAAGTGAATTAGGTTGGCCCTATAATCTGGCCTCATTTAAGAGTCATTTTAGCCATTAGGGTGAAATATGAACGCTGCTGATGGGGGCACTGTGGTGGCTCTGGATCCTTGTTTCTCATCGTGCTCCATCTCTCCCCTGGGGTGAGGATCTCTGAGGGCTGAGGAGGTCACTTGGGGGGTGTGGGAGGGTCCAGCACCCCTGGCTTGCGCCGCAGGGCTCTCCATTCCAAGGGCTGAATTTGTACCTTCTGAGTTTGTACCTTCTCCAAACAGCCTGAATTTGTACCTACTGAACAAATGGCTCTGCTGCTGAAGGTACCTGGTTCCTCCAGTAACTGCTCCATTTATTGCCTCCCGATTTCATCTCAGACCAACAGAAGGTGTGCAAGAGACAAGAACCGACTGCTGGAAAATAATCACCCCAAACATGTCTAAAGCACAGCTTGAGTCACTGGTGGTGCCCATATTTTTGATTTAAAAACCATTTAACATTTCCAGCGTTTGACAGAAATGATTCACCTTCCCCTCTTGAAAAGTCTTTGCCATTTGAACTTACCGTGGCACGTTTTATTTACTCGCACCTTGGTGAGGAATTAAGCAATGCTTTTGGTGAGTTTTAATCTTTCCCATTCTCTCTGTGGCTCTGTATAAAGGAAAAAAAAAAGGAAATATGTTGTTTGAAATAATTTTGAAGTGATGTTTCTATTTTACTTTTTTTAGGCTCTTGATGTATTTTTGGCTACAGGGACTGGCATGGAGCATTGGTCTAAGAATATGCAACACTGAAAAGCAAAGTGATATCAGCTGTATCTGAGCTAACTGCACTGCTTTTTAGTTTTGCTGTTTCATTGTTACTGTGCCATGATAATGATGATTTACAGCAATAATGAAGACTTCTTAATTGTAAAATATAAAACATCATGAGATATTCATCCTGATTCTTTCAGTTCATATAGAAAGCAATATTTCAATAGTCACTGGCTGCCTGTGAAAATGCTATTAAGCAGCTATGCTCTGTCTGAATAATTACTGTCCAGGAGTTTGTGCTTTCTGGTAAAGCCAAGGTAACTGAGAAATGAAGAAACTATGCACTAGGTCACTCCAGATGATGCAGATCAGAGAGATCTGAGTGAACAAACCTGTGCAGTGTCTTTAATATCAGTGACCAGCCTCAGAATGAGAGAAAAGGTGAAATTATCTGCACTGTAGCAATGCTCTGAGTGAGAACTGAGCTGAGACAGAGCCAGAAGGGGTGGTGCAGAGTCAGACCCAGGACAGGATGCAGCAAACCTTTCCAGCTGGGGCTTCTACCATGCACCAAGCTGAAGGATCAGTCATGGACCAAACACAGAAGATTTATTTCCAACCCGACATTATTATTTATTATAACTTGAATTAAAACAGCAACCACAGAATGCAGCCAGCCTGTTGTGCTGAGCTCTGTGCAAACACGGGCAGCCCGCACGGAGCTCAGGCCCTGAGAAATGCAGATTAAACTTGGGGCCTGCTGCCCTACACGTGCAATTACAGCATCACTGGAGGCAGTAATAAAATCCCGAGGAGAAATGGATGCTTTAAGGAAAATCCACAGAGTCAGGGCTCCATGGCTTGCACAGGGGTGGATGTGCTCCAGCTTTAATCACATCAGCCCTTTCCCCCTACCAGCAAATGGCCCCCCTGGCTCTGTTCTAACTGACCCTGTTATTTTTGGCCGCGTCCATAATCTTGGGTGATCAAGCTGCATTAAGCTATGAGTATCCTTGCAGCATCACCTGCTTGCTTTCAAAGCAAACAGCTCTGAGATTCTCAGGGAAGGAAGGAGGCAACGCCGGCAGGTAATCCAGCCCTATAAAAGCCCCGGGCTGTGGTTCCAGCCCGCCTTCCACCCGGGCTCTGCCAGAGGGACCTGAGCGGTGGGGCTGGCAAGAGCCAGCAACCAAAGAGTCCCTCAAGCCTATAAGGTTTATTAAGGTTCTTTTCAAGTCCCTGCCAATGAAAAGGGTCCGCACAACCTCTGAGTGAGGCTCCATAAGCTCAGTTTTATGTTCGGATAATTTGGAGCCAAGCTGTCACGGAGTTCACATAGCGAAATACCCCACGGAGCATCGCAAACTGCGAAGAAAATATATCGAGGAAAGGGAGGACTGATAATTTTATGGTTTTCCTTGAAGTTAAGCAGTAAAATGGGCTTTATTTAGCAATTTCCGGACTTCTGATTGCAATTTTGTTACCAGCGTAACGGTTTTCGATACAACGTTTTGTAAATAGGGAGAAATGTTGGAAGCCAAGGTCCTCCAGTGCTTGGATCTGCTGTGGGAAGCAGTGCCGCACACTCCAGGCTCCCAAATGGATCAGACCTGGATTGACTTTTGGATCAGACAACTGGGTAGCCTTCCTTTGGAAGCAATAGTCCTTTAAAAAAATAGGAATAATTTGACCCAGGTCCAGGGATGAGCAATATACATTTACTTTTGGAGGGTGAAGCATTTCTAATTTGAATTACATTTAAGATCTATTTCAAATTAGAAATACACCTGGTTACAAATTAATAATACATCTGGTTTTTACAGGTGAGGTGATCATCTCAATCTCCAGGCTCATTTTCTAGACCAGGCTATTAAAATCACTTGTCCCTCAGCCTTTTGGCTGTGTGTAAACCTAGGTGCAGAATCCACAAGATAAACCTCCACTGTGTTTGCTCCTCACACAATAACTATTTTACGCTTGGCATGGCTCATCTTTTAAAAATCTATTTTACAATGTAATAATTCACACCCACTTCTCTTTGGGAAGTCATTTATAGAAGGGAAATTAAACATGGCTGGACTCTGGAGGGAGTACTGCTGATACATGCAACAGCTCAAAATATTGAGGGAAGTGGTTCTGGATATGGGAGAAGATGCCATCTTGACCTTGGTGGTTTGTTTATTAGACACTAAATCACAGACATTTCTTCTTCCAGTTCTAACTGGTCTGAGGACACAGATATAACCTTAAAAGCCCTTTCTGGGGTTTTAAACAGAATTTAGACCTCATCATTGCTCAGTGCTATTTATGCAGCTTGAATGAGACAAGGGAGTGCAGAGATCACAGTGGGAAAGAAAAAAGGTGAAGAAACTAGAGAAAAAATAGGAATATTCATTCCAATAACTGGATTTCCTTTTCATAGGTTGCACTTCCTGGTGCCACAGAGTAGAGAGAATAAGAAAATATTTGATGTCTTTTACCCACTTCGTTTATGCACCTTGTACATACCACAGCCAGTAACCATCAAGCTCATCCTGCCACCGTTCCTAGAAAGAAGGGCTGTGCCTCACTGCCAGCAGCAAAGGAAGCACTGGGAATGAGGTGGAGGTGACCAGAGAGTGGGCAGGGATGGAGGGGGGAAGAGAACTGGGAAATGGGACGTGTCTGATGGATTGCTGTCAGACCCCTGAGCAGGAGGAGCCAAACAAATCGGCTCTGCTGGCACTTTCTGCACAGGAATAATTTGGGACATCTGTTTTAAGAGATGATTGGTGCTTCTCATATATGAAATAGGCCCTGAATATGCCATTCTCCTGCTTTCCTCTGCTTCCTCAGTGCTATTCAGTAATGTACAAATATATAAAAGTATATTTCTACAGGATCTCAGCAAGCTAACATGGCTAAACCACCTCTGTGCATCGTGACCTCCTGCTCAGCCTCCCATTTCAGAGGGTCGGTGTAAATTAAGGTGCTGGGCTTACTCTTCAGGCCCTCATCTTCCCTCTGTGCTCCTGCTGCAGGAATAGCTGTGCTCCAGGGGTTGGTGAGGATCCAGCTGAAGCCTGCGAGGGCTGGAGGGAGCAGTGTTGCTTTAGGCTCCCTGCCTGAGGAGTGACATATCAGAAGTAATAAGTCTGAGCCTGAGCTGATGTCTCACAGCATCGGGGAGCGGGCTGGAAGGCTGAACTCCTGCAAAAATGAAAAGCAAGGAATTTAACAGCAGTAAAAAAGAGGTTAAGGAAAGAACAAAAAAGGAAAGGAAATAAAAGTGATATGAATGGCTAGAAAAACAGCTATGTCCAAATATTAACCTCTACTGCTGTATTTTGACACCGGGATGAGTTAATAGAAGTACATGGCTAATAGACATTAAGCTGGAAGAAGGCACTTAATTTCAGAAAGTATCTGGATCAACTTAACGTGAAAATGTATTAACAGAAGATATTTTTTGTACGTCCAAATCTGCCAATAGCTTGAAGACATATTCTGCAGGAGGCTAGCAAGAGAAAGTGTGTTCCACTGGTGGGGTTTTCAGCCAAACTCTCATTCTTGAGGCTTCTTTTCCCTTTCTTCTCCATGATACCTTTTCCTCAACCATCAGAGGAGCAGGAGCAGGCAGACCTTTTCGCCAGTCTGTGCCTTCTGTCAGCTGCAGGAGCCTCACAGACAGCTCTGGCTCAAAGGGGTTTTTTCTCCTAGAATGCAAAAGGAGCTAAACTGGTGTCAAACTGGTGTCAAACTGGGGTGAGAGCACAGCCCACTTTGGCAGGGGATGGGCTCAGTGCTGGCTGCTCCTCCTGGGATCCATCCAGAGGTGGAGAAAGCAGATACAGGGCAATCTTCACTCTGTCAAGGTCTTCAGTGTATAATGCTTAGAAGTGGAAAATAGTTTCAATTCTTTAAAATAAGGATTTTTCTCTTCTTTCTCTTCAATTCTCTTCTAAAAAATTGAAAATAGTTTTAATTCTTTAAAATAAGGATTTTCCTCTTCAATTCTTTAAAATAAGATTTTTTTTTCTTTTGTATTTCGATGTGTCCTTGGGGTTTGCATTCTTCCATAGGTATCATTTATTTCACAGCAAACAGTCGTGGTGAGACAGCCTGGACTTTAATTTCTGGGAATATCTTTATAGGCTTGTTTTTGTGGCTATATAACAACATTATGTTATCTATCCATCTCTCATTCCACTTCCTGATATACAGAATTATCAGGACTACCCATCAGTCACTCTTGTGTTTTCTAGCCCTTGGTGCTCTGTCAGTTCTTAGGAGATTTTTCCAGTATTACAGCTACACTGATCTTGGTGATAATTAAAAAATTATATAATATCTTTAAAAACTCTGTTGAGATGTGGAACACCATCTGAGGAAAAGTAAATTTTAGACTGGAGTTATATAATTTCTGGTCTCTTGAATGTTCAAGTGAAGAAAGGCAGTTAACTAAGGTACAATTTTTTTCAAGGGGAAAAAAAAGCAGCAAAAAGCAATATAGAAGAGCAGGAGATCTGCTTTTGCAATTATGTACTAACGAACAATTATGTACTAACGAACTGGGACTGAGCCCCACCTGATGTTGTTCTCCCCAGCCTTTCATGCACCCAGGCTGTCCAGCTGATTTCTCCCCATGATTGCAACAGGATTTCTCAGGTTTTCAGAATCTCACACAGTGTTTTTGTGCACCTGATGTGTCAGATGTCCTGAGAGGGGAAGGGACCTTGGGGTGGTGGGATGTACAGGGGTGAAAGTCACTCAATACAAAGAGAAAATGAAGATTTTAAGGTTGATTGTGCATCTCCTGAGCTTCACCTCCACACAGCTGTGCAGGGACCTGCTCAGCTGAGCCAAATCAAGGTGAAATTGGCTCCTCTATTTTACACTTGTTTGCAAGGTAATTAAGGCACAGGAAGGTCAGCTCTGTGCTGGACAGAAGATGGGGCTCTCTTCCCCAAGTGCTTTGCTGTTTGTCCTGTAGCACACCATGGAATGTTCTGCACCCTGCTCTGGATGAAGCTCTGTGTGGAACCATGATCTCAGGTACTGCTTGTGTAGTGGTGGGTTTGGGCCACAGGGTGATTTTGGGATTTGGCAAAGTGTTGGGGGTGATTTTGGGCTTTGGCTGCTGCTTTTGCTGCCTGCAGCCAAAATTGGGAGTGTTTCCATCTCCTGGATGTTAGCACATGCTATAGCAGGAATCTCAAGGCGTCATCCCAGACCTGGTGTCAAAATGTTATTTCTCCTGTGATACGTGTAGAGGCTACAAAAATCGTTTGATGTTTCCTTGAGACATAACTACTTTCCTTTTTTTCTGCAAAGTTTTCACTTGTTTAGTACTGTTTCTACTGGCGTTGCTTTTCTTTTCAGCGTTGGTTAGAAAAGCCCAAAGCAATGGGAGGAAGAGGTTTTTTTCCTCCCCTGTGTGCTTTTTGAGATCATGCTGGAGATTAGGTCGGGGGAATGACAAACCACTCTGTTCCCAGCACAGTCTCCCCATCCATAGCTAAAACATTATGGGAATTGGTGTTGGATGCCATGTGTAGTTTCACTTGTGTTGCAGCCTTTAATGCCAGACCTTCTGCTGTTTCTTCTTCCAGTCCTGTGATTCTGCTGTGTTGTCTGTACTTTCCCTGATGTATAGAAACACTTATAAAAAAGGGAAAAATAAGTTAATTTCTGGCTGCAGGTTTGGGTGACCATCAGGCAGCAGGAGAATCCAGGGTGTTTCTCAGTTTCCTGCTGCCCTGGTCAGCTGTGTGTGAGAAGGGAGATGGTTTTAAGGGTGCTCAGGGCCTGCCTTTCTCTTGAACACTCACAGTGTGCTGTGAGAGCTTTGCTTCTTGCATTTGCAGTGGTGGAGGTGATTGAACAGCACCACCTTGCTCTGGTTTTGGTTAACAAGCAAGAAAAGGTGTGCTAATCCTAAAAGGGTGTCTGATAAAAGCAGCAGAGCTGTCCCACTGGGGCTTTGCTGACCACAGCAAGGGTAGTGAGGGCTGTGTTGGAGGCTGTTGCTGATAAGGAGCATCCTCTGGAGAGGGCAGGAATTGCTGAAAGGGCTTTCCAACTTCTTGTGCTGGGCTGGGGGGATTTCCCATGTTGGTGCTGGTGTTTCCCACATTTATGGGAACCACAGGCTTCCCAAAGCCAGCAGCACCTCTGTTCTAAGCAACACCAGCAGCAGGAACCTGCTGATCTGTGCAGAAGGGGGGGTGAAAATTTCTGTTCCTGATGCTTTGAAGATTTATGGTTTTTTTTTATCATGTAGAAAAGGACCTGCATGTCTGATGGCCCACGTGAAAAATCCAGTCATGTTAGAGGCTGGTGTGTGCACATGGGTGAATATGTGTCAGTGTGTGCTCCAGCGCCTCTTAGCTGGCTTATCTATGGATTGGGGTTCAGTGGCACCCACATTGTGGCTGGGCCTGTGGAGTCTGTGAGAAACCTGTAAATTAATTTCTGACCAGACTGAGGCATCATTTGCCGTTTAAAGATTGTAAATCTGTGTTTATCCAACGTTAACAGATGTAACATAAATGAGTTCCCGTGCTGTCTGCTGGTCCACTAATGGCACTTGTTTGTAAGTGCTTTATGTTAACAGCTATTTGATGGTGCCCATTAGTTTTTCCTAGGTTAATGTTATATAATAAAGTGAATGCTGGCCAAAAGCAATAGTAATACGATAAACAAAAAATCCAAATGCTGGGTGAGAAATGTAATGGAGCGAGGGCTGAACTCTGGTGGGAGTTTGGTTTAATCTAAAGGTTAAAAAATGTTATAATTTGGGTTTAAGTAAATTGGCTCTTTAGTCCCAGAGGTCTTGCTCTTGTACTTCTTGCGCCTCCAAAGCTCCCACTAATGCCGATGGGAGTCCTGGGCGCACGAGAAAAGCGGGTTCAGGTACTAAAGTTACAGATTGGCTTGGACCAAAACCCCTAATCCAAATACCTCCGGCTTTTGAAAGCATTTGCCAATTGGATTTGAATCTGGACACAAACATTGTGGCTTGAGCTCATCTGAGCTCACTTACATCTGTGTAAATCTGTAGTATGGCCCCGATCCAGCAAAGCACGTAAATATGTGCTTAATTTGACTTCAAGGGGACTATTGTGCGCTTAAAGCTGAGCATGTGTTTAAGTGCTTTGCTGGACTCAAGTCCAAATACATGGGAGTCAATGAAATGACACCAAATAGTGCAATGTAAGTGAGATCTGAAATGAACCAAAATGTTTGCGTTTCTACCTGGAAATGAGCACCCTGCTCACATCCTACGTATCCTGCGTGCACTTTGTGTTTTCATCCATCTGCACATAATGCATTCTTTACAGTAACCTGTCCATTCAGTACAGTAAAAGAAGAAATATACTTTGAATTTTCCTGCTCTATTACTCATATTTCATGAAATGTGTTCTTATGCCAAGTGTCTGTTTATATATATTTATACATGTTGTTTCTTTATTGATATTGGCAAGATACAAGAAGAAAAGAAATATTTTACAGTTAAAAACTTGTAAACAGTTTTATCCCTCATTTAAAACCTTTTTTTAAAGAGTTTACCTGATGTGGTCAAATTACTTTAACTTGCTTTTGGTTTTGCCAGTCTGACCAATATGAAAAGCATTTGTTAAATGTGCAGGTTTGTTTTTAGCTCAAAATACACATTTTAAACATGTTTGCAATTAACTGACACATGAACATGCCCTTACACTCAACTACTAAATGCCACTTTTGTACTTTAAATCCCACTTTTAGTGATTGCCACGCTACATAAAGCTGTCAATGAATATTTTCACATGAATACATTAATGCTGTTAAAAGATCATGGATTGCTTGTCAGCTGCTGCAGCTCACTGCAAAGAGAACACAAAAGGGTTAATTGAGCTCAGCCCTGCAAAGGTGGCGGAGGCATAGACTAGGACTGGGAATTAAACCCAAAACAAATACAACAAGATATAGCCCTTGTGCCTTGGTATGACAACCACAATGCAGACATAAAGAAGTGTAAGCTGCAAATGTCTGTAGGTTATTAATGAGGTAATAGAAGCAAAATTAGGTATCAGCAGGGTTTGGCTCTGTTTGAATAAAACTGAGATCTTTTATCTCAGAATATGCTAGGAAAGACTCATAAGCTGTGATTTGGTGGTCTGTGCCCTTCTTGGTTGTGGGAGTTGACTCATGCTATTTAAACTCACCAGTGTTTTCCACTCAGGGCAAACAGATGTGGGATCAGATACAGAGAAGGGCTGGCAGGGAAAAGGTTTGCATGGCAGTTTATGAGGAAAAATGTTTTTGTGTGCTGACTTCTGAATCAAAAGGATATTTTGCACTTCAGCTTTGTGTGTCTGGAGAGAGGATTCTTGCAAAGCCAGTGTGGGGGAAGCACATAATGGCAGTGCTAGAACACCTCTGTGTCCAGATGAGCTCTGCCCAGGCTGAGCCTGGTTCTCTGCTGATTTCAGCACCTTCCCTCGGGATTTACTTCAGCCTGGGCGAGAGCAAAGTATGGTCACTGACTCCTTATTAGGTGTTGGTGTCTGTGCCCTATAAGAGTAAACTTTTCTCCAAAATAATGGCAAAACACTCCTTTCCTGAGCCCTGGGGAAGCTGACAGGCAGAGCTGCAGCTGATGCATTGTGTGGAGTGATCTGCTCTGCCCCATCCCTTGTCAGCCCCACTGTCTCTGAAGTAAGTGACAAAACTCCCATTAACTTTAATGACGCAGAATCGACCCTAAATGGATAAGGTTTGTCTTTAAGAAAAATCCCTGGGGGATTCAATTACATCATAAATGCATTCAGTGGTTGTGAAGTGATTCTGGTGTACGTACAGCCAAACCCTGAATTCCTTCTCATGTAAGTGTCTGGGTGAGGATCGATTACAAATCCTGCTCTGAGTTACATCCGTACAGCTCCCCCGGAGCTGATGGCATTCCTCCCTCTTTCCCTTGCATGGACAGTGCAGAGGCTGAACAGAGCCTAGCACGTCCTGCTCTCCTTGGACAGGGGCTGGGAGGGATGGAGCCAGTCCCTATGGATCTGCGACCCTCCTCCTGACCTGGAGCGGCACCTGCGGGGTGGTGGAGGCTGCACCAAGGGCGGTTTTGGCCCCTCAGCCTTTGAAGAGCTCTGGCATGATGTAATCCCAACCCTGTAAGCTGCTGCGGGACCCTGGGGTTGAGAGATGCCCTATAAATCTCTGTGGCTGGGTTTTGTTACCTGCCCGCTCTGTTACATGACTAATGACTGCAGGTAAAGAATGGGCAGCGCAGAAACAGGTAATTAACAAAAACATCCTTCTGTGTTTTCTGCTCAGCTTCCGTGACTGGTGTTTTCAGAAGCTGGGCAGATATGATTTGTAGCCTCCCTCTTCCACCAGAGCAGAGGCAGGGCTGGTTTGAAACCTGGCAATCCCTGAATGCTTCCCCAGTTTCCTGCCCTTGCATTTGATGCAGCCAGAGCTGGTTTGCCAGAGAGTGGCTGGTATCCGCCTTGATGTGACGTTTTTGTGCTGCAGTTAAGTTGTTGGGGTTTTTTTTATTTTATTTTTTTTTTCTTCTGGAGCGTGGGTTGCTTTGAGAGTGGCCTGGTGCAAGTGCATTAGCAAAGTGAGCCTGCTGTAAAATATTGCTGCATCCAGCTGCCCTGTCAAGAGGTCAAGCTATTTGTCCCATCCAGACAGGGTGTCTAGTTCTCCTGGCAGCATCCCTTGCTTTGGCATGGGAAAACCTGTTTTGTTTAGCACTAGGGAAACAATATGTATAAATAGTAATGCTTGAACCTAAACACTCCTGTTGTCTTTATGCAGGGGCTGCTGTGTTACTGGTCATTTTATGATAGATTTCTTTCCCCCCCTCCCTTCCGAAGGACTTGAGTCCCAGCCCGCAGAATAACTGCTGTTGAGTGGAAGCATTCCTGCTATTTTCCCCTCAATTCAGAGGAAGCAATGCACTTGTTGTGTTACCTTGGTGAATCGAAAGTGGTTTTCACTTCCCTTAATTAAGCCTGCTTTGGTGCTGGCCCCTCCAAGATGGAGAGTGCAGCGCACTCAGGAGCGCTGCCACTGATTTGAATTCCTAAATTCCTCTCCTTGCAAACTTCAAAGGCAAGTATATTGCTCTGTCTAAGAGGCACCAATTATGTAAACCCTGGGCTATTCAGTGTGTTCCATAATTATTTATTTTCAGCGAAAGAGGTTTTAACCCAAACTAGACAGAAAACTGGCATTTCTCCAGTTATTAGATTCTATTGAAAAAGGTATTAAACAATGGGCAGGGTAACATGGTAGATTAGTGTCCCTTCATCTTCCTGACCTGGGCATGTGTCAGAGCTGTACTGAGCTGACCAAAATTACTTTGATTTGATGGCCATTAAAGGTCAGGAGCAGAATGGGATCAGACGCCTTGGTTGAGGCTGAAGTACACAACATTATATATTGATAGTAATTAAGTTGTTTCATTTAATAAGCACCATCAGATTTAAAGGCATTGTTACAGTATCGGGGCACTGAGAAGGAGAGAGGCAGCCAGGATATGGGCTGGGGGAGAGAGGGAGAGAGAAAGGGTTCTGGAATGAGTGAAATGTGTCCCTGGAGTAATTTTTTATTTTATAAACTGAATGCAAACCTGATGGAGAACTATGGAAATGAGCAGTCATGCTGGATACATACACACACTCTCTCAATATTCCTATACTGTGGGTAATGAAAAGTGCCTTCAGGGATGGGGTGGCCTTACCATTCATCAGTGCCATAGCCTTAAGTGGGTAATAACTAAGAGCTCCCATATCTAGTGTGTATATAAATTCTAGCTCCTCAGTATATTTGCTTCAGACTGTGTTTAATTTATACAATTCCTTAGCTTTAAAGCTGTCAATTGATAACATTCAATCTGTGAGCCTGACTGATAAAAGGGAAGGGAAGAAGTATTCTCTGGTGACTAGAGCAGGGGAAGGGTGTGGGGGCCAAAGATGCAAGTGGTGCTTCTTCCAGGCTTTGCTCCAAGGCCAAATGACACCCCCTGCCCTCCCTCTCTCCCCAGTTATTTTTTTCTTTATCCCCTTGGGACACAAACTGGCCCCTCTTGGCAGGTGTTGGTTGTATCTACAGCAGCCACCTGCCATGAGGATGAAGGTATCTCTCTCACCTCCAACAATGATGAGGATCTGCCTCTGGCCCTTGTGAGTTTGGGAGATGCTGTCAGTGGTGGCTCCTCTGCCCTCCATATTCCAGAGATGCCTGCAGGGTTAATCACTGTTTTTGGCAGGGTTGGTGATAGAGCCAGCTGGCTTTTGGAAGGAGCAAGGTAGTAGAGAAGACTGCAGCACAGCAAAATAAAAGGAGACTGATAATTGAGGGCTCAGCAGGAATTAACTGCCCTGTGGATGCTGAACCTGTGCTCAGCAGGTTGCAAGAGTTGGCTCTGCCCTGGGACACAGAGGGGATGGGGGATGTGAGTCTCCATGACCAAGTGCTGTGTCAGTCACTGAAACACTGTAAAGAGGGCCAAGCTCTCACACTACAATAAATTTGGAAAGTTGAAGGGAAAATGGCCAGGCAGTTTGGAATTCAGCTTGTGAACCAAATACTGCACGTTTTTCACTGCACGAGACAAACTGTGATTAACAGGGCGCTTTGTTCTTGACCCATATTTCAAGTGCCCCTGTGTCAGGAAGGGACTGGTCCAGAGCTTGGCTCAGTTTCCCCTCATTGTAAGATGTACTGGTTCCTCCTGACCCCAAGCTGCTGCTGGGCTGCAAAGACTTCCCAGCACCTGTCTGTCCCACAGGTGGCCTTTCCTGTGGCACAGCTCCTGCACAGGTGGCTGCAGACACTGCTGGGACTCACAGAGCTGAAACTCTGCAGACCCTGGTGATTCCCACTGGCCATCTTGGTGCTGGTCCTGGGGTGAGGCACACAGGGTTTTGCATCCCAGTTTGGGCTCTCTGGTCTGGAGGCAGTGAAATCAAGTGGTGCTGCTGGGGGGTTTGTCCAAGAGATGTCCATTGGGATCCATCACAGGGTGCACCAGAGTAGGTCCTGGTCAGGGCAGATCTTGAGGAGAGCTGGAGCCTGTTTCCCTGCTATAGGGTTACACATCTGGCTGATAGAGGGACCAGGAGGTTAACCTGGCTTTCAGGGTAATTTCTTCCACTATATGGGACTTTGAGAAATGTCATGTCTTGCATGTGGAAGGTTTTTAAAAGTAATTTAATATATTGATTGGAAAGGAACAATAATGAGAGTGGACTGGTTGGACACTTTGTAGATGAGACATGCAGAGATTTCTGGTTATGAAAGAGTTGTGCTGGTGTGGACTTGTGTGTTTGTTGGTTTGTGTGAGAGGAAATCCCAGTTCCCACAGTGGTCAGCCAGTTCACTGAAGACTATCTATGCAACCTGGCCTTCAGGATTCACCTGAAACTCCATGTAGTACCTTGAAGCATAGTTTGATAAAATTCTCTTTAATTCTGAGCTGCTCCACTAGAAGCCACTTGATGCTCAGGCTGTAGTGCTGTAATTTGAATAAAAGGAAGAGGAGTAACCTACTAGTAGTGCCTGCAGGAGCAGTACAAATATTCTTACGATTGTGTAGGATGGTCTGAACCCAGATGGTGTTTTATAAGTTCAGCTGTAGTTTTAAGAGGCTGGAACTTTGATGTTACTGTTGATGGGAGCCGTGGAGCACAAAGTTTGCTGGCTTCAGGCAGCAGAGAGTGGAAATGATTGCGTGAACTGGGAGGTGCTGGATCCGGCCGAGAGCAGTGTGGGATGAGCAGGAAGCGTGGCGTGGGGCAGGCAGCCAGGAAGGGGACGTGAGGAAGAGTGGGTACCACGTTCCTGGAAAGCCGAGGTCGTGAGGAAGCGCTCCTGGCCGTGGGTGGACACGGGTGTGGAGGCAGGGTGCCCGTTTCGAGATGCACATCTAAGCAGAAATGTACTGGCCGGGCTGGATTTGGGTTTGCTTTGGGCTCGGAGTCAGGAATTAAATTGGTTTTTGGCTTAGCAGTGCCCCATCCATGCTCCTCGCTGGAGACACTGTGTTTCTTTGTGAAATGGAGAAGTTGGCTCTTGTGTCCGCTGCCTACTTCTACAAAACTCTTATTGCTCCCTGCATCTGTGACCCAGCCTCTCCAACAGCCCATTTTTCAGTCACCACTGAGAACATTATTTGAGCAAAATAACTGCACTAGATGAGAGTTCCAGCACAATCAATAAAAAATCATTGAGTAGAGATAAATAAACTTGAAACAGGCATCATAATTAACCTGCTGTGGAGGAGAGCAAAACAATTTAGCAACGTTTGGCAAAGGGGTTTTCAGCTGGCACCTGCTTGGACCAAACTCTTTGGATGGGAGAAAAATCTGCTAAAAAATTACTCGAAATGGCCCAAATTGCACTTCAGAGCTCGTGATTGCCGAAGATAGGAAACCAAAGGAGGCAAGGTTTGCCAAAGAAGGGCTGCAAGGTCTTGGAGAGCCGGGATGGAAATAAACCTGTTGAAAGCTAAACAAAACCACGCATCCCCAGTACAAAAGAAGGAAGGAAGGTGATCATGGCTAAGCTGGTGCTCTCTGTGAAACCCCTCTCCCCTTCTAAGAATACCCTTTCAGTATATGGGTCAGGAAGCTTCAGCCTGGCTGCCTGGCGAAAAACAAAGCGATTGTTCGGTGGTATGTTAATGTAGCAGGTGCAGTTTTATTTAAACAAGAGGTGGCCATTGTTTTCTGGAAGTGTGGTGATTTACAGGCTCATAGCTTATCCTGGAGGATCAGGGTGTTAAGTCATGTGCGTGTATGTGTGTTTTAGCCCAGGGTGGCCCTTCTCCCGTGTCTGCATCCCTGAGCCAGGAGGAACTTAAAGGGAACGGTGCTGGTAAAGTCAGGGATGTAAAGCCAGGAGAGACTGGGGTCAAACAGGTAAACTACTGAATGTGGGGGCCTGGATTTGGAATGAGAGGTGTGGTCTCCAGTATATGCACTATGTAGTACCCTAGCTGATCTCAGTGGGATTTGTGTGAGGATTTGTGAAAAGAACCTGGCCTTATAAACACTGCTTTGCCTAGCAAACCATGGGAGAGAACAGGAATTAACAAATGTCTTCATTCCTGGCAATTATTTCCATGTTTTACCTCTGCAGCTGAGGACAGAATAATTAAAAATGCAGTGTGTGATCTGGCATCTCCCCTCTTCATGTCCTTATTGACTTTGCTTTTCTTGAGCTTCATCCAGAGCAGACAGAGAACAGGAGACCCCTCTTGTCCCATAGCAGAGACACTGACTTGGTGGGCTGGAGAATGGTCCACCTGCAGCAGGAAAGCCCAGCTGGTTTCCCTTCCATGGGGCTTTAACACCGTGGCAAGAGACTCTTGCTGATCCTTGCTGTTGGCATGGTTCTATATGGTCTGGGCTTAATTTTTAAATTTTACTCCACATAACTTCTTTGGCTACACACAGTTGTACCAAAGTGTAAGTATTTGCTTTATTTGTTTCTCTAAAAGAGTTGTGGTTCATCCACTTACCCTGATTGTCTTTGTGGATATTGATACTCTGGAGCAAAAAAATTTTGTTTGCCTTTCCTTTCAGCATTGGGGTTGAACATGATGCGAGTGTGATGTTGATGATAACACCAGACTTGCCCAGCAGCAGGATCTGCCCTGAGCAAGCCATGGTCAAACCCCTGGGAATATCCTGGCCAGGTTATCACGGGGCTATTTTGGGATGCTTTGGAGGTCAGGTGGGATCTCAGCTCCGTGTCCTGTGCCTGTTGGGCTGAGCCCCTGCGCCTCCCTCCCTGCCCTATTCCTCACTTGGCTCGGACCCAGAGACTTTGGAGCGGCAGCTGGGTGCTGCACTTTCACTCATGGTGATTAATATTGCTCTAATATTTGTCTGATGTAGCTCCCACTGCCGGGCAGGGCAGTGCCCTGTTGAGCTGCTCATTGTAAGAGCTGTAGTAAATGACTGTCCCTTCCTCCCTGAGATCACGGGCTAAAATTAATTGGGGCTTTGACATGCAGGGTACTTTCTGGCTAAGGGCTGTTGTTATTATTTTAAAATTTTTTTTCCCATAGAAACAGAACATTTTATTACTTTTGCTGAAGAAATCCACGTTATCAGTTTCCTTTCACGCAACAAAACGCCCTCCCAGTCTTTAATAAACATTAAACGCTTGAAGCTCGTTCTGTGCTTTGCATGTAGAAAACACTGCAGAAATGCCAAGTATCCTTCTTATTATTTTTCCTCATGGAGCTTCCAATTCACTGAATTCACCAAGCCAAGATAACACCATCTCGGAGGGCCAGTGCTGCGACAAATTTACAGTCTGGGAGCTCATATCTTTCCAGGCAATTGTCTTCAAACAGACAGTGAATTTCTGCATGTTGGAGTCTCAGAGCTGGAGTTTCTTCTGAGAAATGGCCGAGTCTGCCACCACTGAAACCCTGAGTGACAGCAAGTGCTTTTCAGCTTCTGTTGTGAATTTTTTTTATTTTTTTTTTTTTAAGGAGGGTTGGCAGCCTGAGCTATTCTCAAGGATTTGGAAAAGAGCCACAAACAGGAATTATTGAACAATTGCTCTGTGAAACTTAAGATAACAGTTTGTTCCACCACAGTGGAATTGCTTTGTGGTAGAAGGAAATTATCTTTTTAGCTCTTGATTAACATTATGTGAGAAAAATAAAATTAAAGCCTGATTGTATCTGTGGTTGAATGGAATGCGTGTTCGTGCGAGGGGAAGAGGGGACAGATGTTTGTGGGTGACACATACGGAGATGAATGTTTGTGACACCTCAGATTGTAGGTGATTCATGGATTAGGAATGTTTTTAATGTTTGGAAAATTCCTTATTGCTTCTTTATTGTCAGACCAAGGCTCACCCTGTGCTCAATGTGAGTGTAAATATGAGATCATTAATGACAGTAAGCACATACCATGATTTGGAAGTTGGAAAGTGTGTTTTCTTTTGGTGCAAATTAATATTCCTGCTGTTACGAGTTTTGGTGCTTTTGGTTGGTTCACAGAAGCAAACAATAACTTGCATCTCCATAGTTACTCCATAAAATAGTACACTTGGCCATGAGTTTATCACGCATGCTTATTAAAAGTAAATAATATTACTGGGAGCCCAAGTACATTTTTAACATACCAGCTCAATTCGGCTGCCTTGGAAGTCACTGGGAGATTTTTCTCCTGCTGGAGAAGCAGATGCTGAGGAGAAGGTGTGGGGCATTGATGACGGAGGCTGCACCTGTAGAGCAACCTCATCATGTGAGCGCAGGATTTTGGTTCAGCAAGCTGTGTTGGACCTCTCATACTTTCAGCTGGGAGAAATGCATTGAGGGGTGCCCCAAAATGGCCATACTCAGGTGTTTTTCATTAAAACCCATGGCCATAGGTAGGAGTTGCCCCTTTATATGGGGAGAGTGTCTGCCTGGAATGGGTGCCCTGAAGGAGGGAAGCCCAGGGACGTGCAGGAAGGTGATTTGTGCAGTGCAGTTTTGAAGGAGCTGTGGCTCTCCAAGCCCCAGAGCTGGGCTCTGAAGCCCCAATTTCCTGCCCACACCAGGAGCTCCCCGCTCCCCACCGTGGCAGCTCTGACACCCTGCGACTCAGGGGGAAGCTCTGAGGATGCCGAGTTCCAAACATGAACTTTCTGAGCAGGCCAAATTTCTGCTGTGATCTCCCAGCTCAGCGCCTGTGCTTATCTGTGTTTGCAAGACACGCTGGGAGATCAAAATATGCCCCTTTTTGAGGCGATAGGAAAGAGACAAGATGCTTCTTTAATCATGTCTGATAAATTCTCACTTGTAATGAGAGCCCTAATTAAGGGAAATTACCTATTGGAAAAGAGTTAAAAGGGGCCCCATACTCCTTCCAGCAAACTTAAAGACAAAAGGAAGTTTCTAACAATGGGTCACTGGAGATGCATTTCCGCCCAGCTTTAAAAAACAAGGTACTGTCTAGCTGATGAGCGGTGAAGGCGAGCAACGAGGCTTTGATGAGCCTTCTCCTGCTTCCTGATATTGTGACCCTCTTAACAAACACTGCAGACGAAAATCAGCATGCCTTCGGTATGCTGTAAGTGCAGGCAGGCTATCTGAAGAGATGCCTCACTCTCAGGATATGGTTTAAATCCTGTTTTGAATAAGGTTTACATCCTTGTCACTGAAATAATATTTTTGTACCGTAAAAATCAATGTGAAGAGACGAGCAGACAGGTCCCCCAATATGTAAACAACCTATCTTTGATGTCACTTCTTACTTTTTTCTTGTCCCAAGGAATACCCAAGGGTTTAGCAGTTTAATTTTACTTTCATGTATCTGTTTATGATGCCAGAAGGTGTGCACTGTTCTTGATTTCAAAACCCCAGGATGGGAGGTGCATGATCTGGGTTCTGTTTTGCCCTTATTGCTCTGAAATCAGCACTTTTGCTTCCACTTGGGTGGCTGGGGAAAGTTCTGGTTTTCCAGTCTGTGATTAGAATAAAAATAAGAGGGATTCTCTCTGGGTGCAGGGGGAAAAAAAAGAAATGAGAGTCTGCAGGTCCAAGAGTTTTGGTCACTGTGATCATCTGGAATGAGCTTTCCACGTATCATTAATTTCTCCTTGATGGCGCATGCTGGAGTGAGCTGAATGTGGTGCTCCAGACATACTTTACATACTGATCTCTCCTTGGGCTTCTTTGCAGCCTGATCTCAGAGTGTCTTGCAGGGAGCATCGGTGAGAGGCAATGTATCTACTGTCCTTTTAGTGCACAAACTTCAAATCCTGTTTGCAGTAAAGCAACAGAAAGCTGGATGTGCAATAAAAATATGAGGGTTTGCTCGCAAACACAGCGAGTCTCAGTTCCAGTATCAGATGTTGGCACCAGGAGTGCATGAATGTGGGCTGTTTGCAATCCTCCTGTCAGGACTGTTGCATTCAGCATGCAGAGCTCTACCTTCCATCTCCAAGACCTGAAAACATTTGAACTGACATCCAAATTTTTCAGCCTGCATTGATTATTAATACTAAGAGCATCACTGATCAGACTGTAACTTTGTTCCATGTTATACTGTACTTGTTTATTTTTTCTTTCTGTGAAGCAAATCATCAGCAATTTTCCCCATCAGTAAGATTTTTTTGTTTCACAAAACCACAACCAGCAGTGGCTTGAGTCATGTTATTTCTTTATTGTTAGGCATTTGCAATGTATTTTTATTACTTGTGATATGAACGTGGCTTAGGCGTCTTTAACCACCTCATTCAATTCCCAACACCTCTGTGGGATGGGTGTTGCTGTTAGCTCTTGTAAAATAAGAGTAAATTGGGTAGCGCATAAATGAAACTATTTTCCTAGGGATCATGGAGGAACACAGGGGGCTGAAATGAGAATACAGAATGTGGTTTGGCCAGTCCTTGTCTAAACCACGAGCTCCTCTGAGCTCTCTGGAGTGAAACACGTGGAGGGGTTGGAGCCGTGGGGAGGGATGGGGCACGGGCACTGCTCCAGCTTGGAGCTCCTCAAGTGGTTTGCATTGGCATGCCAGGAGCTTTGGAAGGACACTGGCCTTTCAAATTAATAGCACACTTGAGGATTTTCCAGGTACTGCTAGAAAATTACGTGAGCACACTCCCAAACATAAAACCAGATGTGCCGGGTCAGACCGCAGGTCCCTCCGGCCCAGCAGCTCGTCTCCTGCAGTGGGTGGCCAGAGCAGGGCAGAAGGTCAGGAGATGTGAGTCATGGGATGTCCCAGAAAACTCTCTTGTGTTTGGCACTGACACCTCCCTGGTGGGGAGGTGATAACTGCACACACTGACTCGTCACCAGGAAACTGCTCTGCAGCCTTGGATGTTTGTGCAGCTCCAGGAGCAGCTCAGCTGAGTTCCAGATACCTTCTGAAAACATTTGCCTGTTTCATGATTTGTTGGCACTGGGGTCCAGGTTTCAGTTGAAGCGTGGAGGAGCTGGGTGGAGTGCTGGCTGTGTTTGTGGGCTGGGAGGTGGTGAGCTTTGCTGACACAGAAAAGTGTCAGCCTCTGGTGTGTGATGGGCTTGTGTGACACCTCACCTGCTGAGCTATATCTGAATTATCCCTGGAGCTTGCCCAGATCAAGCAAAATCCCCTTAAATGTTCTATTGAAATAATTCTCCTTGAAAGGTAGTTGTTGGTGACACTGGCAAACCCTATGAACACAAGTTGGTGGTGTCACGATGTTCTAATTTCATTTGATGTAATCCAACCAGGGGCTCTTTGGGGTGCAGTCCTGCTGGCATCCTGTGCAGGCTTATTCCTAATGGTCTGGAAATACACTGCCTGCCAGCAGGCAGAGCTGAGGGGCAGCAAAGGCTGCTGCCACCCTGGTGGCACCTACGCCTCTGCTGCCTTTTGGAGATCACCTGGTCCCTGCCATCTGGCACCTGGATGCCTGTGCTGTCTCTGATGGGATCTGTGTCTGTGAACGATCCTTGCCTTCTGGTGCCTGTGATGGTCCCATTTCACTGACTGATAAAATGGGAGAAGCATCACAGACAGCTATGAGTCCTTGGTCTGCCTTTGTTTAATTATAATAATAACAAAAATTAAAAATCTTAAATCCTTTGCTCTTTCAGAGCTACTGTCTGAGCAGTGGAGGAGTCTGCTGCATACATGGAAATGGGGGAGGTGTGAGTGTGTGTGAGCAATGTGTATTTAGATGGACTTTTGGTCTAATTTGAAAATTAGTTTGTTTTATGCTGGCTTCAGTTGTAAAAAGGAATGATTAACCCAAACAGGAGCACCCGCGTTACTCACCTTTAATTATGTTTGCGATACATCATGGTGATATGGGGGAGCAGAAAGCCTTTCTGCATCCAGCACATTTGCCTCGTAGCATATGGTCCTATGGAAACAGTTTTGATTCAGAGCCCCCAGTAGCATATGGTGAAAAATCTGCCCCTGAAGTCAAATTGAAAGTAGAGGCTGGTCCCAGGCCCCAGAGGACCCCGTGTCTCCTGCCAGCCGGCAGGACCGGAGCTGGAGCATGTGTCACTGTTTCACTCATCATGGAGATTTTATATTTGGTTTGGGATGCTGGTGCATGAGGTTCTGGATGTAAAAGTCAGAAGAGATATAGTCCCTGTAATGTCTGCAGAGATCCTTGTGTCGATAAGGTCAGCAGCAAGTTAATAGATTTTTATCTTCTCATCACATGAACTTAATATAGTGCAACTGTTGGAGGGGAGGGGAGAAACCTTCCTGCCATTATTTTCTGATGTGTTGCAGGGCGTTTTAAAAGACAGTGTGTGCCTTAAAAGCCCCTCTTTGCTTAAAATAAAAATCAACAGCTCAAAATTATGAGTAAAAATATTTAAATATGAACCGAAAGCAAAACATTGTGCAGTAACACAGCTAAAACTAATTAGAGCTCAGTGAAGAGAGATGTGTTTCTCCATGGCAGTGATGGAATGGATGAGAAGGGGGATGGAGATTTCCTACTCTGTGCTCCCAACAGCATCAGACTGAGTTTACTTAAATGATGCCAAAGCAACACTCAGCTCTGTGCTGCTGCCATGTAGTGACGTAAAAGCAGAACCAGGGGCTTTATACTATAAAAATAACCATAAATTCCACTCCACGTTGTTCTTAAATCAATGCACCGATGGGAATGAAGACCCTGATTGAGCCCTGGGCTCCTCACAAAAGCTTTGATAAAGGGGGTGAACAGTGCTGATAAATGTGGGTGCTCCTGCCAAGCTGCAGTGAAGAAGAATCAGAAGCAGGAACAACAAGATGGGCAGGTAGAAAGATGCTCCATGGCCATAAATACCTGTCATCACCAAAATGTGGTGTTGCTCACATTCCAGCCACTGTGGTGGAGGAGGGATTCTGTGGTGGCAGGGGAAGGAGCTGCTCCTGCACCAGCAGTGGAAACCCAGGGCTGAAATACGGCATCTCTGTCAGGGGCAGAATCCATGGAGGGACACTGCCGGGTCACGCTGACTAGTAGGGCTCAGCGATCAAACGTGTCACACCTGTCTTGGCCACGGGTGCAGGTGTTCTAGGTCAGCTCTCGCTGTGGTTATCAATCGCTGACAGTTGACAGTTTAATTTTACACCACAAGTACCTCATTACTTGTGTAGGCACTTGAAGAACATGTGGGCACTGGGTTGGATCAGTGATCAATGACAAAGGTTGCGCAGGGTGCAAGTGGTAGCAGTAAAAGTGAAGGTCTCCGTGCATGAGTTGGCAGTGGTGGGGATACATGACAAGGGGAGTTTAGCTGACAAACAGTCTGTCAGGGCTGGAAGAATGGAGGCTCGCCGGAGAGCTGGTGCTCCATTATAAAATACAGCTCGCCATTTAAAAGAGGAGGGGGGGGTGTGGAAAAAAGAAAGATAAAAAAAGGCTCTTGCTTTGAAAAACTGTTTAAACAAATTTAATGCATGTGAGGGACTGTAAATTTTTATTCTACGAGCATTTATTTCACGACATGGAAGCATCGAAGTGTTCAGGAATTTTGTATTAAAGGAAAGTGGAGGTCTGCTTTCATAGATGTATGTACATGTGGTGTGGCTGGTTCAGGTTTCCCAATGGGTGCAGATTTGAGATGCTCCATGCATTAACCAAGCCTCTCCCCATGAGATTCCTCCTCTCTGTGTATTGATGGGACGATTTACTAAATCTGTTGTGACGGATTTCTTCTGCCACAGTAGGGAAAAATTTGTTTCAACACACTTAAAAGTGTTGCTTTAATCAATCCCATCCAACTTTCTCTTTTGCTGCTTGTTTTCCTTCGCGGAGTTTCCGACTTTCTTCTCCATGTCGAATCTACCCAGCGGATTTTGTCACTGGGGCGATGACGGAAGGAAAGAGACATATGGCACTGGTTTGGTAGAACCGTGGATCTTGCACGAGGATGTAAATCTTGTTTGCTTGAGAGACCGCACTGAAAGACACTTTGCTCGAGGTGTAACGGAGCTGCGTTATTGAGTGCACCTTATAATAATTGATATGGCTGGAACGGTATTAATGGAAATAATGGGAATTTCACCCAAACCGTAGTAAATAAGGAAAAGACTAATAGTCTTTGCCCTCCGCTGAATTGAACACGTCTTAAAAAAAGATTCTTGATTATGTCTCACGTGCTGATTAGGTGCAGGCTAACTTTGATCATATCACCTACGGCTCCCACCGAAAGGACACGTGTGGCGCCGGTCGCGGTTTTAGAAATTGTTAAAATGATTGAATAAGCAGCTCAGAAAACACACGGCTCTAAAAAATGAGATGCATGCTCCGTGTTGGTGTGTTGTATTGATTTAGTAAGAGTGCTGGGAAGCCCTTGTGGTGCTAGGTGTACAGGCAAAGAGGTCCCTTTCCCACCATCCCCCTGCCAAGCCAAGGCACCATCATCTTTGCTCTTTTTTAGCCTCAAGGTATGTCCAGTCTTTAGCAAATGACAGTGGAAATGAATCAACCTCATGTTGAAGATGGAAAAAACTTATTTATAAATAATAACAAAGGATCCAAAGGTCAAAATTTGGATTCGGATACCTCATAAATATTAATTAACTTTCAACCCAAATCTGGATTTCTGCAGAGTCTGGTAGCATTATGGTCTTTTTTTTTTTTTTCTTATTCTAATATTCTAATAAATATTAGTAATCTAAGATTTATTTTAAATTTACTCTAGATGGTAGAGAGAGAAGTTTTGGAGATATGTTGTTACTGTATCTAGTGATGAAATGAACTTTATAAAATACTAGTGATATATAACGTCACAGCCATCAGAATGGTGATCCTGATTTCAGCTCTGAATTAGTCTGGCAGTGTTCAAATAGGAAATTAAGATTATTTTAATTATTTTTTCTACTACTGTGTACACGTTCATATAAGAAATTTCCTTGCCACATCCATTTTCTTTTTAGTGAAAATAACCTCCTGTAAAATTTGGAGTAGGGCCATCCATGATAAAAGATCACATCTGATGGATAAATATAGTACATTTTTGGTGGCTTGGTAGGTGTTGTAATTATCAATAATCAGATATCTTGTTGGGACTAGACTGACTGTAAATTTGATTACTTGAAAAGAAATATTCAAGTCTCTGGCTTATGAACCAAAAATGCTGTGTTGGGTCCTTATGTTGACTTGAAAAATCCCATCAACTGTAGTGGGATGAAGAATTGCCCATAGGGCTGTCTTCATATGGTAACTTGCCAAACACACTTTAAATTGTCTTGAAATCAATAGATCCATGAACCCTCTTGCTGTATATAGATCTATATTATCTAACCAGCCACATGCTGGAGGAGTTGTGGGTGTGTTGAACCATTTAAATGCTGTGGCACCACAGATGTGAGAGTGAGAAGGAAATGTGGACAATAGCAGGAGAACAAGGGCAACTGGGAGGAGAAAGGAGGTGGGAGAGATGAGCAGCCTTCTCTGTCCCTGCTGAAAGGATAACATTTCATGGATCTGATGGTACACAAAGGCCTGGAAGGGTTGTGATTGGCAAATGAAAGAAAAAAATACCTTGAGAGAGGGAGGAAGTTCTGGGCTGCGAGGAGGAGTATTTTGGCTCACCTTTAGGCCAAGTTAGAGAAAATGAACTCTGGAGCAGTAGTGGAGAGGAGCAAACACTCCAGCGGAGAGGGAAGAAGCAAAGAAAGTGGAACCAACTGAATTCAAATAGTTCTGATAGCACAAAGGTCTTTTCTTACAAGACTTTGGAAAACCAAGAGTTTTCTGACTTGTGGGTGCTTCTTGCACCAGATAGGTGTCAAGGGACCATCCAGCAATATTGCTGTTGTGTAAAGGAAAGGCAAACTTTGCCAGAAATATCCAGTATCAGAAAATATCTAGCAGAAAAGAACCTGTGGTGATCTCCAGTCTGTGCAATGCCATTGCCTTCATTGAAGTTGGAGTCAGTGGAGTCAGGGAAACAACCACCTTGCATTTTTAAGGAGTTGTTGGGCCATGTGTTTCCCCTGGCGACACTGGTGCAAATCCAGGGCAATCCCACCAAAGCTGGAGATTGCTCTGGATTTCTGCCAGGTACAGAGGCTTGGGTTTGGCCAACAGAGGTCACTTACACAAGTGTGACCTCACTGCAGTTGGTGCTGCTCCACACTTGAGGTGATTGAGTGAAGAAGTTGGCTCAGTTGCTGCTGAGGAAACACAGTGTTCATGTTTCTAAATGTTACTTTAAATATCAGGGATTTTCTTTTCACATTTGTTATTCGGAGCTAAAAAGGGGCTGGTCTTTTCTAGCTAAATCAAAATGTTAGTTTAGGGTTTGTTTTTATTTTTATTTTGTACCTCCTTTCTCCGTTACCACAATGCAACTACTTCTACATTTCCTAAAAACTTTTTGGATTTAACAGGGATAAATTCTGTGCTGTCCTGCAAGTAGGTTTAGCTTTGCTGCCCATTAATCAGCAATGCACATTGTCACCAATCAAGAAGTGAGTCCAGTGCATTCAAATTTCATATAATACATGGTCATGACAGGGAGGGACAGATGGGCCCCCTTCATCCCCTGCCTGCTTGGTGGCTTCTTCTCTTTTGGTTTCTTTTCTGCTGGTTCTCACTCTGTCTCACTGCTGGGTGAGGTGTATCCCTGTGTCACACTGCTCTTAAGAGGGAGAGATTTAACATTTTTCAGCCACTAATTTTTTTAAGAAAAGGTTTTGAAATGAAGAGTATTCCGCAGCATTGATGGGACAAAAGTCACCCCCTTTGTCCATGATCTTCCCTTGCTGAAGGAGCACGGGGCAGAGTGCTTGGGTTATTTAAAAGATTTCCCCAATGTTTTTAGGGCAAAATGCATTCATTTTTGCATAGGACTAAATAATGGGGGATGAGGGGCTGTTGCTGTGTTGCAGCAGGGATGGTGGGGGTGTCTGTCCCTGCTTGGGGCTCATCCTTCTTGCTGGGTCCTGGAACCAGAGGCTGGGGAAGCTGAGGAGCATGGGCTGTCAAAGGCAGAGATAGGACACAAATCAAGGCACATGTAAAGCTTTCCTCTGCTCCCATTTGGATTATTTGCCACTTTTTTTGCTGATTTGCATGAAAGAAGAGTTGTGACTTTATTTAGCGCTGCTATAAGGACTTCAGCACAGCTCTGGAACATCATCTGGTGTCATCTCCTCTGTGTAGGACCCTGTAGGGAGAAGGTGGCAGTGTAAGAATGACAAATGGGATCAGGATGCTTTTCATATGAGTGGAGAGTACAGACAGGATGCTCTGGGGGACAGGCAGGGAAATATGGGATAAGGTGCCATGCAAAGCAAACCCTGCCTGATTTGGAAGGTGTAGAGGATGTGCCGTGATTTTACCAGTGGGAAAGGATGAGCAGGCGGGAGAAGAATGACAAACACCTACACTTGGATTCTGGAATGCTGTGGTGATTGGGCATGGGGAGTTTGCTGTTTGTTCTTGCCTTGCTGGTCAGATCATGCGCCACATGCTTTGTGTGAGGGGGAGCTGCAAGGATTGCCCCTTGCTAAAGTCCTGTGAGTCCTCCAAAGACAAGAATAAATACACTATCTATTCCAAAACACAAAGAAGGAATGATGCTGGAAAGCCAGGCGGGGTTGGGTATGGGGCAGGTGAGGAGGTGACAGCTCAGCCCCATGTCAGGATGTTGCAATGGGAGCTGCACATCGTCACCCTCTCCACTAGCATGTTAACACTGCTAACATACAGCCAGACTGCAGAAAAAGGTTTTAAAAAATGCATTTTGTTTTCTTTTGTGGGTGAATGAGCCACAAGTCCCTGTGGGGGAGGCAGAGTCCACTGCCCCGGGATGCTGGGCTCTCTGCAGGGGATGGGATGGGGTGGAAGGAAGCACAGGGCGACGACCTGGCCCACACCAGGAGCGCGTCCGCTCCGGTGCTGCTCCGGTGCTCCCCATATTTGGTGGTCTTTAATTTGGCATTACATACTCGGGGCTTGTCTGCAGCTCGTATGATTCAAAGTTCTCCATGGGGTCTAATGTACAAGGCCTGGCCTGTTTTCATTAGGTTTCCTGAGCTCTCCTCCCTTCTCCCCAGTGTTGCCGCACAAAGACACTTTTGTCAGGCTATGTTGGACTCTCCTCAAAATCCAAGCACTTTCAGGAAAGGACTTGGAAGTCTATCTTCTCAGTTTCCATATCCCTTTGCCCTCTGCTCTGGCATTTGGTTTGATTGGTTGTAGACTTGTCCTTTTTTTTCCCCCCTTACTTCTTTTTGTTGATCTGTCTGTGCTGGAGTCTATCTTGCAAAGCAAAAAGTGTATTGCAAATCGTGCAAGCCAGCTCTCTGAATTATTGCACATTGTAAAGTATTAACTCCTTCAGTCCTCGGCTGGTTTAGGTGTTAGGACCGAAATCATGATAGGAATGTTAAGGGAGTATTATTATATTTTATGTTCACTGCCACAAGTTTAGTAAGAAATTTAATCCCCCCCTCTCTTGCTCACACTCTCTTTCTCTGCCTCTTTAGGAAAAAAAAAAAAGAAAAAAGGAAAACTGGCACCAAACTTCAATTTGACTTGGCAACTTTTTCACTAATGTGATTTGATATGCTTTACTAGAAAGGGTAACATGCTAATGTTTCAGAAGAAGCCGATTTTCTATTAGTGAAAGTATGGTATATAAAAGATCAGGCATTGCTATTAAACTCTTCAATCAATGAATTTATAGCCTATTCTAAGTGGTAATGATATAATGGAATGCAATAATTTAATATTGAAAAATATGTTTTGGTTTGACGTTTTGGGGATTCCAGGAAATGCTGCTATTTATATAGCTGCATCTGTGCAAAAATTAAAAACAGGGGAAAAAAGATTATAAAAGGAAACGCAGCCAAATAGTTTGAAATCAATCTATCCAAGATGCTTTCACAACATATTATATAAAGATCATGTTTGCTCTTTTCATGTATCTGTTTCCTCAGACTATGATTTTATCATGATTTATGAACCCAAGTACTGATAATGTGAATAGAGTGGTGGGTACTACTTTGTTTCACACATTTCTAAGCCAGTTTGTATATTACTTTTTCAGGGGCAGAGGTGGAAATAGTATTTCTGCCTATGGGATATAATTATATTACAGTTCCTACAGAAGAGGGCTAAGTACAGCCCCAATGTTTCAATTAATAATGCACTGTCAGCTCTGAGGGATGATATGAAACTGTATTGGATCAAAGATTACCAGCATCAGAGAGGGTTGCTGCTCTCTCTGCTTTTCTTTTTTCTTTTTTTTTTTTTATTTGCTTAATTGACTCTCTACAGCTTTTGAAGAATAATATTTTGCTTAAAAGTAAAATATTACATTCCTGCAAGCCTGATTAGGTTACTTTTAGGGGTGGGAGTTGGTTCCTCGCTGTATATGAGCAGATGTTAAGCTCCTTCCATTATATTTTAACGTCCAACATCTTGCATATACCTTTTAATTGTTAATGTGGTCAGGCAATAAATTCACTGTCTATGGGGAACTTAGAATAATTTTCCAAATTTCATTCTCTCTAGCCAGTTGCTAGGAAATGAAGTGCTTTGGTTAATAATGCATTTAAGATATTTGCAAGATCTCTGTTTAATATTTGTTCTGTATTTACATGAAATTCTGACCAAAAGAGAAAGGGTAATTAAAATACATTTAGTTTTTGGTAGCATTTAGCACCGGCTTGAAACGTACTACTAATAATTATGAAATAATTTTACAGATGAATAGGAAAATATTCTTTGAAATCTGACAAGGTTTATTTGAAATAATGCTTACTTTAAAAAAAAAAAACAAACAACTCCTTTTAGGTCTTACAGTTCTACACCTCTTACTGAAAAATGGTTTCCCAGTAGCATACATATCCTATATCAATGTAACTAAATTTATATTGCTATAAATTTTTGAGGTTGGATTCTTGAGTTTTGAAATTAAATAACCACAGTTAACTGTATTAAATGTAGACTTGAATTTGATCGAAAATAAGTAAAGCACTTATGACAACCCCTGTAAATGCTTAAATACTTTAGTTGTGTTTGTGAGCATTAAATTGTATTATAAGGAGCCAACACTGAGTATACAAGCTCCTGTGGGACACCTTGGACTTTTGGGAGATTAAAAAATCGTGCATTAATGAAATTTTGCAAGTTTTTTATTTAATAGATAGTGCTTTTCAGGGTATGCAAAATAATTGGTTGCGGAACTCTATATGCATCTTTACACTCACGCCACATAACGTATATAATTACTTGGAGAAACTGCTTAACTTTAATGGGGCGTTTCTTGATCATATAATAGGAAAACTAACAGCTTTAATTAAGATTTATGAAGCAGAGAGGTAATATATTCTGCTAAATTAGGTAACTATTGGTGGGTAGTGTATTTTTAAGCAATTAAAGGCCCGATCCTGCAGCTCTTTTGCTGTGTAAGCCGTTGCCAGCTCATGCAGGGAGTCCTGCTGCCACATGAGGGAGGGCTGCAGGAATCTTGTATTTTACAGTCCCTAAGGCATGGCAGGAAAGAGCTGTGGGTACAGGCTGGGTTTATCCCTGGTTTTAGGCCCAGCTTTGGGTAGATTTTCCTACTACAAGTGTAGCAATCACCAGAAGAAGCAGTTGGCATTGCCCTTGGTGGCTCGTGCAAGAGGTGGATCAACTCCAAGATGGCTCATTGCAGGAGGGAAGTGCAAGCAAGGCTGTTTGGGGATAAGCTGGGCTGAGGAGCAAGTAGGGGATTGTTTCCATCTGGAAAACTATCCATCAGAAGAGAGGTGCAAGGGGCTGTAATGCGTGGGTTGCCACATGTTGGAAAATCCTACAGATAACATGCAGAACATGGGATCGGACCAGAATCTTTTGAATTTTCATGGTGCGGACTTCCATTCTGGTTTTTTTTATGTGTTCTATAATGAATTTGATTTTTTCCTCCTCATTAAATCACAGGTGAATGTGCTTCAGGTCAGATTATGGCCAATTCTACGTTTCTGCTGCACCCTTGCATGTCTGAATCTGGAGGAAGAATGCCAACAATGCACAGTCCTTTATTTCAAAAAACGATACCAATTTTAAACCACACCTGTACACAACCAGTATTCCCTAGATGGTTAATTTCCACCCAAGCACACCTGAGCAGAAATCACTGCTTTTCTGAAGTACAAACACCTAATTGAGAGAAGTCCTGTGAACCAAGTATGAGAAATATCGGAATTAGACAAGGATTGATTTATTCTTTAATAGCGGGCTAGACACTTTAATGCAGCTTAATGCCTGGTAGAAATTAAAAGTTCCACTCCACAGGTTTCTTTGGAAGTCTTCTTTATAATTGCAAAATGGGGAAACTTGACTAAGACCATTGGTTGGCCACTTTTTCTGCTGGGTGTGAACATGAACTCTTTTTTGGCTTTTCTTATGCAGTGCCCTTTGACTCCAATGGCAGCCATGCTACTTGGAAGTTACTTGGACTACCAAGAATTAATTTGTTTTATGGTTGGGTTTAGTTTGTTTTGTTTTCCCTGTGCTCAGGCTAGTTCCCCATTTAAAGTGGAGGAACTTGCACTATCTGAATCAAGTAGAAGCAGAACTGCTAAGGAAATAAGTGGTCCTTGAGCTCTAGGATGTGGTAGGAATTGAATACATTTGGTATCCCTCAAATATATTCAGTTCCTCTGTGTTGCTGCCCTGTATTTTGCCCCAGTTCCTCAGCTCAAGTCTTCTTGTTTCCCTGGTGCTCGTTGTGCCTCTCTCATGAAAAGAAGAAACCTCCCAAATTTTCATGTAGGCTGCAAGCGTCAGCTGCTGACACCTCCCAGTTCAAACTTTTGTAGGCAAAGCAAGTGGAGCAATTTTCATCTAAAATACAGTGAGTTTCCAGCATCACCTGTGGAAAAGCAGCACTTGAAAACATTGCCTGGAGTAGCAAGCCTCATTAAACAAAATGGAGTACCAATCTCATTAAACAAAAACTATCTCAGGATTTTCAGGTCCTCCTTCTCCTAATTCATGACTTTTGTATCCTGCACATTGGCAGAGTGCAGTTTTGGGGTCAGTCAGACACACTGGCCCCAAACTTGGCCCATTGGTGCCCGTGCTTGCTCTGCATGCCACGTTTGAAAGCTCACATATCATCCAGGCCATATTTCTAATGAATCTGGCTTGGGAAAAATATGAGCACTGAACAGGAGAGTAGGGCCGTGGGAAGTACATTTTTAAAAGTATGCCCAACCAGATAAATAGACTTTTTAAACCCAAAATAAACAGATAGAGAAAACTCACTTAGGCAAAGGATGCATAAATTATCTTTACCCTGAGGATGCAGTAAGTTATTCCCTCTTTACATTCAAAACCTCTGTTTTCCAAGTCTGTATTTCATGTCTAATCACTAAGAATGCCCTCTTTGACTTCACCCGTGCCTGCAATCGTGCCCTTTCCTGAGAAGGGCCCATTTGTCATGTGGGGAAAGAGGGTTTAATTAAGTAGGGAAAATGTACCTAGGGTGGAAACTGAGCTCTGGCCATGTTTCCATAGAAAACATGAAAAAACATGTGTAGATGAGTCTTTCTTTTTTTTCATGCAAAGACTTTTTTTTGGTTCCCCACTTTACTCTTCAAAACCTGAAGAGTTTCTGGGTAAGACAGATGAGAGTCCTATATAAAAGAACAAGGGTGGAATGTGCATTTATTCCCCCCCCCCCCCCCCCCCCAACAAAAATACATTTTTCAAATTAACTTTTTTTTCCTCCATTTCCCTTTTCCCTCTGGGAATCCAGCAAATGTCTCTGTTGTGCACTCCAAAGTGAGTCAAGGTTTTAACAGGGAGGGGTCAAAGAAAAAAGGCAACTTGCAGATCTCACGCTAAAATTCCAGGTATTCCTTTAAAACAAAAATATTGAGAGAAACAAAGGGAAAACTGTCAAGGGAAGCATTTCAATTACTGGAAGGCAAGGGAAATCTTAATTTTCATGCCAGCAAAAAGGTTATATGGGTTTTATATCTGAGCTTTACTTACTGTTGTGCTTAATTGCATGTGATCACTTGCTATGAAAAATGCAGCAACCTGCAGAACCTGTACCTTGTCCTTGAGTTGCAATACATGCAAAAAGGATCTGCCTGTAGTTTTTCCTAAATTATCAGGACAAACAGGGTGTTTTTTAAGCAAATCCATGGTCACAGTTCAGCTCCAGTCTGTAACTCTGAGTCCTCAGCAGCCCAGTGGGTCTCTGTGTTCCCACATGTTTTTTTTCCGTGTGACTCTTTGCACCCTTAGGCCATTGTGACAATCTTTTTGATTTCTTTAAGGTGGTATTCAGT
Organism: Melozone crissalis; assembly: GCF_028551555.1. Taxonomy (NCBI): domain Eukaryota; kingdom Metazoa; phylum Chordata; class Aves; order Passeriformes; family Passerellidae; genus Melozone; species Melozone crissalis. The sequence continues at coordinate 22,282,230 of NW_026535812.1, forward strand.
TAAAGTTTTGCCAGGCAAGGACAAACAGTTGCTCTGATGGAGCAGTACAGCTGGGCACTGGAAGACAGGCTGGTACTTGGCCAGTCCTTGAATTTCCATGCTGTCACCTTGTTCCCAGTGACAAAACATGCCCTAAAGTGACTTTTCAGGTACTGGTGCACTGAGATAGTGCTTTGAAAGAGACACATTGTAAAGGACTGATTCTGCTTCTCTCAAAGTTGTGGCACAACTCACAAACTGGTGAAAAAAGAGAACTGAGCTCACGTTATCCCAGGCATGGTTACAGTCCAGGCTTTTCTTATGGAACTATTTCCTAGGAAATCTGGGTTTATCTTCTGAAGCCATGAATTATTCTTCTCCAAGCTGAAATAAGATGCTGTGGGGACAAAAGGACAAGGGGTAGCAGAGTGACAGAAATGGCAGGTCCTCTCACAGAGCTATGGAAATGTGTCGACACTTTTGCAGAAGGGATGAGAGAAGCCTTCTTTCTCTTTACATGAAAAGCATGGGGAGGAAAGGAAAAGGGCTGCTGCATTTCTATCATCTATAATCCTCCACTTAACCTATGAATTAGCCCTTGTGTGAGCAAAAAGGAAAGTTGGTGGCTAAACCATAACCCGCCCCCCCAAGTGGGTACAAGTCTTCCTTTTCCCATCCTGAGCACTATATATAATGGGCCCCTTGAATTAAGGAGATATATTAAAAAGAATCCTGGCTGGCTTGCCCCATTTTCTTCCTGGCTGTGCATATATTTATGTAATGTCCAATACCCCAGGACCAACCTCTTCAGAGCTGGTGTCAAGGTGTAAGGTGCAATTTTAACCTAGTAATTCCATACCCGCTTTAAACTGCTGGCACGAATGTTGGCAGGAGTAGATGCCTAATTACTCGTTTATACCCAAACTGCAAATTAGGTTTAGCTTCAGTGTGCACTGTGGTTCACAGGGAGGGTGAAAATATGTGCAGAGTTACCTACAAGGGAGCCTGAGCCAGCAAAAACAAAGACAGAGTTCAGAAAGTAGAAAATCCCACAGTGAGCTGTACAGTTTGGCCAAGGACCCTCGCTCTGCCATAGCTGATACCACGTACTTTAATGGAAAATATGAGAGCTTTTGAAACAGAAAGGATGAGAGGACTTCTCTGTAGGCTGCCACAGAGGGGGAGCTTCAGTTGAATTAGCCTCCACTGTCTGAGTGTTTGGCTCCACCTTGATGTGGCACTCAAAGCTCTCTCAGTGGGTGAGAGTGAGAAGACCTTAGCCAGTCCATCCCCCTGGGGTGTACCTCCAATCTTCCTCTATTGACTGCTGCAAGAGCCTGGGTGATCAATGCTCCAAATGCCTTCCCTAAAGCTAGGTGAGATGCTTCCTGATCACAGAGGAAGCTGTAGATACTAAAATGCTGGAATTTGTGGTTATACTTTAATTTTTGTGAAGCTGGCACCCAGAGGAACCCTCACCATCAGCCAGGTCTCCTTCCTGCCCAGGGGTGAGGTGGGATCCTGAGTTCTTGTGTGTTGGAATGTTCTTGTTCTAAGGCTGGGTTGCATCCTCACAGGTTGTGGGAGGGTAGGAGCAAAGTAACTCAGTCTGGCTGAAGGGGATTTATCAGTGAATCCATGAATGAAGACAGAAAAATATGTACTCTGGGATTTCTGGTCTCTTGCTATTTCTGCCAAACTGTGTCTCATGTGTGAACCATTGATGGCAGCTGCTTGGGGCTGGAGGCAAGGAAATGTCAGTGACAGTAGATGTGTTTGTTTATGCAGGCAAGAAGATGATGAAATGGGATGTGTGGCTCTTCCAAGGGAAGCTGTGTGTCCACTGAACAGAGTGGATCTGTTGTGAGCAAGCTCCCCACCAAGAGACTGCTCTATCTCTGGGCAGCAGCACCACCAAAGCATTGTACCATCCTTGCAGAATATCCTATTTGCCTGAGTCCAGGAAAGCTTTGTCCTGAAGGAGCAGCAGGCATTTAGCAGCGAGTAGCCTGTGTCTGACTGCTGCCTGCCCGCAGCCCGACTGGCCGCGGCGAGCGACGTGCCATTTTTTATTATGTAGAAGGAAATTTTGCAAATATGCCCAAGGGTGAGGCAACATCAATAAGCAGGGAATGAACGCTCTATTACATTCATTTGGTTTCGTAACTTCTGTTGGGTCACAGGGGAGCTGCTAAAGAAAACAAAACAAAATCTCTTGTATGCTGGCTATATTTAGTCGTATGGAGCTTTGCGTTTGTTCTGGGGCTGAAGAACAGTGTGTCCAAACCTGGAGCTTGAGGTTGAGTGTGTACTTAAGCCCTGGTCCTGCAAAGGCTTATGCATGTTCCTAACTTTGCACGTTTTGAGTACAAATGAGCTTTGGTCTAATGAGCCTGCTCATGGGATGTAATGGGAAATGTCCATGACCCGCGTGGATTATTCCTTCTACACACCCATAACGCTCCCAAATGTACATCAGTACGTGTGTTTGTGCCTGTGTGACGTAGCTGGGCATCCTTGAACTGAAAGGCAAAGGCCAGCATTTTTCTCCTTTCAAGTGCCTATCCAAATGCGGCTAAAGTAGTATCTTATAGAAAATAACTTGATTGTGTGTTTCAGCATCAAACAAAACTCCCAACGGTGGCTGGCGGTCCCTGCAGTGGTGGCCCCTTCTAGGCCATGTGGGCTCTAAAACCAAACAATATGAACCCTTTTGCACCAGAGCATGCAAATACAGCCTCATCATACCTGTATTTTCCCCTTTATTTTAGGCAACAGATTGCAGGGTGGTTTTGGAGGAGAGAATCAAAATAATTTTTATCTATATATCTATCTGTCTATCTTAGAGAAAGTTGGGATCTGTATGGACCTGCTGTGAACAAAGGGTGGTGAGGATGAATTAAAATCAATCAGAGTAGTTTATGACAGGAGTTTTCACAGTAATTGTAACAGGTTTTCCAGTTCTTGACAATCAAAACTCATGAATTAGGTGCCTTGGAAGTATGGAAGTTGGAGCACATGGAGTTCTTTAGGTTTTTTTTCAAGATTTTGAGTTTTCTAAGGTAGCTTGGGGGAGAATTTCAGGCTGCCTTCTGTCATGGTATAAGCTGATGCTTCTAATAGTTAAAATCCTCATATATTTGCATGACTCCAAGAGCTGAGGCTTAAAGAAAATCTCAAATTTTCAGCACTGATGCTAAAATTGGAAGAGTCAGTGGTACACGCAGTTGTGCTGTGACTATAGCATGGCTCATGAGCTTTCAGGGATTTCTGTTGTCGTTGCAGTGTGTTATACATTCTAAGTTGACTACCCAGGTGGTCAGATTCATGATGTACCTATTCAATTGAAAGGAGAATTCAAACTTTGATGGTGAAGGATGACCCATGGAGATTTGTCTCCAAAATGCCCTTCTGTGATGAATCTGGGAGGTTCCTGGTTGCTTCATTCCCCCAGCCCACAGAGTCCCACAGCAGGGACTAAAGGCAAGGCACAGCCTTGCAACAGGCATCACTCTCCTTTGTAGCTGATAAGAAAATAGCTGAAAACAATACATAAGTTTTTTTTGATTATTTAAAAGTTGCAGCAGAAACTCATGCTTCTGCTTGCCTCCCCATTACTTTACATAAAATTGTTATGCATTCTAAGTAGTAGCAGCCTGGGCCTCTTGACCTCACAAGAAGAGCTGTTACTATACATTTAACAAAAACAAGGTATTATGTATTAGCCTACACATTTTGCAATAGCTCCAGCAATCTAGTAACTACAGTCCAATTTAAACCGTGCCTGGAGGCAACAAAAATTGCACAAAATGGCAGCTAATTTATAGAAGGGAGAGAGGAAATATTTGGGGGTCTATTCCTTCAAGCCATCTGATTCGTATTATTGACTCATTTAGAAAACAGAAAGTGAGCAGAGACAAGTTTTTAAGGAGTTTGGTTTCACACAAATGACTTGCAATTGCAGCCCATTATTTTTATACCAAGACTTCATTAGTCATATCCCCGTCAAACCTGTGAGCAGTGTCAAATGTTTTCAGAAAACACACCAGGACAGGTATGGAACTCATCAGCCCGTGGCAAAGGTCGCTCTCATTAAGGAGTCAAAAATGAAAACTTTCAGTGTCTCTAACACATTGCACAGACGTTCCTGCCCCCACTTCTGAAACGTGGGGCTGAGCGAGCACCTCCTGCTCCCCAGACATTCAAATAAGATCAAGATGACAGGGCAAGAAAATGAATAGGATTCTTAACTGGCTGTACTTTATAATACGGTACTGATTGGAAACAACCAGAAAGTTGTTTGCCATGTCTATAGTACCATTTCCTGAGGTTAAACATAACATCTGAAATGAAGCAATTAAGTCTCCTTAAAGCAAAAAAAGGAAAAAAAAAAAAAAAGGAAAAAGATGGGGTGGGGGAAAGAAGGAGAAAAGGGGAGGACGTGGGTCTGACTCGCCAGCATGCGAGTGAGCAAAAGAAATGTCTGTGCAAACTTCTTCCCACCTGGGAGGTTGCAGGGGAGACAGGAGAGCTGTGACACCGGAGTTGTTCAGGGCTGGCTCTCAAGCTGTGCCGTGACAGATGTGTTTTGAGGAATTTTGAGGCGCGGAGATAAGAATAACAAAAAGCCATTCACTGGAGCACAGTTACACAGGCTTAGCACAAAGGGGTGAAGAGAAAATGTGTCAATACGCTCCTTATTTGTGGAAGGTTGGCCGTGTTTCTGCAGCACGCTGCAGTCGGGACTGGGGGCTGTTGCTAACAGCAGCAAGGGTTGCTGTCTTGCCCCTTAAAAGTTATTCAGAGTTGTCCTGGCAATGAAAGAGGATTCCCTTTAGCTGCTTCGTTCTGGGACACAACAAAGTCCTTCTGATGTAGAAAATGTTTGTCTAACAGAGGCTTTGCTTATTTAAAAATAGTGTCCATGGGGCTTTACGTAACATGGCAGAAATACTTTTAGCAATTTTTTTTGTTTTTTAACTGCTCAGCTCGAGTAGACTTGAGTTTACTTGTTATGCTCTGAACACATCCTTGGGCAGTCAGGGATGGGGTCTCCAAAACGCCTTGGTCTTGGCTTTTTCAGTCTTTCCCAGTGGATTGCAACAGCCTTTGGTTATGGTTATAACCTTTGTTCCCTGTCAAGTGGGGACAAGAAACCTGATTGCTGTGGGCTAGTCAGTATTTGCAACATTAATCTGTGAAGATTTGAGTTCCATAGTGGCTACTTGAAGGAAGTAGTTGAAGTTGCAGGTTATTTTGTATGTAGGAAGATGCATGTATGGATAGCTTAATCACTATTCGGAAATCTCAGTATCTTGTCCCATGCACCAGCTTTTGTACAGTGTAGGCATTCACACTTGCCTCTCCTGCTTCCTTGCCTGTTTTAGCCATGTGTGCTTGAAATGTTGAAGTGCTAACACCCTCTCCAGCCTGACAACTGGGGACACAGATCTTGGAAAAGCAGGGAAAATGCCAGTGCTGTTGGGCAGGTTGCGGCTGCCCTGCTCTCGTGTGCCCTCCAGGTAGCTCATTTCTCCCAGTGGAAAGATGGCTGAAACTGCAGGTTATTTCTTGAACATGGAAAATGGAGGTGATGTGATGCACAAATAGGTTATAATTGTCTTTGACCATCATTATTGGAGTGTGCATGGGGTGAGTGGGCCCCCTGAGCTGTCTTCCAGCTCCTTTGGTTGTGTGTAGTTCACTGGGAGGTCACGTGGAGGAGGAGGAAGGCCAAAATTTCTGGGTTCAATCATTCTACTGCTGTGGTCTCAGGCAAAGCTGATTCTCAGTTGCTTGTCTCCCCTCTCTGCAAAGCAAGATGAGTTTGACCCTCTTTGTGAGTGTTGGGAACTCTCTTGGGTGGAGCTGCTGGTGAGCAGAGTGGCTGTCGGGGATGAGCTGAGAAATGCCAAATGCTTATCACTGATAAGCAGTCCTTTGGCGAGACCCACTTAATAAAAAGACATTTCTGACACACATTACCTACCCTGGGCTCACACCATGGAGTTTTCCCCCTTTCCCAAATGCCAGACACATGGGGTTATGAACCTCCTTCTGCTGATCAAGTAGGTTTATCTGCAGAGATCAGGGCTGGGCTTTGCTGGGGTGTCCGTGCCCTCACCTGCCAGCCCCTGGTCAGCCCCTGACCAGAGGCACATCCTGATGCCAGCCCTGTGATTGATGCACTTGGCCGAGAACTTCCCTCCTGCCCGCTCAGGAAACAGGAGGGCTGGGGAGATAGTGCTCGCCTTTCTTTCACAGCCCCTGCTTCCGAACTCTAATCACCTTCTGCTGTGGGAAAAGAGATGAGATGCTGCCTAAAAAACAGATCATTGTCCGCCTCCTAGATTAATGCAGAGAAAGCAGTATTGTCTGCTGAATGGATAAACCTTCCTCCTGTCACTCAAAACCTAAATTCAACGCTACTTCATTTCTAAGAGGCTTATCTTCCTTGAATAGACCCTTGCAGCTCAAGTAAGAGGCGATGTAATGAAGCGTGTTTTTTTCTTAAGTGAGAAACCTGCTGCAAAGAAGGGGTGAAGCCTGTGCAGCTGTTCTAAAGGGCCTTTGCAGACTCTCGAAATACTTGTCATTTATCTGGTCTTGCCTGACAGCAAATGAGAGAAGATCAAGTTCAAAATCTGCTGGCGCGGCTTTCAGGGCTTCTTCATCTGTTAATTAAATAATGGTCATTAGCGCACAATGCGCCCCAATGAGGGCGGATATGATGCTGAGGTGGAAATATGGCTTTGGGAGGTTAGGAATAAGCAGATGGTCCCCAGGAATTTTGCTGCTTTGACCCCCCCAGCGATGCCTTGGTATGTGGCTGGAGGGGCTGGCAGTGAAACAGGTGGCATCAGGCGGAAAAATAAATTCGTGGAAGCGTGCTGAAATCATTGTAGGATCCACTCCTTTCATGTGGGGCAGCGATTAATTCAGTGATTTCCCACAAACCAGCCTGTTTTTGGAAAAGCACCCACACCACCATTGCCACAAATAATGTCCTGTTTGCTTTCCTGGAGCCTGCTGTACTAAAGACTTGCACTTTTAATGTATTTTGGGAAATGTATTCTCTAAATTAAGATTGAGTTGCTTAATATCAGAGGCCCAAATCCTGAGGTGTTTACTCAACTTCTGCTTGGTCAAAACTTACTCTGATATCAAAGAACAGCTCTGAGGGTTGCTGGGATGGGATGTAAGATCTGTCTCTGAATAACTACAGGTGATACAGGAATTTATTGTAGATGTGAGAGGCTAGTTCTTCTTTTTATAGTCAACATATTTTCACATGTTTGAATTAATATTTTACCTAAAAGCACTGATCTTGTGAATACTTCTTTCTTTCATCACTAGTAGCATGACTTTTCCAGTCTCACCATCACCATGTGGACTGCAGGCATTCAGCTTGTGCCTCTGCAGTTGCAGGCCATGTCCTGAAAAATCCTTGGCCTTTTCTGACCACATTCACTGAGGTGGATGTGGTTTTATTTCAGCTGTGACCATCTAGGAATTGTGTGACACTGAGTTACCCAGGATTATATCTGATTTTTTCCTGTGAGTTGCTGGTTTTCTTCCTGGGGTTATTGGGTGGGACAAAAGAGGAGACCCAGCATAGTGCACATGAGGAGGGCAATGCATGTGCCAGAGCGAAATGTGCTTGAATGTCCAGTTGGCTTGGACAGGAAAATAAAAAGCTTTAAGAAAATACTTGAGAAGATTGGCCATTGCCAGGGTGGTGGTCAGTTTGAGGGGGCTTGGCAGGCCCCTGTGCTAAGCATAAAGCAGTTGGATGGTGATTTAAAGGGGTTTTTGAGCAGTGTGGATGAAAACTCAAAGCTTGGAATGCAGATCCCTGTCATGGGATGGAGCATTTCTAATGCTGAAATGGGTGCTCAAAATCCCACAGGGAAGTTGGTGTTACCAGGATGGGTCCCTGGATGTCATGGCATGGCCTGGACCAGTGTGGAGACCAAAAATGTCAAGGAAACGTGAGGAGTGCTGAGAAAAACATGAAATGCGCAATAAATATGCTCATGCAACAAATCTGTGTTAAAGCAAACATTACGCTTGTGACAGAAAACAATAAAAGTAAGGAAATTTGCAGTTAATGGTAAAACATACCATATGTCCACAAATGCCTAGGCACACCAGGGCACCCCTGTAACTGCTTGCTTGATGTCAAGGTGTTGAAGGCCAGATGGCAGGTTTCACCCCAAATTACAGATTCTCAGACTGCTGCTATGTATTTTTGTCCTTGGTTGCCTTTTTCATCATGTCTGACCTATTCCCACCATATGCTGAGGTGAATGTTTGTGAAATGGGCATGACCTGCAGTTCTGCTTGGCAAATGTTGTTTTTCAGGTACTTTGGAGTGGGAAAACCTTGCTGATAGTGCCCTGAGTAGATCAGTCAACACTGTTGCTAAATGTGCTGTAACACTAAAATATGGCACCTGGCCTGGTGGAGAAAATGTCGACATCACAAATCACAGGTTATCCCTCCAGCCCTACATCTGGAGATGCTCTTGGCAAATATAATGCTGTATTTCTTGGATTAATAGGCATCAATAGCCAAATTCCCTGGACTACGGAAAATTAACAAATGCTTTCATCTCTACTTTCATTACAGGGATTATTTACGGGGATGTTTTGTTAGTAGGTGCTGTTTAACTGTTTAGGGAGCTGGCTGGAGGCTCGGTGTGTGCAGATACTGACCTTTTGCAGATTTTTTTTGCCTTAGCTGGTGTCTTCGTCAGTAAGGAGACACCTGCATCCGTGCAAGCCCTGCGAGCAGAGCAACACAGCACTTCAGTATTTCCCCTCCTTCGCCAGCTGGATGGGACCCCTGATACAAAACCTGAGAAATGTGCCAAAAGCCTTCAAAGTTCAGGCCAGAGGTGTTTGTGCAAGATAAAAATGGGACAATATAGCATCCCTGGACAACTCATCCGTTTACACATGACACTCGCTGTGCTCTCTGATTAGCTTGTTAGTGAGGAGGCAGGAAGAAGTGCAATCAAGTTTTTATGATTCATCATTTCTGTTCCCTGTTTGGGAGACAATGTCAGTGCTCTTTGCCAATCATAGAAGGTGGCTTTCGAGTGCCTTAGGGAGAAGCTTTTTTTAAAGATGCTCTGTCTGTTTCTGAAGGCTGAGCCACATTTCTAAATAATAGGGAAGTCCTGGAGTTTGTTTTGTGTTGTGCCTTTTTTTTTTTTCTAATTGTATCTACTAACAATGCTTTTATGTTTGCTGCACGTAAGCTAAAAGAAAACATGCTGCCAGTTTGTCTGTAATCCTGTTTTCACTCAGAAGTATTTGTGCAGAAATAAATTAGAAATGCTACCTGGAATATTTTCCACAATACAAAAGGCAAATGTAAGTTTTATTAAGTTGAAAAGGATACATTCTCTTCTCCTGACCTTGATTTTTTAGCTATATTCTCTATACCCTTGCTTTAGAAGTATTATTCTTCATCCCATCCAATTACCATTTCTATCAGCTCTTCTGAAAGATTATGCTTTTTGGGTGTTCTTCTGTAGATGTCTTTCCAGTGGCTTCACTTGATGAATGTGACAAGTTTTGTGTTTTCTCCCTCCCCTCATTGAATTGAAAAGTTTTTTGATAAATACAGGCCAATAAGTGCCCAAAGGCAGTGTTTCAATGGCTGCTAAATCTTTCAAGGTTAGGACTTAACCTCCGTTCTCCCTAATTCAACTGCAACCTTCAGTCTGGAGCCAATCAAGAATATCAGATGATACTTAAACAATGAAGGATTTCTGATATTCAGGTACAGCCTCTGTTCAATAGGATTGCAAATTCTTTGTGTGAAGAAAGTCGGTTTTGCTCTAAAGTACTGTCACAAAAAGTGAAATTACCATTTGCTTGGAATGATGCCATTCATCATTGTCAGAATACTAAGCATTGTAAGTAGCTAGGCCTCTCCAAATTAATGCCTTGTTTTGCATCAGCTAAATTTCCCAAATCCTCGAGGATGGGTCATACAAAACTCATCTCACCATTTTAATTTATCAATCCAATATGAGTGCATGAAAGGGAGCTTCATTCGGTCTTAGGTCTTTTATTTACAGTCTAATTCTAAAAGAAAAGGAAATAAGATATGAAAATAAGTTGGAAAATAAGATAAATCTCTCAGTGAAATCACAAGATCTACTCAGTCCTGTAGCAAACCCTCTATAATTCATTTGTAGGTCAGCTCAAGGGATTAGCCATGACGTATTTGGAAATTCATTTATTTTTATTTTGCTGTTTCTTATGCATAAGGGTAATGCTGTCCCCAAGGCTTTTCAGGTAGCCCTCAAATCTTGACAACATTTGCTGTCTCTAAGGCCTAAGCCAAAATTAATTTTCAAATAAACAGCATAAAAATGTATGGAGTTGTATAAATTTGAATACAAAATGCATTTGTTTTGCTTGCTCCCATCCACACATACATACTGTTGGCTCAGCCAAAAATCATAACATGACATGGAAATTAACGGCCATATGTACATCATGAAAGTCAAAAAACTTTCTTAGTTTATTAGAAACACTGTGGTGTGGTTTTTTTTTTTTCACCCACTTTCTCCCTGATCTGCTCTGCTGGGGAAACACTGCATGTTAATTGTGCTTCTCTCTCTGGGTGCCTCTGAGCCCGTGGCTCTGCTCCTGGACCATTGGTTGCCTCCCCACTTGGGATTTTGAGGGTGTGACACCTCGAGAAGTATTGACATGTTTTCAGTGGAAGTGAAATTAAAAGGGAGTTTGTATCTCCTGCAATTTGTTTTATCAGGGAAACAGTGGAAGTGAGAAAGCTGCTTGGACAGCCTGAGGCAGCAGCGCAGGCTTGGAAATGTTTCTGGTCCTGCAGCAAGCAGAGAATTGGACTGGAGGGCTGGAAACAAGGCTTGAGGAAAAATCCCCAATTTTGGGTTGTACCCAAATGAAAAACCCAACCAGAAGCCCATGCTGAGGGATTGTAGAGAAACTATACAAACATTTTGCTGCTGTTTAAATATGGTATGGGAGTTGAGTCTTCCATCAGGCTCCAGTGCATCCTGAGGAGTGCAGGAGTTGCTCCTGCCCCAGGAGCCTGTGGCACCTGCAGGATCAGCCCCACAGGAGCCAAAAATAACTCTGTGCTCTTAAATTAAAACAATGCCTCTGTTCGGTCTCATTCCACAAGGGGGCTGCAGGCACGCTGGAAATTCAGCAGCTGGCAGGCTGGGGAGTACCTGGGAGAAGGGATGCCTGATGCCATGGGGAGGTGGCCAAGCATGGGCCAAATCCAGAGGGAGATGGTCCCTGAGCAGGGCAGAGCCTGTGCCTGGCTTTTTCTGAAGGAATGGTGGAAAGCAGGAGGAAAAGCCTGCAGGGGTGAGCCTGCAGGGATGCAGAGCTGCATCGTTGCACTCCTGCTGCTCCTACCCCCAGGTTCTCCAATTTAATTGGGTTAACCAAAATATCCTTCCAGTTGTGCTTAATTAAGAGAAGTACATCGGTGTGAGATCTCACTCGTGGCTTGCCTGGAACTTCGTATCTGGGGCAGCATCAGCTGACCAATAAAGAGTTGGTTAATTATTAATTTGCTAAAGATTGTTTGGAAGGGTAGATCACCTTGAAATGTTGCTTTCTATTATCTTTCCCAGCCAGGCAATGAAAGATTTCAATTTAATGTGACATGACAAACTACAAACAAGTGTGTTTTAGGCAATGGCAGGTGAGGACGCTGGGGTCTGAAGGGGTGCTGCCAGGGGCTGGTTTTCCACACCATGCCTATCCAGGATCAGGTGTCAGCCTCCTGCCTGGCATGTTTGGGTTGTGTACAGATCCTCTGTTTAGCAAATAATTTATATCCTGGGTCATCATGGAGTAACTTCAGTACTGAGTGATCATACACATTTCAGTATTTTGAAGCTTTTCTTTTCAGCTATAGTAGCTCACCCTGCTGTGCACAGCACAGAGCCTTCTGTCCCAAAAGACATCAAAGTGTGCTTTATGGATTATTTTCCAACTTTATTTAACCCTCCACTGAAATGCTGTTATGCTGGACTTTGGGGTAAAACACATGTGGGCAAGTTCTCACCCTGCCTCCTCCAGGCGTGCTGCCCTTTCCCAGCCTGGAGCGTGTCCTTGGTGTGCATGGGGCAGCTCAGACCTTCCCACCTGCCTCTTCCCAGCTGCTGTTTGCAGGCCTGAATTTTCCCTCCAGGCTGAGTGAGAAAGCTGAGGCCAGTTGTTAAATGGATGTTGTTCTTCCCATCCAGTGTGCAAGAGCTGCCCAGTGGCCCTGGCTGGGGAGCAGCTGTGGGCTCTGAGCCAAGCTTGGCCTTGGCTGCTGATGGAGCAGCTACTTCAGCTTCTGGGCTCCTTCCAGAATCTCCTGGGCTTTGCTCGCCCTCTGTCACCTGGCAGATTTTGCCCACTAGGCTGCAAGAAATGCAGGTGGAGAATTGTTCACCTGAGCTCAGCCCTGGGTTAACTGGGAATGGGAAGGGGAGCATGGACAGCAGTGGGGAACTCCTGCCATCACTTGCAGGGATGTTCACTGGGACCTGTTCTTACCATCCCAAATCTGCTGTCGTGGCTGCAGATCAGAAAGAAAGAACAGAGGGAGAAAGACAGCCTTACTTGCAAGTAAAAGGTAACTTTAAAAGTTATCTTTTGGCAGTCAAACATGAATGCTGCCATACAGCATATTTTAAGACTGGAAGGTGGATTTTAAAACAGAATAATCCCCTCAAATATCAAAAATAAGAAGTTTGGTTTGTATGTGTTTCTAAAAGTGAAAAACACAGATAGGATCATTGAACTGCATGATATCACTTATCTCTGTTTAGTGTATCTTTTTTTGACAAAAAATCAGACATTTTTTGTTTGTTTTACATACTTGGAATATCCTCTAGTCAAAATCCCACAGGAACGCAATGCCTTACTCTTAATATACACCAAATACAAATTGCTTTTTAATTCATAACACTTCCTAATGGCTATTTTAGGCAGTGTTTGTAGCCCAGCAGAACAGAGTAGTGTGCTTCTGGTTGAAAACATGTTCTTGACATGTGAACTGTGTGTCTTGCTGTCCTGAAACTCTGTCAAACCTGACACATCAATAATATGTTTAGCCCTGTAAATGTCTTTCCATTGTGCTCATCGCCCTGTTATGGCAATTGCTGCTTAGGTGACTTTCATTCCTTGCCAAAGCGTAAAACACCCCATGATGCATGAAATGTGGGATTTGCATTCCCATTTGAAGCCTCTCAGATTCAGAAGTGTGTTGGTGACTGGTTCCTCGAGGGTCTGTGTACGTCAGTGCAGGATTCTGCAAGGCTTGGCAGAGTGCTGTGGGGGGAAGTGGCAATGTTGGTTGTGTGGAGAAGCAGTGGATTTTAGTTGCTCTTAGGGGAAGGTGGCAATTGGTTTCCCTGGATTTGTGTGGCTGAGTGCTTGCAGCAGCAGCAGCTCTTCGCTTTAGCTAAGCAGGGCACATGGTTAAATGAGTTCTTCCCTTCTGTCTCCCTCCCTTTTGCACTTTTTGGAGAGCAAAACCCTTTGCCTTGTCTCCCTGCTGATGTGGCCCTGAGGGAACATGGCTTTGGCTCTATTCCTGTGTCCCCATGCTGAGGCTGGTGCCTCCCTGTGCTCCTGTTGTCCCCAGGCTAAGGCAGAAAATCTCCTCTGTTGGTGTCAGAAAGGTGCAAGATTTTCTCTCCTTTTCTCCAATTCCTCTCGTTTACCCTGTGGTATTTACACTTCACAGAGATAAAGGAAAAGGGCTGTGTAGTCCTATACCCGTATCTTAAGTAACTGCATGCATTTCATGATATTGTTTGGAAGTGAGAAAAGTTTCAGGGCTTTAGCTAAATCCATTATTTGGACTCCTACACAAAGTTTTCTGTAAACTCTTCCTGTTTATACCAGGTGAGCATCTGGCTCCTTTCATTGCTTTCAGTTTGGCACAGCTATTAACTCTAAACTCCATTTGCTGTTTCTGCTGGGAAGAGCACAGGGGGGAACGAAACTTTGAGCAAAAACTCCAAACTTCTACATTTATGAGAGTGATTTTAATAACTTTGGGTTGCCCATGCTAATCCTTTAACAGGAAGGGGGTTTGAGAACTGGCCCAACCTCCTTTCCTTTCATTCTATCCCAAAACACCTGCAACTCTCAGCAGAGTAATCTATGAATCACTGTGTCTGTCGTCTACTTATTGTCTTGTCTAGTGCACTCCACGGTGGAACTAATCAACAGCCCTGAATGAAGCATTGCTCCTGAGCTGAATTCCTTAAAGCTCCTGAAGTATTCAGCAAGGAGGAGAAATCTTTTAGTATGATTTGCTCCACATTCCAAATTCATTTATAGAAAGAGAATAGATGATTAACAACGGGTCGAGAGACACAGATTTAGCGCTGCTTTGCCCTGACCTGCCCCGAGTTACTCCTTCCACTTCCCAGGCTGCTCTAATCAGATGGGTTCAAGGATTGGGATGGCAAAAGCTGCTTGAATCCCCTGCACCCAGCCGTCTTAATTTGGTTTATTTGCCTTAATGAAGAAATCTGGTTCCTTAATCACAGGTGAACGGAAAAGGTCACTTGCCACTCTGACAAATGGGTTTACCCTGAGCTGTTTGTGTGGGGCTCTCAGATAGTGTGTCCTCCCCCTCCTCTCCCCTGCCATGAAATGCCAACATCTCCTCCTGTTGAGGCCATCACCTGTGGTGCCTGGGCTGCCTGCCAAGGAGCACCCTCGGTAGCAACAAAAGCATAATCATTTCCAGTTGGAAAAGGCTGAGCTGGAGTAATTTTCCTCTTTGAAAAGTGCAGCAGCCGGGCTCGGGTTAAGCAGGAGGACGCTCGGTCCTGGGACACAGCACAAGGAGGGTGAGAAATTTGTCTGCAGCAGCCACTTGGGGAGACAGTTTGGGAGGTCCCCAAATGTGTTCTTCATCCTCACCTTGGGGTGTTCAGCTGACCTTGGCAGTGGGGTCATCTTGCAAACACCTTTATTTTGGCCAGGTATGGGTGGGAAATGCTACCAAAATGGGTGCAAAAGAAGGGATTAACATTTCCTAAGTGAACAGCCGTTCTGCAGAGGAATTCAGAGGAGTGAGAAGTGTAAAAAGGACACCATGCATCTCCCAGGACTGGGCAGCAGCGTGCTTTGAGTGTGTGTTGCAGGCCCTTTCCCAAGCAGTGCAAGCCTTGGGCTCGCTGACCCTTGCTGTTGACTTTGGTAATAAACTGTAGCAATTAAGCCATGCCTCTCTCCCAGTGGACCTCCTGGAAAAAGGCAGCTGAGTGGTCTCATGTAGCCCTGGCTCACTCCAGGAAATCCTGCAGCTGGTACAAAAGGGAAACCATTCCAGAAAGCAGCTCAGGAGCTGTGTAGGTACATGCAGGAAAATCATTGTTTCTTTCAGGTAGAGCTGAAAACCTCTTGATATGTGTAGAAGCACTTGGCGCATGTTCATGGTGATGTACGGTTGTCACCACGTGTGAGCTTTGTGGACATGTGGGCTGTGGAAAATAAAACTTTTGAGGAATGGCCCGGGAGCTTTGCAGAAATGTTGCCCATGTGGAGTGGTGTTCAGCTGAAGATGAAGCTCGTCTCCAGGTTCTGGGTGCTCACAGACAGTCTCACTGGCAGCCTGCTCAGGTCACGTAAAAAATGAGATGGGTCAAAGCCCAGATGTGCTGACTGAGTGTTGAGATGCACTGGTGTTCACTTTGGAAAAAGTGATGTCTCTTTTACTTCACACTTCTGTTTTGAACCAAAAAGAGAGGTGGGAACTGGTCCAAAACAGAGCTTTCCAATTTTATTTGGCATTTCAGTTCTGCTATTTTTTGAGTAATAGTCAGAGATAAAGATAAAGCTCTGTCTTGCAGGAACGTCCTTGGACGTGAAAAAATAAAGCAGACAGGTGACTGGCAGGAAGTGAGAGCTGCTGCTCCCACACAGATGCAGATGGCTAAATAAGTTTTGAGATCATCATTCCTGTTCAGGTCCTTTCCTTTGATTCTTCAGATTATTTTTATGCCAGAGGCAAATAAGAAACAAAGACAAATATGCAAAATGATGAGCTGGAGCTTATTGGAGCAGGAAAATAAGCCACTCACGCCACTTCCCGGTTTGCCATGAAAGGCAAAATCATTCACAGCGGTGAATCATGGCAGCTTGAGCTGCCTGAAATTACTGCTTTCTGGAGTTAAATTGCTGCTGGCATACATGGGCTAAACAAAGATGTTAGTTCAGTTCATTTAAAAGAGCAAGTTTTCTTTAACTTTGATTTCACATGTGCTTTTGTAGTGCCATGGGATGGTCTGATTTTCTGACAGATGACATTTAAGAGCAGTTGTGTGTTTCCTTTGGGAGCTGTAGTAGTTTTAAAGAAAAAAAAACCTATGAGAAATGATGGAGAAGTGCATTCACTCCTATCTCCAAGAGATATCACATGAAGAGGTCTATGTTGTATCTCTTCAACAACCAAAACTGATGCTGGGTGCAAGTGCCTGATTCTTCTCACTGATAAAAACATGGATTTTGGAAAGGAATCTGCTCCTTCTGCCTTCTGAGTGAAGGCATTAATTCATCCAAGTTTCCTATGCGAATCTCTTGTGCATGGACTTTCAGAGTCAGCCAGGTAACTTTTAGACATATTAAAGATACTGAATGTTACTTCTATAGAATGTATTTTTGACAGGTCTTGATCCTTCCCAGGTGCTGGTGATGAGAGATAAGTGGTTTATTTACAACAAAAATATAGCTGCTGAAATTAGACTATTTTGAGTAAGCTAGGTGGGAGAAAGCCTTTTGGAGCCCAAATTTAACAGCAAATAGGTGCTTCTGCAGTGTGGCAGTTCCTGCCCTTCTGGCTCTTCTTGGTCATGTTATTCCTTGGAGTTTCATGCATTTCTCTGGCTGCCAGGGAGCAGAACTTGTTCCCTGCAGCCCAAACAAATTTCTCACTTTGTTCTACCAAATTTAACCAGCATGTACAGGGGCAAAACATCTGACCAGACCATCTGCTGTGATGTGTCCTAGTGCCAAAGCTCTCTGCTCCTCCCAGTCCACAGGCTGGGATTTGTCTGCTGTAGGTGTCCATGAGCGTGCCCACCTCTGAGCAGATGGTTCAAATTTCCTTTGTGCTTGACAGACAGCTTGAAGGATGGCATTTCGCCTCAATCTGGGCATCTGAGCTGAGTCCTCTAAGAGTCTCTCCCAAGTGTTTCTGCAGCCTGTGTGAGGCTGGTGTGGATGCTGTGAGCGCCCAGCCTCGGGGTGGTGGATCCTGGCGTAGGATGTGTGCAGACAGCAGAGGGTGCTGGAGTTTTTTCCCTTTCAATGCACCTCCAAGGTTGCGGGATCATTACGAACTAAAATCAATTGGCTCTTACTCTGATTGCTGAACACACAAAAGCCAGGCAGGTACAGCAGGAGAGGAGGTACTGAGCTTGAATTAAATGGACACTGTCACTTTCAAATCACACCTCTGCCAGAACTTCTGCACCGATCAAGCCAGTAAGTGAAAACTGAGATTATCATTATACAAACCAACAGCTTTTAATTTTAGTGACTTTTAAACTAAGATTTTTTCCTCTCTTAAACATTTTAATAACCTTTTATCCCCCAGGAAATTGAAAACAAAATCCTCTACAGTCCTTTATTTTAGAGACATCAGAGTCCAGAATTTTTTTTTCTGTCAGAACTACAATTTGCAAACATCCTCATCCTCCAGGAAGCTGCCAATATAGACTTTAATAGAGTAACAATAGTGTCAGCTGGCACCTTACAGCAGATCTGTACAACTAAAGAGCTTCACCCAGGACTTCCAGTCCCATGGGCCAGGGCTGCAGGAAGGGTTCCCCTGTAAATGTCAGTAGCAAGTCTTTTAAAAGCAGGATTTGAAAGAAGCAAAGCTAGCAAACCAGGCTTGCCGGGCTGTAAGACTGGAATAACTCCCTTATGCACAACAGAGCTTCAGCCACTTAAAATTCTCAGAGCCAAGTTTTCCCCATCAGGACATGGATGCACTGGTTGGTTGCAGAATAATCCTGAAATTCAGACTTGCTCCTCAGGTCCAGCTGTGAGTGAGGAGCTTGAGGGTTGTGTCATGTGTGCTGTGGTTGGTGGTGATGCTCATGGCAGGGAATGGAAGCTGGTGTAGGGCAGTGGCTGCTTCACCTTCAGTTAATGCATCCTTCCATCCATCCCTGCTTAAAAGCGCAAATTTCACATCACGGATTCCAACTCCATCTGATGTCATAGCCAGGATTAAAACTTGGGAGTGACTGGCTCCTGGCCTATTTATTAATCTATTAAATCACACAGTGTCTCTCCTGCTAACTCTTGCTGGTTACTGGGATTGTTTGGCAGCAGCAAGCCCAGCCCAGTGTCCATTGCTGGCTCTGTTACCAGCTTGGTTGCCAGCTCAAGGGCATCCAGTCAATAAATGTCTTATTTTTGGATTCTCCCATTCTCCTGAGGCCAGTGCTATGAGGAATGACCTCCCTTACCTCATTCACCTTGTTTGCTGTTCCCAACCCAGAGAATGCTGTGGCCATTGCATGAATCAGTCCTCCCATGGAGGAGAGGTCTCACTGGGATGTTTTCCTTAGCATTTGAACCAGAGCTGGGGCTGGCATCCACAGGACAGTCCAGATGAACATAGACAAGTCTATATTTTAGTCATGTTAAAGCTATGGCTAAGCTAACAAGAGTCAGGAAATCCAAAGTGCAGATTGGCAGGCTGTCCTTGGACTGCCCTGCCACTTGTGGGCATGGCATGGGGCACTGCAGTCCACGGGGAGATGTTTCACTGTGCAGTGTGCTGAGGGTGGAAGAGTAGCTACAGACTGTGAGACCCATGATGGGCCCATTTCTCCTCTTTTTAATCAGTTAATTTTTTAAGCAGTTGATTTTTTTTTTTTGTTTGCAAAAAGTAATTGTGCAAAGGTACGTGGCTTCCTCACATTGAAGTGGAAGTCTGGTTTTTACATGTGAACGTCAGGGTGGTTTCTCCACCCCTGCAGGGTATGTCTATGGCTGGCTGTGCCTCATGGGTCTTTTTGCACTGCCACACACAGAAACCCCTTCCCTTTTTGGATGTGTCATTTCCCGGTTGTCTTTTTGTGCAGCCAGGATCACTTCTCAGTTTTGATTTTTTTAATGAACATTTTTCCCCTTATGTGTTTAAAAATGAGTGTCCTCTTTAGGAAATGCACTACGGGAATCCAAAATCTTCTAGCTTGCCTGCTACACAAAAGTTGTGAAAAATTATAAGAACTCACAGATTCCTATGCTAAACTACATATTCTTATGAGTAACTGGAAAGCTTCATCTAAGTTTCTTATTAGAACTGTAAAATTATTCAGACCAAGATAATTTTCATAATTAAAAAATTTCTGGTTCCGTACTACACAATTTAATTATTTAAAAACTTCTTGCTTCTCTTGTTATCAATATAATTCAATATATATTTTATAATTTTATAATTTATAATTTATAATTTATAATTGTTTTATAATTTAATATTTTACAATTCAATATAATATAATATTAGAATGTAATTGATATAAAATTATATATATAAATAATAATATTTAAAATAAAAATTAAAAGAGAATTTATGTAAAATTATAATATAATTTAATATTTTATAGTTTTATAATGGTATATAAGATATAATATATATTATATTTTTATATTTCATAATTATTTTATATTTTATAATTTTATATTTTATTATTCTTTTATGTTTTATTGTTCTTTTATATTTTATTATTATTTTTATATTTTAGAATTTATTATTATTTTTATATTTTAGAATTTAAAATTATTTTAATTTTATAGAGTAAATTTCAATGTTGCAATATTCAATGTTTATAGCTTTTACTGAGCGGGCTCACACAATTTTGGTGTGGAATGGCTGGGCTATTCGATGCAAAAAAAAAAAAAAAGCCATTTAAATATGGGATGGGATGGGATTGCATCCCGATAATCAGCAGCAGCAATCCCAACTCGAGCATTCCCATTCCCTGCTATCTCCGGGGGTGGCTGGGAGTCACAATCGCCCTGCAACTTCCTCCTCCCTCCTTGCGAGGAGGGGATGGGAATCGGCTGCAGGCTTTTATCAGCAATCTGCATCTGCCCCCATTCTCGCTCGGCGCTCTGGCCAAGCAGTGGGAAAAGTCGGGCCAAGCTAATCTGCTCCCAGCTTGCTTCCTGCTGCCGAGCCCAGGGATGGAGGAAGCAGACAAGTGGCCCTGCGCGCTCTCCTTGCCAGCCCCAAAAGTTCAAGAGACAAGAGAGTTTCTTGCTCTCTTGTTCAGAGATATTGCTAATTTAATGCGGCAAAATAGTGAAAGGCTGTAAAGATGAGACAAAAGCCAGAGGAGCTTTGTGGCTTCAAGCTCTTTGGACACCTGCTGAGAGAATTTTGGCCACTGTGCAGTCTGATGTGATATTGAGGTGCCATCTGAGGAGCCCTCCACTTAGATGAGGTGTCATCTTCAGGTTTCAGTCTGTACTCCTGCTCCATCTGCAGTTTGAGTGCACCTGGGCTCACCGCTTGATTTATTTCTTAGCCTGTTCAAAAAAAACCTTCTGCATCAAGAATTCCTCTTGTGTCTACAAAATTTTGATGAAGTGTGAGGTGGAAGGGACTTTTCTGCTCCTGTTGCATGTAATTTAAGTAAGTTTGGTGGGAGCTTCTGGGTAAGAAAGACTGATGGATAAGGGCAGAGGGTGAGCACAGGGGAGTGTGCTGGGGTCTGCGTGGAACGTGCTGGAAACCAGCAGCAAAATGCAGAGCAGAAACTGTGCAAAGGACCATGAATCCTCCAGACATAGACAAAGGCAGCCTTTTCACTATTTACTGGTGCAGCAGGGTCTTTATCCCCAAATAAAACCGTGGGGTGAGACCCTGGTAAAAGCATTCCCATGTGAGGAACATGTTCTCTCACCTTTGCTCGTGTAGGAGTGGGAGAAAACCCTGCTTGAGCCAGAAAAACCATGTTTGCTCAGAACTAGACATTTGGACTACAACTAGACATTTGTTTCTCTGTTTTTTGAAATATTTTTTCTCCCCCAAACAATGTAATTGGTGAAAATCTTGTTTCCATTTAAATCACAGGAGTTTTGTCACGGACATTTATGTTGCCAAGATTTCCCACTATGTATTTTTTTTTAGCACCTGGGCTTAGGTAGGGTTCAGGAGAACACATCTGCCATTAGAAGGTTGCTCCCAGCCTTCCTGTGTTGTATCAAGGTCTGGAGTTAACAGGGCAGTCTCAGAGCGTGGCACATAATGCGTTTCTGCATTAAATACACCCACATTATCTTACATCCCGAGCAGCCCAGATTGTCAGTAGACAATTATGGGTTTTGCTGGGTTTATTTTGATTGGCCTGCTCTCAGTTTTCCATAGTGGTACTCTATTTGTAAAAACAGATCATTAATGATAACAACAGATGACATGTGTCTGAAATATGGGGTGGACGAGGGGAGTTAGTTTTTCTTCCTATTTTTTTTTTTTCCTGAGTGTCTGCACTTTGACAGCACATTTGCCAGGCTGTCACTTGCTTGAGAGATCCACAAGATTAGGACCTCATTGTGTGGATGTTTTCACAGCACTTGTTGCTGTAAAGAATCTTCACACTTTGGTGGATGAAATCTGGACTCCTAGACACAAACTGTTAAGAAGCAATCATAACAATTAGCTAATGTGTCAACAATTAGCACTTTCCATCAACTGGCATTGAGTGGAACCTTCTTCTTATCCATATGCAGACAAAAATGCAATGATGTAGTAAAGAAAAGCAGTGAAGTTGGCTGCACTCGTCCCTTGCTGTAGCCAGCAAGCTCCCATGGGCATTGTTTACAATGATTATTCTTCCATTATGATGTTATTGCACAGGTCAGGGGTGGTAGCTAGACTGAAAATAAGCTTTTTTTGCCCTTTTTTTTTTTCTCTTTAACTTTTGGCTGCTTTTACAAAAGTACAACAGAAACGACTGCTGTGAAAAGGTCAGCCAGTAACAGTACTTCAGTGTTTAACTGGTAAATATTTCAAAATAGTATTTCTAATATTTTACCATTTGGAAGTTTTTCAATGCATCTCCAGCCCAGTGCGACTCAATCATTGTAAGATTTCCACAGTCTCCACTGGGAATTCTTTACAATGGGTACATTATAATCTGTTACTGTATCTACCACCAGTTGGTCAGAATTTGTTTTAATATCTTTTTATATGGCATGTTGCTGGCAGTAATATAAAAAGCACTGTTTTCTCGAGTATTTTACTCATCTCCATATGTAAGCACTGAAGAGAACTGAAGATAGGTCTTCCTCTTAACCACACAGCAACCTCTGAAGGGGCAATACCTGTGGCTGGAGAGAAGATCAGTATCTTCTCCAAGGAAACGTCTTTTGGGAATGCTTCCTGTGACACAAAGTACTGCAGCATCTGTGAGGGTTTCTCTGGTTAATTGTGGAGCTGGAGCCAAAGTGAAGCCATGTTAAAAAGAAGCAGCACAGTTTCTATAAGTAACACTCTGCTTGACTGGAAGCCAGAGCACTGATTTAAACCAGGGCATAGTGCTGGAGCACAGCCTCATCTGGTGCAGCGCCCCGATGTGCACCTTTGGGGATGGTTTGACAGCTCCATGAAGAAGGTGTGTTCATCTGAATGAATGGGTGGTGATAAAGATGCAAATAAAAACAGCAGTAATCAAAGTTTGCTGATTTCTCTAAGTTCAGCCTGTGCTGGAACAAAGGAAAAGGACAAGTTTGTGGTTTAGGGGAAGATGCGCTTCCCAAATCTCCCTGAGATTTGTCTATGGGTGCAAAACTAAGACCTGAACATACCTTGCTTGCCTCCTTTTAATCCCTGTCCCCTCCTTCCAGCCTGGGACATTGTGATACTGAACAAATGTTTGAGATTTTTGGAGTGGCAGGGAGTGAGGGTGGGGGGGGTATAGTTACACTGAGGGTTATTAATATGGGAAATATGGTCAATAAGTGTGAGAGGGGTTGAGTAATGCAGGAACATTCTTTACAAATTCTTTAGTAACGGAGTAGGCAGAGTGCCACAGACAAAGAAAATCCTCTGAATTGCAAGTGTGTTCTTATGGCTTTTGCCAAGATGATGACAAACCCCCCCTTTCTTCCCGCGTTAGGACTCCTATTCAATGATACACTTAAGCGTGTTTTTAAATTCCGTTGACATTTGAAAGCACTGTTGACTTTAATAGGACTTAAGCACCTGTTCATGGTTAATTGTGTACTTTCAGGACTTTTCTCGAAGGAAAAAAAAAAGATGGATAGACTTAGGCATGTGCTTAAAGTTAAGCAGGTGCTTAAGTGCTTTGTGAAGCTGAGGGCTTGGAACTGAGTCAAATCCTCCCTGAAGTCTGGGGATGGCCTTTCCCTCTGTGCCTGGTGCAGAGAAAAAAATTGCTTAAGTGATAAAATGAAGACATGAGAAATATCTAAAAGAATATTTTTTCCAACAGCACCCAACGATGGCTGTCAGCTGCTGACGCCTCAATTATAAATTGAATTTATAACCAGACTAAAGGTGCTATACCAAAGCCTCTTCCAAAATAATTTACAGATACGGGTGCAGATTATTTTACTGGGTAACTCTAATTATAACCTGAAAAAAGCTTGCTTTTCCATTAATACAGGAGTTGTTCCTGTATTGATCCCTCAAGTGAAGCAGGATCAACTACCCTAAACCTACTCTGCTGGAAGGTGATTAGTAATTCTCAGTGATGAACCATGCCAGGGCCAATCTGAAAACCCCAGAGCCTTGGGGAGTGAGCAGGTCCTCCAGCAGCACCTTGGCCATGAGTCTGCCCATATTTGGTGGTTTTCTCAAAGCTCCATTTCCTTCAGTACTGTGAGTAGGTGACAATGATGTCTTCTGTTTTTAAAAAAAACAACCAATAGAAGAAAGAAGTTTCCAGCTTTTGTGGTGGCAGAGATAAACTGGAAGGAGAGAAACAACGCCATTCCCAAATAAGAAGGCAAATAATTGAAATCCAACCTGCTTTTGTAACAGCGACAAAACACCCCTAACCCAAAATAAACCTAAATTCAGCTGTATTGCTTCACAAGTGGGTTTGGAAGGTGGAGGTCAGCAGTGCTGTCATGCTCACAGGGGGTGAGGGTGGCCTTGCCCATGAGTCTTGTTGATATTTAACCCCTTCACCATAAAACTGATAAAATTAAAAGCAGTTTAAGTGGTTCACAGGGAATTGCAGGGCTGTGGCTGGAAGGATGAATTCCTGGCCTGGTTGTAAGGGTTTCTGGAGAGGATGCACATACAGAAGCTAGACAAGGAGGAGTTTTATCCTCGGTCAGGAATCTGGTAATCAGAGCAGAGTGTTTTACACAAGAGCTGCCAATTCCTTTCTACAGCGTATCACAGATGAACAGGAAAATAAAAACCTTGAAAATTCTTTCTTTTTTTTTTCCCTTATTCAGCTTATTTATAAAATGTTCATATGGGAGAATGGTAGGCAATCCTCACCACTGCAGACAGCAGGGCAAAAACAAGGAGAGCCAGGTGCTCCAAATAAGAAAATGTCAGGAAGGCTCTACATCTCTGCTGAGCAGCCTGAGCTATAAATTTTGGCAATGCCACCACTGTGACCTGGAGCCTGGGGGAAGAGAATAGTATAAAAATGATAAATCACAGCCAGAGTTCCAGATCTTAATCAGACAAAGAAAGCTGGTTCCATTATCAGACAGATTTATATAATCGCTTACTAATAATGCTGTCTTCTTCCTCCGGTTTCTTTCAGTGAGACCCCAGATAACAATCCTGAGGTCACATCCATCCTGGTGTTGGAAGGGACCAGTGCATTTCCAGCCTGGCATTCTGTGTCCTGCAGGCAGTGTTTCCTTGCATTAGTACCTGCTTGAACTGGAGCACCCCTAGGGATGCAGTGGATCTGGGTGCTGAGTGAGCACAGCACTGGGGGACCTTTCCTAACAATTATTTTTTGTTCTATTCCTCATTGCAGTGTCTCCAGCTCCCAGCCCCTGCCCTCTCTGTGCATCCATTTATTCACCTCCAGAGATTTCCATGGTCAGGCCACTGGGCTCTTCTTTCCCCTTACTCTCCCAACAAGCTACAGAGGCTCTTCCCTTCACTTTTTGGTACAAAGGCTTTTGGAATTTTTTTGCTCCTCTGTTCTTTTGAGTCCTCTCTAACATTTCACACTTTTTCTCAAAGTGGATGTGCCAGACTTCATGGTGGCTTTCCAGGAATATTTTCTTTGGTACCGCCACAGTGGCATCCCAGCTACGTCCCAGGAGTTTTAGGGGAGTCTGATCCCTCTGCTGCCTCGGTGCTTTCCCTACTCACAGCTCCTCAGTTTTTGCATCTTCTGAATATTTGTCAGGTGTCTCTTCCTTGTCTTCAATTAAAAACTGTGATTGTGGTAGTGCCAGAAAGTCACTCTTGTGGGAAATTATAGTTGCTTGATAATGATTTCTTTTTGCAGCTGCAGACAAATTAAAATTTGTCTTTTAGTTGAGTATTAGTGTCATTCAGTTTCATTCTGTTATCAGAGAAAATATATTCATTTACAAGTAGTCCTTGCCATTTTTCAGTTCATATTTCATTTCATATTTCTTAAAACATCATCCAAGGGTTTTTACTGTAATATAAATTAATAATATTATCCAGCCATATATTTTGAATAGTTTAAGAATATTATGTGACCAGAACTACCTTTGCCAGATGATAAATTAAAACTAAAAAAACTCTATTTACTTTGATAAGGACCTATTATCTCTACATGCATATTAATTAGCATCAACTCTAAATGCATTAATTTCTAAGGAAGAAAACTTTGTTAAGGAAATAAAATGAATATAATTTGCCTGCTCCGGTAGTGATTAAATTTGATTCTACCTGGCTGCTCCCTCTGCCTCATCTCAGATTCCAAAACAAGGCTGGGGCTCCCTCAGTCCCCTGAAACTGCCACTTCTTACAAATCCACATCACGGGTCAGGGGATGTCTCCTTCAGCTGCTGTAAAACCCTTGCATGCCAATTTTTTGGATAAGTTAATATAAAAAAAATAGTCTGACTTTCCAGCAGAAATTCAATTCCCTTCTGTGTTATTTTGAGATTAGGTCACTGTTGAGTGTGCTTGTGCTGACATTTTCTCCCAAATAGTTTGTAGAGGAATCTGTTTAAGCACTTCTTGCTTTTGTCCCTTATTTTTGACAATTAGCCATAGTATCATAATTCAGATCATTTTTGTTCCTACTGAGCTTGAGTTTTTCTTGTGTCATTATTTTCCTCTGGCAAATGTCTGTAATTTATAGCTTGAAATTAACATTTATGGCTCTTAGCTTCCCTCTTTTCTGTTATATTTATATCAGCTCCCACTTCCCCTCTCAGTGACATGTTTTTCTCATTGTTTGGGTTTTATTATTTTTTACTTTTGTTGCAACTTACTTTCTCAACTACAGAATAAAGCCCTGTAAACATCTTGTAAAATGTTAACTGATCCCAAGTATCATTCCTATACTTCAATTTAATTTGCCCCTTTCCACTGAATGCTCTGATAATTGCTTTCAGCTTAGTAAAACCATCCCTTAGAGCAGTAAGTGTGTTAACTGCTGGGACTTTTATTCTTATTACACATAATGAGCGTAATTAATGTGATTTCACGAGGCCTGGGTGTCATCAGCAAACTGCTGTAATCCAGGTCATTGCAGTGTGTGAATCCCAGCTGAAATTACATTTTCCCAAACCCCTGTATTCCTTTCTAATTCAATCTGGGAATCCTCGGGTTGCGCGGTTTTTTGTCACTGGGGCCGTGTAGTCATTCAGGATAAGAGCACGTATTTGTAGCAGCTCTGTAGCCACAAAAAGCACCCCTAGAGAAAGATCAGGGTGTTGTTGGAGAGGTCTGTGCACCATCCTGATTTTCCCTGGAGGCAGGAAAAGCAGCGTGGGGAAATGCGTGCCCCTGCGCTGTGAAGCGTGCTGTCCAGACACCTGTACATAACGTGGAGCTAAAGAGGGGAAATAATGGGGGGAGCCCGGTTCTGTTGTCATTTCCATTTGGATCATCCTCATCATCACATTTCAGGGTGACAGGTACAGAAATAATGTGTGAAAGTCTCCTTCCATGGTGCTCTCTGAAGGGCTGCACCTGCGCTTGAGCAGAGGCGTGAGATGAGGGTTGGAGCTGGGGATGCCTGAATCTCTGGAAAATTAATTTATCCTTAGTGGCAAATACATTTGAGTGGCCTGGGGAAGTCTCTTGGGAAGATGCTGAGCCTTTCTGCTATGATGTTTTCTGGTAATTAAACAGTTCTCTATTTTATAATAGTTAGTGAAAATGAGAGTGGTTGGAAGGGTTATTTCTGTCTGTTACTATTAGATTCTCCAGATTTGCTGACCCTGAATAATTAAATGTTTTTGATCACTCTGTTTATATTACCTAGAACTGAAGTAATTCTGATCCTTCAGCAAACTTGAAGCACAGCATGGAACATACTGAAAGGCGCCAAAAGATGAAACATTTCAGTTTTGTGGTTCACATCTGTCTGTCCTGAGACCAGGAGACCATTATAACACACTTAGAGCATTTAAAAGCTCCTCAAGGTTGAAAGCCCTGATTAGGGCAGTATCTGCTCACGTGTGGGAGCCCTGCCTGTGCCAAACCTGGGAGCAAGGAGCCCTCGGGTCCCTTTTCCATGGGAAAAGATGTTAATGATGTTGGGTAGAGGGGGAAAAAAGAAGGGGAAAATGTAATCAAGGAGACCCTGACGCTGAAGTGAAAATAACAGTGTACACATCCATCAGTTTGTACTGTTTTTACAGAGAGTATAAAATATTTAAACTCAAGCCATTAATCATCCTGTTCCTCTGTTCTAATCCATGGGAACCACAGGAGGTCACCAAATATGCGTTTAATATAAAAGAATGAAAAATATTGGAGGGAAAAGTAGTGTAATCTAAGAGCAAGAAATGCTGAGAGCAAAAATAAAAAATCTCAAACAGAAATTTTGCTAAAAATTCAAATATTATTTTTACAACGTTCTGTTGGAAAATCATTACATTTTGGGCAGAAATTCAAAATGCATTTAGAATTAGTTAAACCAATTTTCATCTCTGGTATTTTTTTTACTTCTTGACTTTTTTTGGGATACTGCTGGATAGGAGCATTCTCTATTTTGTTTATTTTGATGAAATCCCAATATTTCTCATGGAAAACAGATGCTTCTTGCAGAAGCCATTGCCAGCTTCACATTCCAGGTTTCCATCAGGTAATTTTGATGGATGTTTTAAACCCCTCACAGCACAGGGTTTTGTGCCTTGGGCTGATATTGCACCCCTCAATTTCAATACCTAAAGGTGAGAGAGGGATGGGGATGCCTTTTCCAGCCTTCACTGGGTGTCAGTGTGGAAAGGAAATCCAAGGGCTGGGGATAAGCTGCATCCCTGTGTTTTACCCAGTATTTTTTGAGTTTCCTGGCTATTGATTGATTAATTAATTTATTTACTGGTTCAGTGGTGTGCAGAGCTGATGCTGCTGGGAGGGGATACCTTGGTGCAGGAAGGCAAGGGGTGGCAGAAGGAGATTTTTACTGCCCAGTCAAGGGCTGGAAGGTGGAAATATTTCCATTATGTTCCCAGGTATCCTGTGCTTGCTGTAAGAGCTCAAAGAGCTCTGCTGTGCCTTGTGCTGCCTGGGAATGCCTGAGGAATCCTGGGCTT
Source organism: Melozone crissalis (assembly GCF_028551555.1). Classification (NCBI taxonomy): domain Eukaryota; kingdom Metazoa; phylum Chordata; class Aves; order Passeriformes; family Passerellidae; genus Melozone; species Melozone crissalis. The sequence goes on from NW_026535812.1 coordinate 22,310,960, forward strand.
CCAAAACCTGCATTCAGCCTTGGCACAATACAGCCACTGTGGAAGAAGACATTAGGAACAAAAAATAAAGCTTGAAGCTTCAAGAGCAGGCTGCCAGAATTATTAAGAAAAACATCAAAATGATGCCATTAAAAACAGATGGGGATTCTATAAAGTATTGAAAAGAAAATGTTTAATTATGAGCCTTATGCAAAACCCATCAAAGTTGGATTAATATTATAGTGCTGTTGCTGTAGAGGGTTTAAGTAGTCCGTGGTGGAACATTAATCTTTCACTCCTTTAAAAATAATGTTTTCCTTTTGTTGATGACAAATTCCATCTCTTCACTGTTGAAATCATATATCCAGATTAATAGCATCTAACATAATGAAATCAAAAGGCACAGGTAATATGGATTAGTTTAGAAAACAACAACAACGAGGGGAAAAAAAAAAAGCCCCAAGGGGGAAAAAAAGCTTCACTGGATGAGTGCTTTTGTCAACATCACTGTATTTTTTCCTGTTGTTAAAAGATAATGGTGTAGTCTCTGTTCATAGGTATCTGTGTCTGTCTGGGATATTTTATCACGTACCTCTGATGTACATCTGTGCTGTTTCTAGGAGGATGCTCTATAATTTTTTGGGGTGAGGGAGCCTTGTCTGTCTCAAGTCTCTGGCAGATTGCCCACGGCTGCACAATCTGAACACCTCTGGCAAAAATTGCTGCCATGAGCTTGCCTCTCCCAACTCAGCTGGCTGGGAAAGCTAGAAAGAGGTTTTGTGGTTTTATTTAGTAAATGTATCTGCAGTGTGGCATTGCTGGTGTAAGGAGGGTTGTTTTTAGAATGTAAAGCTGCTTTTCCCGGCCCCCTTGCCATGGCATTGCTCTGTCACCTCTGTCTGGGTGGGTTTGGTGGATGTTGTGCCCACACAGATCCATCACTGCCAGGATCTTTGCTGCCTCCCTCATGAAGAGATTTGTACCCCAGTCAGGAGTTTTGGACTTTTTCCTTCTTCATCAATTAATTTGGGCATTGGAGAAAATGGCAATTTTTTTTTTTTTTTTTTTTTTTGCATGTATCATGGCATGCTTTTGAATTTCTGGAAGTGTCCAAGTCAGGATTGAAAGGGGACCCAAACAATTTCATCTAATGAGTGGCCCTCCTGACCATGGCAGGGGGATGGAACAAAGTGACCTCTAAGGTCTGTTCCAACCCAAACCATCTTTGGTTCTGTGATTTCCTTCCCTGGTGGAGTTGGGCACAGGTGTGAGCTGATGCTTTGGGTGGGAGAAAACTCCAAAATGAAACCTTTCCCTCCAACCTCTGCCATCCTGTTGTCTGAGCTTGGACTTTTGCATAAATAAGGCAAGGATGCCCTGTTTTGTCTCCTCACCTGTTCTCTCTTTAATCTGGGCTGTAGTGCTGGCTGCATCAATCCATGTGCTGGGATCCACTGCCCTGGCCCTCCATCACGTCTTTCCAACATTTGCAGACAACTCTGTGCACAAAGCTCTACCTGCGCTGCCTAAAACTCAGCTGCTTTATCAGTGAACCACAGGGTCAAAAACCTGTTGCTGTATTAACTTAATACTACAGGAACAATTTTTCTTCTTCCCTTCCACCCCTTCAAAATTTTTTTAAAAAAATAATCTGTGTTTTATTGAATCACCAGGTACACCAAAAGCAGGCTCTTATTTTAGCAAAAGTATCAACACTGACTGCCAAGGTAGATTTAAAGTGTTCATTACAAAATATTTTGTCCTGGGCTTTAAGAGTAATGCGCTTTCAGTACAAAGAAATGGTTATTTCAAACATTGGACTTTTTTTTTTTCTTTTAGTTATTTACAATAGGTTTCAAGATTTAGAATTACCATGAAAGATTTACTTATATTGCAGTTCATGTAAAATTTAAAATCAATAAAGTAAATAAATTTAGCTTGTCTGCCTGAATCGATTTCCCCCTATGCTAACGCAGCCCTGTAATGCTGCACTTCCTTATCTCCCATGTCATCCTCCAGTGATAATCTCGGGCTTGAATGGTGCTGTGTTATCATGTCTTCTGCAACATAGTGTTCCTCTGAGCCTCCTGCCACCTCAGTATTTCAAACCTGGCTTTGGAGCTTCACCTCCCATGGATGGAGAGCTGGGAGCCAGGGCCCAGCTTCCTCCCCCTTGGAGCCCCCCTGTGCTCTCACAGCTGGTGATGAAGAAAGGGGATGTTGCTGCCAAAATAGGGGCAGGTATCTGGGCTTGGACACAGGCAAGATATGCATGGACAAGGGCTGAAAGGTTGTTTGGCAGGGCAACCTCACGGAGAGGGAAAAAGGACTGCTCCTTGTTTTTCCCACTTTTTTTTCCCCAAAGATTGCCAGTAGTTGGGAACAATTTCCTTTTTAGTTGTCTATGATGATGATTATTATTGATTTTAGTTTTTTTTAGTTGTAGGATTTTAATGATGTTGAAAAGCAAATGTGTTCATCCACCCTTTGCATTGGTATTTTCCTCAGTGTGAGATGGGGCAATTTCAGCGTGCACAGAAAGAGGAGAGATTTCTAGTGATGCATTTTCCTTGGGTTTGTCCTCTTTATTATACAGATGCCTTGGCCAGTTGTCAAAACTGACACACCTGTGGGGGATGCCCTGGCATGGCTGAAATGCCAGGCTGAGGGAAAGCACTGGGTCAGGAACGCAGCAGCCAGTTCCAGGTTTTACCCTTGGCAGTCTCATCAGTGTTCCCCACAGAATCACAAATGATAACATAAACCATGGACCTACCTTGCAGTGCTGTCGAGTGTGCTCAGCAGACACAGCTGCCCCATTCACAGGATTTGCAGCAATAATAATCTAAAACTGATGAACTTTAAAAATATTGGATTTACTTATTAAAAAAGGAAACATATAAATACAAGTGCTTTGATTCTGGGTCTGGCAAAAGGGTAACTTTTTATAGCCACACAAACACTGTTCTTTTAAGGCACTACTCTGGTTTCATGTGTAGTGAAATGTTCCTTTTTTATTACTTGTGATAGAAAAGAAAATATCAACCCCGTCTGTCAGTGCTGCTGTGGAGTTTAAGATGGAGCACCCTTCCGGAAGCTGCGAGAGAGATGTCTATAAAATGTTAGGCTGGCTTTAAAGAAAAACAAAAAGGAGAACAGAAAACAGAAAAAGAGAGGGCATAATGATATAATAATAATAAAAAAGAGGAACAGATCTCCTTCTGGTTTAAGTTGGGATAAATTCAAGTGGAACCAGTGATGTGCTGTATTTATACCAGTTCAGCAGCAAAAGGTTTGTGCATGTCCGAAACTCAGGAGTTTAAGCAAATAAATACAAGCTATGTAATCAGTTTTATTTGTTTTCTGAGTCATGTCTGGTGCATGGAGGCAAGAAGGCTCCAGTCAGAGGAGTGGAGTGGAGGAGTGGATTGTCCTTCTGGCCAGAGCTGATGGTGAGCTTGGACCATTATTCCATAGGAAGTCCAGGATGGCTGTTTCGGCTCTATAACTACCAGCAGGTTTGCAGGTGATTTGGAGCATGATGTGGTTCTAGCCCAAATACGATTCCTACACCATCCTGGCCAGCCTTGGAGAAAACAGGACGTGCTGGATTGGGTACGTGCATTAATGACTGTGTTTCCCAGAGACGCAGGGCTGTACAACTCCTGAGGCTGTTTCTCACTACAAAACTTGGCTGAGATGTGGGGAATTGGGCTAATTAAGGAGATGTTAGACGCAGCTCTGCAGTAACAGCAGCTGACTGGCACGCTGTCTGGAACAGGAGGCTCACTGAGCCTGACTGTCACGAAGCTGAGAAAGGAAGAGCCTGTCCTTTTATTAACTGCAGAATCGTCTTTGATTGCATTAGCAAGGCTCTCCCGCAGCAACCCAGCCTAATTTTCCGGGGAAGGCAGAGTTGGGTGCCCGCAGGGGAACGCTCTGCTCCGAAGGTCAGCCCGGGCTTTCATTCCTTCCCCCTGGTTTTTGATAAAGAGCTCTGTGTTGCCAGAAAGGAGCAGTGGTGGTTGCCCTCCTAAGTACCTACGGATAGGCTTGAGCAAGTGCTTAGTCTGGGAACTGCGGAGCGTCAAGTCAAGAGACTCTGTCCTGTTCTGCACTGCTGGGAGCCAGCGCTTCTCCTGGCGCCGACACGAGGGCTGTGGTCACCCATTCAGAAAGGGCTCAGAAATGTCAGCCCAGACTTTTGAGATCTTTTCCCTTTCTAATTTGCTTATTTAGTAAATAGGTAAAAAAATTAATCCCGTACAGTGCTGCTTTTAATTCTATTATCTGCTGGTTTTTCACTGGGGACATAAGCTGTGTCCCTGCACGGGGAGACTGAAGTTTAATTCTGCACCCAAGAAGTGGCAATGCTCTGCTCTGCCGGGAAAACTCTGTCCGTGCAAAGCAGAAACACTCAGGACCAGCCAGGAATATTTCTGAGTGTATGTAATCAGTGCAGAGCTCCCAGACTTTATTTAAACCTTCAACTTTTCTGCACTTAGATTGTCAAACATTTTAAGCCTATCCACCAAGTCATCACTTCCACCCCATGTGTTTAGATTTGCAGAATTTGATTTCAACTTATGTTTTTTAAATAGAAGGGTTTTTTTTTGTTTTTTTTTTTTGTTTTTTTTTTTTTTTGTTTTTTTTTGTTTGTTTTTTTTTTCAAGTAGTGAAAGCATCCTTTCCTCCCTATTTAGCCTGAAGATGCTGAGCTGGTTCCTTGATGGTCATTGGGGTGCCTTAACTCAGCCATTGACACAACAACTTCTGTTTGTTGTCTTACAGAGTTCATGGGCATAACAGCAGGGAAATATGAAGCTGTGACACTATTTATTGACCAATACCATGTGGTTAATCCAGTATTTCCTCTGAGAGGGGTGATATGACAACAGACTGTGGTTTTAATTTTAATGGGTACTAATGTGTGATCCTGTGTGATTTGGGGTGCATTAATTAGGATGTGAGAATAGCTGCAAACATATGAAGGGGTGGGTTAGGCTGACAAGCTCTTATGTTATTAACTTTGCCATATCAAGTATTTATATTGGTCCAGCTGCCTGACTCTTGTATATACTCCTCCACCTTGAGTTGTAGGTAAGATTAAATTCATATCTCTGCTCACCTTTCTCAAGGTAAAGTAAAAAGATACTGGAGGAGGGACATGGTATCAGATGGGCGCTTTGGTTTACAGAGATGCCTGGGTTTCCTTGTTCCCATATGCACAAACCCACCTGTGGATGTCAAACTCTTCCCAGTGTTTCACCTTCTGCATCTTACCACACTGAAATGAGAAGCTGCTGTGAACAAAGTGCTTGTGCAAGCTATGGAAATGTAAGGTGGGATCTTAGCCGTGATTAGTTTAATGGTGTCTCTAGAAAGCTGTAAAGCTAACCACAAAAGAAAAAAAAAGGAGGAAAAAAAAAGAAAAAAATTTGTCCAGGCACCAAAGAGAGCGCAAAAGTCTGAATCTATAGTGCAAGAAAAATATGAGAGGGTAGAGTAGGGGGACATGGATTTTGGGCAAACCTGGCTTGACCCCACTCAGGCCTTGGTTTCCCTGAGGCTGGAGGAGGTGTGAAGGGTGTCCCCATCCCTGCCATGTGCTCCAGGAAGCAGGATGGAGGGTCTCAGTGATGCCTTAGCGTGGGAAACATGACAGGATTTATTTGCTGTGCTGTGGTCTCTGCTCCTACAACACAGAGTTTGAAATGCAAATAGAAGATTTTTAAAAAGTTATTATTTCAGTCATTTTATTTGCCAGCTCCAGCTGCTGCCATTTCAGGTTGATGATGGCTGTTTGCTGTCCTCTCACACAAGTCCTGTGTGATCCCAGGTACGAGGGCATCCCTCAGCACCACCGAGCTCCTCTTGGCCCAGGGGGCCGGAGCTCAGTGTTTCGGTGGTTTCTCTGCACTACCTCCAAAATCAGCCCCGCGCCTCCTCCTCCTCCTCCTCGTTTATCAGCCAGAGCACACAGATAACATCCTCGTGACGTGGCCCTGACCTTTGTCAACCTTTGTTAAGGCTCCATCTGAAGTCCGGCCGAGTGTTTGTAAACAGGATGTAATTAAGGCTGGGAACTGACAGCGCCTGATGGGAGGACAATGCGAAGCTGGCGGGACCCGGGCTGTCAGATGTCCGCCCGCATTGTGCTGCCGGTGCCGCGGTGGTAATTGGTGTCCTCTGGCCGAAGGAAGTGCACTCAACTCGGATTAATCTGCCGCGGTGCGGGGGCCATCCCTGCGAGCGCGAGTGTTTCCTCCGATAACCGCGAGCGGGGCGGGGGCGGCCGGGCCCGGACCGCGCTGACAGGTGCCCGCCGAAAGCTGGGAACAGGAAAGGTGTGGGGCGACAGAAGCTGGCAAGGACACGGCGTCTTCGCAGCTCGCCTTATCGGCGGGGCGAGCGGGGCAGGGTGAGCGCTTATCGCGGCTCGGGGCGGCCGCAGCGAGCGCAGGACCGGCCGCAGGAAGGGATGCGGATAACGCGGCATCCCGGCGGGCACGGCTGGATGGGGCTGCGGAGCGGCCCTGGCACGGCTGCAGTGCCACGTTTAGTCCAGGACAAAGTTTAAAATACATGCATTAAAATACATATATACATACATTATATATCTATATGTTTATATAGATATTTTTTTATATATATATATATATAAACATATCTGCATGTTATACTATGTAATATTATCTATAATATAATATATAATAATATATATCTTATATATCGATAAGCATATCTATATGCGGATGACGCCGCATCCCTGCGGGCACGGCTGGATGGGGCTGTGGAGCGGCCCTGGCACGGCTGCAGTGCCACGTTCAGTCCAGGACAAAGTTTAAAATACATGCATTAAAATACATATATACATACTACATACATACATTATATATCTATATGTTTATATATATATGTTATATATATATAAACATATCTACATGTTATAATATATAATAATATATTATCTATAATATAATATATAATAATATTTATCTTATATATCTATAAACATGTCTATATGCGGATAACGCATCCCGGCAGGCATGGCTGGATGGGGCTGCGGAGTGCCCCTGGCACGGCTGCAGCCACAACTTCGGTGCAGGTTTAGTCCAGGACAAAGTTTAAAATATATACATTAAAATACATATATACATACATATGTACATACATACATTATATATTTATATGTTTATATATCTTATGTAGATATAAAAACATATTTATATGTTATAATATATAATAATATACAATATATAATATATATTGTATAATGTATAATACATAATATATAACTTATATTATATATAGCAATATATAATATAATGTAATATATAATAATATATAATATATCTTATATATCTATAAGCATATCTGTGTGCGGATAACGCCGCATCCCTGCGGGCACTGCTGGATGGGGCTGTGGGAGAGCCCTTGGCAGGGCTGCAGCAGCAACTTCAGTGCCACATTTTGTCCAGGACAGAGTTTAAAATACACGCACATATATATATATAAACACATATAAAGAAATACATATATATATCTATATATAAAAACATATCTATATACATCTATATAAACATATATATCAATAAAAACATATCTATATGTATCTATATAAACATATCTATCTGTATATATCTATAAAAACTTATCTATATACCTCTATATAAACATATATATATGTCTATATAAACGTATCTATATAACATATATATACATACACACACCTGTACATGCATACAAATAAATATGTATGTATGTATATAAAGTCTGTATATGCACATGCATATATATATATATATATATACATACATATACATACACACACCTATACATGCATGCAAATAAATATGTATATGTGTGTATGCACATAAAGTATGTATATGCACATACATCAACACACATTCATGTCAAAATGAAAACTCATAATTGAAGGAAAAATTATTTTCTGGGGTTTTGGCTTATTGGTTTATTATTTGGTTTTTGGTTATTCCTTTTTCAATATCCTGATCAGGTTTTACAGCTCATTTTGCAGCCCTGAAGTTGTCCATAAGTGAGGGTAGAAGTGACTGAATGGAATGCTGATCCCAAGTATCCCATTCTGTTCCTCTGCTGCTTGTTCGGGGATGGGGAAGAAGCTTGGCTTGAAATTTTTTTTTCATCACCTAACATAAGCAAGTGTGTTTCAAAAAAAAAGAAATATATATATCCCAATGTGTATAAAAAAAAATCCCTTTAATTTTTCATAGTTACAGACTGGCAGATGTTTGTCAATGGTAATCTAAAGGCAGGTAAATATTCATGGGTGTGCATTGATTTAAGAAAATGTACAACATTCTCACTTTTTTGGCATACATTTGTCTAAAAAAATTATGGTGTGTTTTTTCCTTGCAAGTTTAAGATTACATCATCAGCTGGTTGTACTGATTGCACTAATCCTTTCAGGTTTATTCAATTAGTATTTAATGTAACACAGTGGATCCCATATTCTTTAGGAATTTCCAAATCAACATTTTAATATGAAAAATAAAAATATGTCCATGAATCAGTGAATAAATGAGAAGGTGTATGATAAGATCTGTTTAAAATATATGGTGTAGATGCTTTGAAAATTGGTATAACACCATGGCAGGTTCCCAGGATAGCATCCTACACAGCATCCAAGCACAGAGTAATCATTGAATATTTAAAACCCTGTAATTTAGGGCTGGAGGAGTCAGATCACACTCCTTTGAAATCAATAGCTAAATTCTTGTTCCATTTTGCCCTAAGGAAAGGTGAGAGTTAGGAGGGGCATTCCCCACATCCCAGCCCAAGAGCTCTGTGGTGTCAGAAGGAAGAGGCAAAGGTGGCTGCTGTGTTGGGAGTGGCTGCACATCCAAATGGTGGTGACTTTTAGGGGAATTAGGAGAAAAAAGGACTCTGGTAACTTTTCCCTGCTTTTTAAGGTCTGCTCAAGAAGGAAGCCTTTAAAAGAAAGGAACACTAAACAAAAATCCACCTGTTTCCGGGGAAGAGAAGTGATTCCCAGTAGCCTAAAAAGAGACTAGAAAAAGTTTTATATATATATATTTATATATATCTATATTATATATAGATATATATGCACACATATATCTCTGTGTAAGAAGATGAATGATTTTTCTTTTCTCAATATGAGAAGGAAAACAGAAAAATATTCTTTGGCAGCTTTGAGTTTACTCAGCTCAGAAATATGCCTCAAAGTTCAACTCAAAGTTGACCAATCCTCCAAAGCTGCTTATAGCTGCAGATATAATGACATTTATTTCCAGTTCTTAATGGGAGTAAAGTAGAAAAGCACAATGATGCTTGGAGCCCGTTGAGTGGAAACGCCTGTTTTCCTCCATTAGATTGTGCAGGGCTGTCAGACATCCACATCCCAGTGCTGGGAAGAGGGGCAGGGGTTGTGGTGAGGGTTTGCCAGCTCTGGTTTTGTGTACATGCGTTCCACAGAGTGCAAGGTGAGGCTGAGCCCTTCACTCAGCAGCAGCAAATAAATACAAGGAGGCAAAGGGCTGAGTACAGCACCTTGGGGAGCAGGGCAGGGCAGGAGAGGAGCATGGACAGGAGCTGCTGAGAGATGCAAATGGGCTCATGGCTAAAGAGAGATGAGGCACACCAGGGCAAAACGGTTCCACTTAACCTACCTAACCTGCTTAACTAAATAAACCCTTCCTGTGACATGCAGCGGGGTTTCCCTCAAAGGCCACAGTCATTGGATGAAAGAGTTAAAGACAGAACACTCTGAAAGAATTAACTTTGATGTTTAAATATGTTCTTGGCATGTAAATGCACCCGTCAAAGGAAAAGGAACGAAATACCCAATCCAGTGAATATAAGGTGTTTTATTTTTTGGTTGGGAAGGGTGGGTTAAGTTAGGGCTGTGGTGGTTTTTTTTTTTTTTGGTAGGTAAATCATTTTCTTTTTAAATGAAATTCTGTTTGACTGCATGAAATATGAACAGTAATTAAATGCACAGTCTGTGGGCCTTCCATACTTTAAAGCTCTTTCTTTAAAAAAAAAGCCCAACACAACTGCTCACCTCAGACAGGCCAATTACCCAAGAATGATGGAGTCAAGAGGAAAGTAGCTAAATTTCTTTACTTGAATGATCACAACCACAAGCCAGTGATTAGTCCCTGCAGCACCAGCGGGGATGTGGTGGGGACACTCACATTGGAAGACTTCAAATAGTCATTTCCTTGGTTAAAATAAAATCTGACTGCACTAAATAGACAGTTTTTAATCTCAATTGGACATCTGAAGATTTCTCAAGCTGTTGTTGGCTGCGGCAGAAACAAATTTTTCTGCTTTGTTGATTAAACCAGTGGTCTCCACCATTGCTTATCGGCCTGCGACGAGCTGTTCTTTTTAATTAAAAGTGAGCCACCACGAGAGAGCAATTAACAGCTAGTAATTACTGTGCTCTTCAGAACTGCAACATTTTGCCTTTCATTCCAATTATATAATGGACAAGTGGCTTTTTGATCTTCAAATTAGTGAGCTCTTGTACTATTTGTTTTGAGGCAGATTTGGAAGGTTAATGATGGCCTGTGGTGGCACTCTTTCCACTGACTGATGTAAGACAAGAAAAAAAGGGGAAGGAAACAGGAATAGTCTATCAAGAAATGCAAATGCTGCCTTCATGATAATGAACAGGAGAAATGCAGGCAGCTTAATATGCAGGTTATTTAATACAAACCAAATAAAGGCTCGTTTTGGTGCTAGCCCATGCTATGGAATTCTTTTTTCTTTTTTTTTTTTATTATTAAAAAAAAGTTTAATTAAGCATTTCAATATAGATTCTTTAGAGAGTGACACATAACATTTAACTGTTTGATACTTAATTGTGTTTGCCTTTGATTGTGGCACCTATAGTTAAATGTTGTACAACATTACTGAGGCATTGAACTGTCCCCTAGGACATGAGAGGCATTGACTTTGTCTAAAATCTTTTAAGTAATAAGTCTTAATATATTTAATGGCCACTGTGCCCTTTGAGTACAAGGAGCCCTTACATCACAAACAGTTGTCTAATTTTAATTAATATTGATTTGCATCTCTTAAATAAAAACTATAATTGTTGCTCTTGCTTATGGCTCTATAACAATCCTAGAGGATGGACATGGGGAATATGCTGTGTGTATAGGAGTGTGTGTTTTAAAGAAAAGATCAATAATGCTGTTATTAGGGCAGATCTCTGCTCTTTTGATTAGAGCTGCTGCAATCAGCTGAGTGCTGCTATGCTGACTTACACCAGTTGTGGTCTTGGCATCTGATTTTTTAAAAATTGTTATTATTACTGGTATTACTTTTTCATATACAAATACAAATTAGGTTTGTGCCGGTCTCAGCTACCCTGATTTTTTGCAAGAAGTCAACAGCTGTAGTAGCTGCCTCCTCAACGGATTAAGGATTTGGCACTTTAGTTTTGCTGTGCATGGCTGGATCATGCATATCTGCACATCTTAACAAAACCACAGACCCCACTAAACAGACAAATTACAGATGTTCTGGAAAAAAAGAAGATGTCTTCAGTGTGATGAATAAAGCATCAATCTCTTTCTATGGATTGCTGAAACAGGAGCTGTGTTTAAATTTTTTCACATCCATTGATTTGGTTTTTCCTGGACTAAACACAGCCATTAATTACAAAAGTAACAGCAGGTGTGACAGAACAGAGACAAACCTTTTCTTTCGGGCTGTTGAAGCTTTAGTCTTGTTCCTCTAGGACAGAAATGGACTGTTGGTTTTCTTGGAGACGGATCAGGTTTGAGTTACTCAGCAGATGCTGAAAAACAGTGTAAAAATCATGTTTTTAAAAGTGTTTAAAAATGTTTTGCATCATGTTTTCAAGTGTCCACCTAAAATCTGAGCTGGAGTATGATAATATAATTAGGATTTTAAAAAAGTCTCTGCAATCAGTGTGCTAAGCTGGTTACACAGCTTATGGTCTGCTGGATAAGTGCAAGCTGAGCTCTTGAAAATCAAGAGTCTCTTCCCATGCCTTGGCAAACAAAGCTTCCACTGACAAAATTTTGGCCTGTGAAGAGTTCAGGACTGAATCTGTACATAGGGTGTGGGAGGTGAAAGTTGAATATATAGAGAAAATAAAGAGACTGAATTAAAATATTTCAAGCAGGAATAGGGACAATATACATGCAGACAACTTTGAAAAAATTCAGGTGCTCTAAAGTTTAAATCTCTTTAGAGGGAACTGTTTTGCTGAATGGGACAAATGTTGACTTTTCAATTACAGGTTTGTTAGGGATCATGGGCTGTTTTGGTTCACTGTGTAGAGCAGCACTCCCCAGTGGTTCCAGGTCTGAAGATGAATGTGTGCTCTTTGTCTGAGCCATATGGAACCCCTCACAGCAGCGCTTGCCGTGGGCTGAGATGTCACCAGTGTGATGTTTGCCTGTATTGCAGGCATGTGGAGCAAGTACCAGGTCTGCATTCTCCATCCTCTCTCATTCATGCAGCCATTTGAATGGGTCACAGCAGCTCTGCATTGTTTCCTTAATTCCTGGCATATTGGGGTGTCTCTGGAGGTGTGAGGGGGAGGCTGGGGTGACACAGGATCTCTGAGCCTCCGACATGAACTGGGGTCATGCTGGGGGAAATGGATAGAAAGGAGTAGAGTAAAGTTTAGAGAGCAGGACACACCTGAGCTGAATTATTGGAGGAATACAGCAAAAACCTTCCCAATTTTCCTTTTACATCAGCAAGCCAATGCATTCCTTGGGTCCAGGCCTAGGGGAGGTGAAGTGTGTAGTCCAGGAACATCCCTAACAAGTAACTGCTCCCATGGGGAGGGTTCCCTCTCTCATTTCCTAATCGTTCCACATCCATAAACACTGGTAGTTAGTGATTTCTGATGACTACTGCTGGTGATGATTTCTGCAGCCAAAACCATGTACCAGTTTCATGGTCACTTTGCCTATTATTTGTCCCTGCAGCATGGCCAAGATCTGGTACAGTTCTGTATTTAATAATATCCTGAGAGGGTTTCAGGAAAATGTTAAAAGGAATCGGCAAAATCATTGAGATCACTGCTGAGACCTGAGCTTGGGCATTTATAATATTTAATTCAATAGAAATATGAACTTGACTGTGGTCATTTGCACATAGCCCACAGGGCAAAGGCCCAAATGTTAAATGGTGACAGGTCAGGGTGACACCCAATGTGCACAGATATATTTACATGCTCCGGTGTAATGAAACATAAGCCAAACCTGAAACTCTGGTGTGTTTTAGGTGTTGAGGAAGAAAAGGAGTGACAGTTCTAGCAGTGGCAGTGCTGCTCTTCACTGTGCTGAAAGGCTCTGAGAATTTCTGAATTATGGTTATTAATGTCAAAACCAGTCATTTTGTGAAACCAGGCGATGCTCCCCAGCCCTTGTGTGACGCCCCTGGATCCTCAGGGACTCCACCCCAACTTATCCTGATGGATCTCAGCAGGAGAGGAGGATCCAAGCATTTGCTTCCACTCTTGCAAACTCTTCACCATATATCTATATATCATATATCAACATCTTGGAACCCGAAAGGGAGCCCTGGCAGCAGCTCCTGAGGCTCAGCTCCTCAAACAATCCATCCCCTTGATCTGCACACGTGTGGTGGCTCTCAGTAATGGGAGTTGCACATGCTGGGTGAAAGGAGACTAAACCTTTCCTGCATTTTTACTGGGGAAATACTGGAAATGGGATGATGGCAGCCAGCTAGATTGTGAGGACTCTTGTCAGAAATACGATTAGGAATTTCTTTCTATGTAGCTCACATGGTAACAGACATGAGCCTTGAGCCAGACGAATAGTGGGTAATATCTAGAGAAGGAAAACTGTTCTCTGAGATGTTTAAATGAGAATTCCAGAGCAGATGAAAATTGGCCTCTGAGGGAATAACATTTTCTTTTTCTTCATAACTGCGGATAAAAATTCCAAATAGATCATCAGTATGCATATTGAGGGGAGATCACATTCCTGTGATATTGCTAGAAAATTCAGTAGCAATGTATTTTTCATTTTTGATTATTTTTTTCTCTCTGAAATTTTTTTCTTGGATTTTTGCCACATAATGCAATAAAATGCACCCATGAGATACAGGAGATTTAAAGTCTGTTGGTGTTCATTACATTACACAGAGTCATACAGAATTTAAGGTCCTATATGTTAGTCTGCTTCTGAATCTACACAGGCAAGTACATCCAAGGTAGGAGAAGCAAAACCCTGGATGCCTTTGCTCTAGCTGGAAATATGAGAATAAGTCTTCTGGATGTGTATTTATTTTGGAGTCTCAGAAAAACCCAATAGAAGCAGGGCTGCTTTATGTGAGGCTTGGAGTGAAAGAATATATCTATTCACCAAAATAAAAGTGTGATCAATTCAAGTTTCATCCCTTCTGCCTTGTCCTGTGTTACTGTCACTTCTCTGAGGCAGAGCAGAGCAAGGCTCCATGAAGGGCTTGAAGGGAATTGAAGTATAAATCCCTATATTGCTAAAGAAGAAGATAATACAATTTTAAGATATAAATTGCAATCTGTAGATTTTAGTGAGAAGAGCTCTACTAGAGTTCAGCTGGCCTGTTCTCTAGGATTTTGTCTGGTTCTGTTTGCCACTGCCAGGGAGCTCTTCTTGTGGTCATGTCCTGCTTGGATATGGCAATACTTGGGTTAAACTCAGTGTTTCTCACTGCAGAGGTATTTGAAAATTGTCTGCAGATATATCTGAAAAGTGGCAATGTTGAGGCAACATTCCTTTAAGAATATTATTTTTTCTGAGCAGAGAAAAAGGAAGTTTCTTCAGACAGTTTTGAAATGTTCAGTCTTTCAAAAAAAATCAAAAAGATATCTTTTAAAAGATGTAATATCTATCACTCGTTTTGTGATACACCTTGGTTTTTAATAGTTGAATTAAAATAAAATATTTGCAAAGATCCTCCAAAATGTTGGAGTCCTGGCTTTGGCATAATTTTAAAAAAATATCCTTTCTTCACAAATCTAATATCATACTAGCAAATTATAATTTTTTTAATTGCATTTTTGCTTAAATTTTCTTCAGGTTTCAAATGTTCTTTCAATCAGGTTCCTCCCTCCCTCCCTTTCTCTATTGTGAGTGGCATACAAAAAGACACTGAGATCTTCATGGCTCAAACTAGAAAACCTGTAATGGGTTATTTTTTTGGCTGGAGCTCCTAGTTATTAAATCCCTCCTGCTTTGAGAATGTCTCTCCTCCAGTGAGCACCATGTGCTAATCTCCTGTTCTTCCAGTCTATGCATCCATGCCTAATGTGGGGAAACAGGCTTAAACCTGTTAAACTCATGTTAAATGCTGGGAGCTGGCTTTTGCAGCTGTCCACATCCAAAGGTGGGAGGGCATCCCAAAGCCTTCCCAGCACTGCCAGTGGTGCAGAGTGTGACCAGGCATGAAGCATTTTGCATTCAGCTGCACATTCTCAGGTTGGAGCTCTGGCTTTTGAAGTTACCTGCTGGTACCACCACTGCTGCCAGGTTGCTTTAAACAATCACAGAATCATCCAGCGGTTTGGTTGGAAGGGAGCCTAAAGCTCCTCTCATTTCAACCCCCCTGTCATGGCTAGGGACACCTTCCACTATCCCAGGCTGCTCCAAGATCTGGCACTTCCAGGGATCCAGGGGCAGCCACAGCTTCACTGGGCACCCTGTGCCAGGGCCTGCCCACCCTCACAGGGGACAATTTCATCCCAATATCCTGTCTAACCCAGCCTCTGTCAGTGTGAAGTCATTCCCTCCTTGTCCTGACCCTCCATCCCTTGTTCCTCCAGCTCTCCTGGAGCCCCTTTAGGCACAGGATGGCTCTGAGGTCTCTCTGGAGCCTTCACCTCCAGGATGAACACTCCCAGCTCTCAGCCTTTGTCCATAGCAGAGGTGCTCCAAATTCCATGTGATCATCCTCAAGGCTTCCTCTGGACTCACTCCAGCAGGTCTTTGTCCTTCATATGCCAGGGAACCCAGAGCTGGATGCAGCCCTGCAGGTGGGATCTCTTGGGAGCAGAATAGAGGGGAGAATCACCCGCCTCGACCTGCTGCCCACAAAGGGGAGCGTGGCCTCCCCAGCTGGATCCAGGCTGCTGGAAAAGTTCCTCTTACCTCCCTGTGAGATAAATGCCGTGATAAGTAAATTCCCAGCTGTGGGAGCCTTTGGGAGTCAGATGCTGTTTCCTCACCCAAAACTTGTCTGTGGCGCTGGCTGGTGAACAGAAGTAAGTGATGCCAACTTCTTTGGAAAGCACAGAAACCATGTCAGCTACAGAATGTGTTTGTGCTGTGCCACCACAACCCTATTTTCTGTTAAGCAGAAGCCAAAGAATCCTCTCTGTTTGGAAACCCATGAATTTGGTAGCAGTGGGAGATCCAGGGACCTGCTGGGTGCCATGTCAGGAGAGTGGAAACCATGCAGTGGACTGTAAATTAATTAAATTTTTTTGTAATTTTGTGGGTTTTTGCAAGTCTAAGTTTCATCTAGTGCTGTGACTTTTAAAACGTGATTAACTTTGCTACTGTACTACTTTTCCTTGCTTTCTGCATAATGGAAGATAATGTCCTGGTTGCCCAGCCCCTTTTCCAGTAAATTACGGACGTTTTGTTTGTATGCTGGTCATTTTAATTTACATTATTCTAGGAATATAATGCACATTCCTGGGAAAATACTCTTTTTCCAATAGAGGGAGTGTTAGTGCCAAGCAATGCCCTTCTTTCTCACTCTGCATCTTGTAAACCTGCCTATAAGCAAATAAAGATTGTCTTGTGGCTCGGTGCTGTTTGGGCTGAGTTTACTCCCCACTCTGCTCCAGCCAACTGACTTCTCTGAGCCGTGACACTCACACAAAAAAGATCAATCTATTCACAACAGCAGAGTGAAGGGAAAGCAGGTCCTCCCAGAAACCTGCCTCTGGATGGTAGGGCTGAGTCCTCGTCTCTGTCACCCTTTGCATTCGTTTGCCTAATCTCCCGCAGACAAAAAAGTAATGTTGGCATCCAGGAGTTCTTTAAAGGAAAAAAAAAAAAAAAGAGAAGGCAAAAAAAAAAAAAAAAAAGAAGGGAATTCAACCCTCTAATCCCTGTCACCTTCCCCTCAGAAGGCTGGGGGTGATGTGGGCTGGGGAGGAGTCGAGCAGCCCCAGCTCTCAGAACAAAACTGATCTAAGCCCTTTGCACAGCAGACAAAGCCTGGGAAGGGGGTGCCCGTCTGGGAGCAGCAGCTGGGCTGTGAGCCCTGAGAGCCCTCTGCCCCAGGTCCTGCTGGATCCCTGCACTGCCCTGGGCAGGTGGGATGCACTGGGACATCCCCAGCCCCTCCTTGGGGAGCACTGGGACATCCCCAGCCCCTCTATGGGGAGGTGGGATGCACTGGGACATCTCCAGCCCCTCCATAGGGAGGTGGGATGCACTAGGACATCCCCAGCCCCTCTCTGGGCAGGTGGGATGCACTGGGACATCCCCAGCCCCTCCCTGGGGAGGTGGGATGCACTGGGACATCCCCAGCCCCTCCATGGGCAGGTGGGATGCACTGGGACATCCCCAGCACCCAGATTTCCTCAGACACCCCAGCCCCCTGCCCCCTGGCGCTTGAAAGGGAAGGGGATGCCTCAAGGTGGGATGTGGGGTAACAAGCTGGCATCCAGCAGGTATTTGGGAAGTGATGGTGGGTGCACTGGGTTCAAACAACTCCTGGTGGTGGGGAGGGTCTCCCATCCCAAGAACATTCCTTTGCTTTCCCTCCATTGCTCTAGCTGAGCAGGTTTGGGTGCTCGTTTGAGTCTGTGGGGCCAAATCCTGCCCTGGACTCAATGACACTGGAATCTGCACTCCTCATGCAAGAGAGACCAGGGTCTGATCCAGCCTGGGCTTAATCTCTAGCAGCTGCCCTGACTGGGATCTTGCCTTCTGAGCAGGACAGCAGCCACTGATTAAAACCCAAGCCAAGGGGGCAGTGACCCCCAATTTACTGCCTGCCCTTCGGCAGCCGAGGGGGTTTAGAATCCAACCCCCCAAGCTCTGAAAGGGCTGTGGGAGTGCAGGAGACCCTGGAGAAATCACTGGAGAAGCACCAGAGGAAGGTGAGCAGAGCAGTCGAGAGCTGGGCTGCATCTGCCCGGGCAAAACAAAGGCTGCAAACCCAGCGTGAATCATGGGAAACGGAATTCACTTAAAATTCTCCTTTCAAGGTGAAGTATTAGTGGTTGCAACTGTTTGTTTTTGTCACACACAGGTGTGTGCCGCTGTGATTTTTAGGAATCTTTTCCTGGTAATTTAGCTTCAGGGTATTTGTCATGTGCCCTGATGCCTTTAATGGGGAGACATAATAGTGTGTGCTGAGGGACCTGTGGGTTCAACACTGAAGCAGACAGCACGGATTTAAAATGTAAAAGGCAGATTTATAATGTTTCCAGTGCCACAGAATGATAAAAGCCAATGACCAAAAAACATGGAAAATTAATTTAGATAAAAAGGAAGCATCCTTCTGTCAGTCTCACATCTGCTGTTCTGGGATTTCTGCATAAATCTATATGTTTTGGTTCTATTTAGTGCTGTGGGTACTTTGATTAATTTAGCTACATGTTACTGTCATGTTGGGCACATTCATCTTCTGTCTTGAAACATGTACTCCTCAGCCTCTCTATCATTCCACCCCTTCAGGCCTTATTTTCATCACATTTAAGAGAACTCTCCCCTGCCTGTCTTTATCTTGTTAGGCTTTCAGCAGCTTAAGTTGAATCTTCATTCTTTCACTCTTGCTGTCAAACCTCCTTTAGCAAGTTATCTCATTTTCCTATTCATAACATCTAACCCATTATATTTAATACTCAGACACAATTGCATCTGAACATTATGTAGGACTTGCCAGCACAAATACTTGTAAATGAAATCAGACCACCCCTGGAAGGAGCAGTAGTGACTCTGCCTTGCCAGTGTGTTTTAAATTGAAAAATGCCCAGGACTAAATCCAGTCCTGGAGTAAGTGAAGTCAGTAGAGCTTCATCTGCCGAGCTGAGATGGATTTGACCCTCCAGTACTGGAAGCTGGAAGGTTAATAACGATCACATAATCTGATATGAAGCAGAAATTAGTGTCAGAACTGTCCCAGTGGGGGTGTGCACATCTAAAGATGACAAAGCCCTTCACAAGGATGAGTAAATTACAATGTTCATGCTGCAGCTGGAAAACCAAGGCAGGGAAGCGGAGGGAATTCCCAAATTTCAATGAGCTGTTAGTGTTGAGGGCAGATTTTTGCAGAAGAAGATCCAAATATCTGGGGAAAAGTCTCTGGGTCCTCAGTGACAGAATTGGAGGCTCATCCCCATGGGACAGGTCAGTTTGGGTTTTCTCCCTCTGCTTTTTGAATTGGTGAAAAGGTGCTACAGAGGGGCTTCTTGAGCAGCAGATGCCTTGAAAAAAGATAGGGGAAAAAAAGGTAGGGGAAAAAAAAGAAAGGGGGAAAAAAAGATAGGGAAAATAAAAGATAGGGGAAAATAAGATAGGGGGAAAAAACAGAGGGGGGAAAAAATTGGGTTAAGCTTTTTGGCAAAGTCCTGCTGCCCTTGCCCCTTGGCAGAGGTAGCAGCAGCTGCAGAGGCGCTGCTGGCCATCCCAAGGGCTCCTGCTCAATTTTTGAGGTGGATCCCAACATTTCTGCCTGCTGCAAGAGCTGGGTCAGTGTGTGAAAGACAATATATGAATTAGTTCCTTCTGGTAGCGCTGGACAGAACTCAGTGACCCAGGAAATGTTTTCCTCCCCTTTACTCGTATAACTGCCTTCCTTTGCTGGCAAGCTGACCTTTTTAAACGCTTCATCCTTTCCCTCCCAAATGTGGAATTTCCTCCCAAAAAAAAAAAAAAAAATCATTCTGGCTCGAGCTCCAAGGCTGGTCAGACTCAGCACAGGCTAGAAATGGGTTTGATAGAGGACAGCATCATGCTTTTGGCAGAGAGTCCTGGCCTGGGAGAGCAGCAGTGCAGAATTGCCCAGGGCAGGGGCTGGGGATCCCTGCTCCTCCCTGGGGCTGGCCTCACTCTCCTCCATCACCTCCAAAAGGGGTCCAAGTGTTTTCTCTGTGCATTGCTCTATTTTTAGGAGGAGGAAAAGCTATTTTAAGCTACACTGAAATGTTTTTATGGCCCTTTCTGAGCCTTCTGTAGCTAGCTGGTCTCATGGTAATTAAGGCATTTGGCCTTACAAGTGGAAGGATTATGAAAACAGTTTCAGTGATTTCTAGAAGTGCTCCAACATATTCCCAAAATAGGATTTTTTTTGCATGTGTGTTTGAGTTTGCTTTAGTGCTTTGGTTTTTTTACCAATGAATGATGCTAAGTGAAAACACAGTGTCTGCCACTTTCACTGGGGTGCTCTGACCCAGCCCTCGAGCATGGAGAGCACTGCAGAGCATTTCCTAGACATTAATATGCACCACTTACATGAGAGAGCATTATTTTTATTAACTGGAGCAATTAAAATGCCTTTGCTCGGCTTCTACTTATCCTTACTGCTGGCAAAACCCGCTGGAAGATTTATATGGGAATTTTTCCTGCATAGAAGTAGGGAAAGAGCCCAGATTTGGGGCTTAGGGACAATGCACTGCCTGTGGGATCGTGGCACTGAAATCACATGGAGCCAGCTCCAAACTTTTTTAAAGGGATGATTAATGTTTCACCTCTGCTCTTCCCACTAGAACAAAAATAGTCCTGTGAAAAATGAATATTTTCTGTGGTGCGTAGGTGATGTGGAAATGTTATACACCCACTGGGTTTGGGATGGTATCAACCACAGTGTTACAGGATCCTCTGCATTTCAATGCATGTGTGAAGGAGATGGATGAGGCACTGAGAAACAAAAAGTATCACTCAGAGGGCTGGCAAAGGAAATGATTCCTTGTGTTTCCAAAGGGATGTGTGGGGCTGCTTGGCTGTAGGCAGCCCAAGCTGAGCAGCTGGTGCAAGCCAGCGTTGATGCTGTTGAATTTAATATCAAAATGGAATGAATGAGGTTGATGATGGCCCTTAATTTGGCCAACAATTTGCTCTCTGGAACATATTTCTAAATTTTCTGTGGTAGAAACAAATAGAGGTTTAATAATGTCAGATGAACATGTAAATAGAATAATGTCCTAAACAAGCTCATTACAAGTCCTAGTGCAGTCTAAATAATCAGTCTAATACCTGACAAGTGGATAGAAAAATACCCTTTTGCAAAAACTACATTTATTCAAATATTTCTAGAACTCTTGACTTGAGGCACAAATACAGGTTAGTGCCTTTGGGCCTGGGTACCTAAACATTAAAATTTATTATTATTATTTATTTTTATTAGCTTCATGTGGCAGAAGATTTATAATATTCTAGTTTTTATTAAGTACTTGTGGTTTTTAAAACTGATCGTAATTGTTGCTGGGCAAATCTCAAAAGGGGAAGAGGATTGGTTGGTTTAGTTTTGATTAAACTCTCAGAAGTTTGGGCATTTGTCCAAACTATCTCAACTCCTGCATTTCTAATATGGGTCTGCATATCTTCAGAGGATAGACTTTTATTTTTCTCTTTATCTTTTCCTTTCCTTTTTCGTTTCTCTTGTGAAGGTTCCTGTCCTGGCTGTGTTTGGGTCAGACACATGGTAGAGTATTTTGGTATATCTGCTTCTGAATGTGGCCTGGGAAAGGCAGCCAGGAAAAGGGTTCAAATAGTTTGCAGCAAATAATTAAAGAGAAGTTATCTGTATCCCTCAGCTGTTAACCCTTAAAAAGCAGGTTCATGCCATATAAAAATCATGACATCACAGAGTATCTAGAACCAAAAGACATCCACAAGAATCATCAAATCCGAGTCCATATTTGCCTGTGTTTTGAGCTGCAGACACATGAAGGCCTTTCAGAGGTAAATAATTATATAAATATTTTCATTGGAAATATGAATAGAAAAATATGAACAGGTAATTTGACAAATTTATAGGAAATGCTTTTCCTGCGATGCTGCCACATTAAATTACATAAAAATAGGTGAGAGAATGTCCTACTACAGCTGCCTTTTCATTCAGTTCTGTAAACTGAATCCTGTAGCTTCACAACATGCCTTTTTTCTTTTTTGTAGGTGTTTAGTGTACACATGGAGATGCATGAAATTTATTTGTTGCATGGTTTTCAGAGTAATTCAAAGGAAAATGTCAGTGTAATTAGACTTGTGTGGATATATTTTGTTTTACTCAGAAGAAATGACACCCAGACTTTTTGCTGCAGTTTGTGAAAGAATTTCTGTTGAAATAATTTACAACTTTAGGCAGGATTTAGGCACCTGTTTCAGCAGATTGTTACCAGGGATTTGGTGGCACAGTCAGGGAGCCAAAGGAAGGATCTGGGGCTGTACAAACACAAACACACAAACAGAAACAGAAACAGAAACACACACACAAACACAAACACACAAACACACACACAAACACAAACACACACAAACACACATAAACACAAACCCAGCCCAGTGTCTGTGTGCACTGCTCCTGAGCTTGTTGCAGTGTCCATGGCCGCATCCTCTCAGTGTGATGGAGGCTGGCTTTGAACAGATGCTCGTATTTCCCTTTTCCAAACTGGCTGAGTTTCTGGGAGGATCCTCGTTGGACTGATGGGATTCTCTTGCAATGGGTACAGACAAGGTGTAGTGCATGGGTGGAGCAGTTTTGGTATGGATTGTGCCCATTATGTTCTGGAGAAGCTGCTTTTCTCCCTGATGGAAAACCAGGGTGCTTCCTCCCCTCCTGGAGGGATAAATCCATGCTCAGTACCTGCTCCTACCATGGAGCACAACCCTGGTTTTCCTCTTGGGTTCCAGAGCTGTGCTCAGCTCTCCTCTTTGTGTAGGTTTTTTGTGGAGCACTGAACAGACCTTTATTCCTTTCTTCAGCAAGAAAAACTTTCTCCATTTCCTCTCAAGCACAAGCTTTTGCTGTTATAATTGTGCAATTCCACCTGGGTTAAAACAGAAGAGTGTTTCTAATTGGATCCAGGCTAATATCAGGCCAGCTCGCCGTGGTTTTCCAGTGTGACTGAGATATTCCACCCTCTGCCAAGCAAAAGGACACACTTTTTGCTGTAAAATCCCCATGATTTAAAAAAATACCTTTTTTTTTTTCTTCCCTTAAGAAAACCAGAATAAAAACTTAATAAAAATATTTTATACAGGGCTGTATTTTGATAGTTTTGGGAATGATGCTTTACTAGACCAGTTTCTGGTCACTGGTAGGTGTTGGTGGTGCTGAGAGCTCTGTGCACAAACCCACCAGGCATGTTTGAGCCATGACCACCAGTGTTTGCATTCGGTCACCTTCTTCCAGTGCTGAGTTTAAAGTGCTGCAGCATTATGTAGTTTTATTATTTTAATAGATGAGAGAGGCCTGTGATCAATAGCAAGGATGCTTTTATCTTAATCATCCATGCCTCATTCATAAATATGGAGATTTTCAGCCCTCCTGTAAGGCTGCTTGTGATTTTCTGTGGTGTGGTGAAATGGACCAAGGTAATTTCACCATTCCTAAAATGCCATAAAAGGAGTAATCAGGTTATATTAATTTTGCCAACCGTATTATTGTGCATGTCTGTTTAAAAGGTGTTGGGATGGCTGTAGTGGGACTATATAAGATCCTTCTTTCCCTCTGGCTTTATTCTGCCCCTACCTTTGTGTGTCAGTTCAGGATGACACATGAAATGTGTAACCTATGTGCAGCACTGAGTTAATACACATCCAACCTGTAAAATACATCTGTGAGTATTTCCTTGACCAAACTAGAATCAGTGACCTTAAAACATCCAAATTTCACTGAAGTGAAGGCTCAGATCTAACATGTCTGCTTTTCTGATCTGAAATTAATGTAGATTTTGTAAATGGTCAACTTTATTATTTATGTAGGGAGCATGCCAGGGCTGGAAATCTGTTAAAAACAACCAATATTTGTTAACCACTGACTGAATGGAAAAAGTAACATTTGGGATTTTTGGTTCTACTCATCAATTTCTAATA